>NC_135382.1:5410717-6038426 GCF_049243985.1 Paroedura picta
AGCCACATGGCGATCCATTCCTCTTAGCAGGGAGTCTTCAATTACCAGTACTCTCCTTTTTTTCCCCCCTCAACTCCATTTCCTTCTATCCCAGTGGCCTCTTCTCTTTGTCTTAGACTTAATTTTGGGACCTCTTCCCTTGTTGACCCTTGCACCTCCTCTGCAAGGGCCTGAAATCTATTCTGGAGCTCCAAAGGCCCCGAGAACTGTCACGCTCTTCGCCGTTGAGTCTTTTTCCGAACTGTCTGCAGAGGCTCCCTATTGTGGTCAATCTCATCCTCTTCAGGACTGGTTGTATTCTCTTTATTCCGAGTTGCAGGGCTCTGGTCTACTTTGGGTCAGAGTAATAAATCTGTTTTCTAATCCCCTAATCTTTTCCTCCAAAAGTCTTACCAGCTTACACTTGGGGCAAAATTAACTCCACCCATTCAGGAAATGCTTCCAGGATATTCAAGAAACCCCAGGGTTTCACGAAACCCTAGTTGAGAAAGCCCGGCTTAACTTAAAAGATACAACTATATCTCCAGGTTGCTGCTGTATTCTTAGTTGTGTTCTTTGTGACATTTTTCTCTAACCGTAGTAGTATAGATAAAGGTGGGTAGAGGGGTCGGTCTGAAGCAGCAGAACAAAGTTTGATTCCAGTGACGCCAACAAAATTTTATTCTGGGTATAAGCTTTCATGTGCACACAAATACATTGAAACAGAAGTCACCAACCATTACATACAGGTAGAGGTGAGAAGGGTGTGGCCAGGAAGGGCCAATTATAGTCAAAATGCATAAGTATTTGAGCAGTAAATACAGCTAAGACTGAATGAAGGCAATTGGTATGACCTGTGAATAGCAGCAAATTAGCATATCCCTTATCCATGGTTCCTCTATATATTTGTGAAACAGCCTGGGGGATGGGATGTGTCCGGCTGTCCAAGTTGGAATAGGGCCAGTCAGAGTGCACACTGATTGGCCCTGCCTCTGCAGCCCCCGGCCTCCGTCCCTGGACTCTAGCCTCTTTGCTCTCAAACGCGCTTCAGTGCCTGGAGCCAGCAGCAGGTACGGGGAGATGGCCCCGGGGCAAAGGGTCGTGGTGGAGCGCTTGCTAACGAGGGCATCCTGGCCTGCTGCTTAGGAGCTGGCCAGCCCCTGCTTGCCCCACTTGATCAGGCTGTGCACTGGGGCCCAAAGCCACCTTAAGCTGCTTGGCTGGGGGCCAGGGGAGGGGGCCCTTTCAAGGCCCGTTCTTAGGAACGGGCTTTGAAGCTAGTCCCATAATAAAGCCTTCCAGGATATTCAATGTGGGACCTCAAAGTACCTGTTTTGTTGTAACCGGTAGCTGCTAAATTACAAATTATTACAAGACAATGAAACCCGTAGGGCTTGATGGAGACATTGGGCTCTTATTGTGAGGTTTCTGCAGATTGCTCAATGCACGAATCTTTAACTTGGTGCAAAAAATCAAGTTTATTGAAAGCAAGCAAGATTCAAATGGGTACCCATGTTGGTCTGAAGTAGCATACTAAAATCAAAGTCCAGTAGCACCTTTAAGACCAACAAAGATTTGTTCAAGGCGTGTGCTTTCGAGTGAAAGCACTCTTCCTCAGACTAAGAACTCCCTGTGTTTTTCGGTCCATCTGCATAGACTGGACCAGGAGTTGGAGGAGCATTCTACCAACCATACTGTGGATATCCCTGGTAGCTTGGCTGAGGTGCTGGATATGGCCCCGTAGGCCATAGCCAGGGTAGGGGCCAGGGGTAGCCAGGGTAGGGGCCAGGACCCAGGTGTCCTCCTGGCTATTGGGTATATGGCGGGTACGGGGCAGTGGGGCTTGGGCTGGGATAAGGTGGGGGATATTCGTAGTTCATTTAGCTAAATGTCTCCTGCTGGCCTCATGAAGCCACCTCAGCCTCTGCTGTCCGCCAAGCTCCGCTGAAAACAAGCAAGTGAACCAAAACTCAGAACTGAGGCAAAGCAACACAGGTTCAACATATATCCCCACATTCGAACCCCTTCCCATGAGAACACAAGAAACGGTGGGAGATCTTCAAAGCCTAAATATCCCAGCTATCAAAGGGATGCCCAAGGACACTTGTCTATATTCCCAGAACCAGGCAAAGACAAATGTGTGAGGGAGGTGTGAAGTCACAGGAAAACCAGAACAAGCAATTTAAGCAAGTAACATAGACAAGAATATCTAACATCTACATTTTTAACCTATGCTAAGATATGTGGCAGAAGCCTGGCACTTCTGACATTCCATCCCTCTAAACTTAGCCTCCTCCTGCCACTCCCACAGACTCAGGTGAGGGTTTCAGGGGGTAGGAAAAGTGAATGTCCTGGACCAGCCTGGCAGTTCTGACACTTAATTATTTATTATTAATTTATCTTATCTCACTATAGATACTAACATAAATTAGTATGCCAGTTTGCTCTTATTCATAGGTCTCATCAGTCAATACAAAGCACTGGTGGATTTTTTTTGTCTCCTCCTCCTTTTTTCCAAGCAGATGTGTGAGCAAGAGGCAATTTTCCCTGTTACCCCTCCTCCCTGTAGCCTTCTAATCCAATAGATGCTTGTTTGCCTGGCTCCTTGTAACCCCTGGAATTGACTTTGTGGGGTCTCAAGGGAGGGAGTGCATTTGAAGAGGAGATAGAGCCAGAAGTCCTTGTATACCAGAAGCCTTCTGCTGACATGTTGCTGGATCCATCTTGTATTCAAGTTACTCAGATGGCCAAAAATCTATATATACTTTCCTCATGTCTTTTTTTTAATGTTTTCAGGAAGAAGAAACTGGAAGCCAAAGTGAAGAAGCTTGAAAGTAATTCAGTTTTCTGCCTATTTTTCCTTTTCACTTTGAACAGTGACATCAGTAACATTGCCAAGGCGAATGAGTAGAGAAGCTGTTAACTCAGACATGTTTGAACCCCGTCTGCCTAATTCGCTGAGTTCATCCCTGTGATATTAAACAGTTAGCCTGCTTCCTTCCCTAATGTGGCGATTTTGTGTGTCAGTGTCACTTAGCAGCTGGGAGTAAGCCAGTCCTGGGTCCTGTGACTAGACAGTTACTTGCGATCCACCTCCAAGTCCATCAAAGATGCTCCTTCAGGGTGAGAATCTTTTGCTTCATGTCCTGTAGTTTTTGTTCTTTCCTAAGTCGTTATAGAGCCTCTTGTGGCGCAGAGTGGTAAGTGGCAGAAATGCTGTCTGAAGCTGTCTGTCCATAAGGCTGGGAGTTCAATCCCAGCAGCCGGCTCAAGGTTGACTCAGCCTTCCATCCTTCCGAGGTCGGTAAAATGAGTACCCAGCTTGCTGGGGGGTAAACGGTAATGACTGGGGAAGGAACTGGCAAACCACCCCGTATTGAGTCTGCCATGAAAACGCTGGAGGGCGTCACCCCAAGGGTCAGACATGACTCGGTGCTTGCACAGGGGATACCTTTACCTTTACCTTTAAGTCATTATACTCAAGGTAATTCTGTTGGCTGAGTGCATTTTTTCCAAGACAGTAGGCATTTGTTTTGCCTGTATGGTGGTGCTCATAAGCACTTCAGCCTCTTATACATAAGAAAGTAGAGTAGATTAAAATCTATTAGAATCTGTATTCAGTTTAAAAATGGCAATTTGCAGACTTGACAGGAACAACATTTGTAAATGGCATAACTCAGGGATAATGTGATCCAGATTTGTTTGTGAAAATGGTCACCAAATGGTAGGACTGCAGAACCTCTGCTGATTTATGTGGTGGGCTTTGTTAAAGAAGCACCTTTTAGAGAACTAGGGGACCTTCTATACAATTTCAGGTTTGGCAGATGTTTAACAGGGCTTTGAATACAAAACTTTGTTCTTGTTAGGAAAGATAAAACTGCTTTTGGTTAACTTCCATATGCATCATAACTAAAATTGAGGCACTAACCCATATTGGGCAACTAGCTAAAGGCCTGTCAAGCTCAGTGCAGGGGGAATTCCAGCTCCTTCCTCATTTCTTCCCATCTCCCTTCGTCCCAGACTTCCTGGAAATTGGCAGAGGAGAATGGGTTCAGCAGCCTCCATCCTGAATGGCTGTGTGAAGAGTTTATCTTCCTCTCATCTTTTCTTTGGCTTCAAAGCTTTTGCTACAGATAGAGCAAAGGGCATGGATACTGGTCTGCAACTCTTGGACTATTCCGCACGCTCCATAGTTGTGTGGGTTGTGTGGATGTTCCTGTGAAACATTTGCAATTATGCTGTTACAGCTAAATATAAAATATAACTACTTTCATAAGTGAAACCCCTCTTGGCATTAAATAATTTTAAAAAAAAATTATATAGAAAAGAACAAAGAAAAATATCTTTTTAATTTTTAATACATTTTTTTATTTTCATAAAGATAGAAATATAGAAATGAGACAGTATAAGTTGTTAATACGAAGAACAGTAAAATATAGCCTTCATTTGTTACACTTACACCCCCTCCATTAAGTGCCTCCTTTTAGTTAAGCTTTGAGTTTAGGCTGGGAGGCACTGCGGAGATATATTTAATAATACAGATTCAGCTTACATAGGAAATCTAAGACCCCATGTTAACTACGCAATGGTATGAACTTTAGCCCAAAACTTATAAGCTTTTTCACATTTCCACCACATTTAGGAAAAGAAGCCTACTTTGTTACTACGTTTCCAAAATTTGTTAACATAGTTTTTAGCAATTTTAACAGTCACTTTTGGTGTCACCTATAAAACATTTTATACTTGACACAGTCTAAGAGCCATCCTGACAAATATTCAACACCATATTTTCAGATTTGAATTAAATGCTTAACATTGAACATTGTAGAACAGTATGAACTTTGGCCCTATAACAATACACTAATAAAGAAGAAAAAAGGGAAAAAACCCTACTTTATCATGACATTTCCAGCACTTACAATTATATTGCCTTAAAAGTATACAGAAGAAGAATAAAGAAAAGATTTCAAACATTGCTTCTCCTTTCCCTTCCCCAGTCTTCTTAAGGGGGTTTCATATCGAGGCTTGCTGCATCTTGTTGTTCCCATAGACTTATATTCTGTCCAGTTAGAATTTGGCGTAGAAAGTGCAGTTGTACTCTTCCACAGAATATTCACCGATGAATTTTGAGGCAGGTGCAGCTCCTGGACTCTGATATCAATACAATTTTTTTCCTGAGAAGCTCCTTGAAATCGATTACTTTCAAAACAGATCCATGTATCTTTTGGTTGATTCTTGTGTACTGTTACTTTGAAATGGCTGTATGCCTTTTTAAGAAGGGTGACGTTATCTGGGCTGTAAGGCTTCGACATCCCCTTTTCCATCTCCAAAATTTCAGATTTCTCTTCTGCTGATGATTTCCCACCTTGTTTAGTGCTGTCATCAACCACTATTATTGATCCATCATTCCTGTTAGAAAGTTCTTCCTTGCTGTCTTGGATCTCCTTGAAAATATTCTTAAGCAAACCTTCTGTAAATGCTTTCAAATCTTGGGTTTGTTTCTCTATTAAATGGGCCATTCTTTTTAACATAGACATGTTTTAGGCTTATGTCAACAACCAATCTCAGACAATTTCGCAAATAGCCAGTAGAGGTCCTATACAGTCCTAGGCAAATGCGAAAGTCTGTTTATTTCTCCGACGTTCTTCAGTGTAGGATGAAAAAAAACAAAAAAAGAAACAACAGAAGACCAAAAAACAGCACAGAAATTAAAAACAGAGCAATTCAGAACTAAAGCACTTTCAGCAAGTTGAATTTACTATAGCCAAACAAGGTGTCCTTTAAGAGCTGGTCGCACATCAAGATTTCCTGGCACTAGTAGATGATGTTTTGAAGTCAGTGAAGCCAATAGTCTCGTCCTGGAGCAGAGTTCTCGTGGGATCTTCCCAGTCACGGCTCTTATCTCCGGAAACCAAAACAATTGCAATAAAAGCTATTGCTAGTTAATCTAAGTTCCCTTCTTCTACTTAAGAAAATTAGCCTGCCCCAAATCGAGGTGGCTACTCAGGCAGAGCAAGGGGGAGGGAAAGAGAGAGGCAAAAAGAGCCTCAGACAGAGAGAATACTTGCTGTAATTTATTGAAGCATTGATTAATGGCTTTCGTTGAGGCTGCCAGATGCTGTCCTCCACTCAGTCACTTGCAGCGATCACTTGCAGTAAATAAATCGTAGAGGAGGGTTAAAGCAGTTACTTTTGAGAGAGAAAGAAAGAAAAGTAGTCCAAGATAGAATATGGCGGTTGTCCTCTTGATGTGAAACACTGACAGCCTGTAATCTGGGGAGATAAACTCCCTAAAGCAGGGGTCCTCAACCCCCAGTCCGCGGCCCGGTACCAGGCCGCAAAGGCCATGGTACCGGGCCACCAGCGGCCGCGCCTGCCTCTCCCCCCCCCGCAGCGAGAGGGGGGAAGAGGCAGGCACGGCCGCTGGCACGCCAATGACGCAAATGCGCACGCGCGGATCTGCCGCGTGTGCGTGTTTGTGCCCCCTGCTGGCGAAAATGCGCATGCGCGGCAGCTCCGTGCGTGAGCTTTACAGCCACCTAGTGGCGAAAACACGCATGCGCAGCAACTGTGCGTGCGCGTTTACATGCAGCTGCGGCGGCCGGGCCACCGGCTCTCTCCCATCCTTGGAGGCGGTCCCCGACTACAAGAAGTTTGGGGACCGCTGCCCTAAAGGATTGGAGACGGCCCCAAGAGGTCACTAGGACTTCCTGGGTAGAAAAAGTGAGGTGGGGTTTGCGTACCCCTCCTCTTTTCTGACAATTGCTTCCACAATTGGCCCCTGTCAGGCTCCAGTGATTGCACTGCAATCTCCTCAGGATGACATCTTTAGCCACACCCCCCAAGAAAAATATCTTTGATTACAATATTACAATATCATCCCTCCCTCTACCCCCGAAGTCCCCATTTGCTTGAAGTTTCGTATTGCTGAATATTCTAAATGTCTGTTGCCTGTAAATATAAAAACAGCCACAACAAAAAATCCCACATTAACATGACATTTCCAGCACTTACAATCAACAGGTATTATAAAAATTACCCTTAGACTTGAACCAAGGCATATCCTTATGCTTTACCCCAGAGTTTGTAAAAAGACAAGACAAGCAGGAAAGTCTTTGTGAGAAGGATGAACACACTGCCGCAGCTTGGTAGACAAGACAGGGGGAGGTGTACAGAAACAATTTAGTGTCATTAAAACGTTATTCTCTGTTGATAGCAGACGTTTGAAGTTAGAGAACTCTGAAGTCTCTTCAAAGCAGTTCAGAAAATAACAGAGGAATGAGAAAGAAAAGGCGATCCTTGTTAGAGAAGGCTCAGACGGCAGACTGCTTCTTGGACTTGGTCACGTATAGCTAAAAGCGATCTGGAGAATCTCTCTCTGCAGATCAGTGACAGGCTTTTTTAGAGCTCCAGAGCATTCCGGTTTGCGTACTTTGCTTGCTTCTGCCGGACGTAGATACGTTCGGCCCCCTATACGGACCAAGAGGCTCTCCCTTAGGAGAACTGCTCAAGCAGCCATCTTTCCCGTCTTTCCCCTTATTGCAAACCTTTTGACTGCTGTAGCCTCATGCTTTCTGTGGCCTCCATGTTGATTGGCTATAAACCTCTCTGGGGAATGATCATAGTTTTCAATGCAGCCCCTAATTCACTGACGTTCATGAATATTACGATGGCAGTAATAGTAGTTAGGATTGGAATGCTGGTCTGTTTGCCAAGATGGGACCTGCAACTTACCTGTCTTTCAGTAGAGCGTTGTTTCTCAGCAGCAGCCAAGGCAGTGTAGTGGTAAAAAGTGTCAGAGTAGTACCAGAGAATATAGTTGCCTTCTGTGAGGCTGAGGCCTACCTCTGTACATCTCTTCTGATTTCCCACCTGATTTCCCTCTTCAGCATTTTTTATGATCTGCCCATGCTTTCTCATGGGGGATCTAACCCTTCTCCCCCCCCCAAAAAAAAAACATGGAGCAGTTGTGCAGAAGACAAGAGACTCTGCCCCACTATTGTTTCCTGTACAGCTTTGGAGCTGGCTCAGCCCCTATGAGACTAGCAGAAGGGAAGGAAGGCAATTTAAAATATATATATATCTGGTGTAGGCAAGCCTGCAACCTCTTCTAGCACAGGATTGTCAGGGGCATGAGGCTGCTGAAAGTTAAAGTCCACTGTCTCTTCATGTGAGATAATTCTGGATAGTGGAGCCGCAGAAAGTAGGGACCTAGTCTGTGCTGGGCCTTCAATCCACCTGCCCACCAGCAGTGGAGAGAAATAGCACCAAGTGGCAGGGAGTATGTGAACAGAAACAGTTGGAGACTCCAGAAATGGCACAAGCCTGTTTCCTGTTCCTACACTTGTGCCCCAAGCCCAGTGAGGCAGGTGGATTGCTTGGCTCCCCAGAATGGCCCAAGCTAAAGGGATTTTGCACCCCCTGGTTCCCCTGCTGGCCCTGTTTATTTCCATACTCCCCCCCTTTTAATAGCTGCAGTTGTTTTGCTTCATTTTTGTTTCCATTTGTTTCCATTTCCCTGTGTAATTGTGGAATGACTCAGCTTTTCCAGGATTAAAAAAAAAACAGTATGAAGATCTTTTCAGCAAATCTTCCACATACATAGAAGTCTTGCTGAGCACTATGAGAAGGTTACAGTTAGAAGCAAACATGGTTGTTTTCTCATTGGTAGAAATCTTGTTTGACATCTGGTTCCTGTTTATAAGATAATTGATGCCATGAAACTCACAGGTGGATCTTGGGCCAGTTACTGTTTAATATGCTCTAGTAATTCACCCAATTTCTGTGGAAGCATCACCATAGAATCATAGAGTTGGAAGGGGCCATACAGGCCATCTAGTCCAACCCCCTGCTCAATGGAGGATCAGCCCTAAGCATCCTAAAGCATACAAAAGAAGTGTGTATCCAACCTTTGCTTGAAGACTGCCAGTGAGGGGGAGCTCACTACCTCCTTAGGCAGCCTATTCCACTGCTGAACTACTCTGACTGTGAATTTTTTTTCCTGATATCTAGCCTATATCGTTGTACTTGAAGTTTAAACCCATTACTGCGTGTCCTCTCCTCTTCAGCCAACAGAAACAGCATCCTGCCCTCCTCCAAGTGATAACCTTTCAAATACTTAAAAAGGGCTATTATGTCCCCTCTCAACCTCCTTTTCTCCAGGCTGAACATTCCCAAGTCCCTCAACCTATCTTCATAGGGCTTGGTCCCTTGGCCCCAGATCATCTTCGTCGCTCTCCTCTGTACCCTTTCAATTTTATCTACGTCCTTCTTGAAGTGAGGCCTCCAGAACTGCACACAGTACTCCACGTGTGGTCTGACCAGTGCCGTATACAACGGGACTATGACATCTTGTGATTTTGATGTGATGCCCCTGTTAATACAGCCCAAAATGACATTTGCCTTTTTTACCGCTGCATCACACTGCCTGCTCATGTTTAGTTTACAATCCACAAGTACCCCAAGGTCTTGTTCACACACAGTGTTACCTAGAAGCGTATCCCCCATCCAGTAAGCATGCTTTTCATTTTTCTGACCCAGATGCAGAACTTTACACTTATCTTTATTAAATTGCATCTTGTTCTCATTTGCCCATTTTTCCATTGTGTTCAGATCTCATTGAACTCTGTCTGTATCTTCTGGACTATTTGGTGTCATCTGCAAACTTGATGAGTAGTCCCTCCACTCCCTCATCTAGATCATTAATAAATATGTTAAAAAGTACCGGGGCGAGCACCGAGCCCTGTGGTACCCCGCTACTCACCTCTCTCCAGTCCGATGAAACACCATTGACAACAACTCTTTGAGTGCGGTTCTCTAACCAATTCCCTGTCCACTTAACTATTTGAAAATCCAGATTGCAGTCCTTCAACTTATCCATCAGAACATCATGGGGAACCTTGTCAAAAGCTTTACTAAAATCCAAGTAAATGACATTAACTGAATTTCCCCGATCCAGCAAACCTGTTACTTGGTCAAAAAAGGAAACCAGGTTGGTCTGGCAGGACCTGTTGGAGACAAATCCATGCTGACTTCCTTGGATCACCAAATTGTCCTCCAGATGTTTGCAGATTGCTCCCTTTAATATCTGCTCCATTATCTTCCCCACAACAGAGGTCAGACTCACTGGTCTGTAGTTTCCCGGGTCATCCTTCCTCCCTTTTTTGAAGATGGGAATAACGTTTGCTCTCTTCCAGTCCTCCGGGACATCTCCAGTCCTTAAAGAGTTCCCGAAGATGATGGACAAGGGCTGTGAAAGTTCTCTGGAAAGTTCTTTGAGCACTCTCGGGTGCATTTCATCCGGCCCAGGGGATTTGAACTCATCCAGTGTAGCTAAATGCCTCTCGACAACCTCTCTATCCATGTTAACCTGCCACCCAGACAATATCCTTTGTCTACGGCCATCTCTAGATGTGCCTAAACACTATGACCTGTGGGAAAAAACAGATGTAAAATAGGCACTAAGCCTTTCTGCTTTTTCTGCATCTTCCGTTAGAGTTTGTCCATCCGCACCCAACAGTGGGCCTATTGCCTCCTTTACATTTGCTCCTCACATAACTGAAAAATCTTTTCTTGTTACAATGTGCTTCCCTGGCCAATCTTAGCTCACTCTCAGCTTTGGCCTTTCTGATGATTGATCTACAGTGCCTAGTAACCTGTAGGTACTCTTTTTTAGAGCTCTGTCCTTCCCTCCATTTCCTGAACATTTTCCTTCTCTTTCTTAGTTCCTCTTGAAGTTCTCTGTTCATCCAAATAGGCTTCTTAGAGCTCCTGCAGTGTTTTCGTCTTTCTGCGATAGTCATTGCTTGAGCATGCAATAGCTCCTGTTTGAGTAGCACCCACCCTTCACATGCTCCCTTCCCTTCCAGCATTCTCGTCCATGGTATGACACTCATCATGTCTCTGAGTTTATTAAAGTTTGCCCTACGAAAATCCAACATCCGCGTCTGGCTACAAGCTTCCTTGGCTCCCCATCTCAAAAGGAATTCTATGAGGACATGGTCACTTCCCCCTAGGGTCCCCACCTCCTTCACCTCATCCACCAACTCTTGCCTGTTGGTCAGTATTAAGTCCAGTATGGCTGAACCTGTTGTGGGTTCATCTACCATTTGATAAATGAAATTGTCAGCCAGGCAGGTCAGAAAGTTGCATGACTGAGGACGCTTCGCAGAGTTAGTTTCCCAGCACACATCTGGGAAATTGAAGTCACCCATGATGACAAGGTCCTGCCGCTTGGATATTTTCTCAAGCTGCTCACAAAGTGCAGCATTCACATCCTCTCGTTGGTCAGGCGGTCGGTAGCAGACAGCAACCACCACACTGTTTGTTTTCCCCTCGCTTATTTTCACCCTGATGCTTTCCACTGTAGATATGCTCTCCTTCACTAGAATTTCCTGGCAGGTATGCCCTTTCCTCACATACAGTGCCACTCCTCCACCTCTTCGATCTATTCTGTTTTTTCTGAACAGTTCATATCCATCCACCATTACATTCCAGTCATGAGAATCATTCCACCAAGATTCTGTGATGCCTACTAGATCATACCTTTCCATCATCATGAGAAGTTCCAGCTCTTCCTTCTTATTGCCCATGCTACGGGAGTTAGTATAAAGACATCTGAATCCTTTTACTTTTGGTTCCCTATGAGCTGGCCTTGCCGGTTGGGCTGCCCCTGATCGTTCTCCTTCTATACACTCCCTATGTTGATCGTCTCCTTCCCCTTGTGGCTTTAGTTTAAAGCTCTCCTGATGAATCTCCCCAGGTTCCTGCCAAACACATTCTTCCCCAGTTTCGACAAGTGCAGTCCATCAGTTGCTAGTAGGCCTTCCTCAAGAAAGCCTATCCCATGGTCCCAGAAACCAAATCTCTCCTGCCGGCACCAACTACTCAGCCAGTGATTCACCTCCATTATCTTCCTCTCCCGACGCATTCCTCTTCCCTTGACAGGCAAGATTGAAGAGAATACCACTTGTGCCCCCATTTGCTTGAGCTTCCTCCCCAGATCTTGATAGTCTTTTTTAATAGGAGCGATGGTATTCAGGGCCATGTCATTCGTTCCCACATGGACCATCACTAATGGGTAGCGATCCGTAGATTTGAGAAGTTTGGGCAGCCGTTCTGAAACATCTTTAATTTTCGCCCCTGGCAAGCAACACACCTCTCGGGTTAGGGGGTTGGTCCCAGCCACAGGGCAATCCATTCCTCTTAGCAGGGAGTCTCCAATTACCAGTACTCTTTTTTTTTCTTCTCGACTCCATTTCCTTCTGTCTCCATGGCCTCTTCCCTTTTTCTTATACTTTGTTTTGGGACCTCTTCCCTCGTTGACCCTTGCACCTCCTCTGCAAGGGCCTGAAATCTATTCTGGAGCTCCAAAGGCCCCGAGAACTGTCTCGCTCTTCGCCGTTGAGTCTTTTTCCGAGCTGTCTGCAGAGGCTCCCTAGTGTGGTCTATCTCCTTATCCTCTTCAGGACCGGTTGTATCCTCTTTATTACGAGTTGCAGGGCTCTGGTCTATGAACTCCTCCCCTTTCTTACTTTGGGTCAGAGTAATAATTCTGTTTTCTAATCCCCTAATCCTTTCCTCCAAAAGTCTTACCAGTTTACACTTGGGGCAGATGTAGTCCATCTTGTCTTCTGGGAGGAAGGCAATCATGTCGCACTCACTGCAGATGATGGGATTAGTGTCCTGGAGGTCCATTGTAATTTCTAGGCAGTGCAAGTACTAGGGAAATATAATTACTGATTCTAATTGCTATGCCAAGAACCCCAGGCTAAGAGCCACAGGCCAAGAGCCCTTTGTCTCTCGCGCCAAAGGCTTTCGCCTCTGGCGAGAAGCAGCCCTTTTAAATCCTCCCAGCAATTACCCAGCAATCACTTCACCCAGTCAGCACAATAGCCTCACCTGGTCAGCAGCAACTCTCCCCAGTAGCTCTCTCCATGTGCTCTCAGTTGTCTGAGCCATGGAGAATGACACCCTTGGTTTTGCTCTTGCTACTGTACTGAATGTCAGCTGTGGGTTCTTGGCAGGATAAAACAGAGGACTGAAGTGGAGAATGGAGTGTGCTACTTTGGATGAAGGGCATGATAAAAGTACGCGAAATAAATTGCTGGAGGAACTTTAAAGAGAAGATGTTCAAAAATTGAGAGAGAGATCTTTCCAAGGCTGTCTAGTTCATAGTATTTTAGAGCAGAAGTACCTGCATAATTGAATGCTCTCCACTTTGTGTAGACAAAGTTAAAGTGCTAGTTTTCTGCAAATAGTGAGTTTCTCTGTGAGTGACAGATGCCAACACTTGCACGTCTTAGGTTTGTACATTTAGAAGAGGAAGAGTTGGGTTTTATATCCCACTTTCCTCAACCAGAAGGGGTCTTAAAGTGGCTTACAATCACCTCCCTTTCCTCTCCCCACATCAGACAACCTGTGAGGGAGGGGGGACTGAGAGAGGCCTGAGGTTACTGCTGTGTGAAAACAGCACTATCAGTCAGGGCTGTGGCAAGTTCAAGGTCACCCAACTGGCTGCATGTGGAAGAACGGGGAATCAAACCTCGCTCACCAGATTAGAAGATGCTCCTCTTGACCACTACAAACTGCCTCACCAACCCAATTAAAATGTTCTGGAAAGATCCTTTGTCTCTGGTTTTTCCAAGACCCTTTTATGTCAAGTTCTATTTAAAAAAACACCACCACCTTGAAGTAAAGGTAAAGGTATCCCCTGTGCAAGCACCGAGTCATGTCTGACCCTTGGGGTGACGCCCTCTAGCATTTTCTTGGCAGACTCAATACGGGGTGGTTTGCCAGTGCCTTCCCCAGTCATTACCGTTTACTCCCCAGCAAGCTGGGTACTCATTTTACCGACCTCGGAAGGATGGAAGGCTGAGTCAACCTTGAGCCGGCTGCTGGGATTGAACTCCCAGCCTCATGGGCAAAGCTGTCAGACGGCTGCCTTACCACTCTGCGCCACAAGAGGCTCTGCCCACCTTGAAGTGGCATATCTTAAAAGACACCAAAAGCTGACGAAGAGAGAAAGGATATGTTGTGTTGTGGAAGACTGCTTGTCTTTAAGTCTTAAGAATCAAATTTTCATTAAGCCTCTCTGCCTTTGGACTAGAAATAGGAAGGCCTAGAAATAATGGGGAGGAAATCAGGGTTTTCCCCAATTACTTTTTTTTCGGAAGAAATGGAGCAACAGGAAAAAATTCCCATGGAATACCTTTTTCCCCCTTTAAATGAGAAACATGTCTTCCTAAAAAGCATTCACTCCTTCCAAACATATAGTTTGTAGGAGAGCATTCTTTATTTTCCCTGAGGAAATCTGTGGGAGCATTAAACAGAATTTGATAACTTTTTCTCCTTTAAGTAATGAGTGAGATGGAATAAAAGGACTTTGATTTTATTATGAACATTTTTGTTAGTTGATTCTGTGTCCAGGAAGCAACATTTTCAAGAATGTTATTTGTTTAAATGTCAATTTTGGCAACAACAATTTGGTTTGTGTCCAATTATAATCTGTTGTTAAAGAGTTATAAACAGTAATTTAAAATGCAAACATGCTGCTAGTCCTATTTTGGCAGAATGAGATTTTTTTTTCCAATTAAAAATTCTTGGTTTAATACCATCTTTGTTTCCCCCTGCCCCTCAAATGGCAAAAGTTATAGAAGCATGGAATGCATTAGTTGGCATTATAGGGTTGTGCGTGGCGGCATCCAAATCTGCCGTTCCAGGCCGATGCAGCCAGCACCACGGGGGGGGGGGGCACGTGTGCCAGTGCCTCGGTCAGCACACACACAGGCACGGAGCTCCGCGCCTCTGGGTGTGCGCTGAGCTACACACCGGCGCCACACCTTCCTCTCCCCCCCCCCCTCATGGCACTGACTGCATCGGCCTGGAATGGCCAATTCGGACACAACCCTAGACTTGGCAATTCTTTCTGTAGCAGTGGCTCTATCTGCAGCTTTTCTTATACAGACTAATATGTATTTTTAATGCCACAAACACACCAAATAGTAAAAAAAAATTCTATCCTAACCAGGCTGTAAGTAAATGAGAGCCAGTGTTGTAGTAGTTAGAGTGTCAAATTAGGATTAGGATAGCCCAGATACTAAGCCCCATGTGCCATAGAAGCTTGCAGAGTGACTTTGGGGCTGTTGTGCACCTTTCTCTCAGAGTTGTGGAGCATGACCTACCTTACTAGGTTGTTGTGACTGCATTGGGTCCCTCTTAGAGAGAAAGGCAAGTCATAAATAAAGGAAGTTATGCCTTTTAGTTATAAATATGTAAAAGAAGTTTATGTTTGATAGGAGAATATTGCACATATTTCTTTGGGGAAAGGGGGGGTTGCCTCCCCCTCCAGGTTCAAAATGCCTCACCCATTGGCATTTCTGCTGGGGACCTACTTGGAGTTTGCCTGCTGTGGACCTCGGGCGTGTGCTGTTAGCAGCTGAATGGCCTTCTGGAAGAGGCATCCAGTGTGATGAAATCCTAATGAAATATGTGGCAGAGCTGAACTGAGCTCTCAGAACCTTGACTGCTCTGTTGGATTTTCACAGGGAGGGGATGGGGTTGCTGAACCAAGTGCTTTATTTTGCCCTCTTGGTAGGCTCACTGTGATTCTGTAGTTTTGTTTAGGGCTGTTTTTAAATGTTTTTTTAATTATTTCCCCCCCTTAAAGAAGCAACAGAAAAACACAACCTGGACTTCAAACAATTAAAAACAGAGAAGAAAATACTTGAAAAGAAATTGAAGAAAGCACAGGTAGAATGTTTTGGTTCTTTCTACCCCAGTAAGAGTAAAATAGGGGTCGTTGGTGCATCTTAATTCTGTGTACTATAGTTGTCAATATTACTAATTGTTAGTTGCGCATCCTTACCTTATCTCTTAATGTTTGTTTTATAAATCCAAGTAAGATGAAAATGTCATTTCCTCCTCCAGCTTTTCTGTAGATTGCTGTTACAGGACAGATTTGGGGGTGCCCTCATTCTTCCAGCTTCTTCTGTGCTTGTATTGGCAAGAAGCTTCTTAGCACATGGGATTCTGGGCATCTACTGGTTGTCAGTGAGGCTTGTTACCTTGTGGGCCAGGAGGTGCCCTCTGCAATTTGGTCCCTTGACAAAGGTCCAGGGGTAGTAAGGCTTTGTACAGTTGGTTTTGTGCAGCGGTTTCAGTTCAACATAAGCTAAAATGCTGGTCTCTCTTCAGTCTGCACTCAGGTAGGGGGATAAACTGTGTGAGGCAAGGGTCTGTGGAGGAAGAGCTAAATTCAACACCAGTTGGGGGGAAGGGTATGAGCTTTGAAAATCAAAGTATTTTGTCTGATTTGGTATCAGGTTAAGGGAGCTTTGATTCTCAAAAGTTTCTACCCTGAAATTCTAGTTGTTCCCTGATGTGCGACTGGACTTGAATATCACTCATCTACTGCAGGCCAACATGGCGGCTCTCTGAAATGGTCTGCAGAAGAGTAAGACAAACAAATGCACAAAGGGATGTATCAGGAACTTGTGGGGAGTGACTGCTAAAATACCTAGCTGCAGCAAAGCATTTGAAGGGCAGTCTTGTGAAGCAAGAGAAATCCTTTTCCATGGCCAGGACAACTAATTTTGAGTGCTACCATTTAAGTAATGGTTGTCTCTCCCTCTCCCCCAATTAATTCCAACAGGAAAAGATTGAAAGCTTCCCTAGTGAAAATAAGAAGAAAGGTAAATACCCACTTGATTAACTGATTGCTAGGCTTTTAAGGTTTGGTGTGACTTTTAAGGTTTGGTGTGACTCTCCCTGTTTCCCCCCCCCCCAGTGGTGAAGCATGTGGAAACCCAGAGCGAGAGAGAGTGGCCCATAACAGACCTAGACAAAGGTGGGTATTCATCAGTCTCTCAACCCTCTGACCGAGTTGTGCCTGGAGCCACTGTTCATTGTGTGCAGACCTTTGCAGACAAGATACCTTTCCCCACTGCAGGATATGGACAGTCAGCTGACCCAGGAGTCTCTCAGTGGTCCACAATGATCAGAGGGAGAAAGGAGGATTTAGATCCCCTGTAAAGTTCCCATAGACTGTTTGCATTTCTGTGAACATATTGTGACTCCTCCCCTCCCCTCTGCAGCCCAAAAGCCCAAGCAGCAGTGCTACTCCTGGGGACCTGGGATCCCTAGGAACAACGGGGGGAGGGGGTCAGAAATCTGCCTTGAGAAGAAGGGATCTGCAGAAATTGTCTCCCATCCTCTTTTTGCTTGCCTGGAAATTTTGGTGGATCTGAGCCTTAATCCCATTTGAGCTTGTGCTGAAGTGTCCAAAATTAATTAAGGAATGGTCGGGAGTGTTGTGCAGAGAGGGGGCTATAAAAAAGAGATCTTGCTCCCCCCCCCCCACACAGGGTGCTGCCTTGTTTCCAACAGTTCTGCTGGATGTAAATGGATAAATGAGTGTTGTAAAATCTCAGCTGGTTGTCACTGTCTAGCGGAGGGCAGTAGAGGATGTATAAACCTAAAGCTTCAGCCACTGATTTCCTGTCCTCTGTACAGCCCACTGCTTACCAGATTATGTACCAATGCCTTGTATCTGTCTACCTGTGAAAGGAGGAGAAGGGGAGAACAGAGGGTGATGTTAACAGAACATGCAGCTGACAAGCAAGTAGGCTATCAACTGGGAGGGAGGTATATGATGGGGGAGCTTGGAGGGACAATGAATCATTACATGGGGTGGCAACGAAGGAGTTATTCAGTATGGTTTGGGGCAGAGATGCTGAGAAGCACTTTTGGAATGTTATCATTGGGCCTAACTATGTTGCATTCCTCATCATTGAAGGTTGAAAATTTTGGGATTCCTGCTCAGGGCGGAGGGGGGGAAACAGCATACCCTTTGAAATGGGTTGAAAGTTCTATGCTTCTGGAGTTACAAGATATTTTTCCAACTTTGAAAGCTGACTATGAAGGCAGTGACTTGTCTTTTTTCAGACAAAGCTACAAACAATACTGCCCAACATCCCCATATTAATCCTTTGGCATTAATAGTCTGAGAAAACTAAAATTTTCTTCAGCCTAATAGCTACTTTCCTGCCAGATCACCTGGAAGCAGTCGTGACCCGCAAGAGGGAACAGAGCGTGCAACTGGCTATGTGTACGTCTAGCTCTGTCAAGCTCCAAACAACAAAGTGCAGAGGATGGCAAGCAAAAGCAGGGATGTTTCTTTTGTTTTGCCCAAGTTTTCCAAGTCTGCAGCTTAAATAACAAGCAGAAAGAAGAAGGCAAATGATGCAATTTAGATAGACGTCGCTGGGCTGCTTGCGATTGTTTATCATGCCCATAGGCTGAATTCTCCAAAGAGGTACCAGCCTCCTGAGGGTGGTTAGTCACTGCGAGAAGAAGATGAGGAGAATATTGGGATGATGCTTGTGTGTTCATTCTTTGCACAAAGTTTGGAGTTTTTTAATGCCTATTTTTGGGCAGAGGGGTATCTCTCAGCCTTCTGTGAAATGTCATCAGTATGCACAAGTATGAGACATGTTGATCATTCTGTTCTGATACCTGCCATTTGGAGAGAGATCATCTCATACTTCTGCACAGATAAATGCACACTTGTGTGCAGAAATCCATCTGCTGGTATTGAGCCATGTGTTAAGGGGTGTAACAAAACTCCCAGCCTGCTAATGAGTTGAAGCCGAATGTTCCTATCTGTCAGTGGAAGGGGAAGGGTGCTTTCTGCTTGTTTTCCTTTCCTGATTGCAGCCACCCAATTTACTCCCTCCTGCTTTTTCCGAGGGATCTCACTCTCCCAGGAGCAGCATTTCAGGAGGCAGAGTGGGGAGCGGAGGGCACAAAAATTCCCTTCTGCTTTCAGAAGTGCCTTCCATCAGTGGAATAAAGAGAACAGGGAACCTAGTGGCAAATTCAACAAGAAATAAATAAACTCACCACAATGGAATGTCTAAATAATTCTACAATATCTAAATAATTATACAATATCTAAATAATTATACAAATAGAACAGGTATACAGATAATCTTACAATTAAAAAAGGTATACAAAAGGTACACAATCAACAATCTTCTATTTTCTTTATACAAACTCAATGATAATGTGTAATACAAATGAACAGTAACTCCCACTTTGTGGATGCTCCAACAAGACCCAGGAGCTCAGCCTGTTTCGCAACAACTTCTGCCGGGGAGCAAACAGCTGACTAAAATTTTTCTTTTAAGGTGACTTCATGGTTACACACTTAATTTGGAAGAAAAAATCATGCTCCAACTGAAAATAATTTTTTCCTAGAATCATATCTGTAAGATCAATAAGAAAATCAATAGGAGGCTGTGTAATATTAAGATTGACTAAAGTATTCCTAACTAGATGTAAAGCCCATTGTATCTAAAATACAATGGGCGCTAGCAGGCGCTCCCCCTCCCTGGGGGGGGGGGCAGGCAGGGGTCTTCGGACACGGCCCTGTAGGCTGCGGTCGCATCGGCAGCTGCGCACAGCATGGCAGGGGTCCCTGGGCGTTTGGAGGGGTGGGCGCCGGGTGGATGGCGGGGAGTAAGTAGTGAGCCTGGGGCAGAGCGAGGAAGAGGCAAGGGCAGTGTGAGGCAGGGAAGCAAACCTGTTGGAGCTGGAGGAGCTGGTATGTCGGTGCGGCTTGGCGGCGGGCTCTTCATGTTGGCGGGCAGCAGGAGGACGTCAGAAGACAGGGCCATGGATCTTGTAGCGGCTGGACGGCGTTGTCCTCGTGTCGGCGGCCATTTTGGAGGGCAGGCTGGGGCTCAGAGGCGGGCTCGTGGTGTCGGCGGCCAGCAGGAGAACCTCTGAAGGCTGGGGCTCGGCTCTGGGAGCGGCTCACAGGCTGGCAGCGGTGGGGGAGCCGCGGGAGGGAGTGGCAATGGCATAAGGGCGACGGCGGCAGGCGAGGCCCGGTCGGCAGCGGCAACGTGCTTGGAAGGCTGGCGACGCTGGGGGAGGCGCGTATGGGAGCGGGAACGGGCGGGAAGCGGCGGCGGCGGCAGCGACGGGCATCAGCGGTGAGGAGCGCGTTGTCCCAGCCCCTTTCGCGGGAAGTTGGGAGGTTGTGAGGCTGGAAAGGAGTAGGGCCGCCGCGTCAAAGACGCAGCGGTCCTGCTCCTTTCCCCGCATCGATGCATACTGTATGGCGGCCAAGGAGGGCGCGCCTCCCCATTGCCTCCTTGGTCCAGGATTGACACTCGGAGGGGAGAATCAGGAGCCGCTTCGCGGCTCCTCATTCGCCCCTCCGAGTTTTTATCCTGCATAGAGCCCGCCCTAACTCCTCCCAACTTGCCCTTACTCTTTTATTTAATAACCGCGGAGCAGTTTACAGATGGTGTTTCTCGCATCCTCCATGGGGATAGATGTATAAAGGGCCTGAATATCTGCTGTTAGTATACAAGTGCCTCTGGGAATCTCCATGTTTTCCAATAAGGTTATAAAGTGTGAAGAATCTTGTCTAAAATATGGAATTTTATAAATTTCAGGCTGTAGAAAAGAGTCAAGGTCCTGAGCTAATGGCTTTGGAACTGAGACTATAGGATGAGCAGAAAGCGGAGACACAGATTTATGGATTTTAGGCAGCATATAAAATATAGGGCCTCTAGGATGTTGACATAAAAGAAACTGTGCCAATTTAGAGTCTGTGTCCCAAACTAGTTGCACCATCCACTACAGTTTTAACTATCTTAAAAATATCCAAGGTAGGATCCTTCTGTATTGGTAAATAAGCAGAACGATCATTCAACAGGTTGAGTACCATATGTTTATAATTTGATTTGTTCATTATGACTAGGGCACCCCCCCCCCCCAATCTGCAGGTTTAAATACCAGTTCTTGGTTCTTACTTAATGCATCCAAAAGAGATAATTGGTTTTTATTCAGGTTATTCCATGGTGCTCCAAGTTATCAATTTTCCATTTTATTTATTTCCAATAACACACAGTCCATAAAGTTATTAATCTCTGAGTACTCCACATCTAAGAGCCTCTTGTGGCACAGAGTGGAAAGGCAGCAGACATGCAGTCTGAAAGCTCTGCCCACGAGGCTGGGAGTTCAATCCCAGCAGCCGTCTCAAGGTTGACTCAGTCTTCCATCCTTCCGAGGTCGGTAAAATGAGTACCAGCTTGCTTGGGGGGTAAATGGTAATGACTGGGGAAGGCACTGGCAAACCACCCCGTATTGAGTCTGCCATGAAAACGCTAGAGAGCGTCACCCCAAGGGTCAGACATGACCCGGTGCTTGCACAGGGTATACCTGTACCTTTACCTTACTTCCACATCTGGAACAAAGTTAGATTTAGGTCTAAATTTATCACATCCAATCTCCATATCAGAATTACCAAAAAAAGCACATAATTTAATCAATCTATTCAATTTCAAGAGGTCAGTACGTGGATTGAAAGCCCGATATTGGGGAGTAGGGACAAATCCTATACCTAACCAAAGTCCCTCCAGTTCTTCCTTTGAAAGGGAATAATTGGACAAATTCACAACTAGGTTCTCTTCCTGAGGTGGTGCTGGTGAAACTGGAAAGCAGCCGTTGGATTTAAATCCATCTGCAGTTTTGTTGGAATGCGTTTACAAATAGTCCAGAGTAACTGGGGGTATCTTGAACTGATAGAGGAGAGGAGAACAATATAAGTAGCTTTGCTTCCCATTGGCCTATTATGCACGGCCGCTGAAACGGCAGCATGGAGAACGCAGAGGAGGAAGAAGCAAAGCAAACCACTTACGCACGGGATGGAACACAATGGCGGCAAAACCCAGAGTATCCGATTATGCACGCAGCTAATCCGGAGCCGCTTCTGGTTGCGCCCTGGTCCTGGGAAGCTCCACTTTCTTCCACATCTTGCTAATGCGGCTTTTTCGGCAGTATACGTTGACTCTGCGTCCGGTTGCCGCCTGCAGTGTGTATAATTGGTGATTTTAGCCGCCGCCATTCCACCCTGAATGCGGACCTTCCACTCCGTGCATAATGGGCTATTGGGAAGAAAGGTGAGGTGTTAGTGAAGTAAATAGACGGTGTACAGTTTTTTCCTGTTTCCTAGGCAGCATAGGACTTCGGAGCACCTGTTTGACTCCCCATTTGAGGGAGACCACTATAAATATCTCAACTAACATATGTTTCCTTCCCATTAATGGTGTCATGCAACTATGTGGGTACCAAATTTCAGCCTTCTAACTATTAAGCACTAATGTTTTGGGGATTTTTTGACAGAAAAAATTAAACTGCTGTTGGAGGAACTTTGGCTATGTATTGACAGCTCCACAGGGAAAAGTCACATGGACGAAAATGACTGCTATTTAGGTGAGATGAAGCATTGCAGTGGATCCTTCTTTGTCTGCTGTTTGTTTCCCTCAGAGGAAATAAAAATAATGCTGAATATTTTTTTTCCTTCCATAACAGCTAATTTTCACAATAATTCAAGACCTCGTGAGAAAATAAGTAAGTACTTTGAGAGAAATGCATTTCAGTAAATGAATATAGTTCAAATACAAGAAACAAAATATATAACAACTAGTTGTGGGGAGCATCCTGGTACTGATAAGGAAATTTCCTCTTCTGGACTGTCTCCCCAAAGGGCCTTTCTATTGCTTTTCCCATCCTCACCACTAGAGAGCAGAAGGATTCTGCAGATTGTCAAGATTTCTGGTGTAATCATGTGAAATCAGGGAGCTGAGCTTTGGCTGGGGGAGCCCTGCTTTTCAGGGTGATTCCCAGTTTTTTACATGTATAAAATGAAGTGGACAGTCAAGTATGCCTTGGATACTGCTCACCTCCATGAAGGGTCTCAAGTTCCTTGTGAGCATGGTCCAAGGGAGATGTTTGCAGGCAAACCACTCTGACTATGTAAAAAGCAAAAATAGCATTTACTAAGCAGGTAAACATGGTACAAAATGAGGAAGATACTGAACAAGTCAGTGTTTATTCACAGACTAAATAAATCTTCTTTCCCTAAAAGACAAGAAGTTGGTGTCAAACATGTCTGCAGCCGTTCTTTCCTTTCAGCTCATGCCTCTTAACAGGCAGAGGAAATCCTGCTCTTCCTCCAACTTTCCTTCTCTGCATCCTTAAGTTTTTGTCTGAAGGAAGGGTTTTCTTTCCCCACCTTCAAATTCCTGTCCTTTCCTGGGTGCAGTTTCCTGGCCAATTCTGCTTGCTCCTGCCATCCAGTGGGGACATGGCACTAGGTTGTGGCTTGCAGGGTGATCTGTTGTCTCTTCCAAGCCAGCTGTGAATCAATGGATGCATTTCCTACTGGAGCAGTTCAGCATCCTGCTGCTGTCTAACATGAGGAAACCAGCTGTGCAGGGGAGGCTATTCCAGGTTAACTTTTGAACATCACACTGTGGATGCAAGCATTTCACCACCAGCTGGCAGTTCTTATGGGCTCTTCTTCCACCTTCCTCTGCTGGGATTTGCCAAGGGATTGCTCCGACACTAGAGGTCAGGTGTCATTCTGGTGCTTATTTTTGGTCGTCTTGATCCTTTCCTCTTTGGGAAAAGTGAACATCTCAGCTGGAGAGATGAGGAATCAAAGTTGTTCAGCTCTCTTGGCCTCTAGATGTCTAATGTTCCAGCTACCATGAATTCTCCAAGTTCAGTTTTTGATGCCTCCTCTCAAGAGAAATAGCACCAAGGTCCAACTTTGATTTCCTCCCAGGTGCAGCCCTGGGGAGGGGGGGGGAATATCTGAGTTAGATGCTCCTTTTTGTTAATTGACTGTCAAAATGGTCATTAGTATGATGGGGCATAAGTATATATGTTTGGGTATGAATTGTAAGAACCCTTGAGGTTATCACCCAGTGCTGGATGTGAAAGATAGCTTAAAGAAGAAGTAAATGCTTGTTTTTTGCACGGGAAGTGGGCTCCTGCCTGTAGTGTCTCCAAGCCATCAAGAGGCAAAGTGGCTCCAGTTTACCTAGCCCTGACTTGGGTGTCTGCTTCTGTGTGTTTAAATTATAAAATGTATGTATGTATCTTCCATATTTTTAATTTGTGTGTTAATCCCTTTTCTTTCACTCCTTGTTTGTGCCAGGATTTAAGTCAGGACAGGCTGCTTAAAGGAAGTGTCCCTTCTGTGTTTTGTCCTGACCCGGATCATTCTGTATCATTTCAATACCATCTGCATGTCCAGTTAGATTGGAGCAGGGTTACCTTCTGCATCAGGTCCAAGCGCCATGGGGCACCTGGGAGGAAGCGCCTCATCCCCATCCACTGTCCAGCTAGAGAGGAGGCGGCCGGTCAGGGGCCAGCTACTCATTGCTGGGGAGGGGGCCAATGCCTTCCTTCCCCCAAAGTAGCCAGGCTCAGACAGTTCTCTGCTCCAGGTCCTGGCTTTAAGGAAAAGTGCTTGACTTGCTTCATCTGCGCTAAGTTGGTGTGCGGGGGAGGGGGGTGGAAATGGAGGGGTGCTGCGGGAGTGAAGAGCCTCTTGTGGCGCAGAGTGGTAAGGCAGCCGTCTGACAGCTTTGCCCATGAGGCTGGGAGTTCAATCCCAGCAGCCGGCTCAAGGTTGACTCAGCCTTCCATCCTTCCGAGGTCGGTAAAATGAGTACCCAGCTTGCTGGGGGGTAAACGGTAATGACTGGGGAAGGCACTGGCAAACCACCCCGTATTGAGTCTGCCAAGAAAACGCTAGAGGGCGTCACCCCAAGGGTCAGACATGACTCGGTGCTTGCACAGGGGATACCTTTACTTTACCTTTACCTGCGGGAGTGAAACCTTCTACTTCTTGTCCCAGCATCTTGTTCCTCCTCTAGCTGCCAGCCAAGTGCAGCACAGTCAGGTGAAGCACTTCTCTGCTTTGTTTTCTGTCTTGGTTTTGAGAAGAAGTGCTTGGCTTCTTCCTGCCTTGCCCTCAGGGTGGGGGGCACCAAGCAAGAAACCTAGAAAATGCCAGACCAGGAGGAAGGTGGTATACTTGTCCTCCTGAAAGAGCTCCTCTGTGCTTGTGTTTCCTTATGCCCCCTTTGGGCTCCTTGCCCCCCTCTTCCTGCAGGCATGGTGGTTTGGCACCACCTCCTGCCCCAGCTGTTTTGTACTTGACTCTGACTCCAGGAACAGGAATTTTCTGACAGCACTCACCACTCCCCCCTCAACATCCCGCAGGAACCCTCAGGCTTCAGGTGAAAGGAAGGGAAGGTGATTGTAAGCCACTTTGCGACTCCTTTGAGCAGTGAAAAGCAGGGTATAAAAACCAACTCTTCTTGTTACCCTCAGCTATCAGGTAGAAGAAAAAGAAAAACTAAACTGTAGGTAATCTTCTGTCCCATAGAAGCGGTGCAGAACTCTCCAAAACCCAAGAGAGCTCGAGGAGAGAGGCCTTCTCATTGTTCCTCACCAGAAACCTGTACAACGCAACCTTCTTTGACGCCCTTGCAGATCAAGTGGGACAGCAGGCCTGCCAGGGATGCTGGCCAGATGGACAATGAGGCCTACATCGGCGAGGGTGCTCCGTTTCAAGGCCAGTCTCCAGGCTTTGCCAGACGGACAGAACCATCCACAAGCAGCCTAGATCTTTGCCATATGGAAGTGGAAGAAGCTGCTGAAAATCTGACAGAGATTCTGGAGTGGGTTGGCTCTCTTCCCCGTCTTCTCTCTCCCATACAGTTTTCACCTGCCACAATCCCAGTAAGTTCCCAAAAAAACGTGGCCAAATATTGTAAGGGAGACAGTTCTGCTGAGACTGGGGGGTGGGGATGATTAAAAGCTTCCTGGAGGAGGGACTGCTGCATCTATTTTCTAAACAGAACAAGTACTCAAATAGAGGGGAAGTACCCCTTTGAGGCAGCTGTGAATGGTGGTAACCTGCAGTGCAGATCAAAGCAGGGTTGCACCCTGCTCAGTCCATTGACTTCAGTAAAGTGCAGCTTTGCTGAGGATTGTGCTGTTGATAACCCTAGTTATGTTAAGAGAGTTTTTTGCTTGCAGAAGGTAAGAAAGGGGTCATTTGATCTTAACTTGCAGTTGATGCAATCAAACATGTTAATGAGTTGTAGTCCAGCCATTCTTGTTGGGATCTCGTTGGGCTTTTCTTGAAAAATTGTGACTTTCAGATTAGAAGCTTGGAGTCTAGTCAACTCAAAAGTTCTCCCACGGATTTCTGAACATTTTTGTGTCGGGTCCTGTTTCTGTCAGTGATGAATGCACCATATACTATCATCATTCTGAACATTTGCAGGTTACTCATAAAATTGCTGTGGACTAACTCTTGGATCTCATGACATTTTAACTCAATTTTCACATATTATGTTTAATATGTCGGCTGACAGGTTTAATTTCATGTGTCTGATTAAAAGGTATCAAGCCTGCAAAAGGTAATGTAGCAATAAATTGGCTCCCGGGACGACCAGAATCATAGAGTCATAGAATAATAGAGTTGGAAGGGACCTCATGGGCCATCTAGTCCAACCCCCTGCACTATGCAGGACACTCACAACCTTATCACTCATCCACTGTAACCTGCTACCCCCTTAAGCCGTCAGATGGCTATCCAGCCTCTGTTTAAAAATTTCCAAAGATGGAGAAGCCTGTTCCACTGAGAAACCGCTCTGTCAGGAACTTCTTCCTGATATTTAGATGGTATTTCTTCTGAATTATTTTCATCCCATTGGTTCTGGTCCGTCTCTCTGGGGCAAGAGAGAAAAACTGTTTCATCCATATGGCAGCCTTTTCAATATTTGAAGATGGTTATCAAATCCCCTCTCAGTCGTCTCCTCTCTAGGCTAAACAGACCAAGCTCCCCCAATCATTCTTCATACGTCTTGGCCTCCGAACCCCTCACCATCTTTGTTGCCCTCCTCTGGACACGCTCAAGTTTGGCCGAACCGGAGCAGACTAAAGCGGTAGCATCACCACCCACAATCTGGAAACAATACTCTGTTTTATACAGTCCCAAATCCCATTTGCCTTTTTAGCCACCGAGTCACACTGTTGACTCATTTTCAATGTATGGCCTTTGATCCTTTTCGCATATGCTGCTGCCATGATAAGTCTCCCCCATTCTATATTGGTGTGTTTGGTTTTTCCTACCTAAATGCAGAACTTTACATTTGTCCCTATTGAACTTCATTTTATTCAGTTTAGTCCACTTCTTGAGCCTATCAAGTTCATCCTGTATTCTGATTCTGTCTTTGGTTGTATTTCCTACCCCTCCCAGTTTAGTATAATCTGCAAATTTAATAAGTATCCCCTCGAAACCTTCATCCAAATCATTTATAAATATGTTGAACAACACAGGCCCCAGGACAGATCCCTGGGAACTCCACTTGTCACTCTTCTCCAAGAGGATGCTGAACCATTGACAAGTACCCTTTGGATACGATCTGTCAACCAGTTATCAATCCACCTGACAGAATTAGGATCCATACCGCATTTTACCAACTTGTCAACTAGAATATCATGTAGAACCTTATCAAAAGCTTTACTGAAATCCAGATAAACTATGTCCACAGCATTCCTGTGATCCAGCAAGGTAATCATTTTTTTTAAAAAAAGAGATAAGGTTGGTCTGACATGATTTGTTCTTGCGAAACCCATGCTGAGTCTTAGAAATCACAGCTCTCTGTTCCATCTGCTCAAGGACTAACTGTTTGATGATTTGTTCCAAAATTTTGTCAGCTACAGATGTCAAGCTGACAGGTCAGTAGTTACCCGGGTTCCCTTTTTCCCGTCTTTTTTCCCTTTCTTGAAGATGGGGACAACATTTCCCCACCTCCAATCATCTGGCACCTCACCTGTTCTCCAAGAAGTGTCAAAAATAATGGGCAGAGGTTCAGAGATTGCATCTGCAAGTTCTTTTAATACTCTTGGATGCATTTCATCTAGCCCAGAAAACTTTGTTTCATTTAAAGAAACTAGGTCTTTGTGGACTGCCCCAACAGTGATCCTAGGCCACCATTCCAATCCCCCATGTTGTGTTACGTTTTTTCCACACTGAACAATATTTCCCTCACAAGAGATGACTTGAGGAGAAATAGGAGCTAAGCAGTTCAGCCCTCTCTTCATCATCTTTAAACATAGCCCTGCGGCGCCGCGGCCTAAATAAAGGAGTAAGGGCCTCGAAGGTGGGCCCTGTCCGGGATGAGGAAGGGTGCCGATTGGCCCCACCCCCAAGCTGCGCGCGGCTGCTGATTGGCTGCTTGCCCGGCCAAAAACCAACCCACCCCACCCCCCACCAGAGCTTTCCTTCGCTCTGGCCGCCGAGAGCGAAGGTAGGCTCCCTGGACCCCGGCCCCGACAATGGCTCCCCAGACCTTCCCCGGGGCTTGGGGAGCGTATTCAAAACTGCCCGCCGCCTTGAAAACGCTCCCCGAGCCCCGGGGAAGGCGCTCCGCAGCGCGCCGCCTTAAAAACACTCGAAGAATGCCTGTAGGGTGAGCGGCGCCTCTCCCTGTGCTCCCCACCACAAGCCTCCCTTAGCTCTCTTCTTCCCTCCTTCCTCTCTTCCTTCACCCCTCGCCTTCATCACTCCTGTTCTTCTCCCTCCTTCTTCCCTTCCCTTCTTTCCATAGACCACTCCAGCCTCGCATCTTGCCATTCTCTGATACAAGCACCCCCCCCCCAAAAAAAAACAAAACCCTTCTTTGCTTTTGCTATCTTTCTACTGGGTTGCTTTCCTGCTTCCCCCCTTCCGCTTCCCGAAAATCTTTGGAGGTACAGAGCTTTGAAAAGGAGGAGGCAGGGAGTGTGAAAAGGTCATCCAGCAACTCTGCTCCGCCCCCCTCCAAAAACAAAATCTCCCCACATTTTTAATGACAAAACACCCCTCCAATATTGGAATGTTGTGCCAACTTTAAGAGCACGGCTCAGTTCTTTCTCTGCCCAAGAAAAACAAGAAAAAAGCTAACACCCCTATCTAATCAAAGCGGAGGTTCTCTAACTGCATTAAAAGTTTTGCTCCTCTTTAAGATCACTGCCACATTCCATTGTGCGAAGGATTTGCAAAATGCAATGCGACTCTTCTTGGTTGCCTCACAGTCTCTCTCCCTCTCTCTTTCTCTCTCTCTCTCTCTTTGACTACAAGAAACAATGACTACAGTCCCCCCCCCCCCCAGTGTGTGCGTGTGTGTTTTGCTTCGGCTACTGCCTCGGACAGAGAAAACACAGACTTTGACTGGCTGGGGCGACACTTTGATATTTTGCCTCCTGGGTTTCGAATGAAATCTACCTTCACCCCCCCCCCCCGGTTAGTTTCTGCTCACACCTGGAAGGCTTCTGCAGTCCTTTATTTCTTTATCTCTCTCCAGTATGGAAATGAAGCGAACACCATGCCTAATCTTGGCCTCGCCATACTTGGCCAGGAGATGTAGAGGGCACCTTAACCCACTCTTTTCCCTCCCTGCTCCTACTTTTGGGGGATGGGAAGACACTCCCCTCCCCCCTGAACATATTGCCTCCACCTGGATGGGATATTCTTATCCAGAGAGGAAACATCTCTGTCACCCAACTTCCTGTGCCTTGGCTATCTCCTTTCCTGATGCACATTTGACAACTGTTTTAGCCGACAGGTAGAAGCAGACCTTGCAGAGGGACAGAGGAGAGACGGTGGGACAAACAGAACTCCCTGGGCTCTGCAAAGCCTCGCCTGCACAGGGGAGCTTTATATGTTGTGGACTTTCACCGAATTTGGGGGCTTTATGCCAGTGGGGGTTTATGCCAGGGGTCCCTCCAGTATTCTGGCCACTGCATCTTTCTCCTCCCGCCCTTCAAGCCCAAGATGTCAACGCATTACACTCCACCCTCACACCATTCTAGCGCCCGTTGTATTTCTGCCTACAACGGGCTTAAGCTACTAGTCTGTTATAATTTCACTTTCTTGTCCTTATAATGCTCCTACCATGTCTCTATTCTTTTTCTTCTTTGAAATATAACTAAAGAAGCCTTTTTTTTTTGCTCTGTTTAGCACTTCTTGCTAGCCTAAGCTCATATAGAGCTTTTCTAACCCTGTCCCTACAATTATTGGTTATTTGTTTATACTCATCCTTGGTAATTAGGCCTTCCTTCCATTTCCTAAATGACTCTTTTTTATTCCTCAAATCATTTGACAACTGCTTATGGAGCCAACTTGGCTTCCTTAGGCTCCTTCCATCTTTTCTTCTCAAGGGAATTGTTTGTGATTGAGCCTTCAGTATTACATTTTTAAGAACCTCCCAGCCCTCTTGGACTCCCATCTCTTTAAGTCTTTCTGACCACGGGACTCTACCCAACTTTAAGTCTGTTAAAATCAGATTTCTTGAAGTCCAGTCTATACATCCTACTATGTAAAGGTTTTCTCTTTCCCACAATTGAAAATTCCAAAACCACATGGTCACTGCTACCAAGTGTGCCCACTACTTCCACCTCATCTACCAATTCTTCCCTGTTTTTTTAATTAATTTTATTAGTAATTTTATTAATAATACATTTCCATAATAACATAAATCTTGTGTTCTTCCAATATAACATGGTTAAACTTCCAGTAACACTTTATACAACATATTGTATAATTTTTGTACACTGAGACAGATGCAAATAGACAAATTCTGAACCTCCTATTTAAATCTCAACTGAGAATTCCCACTCCAAATTTATATGTTTTCCCCATATAATTCCAAAATGGTCTCCATTGATTTTTATACTTTTCTAAGTCTGTGTCCTTAAACAATGCTGTGAGTCTAGCCATTTTTGAAAAATCCAATAATTTCATTTTCCAATCCTCCAGCGATGGGGTCTCCTTTGTTTTCCAAACTTTTTCTACCACCATTCTGGCTGCTGTTATGGCATACAATAACAATATATTCAATTCTTTAGGTATTTCATCTCTCGTTATACCTAATAGAAATAGTTCTGGTTTCTTTTTGAAGTTAACACCCAGCATTTTCTTAAGTTCTACATATATTTTGTTCCAAAATTTAACCATCCTGAGGCCAATTCTTCCCTGTTGATGAGAATCAAGTCTAAAATAGCAGAGCCCCTGGTTCCCCTCTCTACTTTCTGGGAAATGAAGCTGTCAGCAAGACAAGTTAAGAAATTAACGTAGTTTGTATTTTTAGCAGAGTTGGTCTTCCAACAGATATCTGGGTAATTGAAGTCACCCACGACCACTGTTTCCCCCCTCCTTGAAAATTATGTAATTTTGTCTAGCAGTATCTCATTCAAGTCCTCTGTCTAGCTTGGTAGTCTGTAGCAGACCCCCACAATAATACCGCTCTCATTATATTTAACCAAATACACTCAACTGAACTTTCATGCTCAGGTACCTGTATTTCTTCACAAATATTCCTAACATATATTGCTACACCTCCCCCCTTCTTTTCTTGTCTTTTGAATAGATTGCACCCCTTGATTCTAGTATTCCAATTGTGAGTATTATCCCACCAAGTTTCTGTGATTCCTATTAGGTCATAGCCCCTTCCTCCGTTAGGACTACTAGTTCCTGCTGCTTGTATCCCTTACACTGTGCATTGGTGTAGAGACATTGTCATAGAATCATAGAATCATAGAGTTGGAAGGGGCCATACAGGCCATCTAGTCCAACCCCATGCTCAACACAGGATTAGCCCTAAGCATCCTAAAGCATCCAAGAAAAGTGTGTATCCAACCTTTGCTTGAAGACTGCCAGTGAGGGGGAGCTCACCACCTCCTTAGGCAGCCTATTCCACTGCTGAACTACTCTGACTGTGAAAAACTTTTTCCTGATATCTAGCCTATATCGTTGTATTTGAAGTTTAAACCCATTACTGCGTGTCCTCTCCTCTGCAGCCAACAGAAACAGCATCCTGCCCTCCTCCAAGTGACAACCTTTCAAATACTTAAAGAGGGCTATCATGTCCCCTCTCAACCTCCTTTTCTCCAAGCTGAACATTCCCAAGTCCCTCAACCTATCTTCATAGGGCTTGGTCCCTTGGCCCCAGTTCATCTTCGTCGCTCTCCTCTGTACCCTTTCAATTTTATCTACGTCCTTCTTGAAGTGAGGCCTCCAGAACTGCACACAGTACTCCAAGTGTGGTCTGACCAGTGCCGTATACAATGGGACTATGACATCTTGTGATTTTGATGTGATGCCTCTGTTGATACAGCCCAAAATGGCATTTGCCTTTTTTACCGCTGCATCACACTGCCTGCTCATGTTTAGTTTACAATCCACAAGTACCCCAAGGTCTCGTTCACACACAGTGTTACCTAGAAGCGTATCCCCCATCCAGTAGGCATGCTTTTCATTTTTCTGACCCAGATGCAGAACTTTACACTTATCTTTATTAAATTGCATCTTGTTCTCATTTGCCCATTTTTCCATTGTGTTCAGATCTCGTTGAATTCTGTCTCTATCTTCCGGAGTATTTGCCAGTCCTCCCAATTTGGTGTCATCTGCAAACTTGATGAGTAGTCCCTCCACCCCCTCATCTAGATCATTAATAAATATGTTAAAAAGTACCGGGCCAAGCACTGAGCCCTGAGGTACCCCGCTACTCACCTCTCTCCAGTAATCCATTTCTTGTGTGTCCTATGTTTTTGGTTTTTGAACTTCCTTGCAAGTTAGTAGTTTTCTGCTTATGTGCCATTGCCTTTTGATTTGCAATCTTCTCATCTTGAGTTCTTGCCATCACACCAAGTTCTGAATTTATGTCTTTGTCCCCCTTTGGATCTAGTTTAAAGCCCTCTTTACCAGGTGTGCAAGGGTCTTCCCAAAAATACTTTTTCCATTCCTTGTGAGGTGCACAGTATCTCCTGATAGTAGCCCCTCATACTGACATCGGAGACCACGATCCAGAAATCCAAACCTTTCCCAACGAACCCAGTGACATGGCCAGTCATTTACTTGCATGATTTTTCTCTCTCTTCCTAAGCCACGGCCATTTACAGGAAGGACTGATGAAAACACAACCTGCGCTCCCAGGTCCTTTACCTTTTTCCCCAGATCCACAAAGTCTGTCTTAATATGATCCATTCTCTGCTGGGCAGTATTATTTGTTCATACATGGATGAGAAGGAAGGGATAATGATCAGTGGGCTAGATGAGCCTGTCCAGTCGTTCTGTGACAGACTTTATGCGTTCACCAGGTAGGCAGCAGGCCTCTCAAGACAGCAAGTCTGGTCTACACACTTCGGCTACTACGCCTCTCAGCAGGGAAAAACAAAAGCCTGTGTCGAGGGCTGACTTTCAATAGATCGCAGCAAGGAAGCTGCTCTACTACGTATGAAAACTTGATCCAGAATCAGGTTGTCTATGCATGATTTAGCACCAGGTTCTCCATGAAATTGCAGTGCGCTATGGGTGAGAGGCAATCCCCTTCCGGCCGCGATCCGCTCCCTAGGCTGGTGGTTCTCCACACTGGGCTAGGCGGCCCGGCTACTCGAGGCCTACTGAGGCTCCTTGGCACTGCGGTGTCGTTACACTTAGGGGGGATTCAGAGGCATTCAGTCATAATCTCACAGATGGTAGCTTCACCCCTTTGGCTCCTCAGCTAAGCAAATGCACCTAATGTCTGAAGCTGCAGTTCCTCTTGTAGTGAGCAGGATTACTATGGCAACAACACATCATCAGTTGGGTAAAACTAACCTGTCTCACAACGGTCTAATCCCAGCTCATGTTCCCTATTAATGGGTGAACAATCCAACGCTTGGTGAATTCTGCTTCAGAATGATAGGAAGAGCCGACATCGAAGGATCAAAAAGCGACATCGACATGAACGCTTGGCCGCCACAAGCCAGTTATCCCTGTGGTAACTTTTCTGACACCTCCTGCTTACAACCCAAGAAGTCAGAAGGATCCTTTTTGTGTTTTTCCAAAACTTTCTGTGCTTGTGGAAGAAAACCAGAAAGTTTCCATCCTGCCCACACTAAACCTGTCTGGCAAGACCTAAGGTCTGTACACAGTAGCACATGTGTCCTGGGGAGCATCCCGGGGTAAAGGCCGGCAAGAGCCCTTGGCCGGCTGAGTGAGCGAGAGTGGGTGTGGCCTGTTCCATGTGTCTGGAAAGTAGCATTTTTCCTTGCACCACAGAAGGCTCTATAAAAAGGCAGGCTTTGACAAGTTGGTAAAATGCGGTATGGATCCTAATTCTGTCAGGTGGATTGATAACCTAACATGGTCTCCCCACCGTAATATTAGTCTTTCCTTGGCCAAGAATAAATCACAGGCCATTAGTCGCTTCCACTTCCAGAAGGGCAACCAATATGTGCCTGTGGCTCTTCGGGTTTTTCAAACCTCTGTGATCCCTCAACTGGGATTCCTGTATGGATCCAGTCTCTGAATAAAAAAGCTGATTGTATGTCTGCAGCTTTCTACCGCAGAATTTTAGGCTTACCGAATTCGGTAACGTATTTGACTTTATGCACCAAGCTGGGTCTACACACTATTGAATCACGTGCTTTGATTTTATCCATCAAATACTGGCTCCATATTTTCTTTAGTCCCCCGCCAAATAGTCTCCTTGCACTTCTTCCATATGACCACTATACTTCGAAATGGTCCATTGTCATTGCCTCTAAAATTAAATCCATAGGCATTGACCTTGATTCTTTAGCTAACTCTGGAGAGGATCATAGCGTTTATGTTAGCCAGACTAAACGTATTTCCTTCTGCAATGGTTGAAGGCAGGTATAGGAGAATTCCCCACAATGAAAGAATTTACAGGTATTGCCATACAGAACCAGACTCAGTTTGCCATATCATTCTGGGATGTGAGTTGTATAACAACAAACGCTCTGACTTCATAAAATCATAGAATCATAGAGTTGGAAGGGGCCATACAGGCCATCTAGTCCAACCCCCTGCTCAATGCAGGATCAGCCCAAAGCATCCTAAAGCATCCAAGAAAAGTGTGTATCCAACCTTTGCTTGAAGTCTGCCAGTGAGGGGGAGCTCACCACCTCCTTGGGCAGCCTATTCCACTGCTGAACTACTCTGACTGTGAAAAACTTTTTCCTGATATCTAGCCTATATCGTTGTACTTGAAGTTTAAACCCATTACTGCGTGTCCTGCCCTCCTCCAAGTGACAACCTTTCAAATACTTAAAGAGGGCTATCATGTCCCCTCTCAACCTCCTTTTCTCCAGGCTGAACATTCCCAAGTCCCTCAACCTATCTTCATAGGGCTTGGTCCCTTGGCCCCAGATCATCTTCGTCGCTCTCCTCTGTACCCTTTCAATTTTATCTACGTCCTTCTTGAAGTGAGGTCTCCAGAATTGCACACAGTACTCCAGGTGTGGTCTGACCAGTGCCGTATACAATGGGACTATGACATCTTGTGATTTTGATGTGATGCCCCTGTTGATACAGCCCAAAATGGCATTTGCCTTTTTTACCGCTGCATCACATTGCCTGCTCATGTTTAGTTTACAATCCACAAGTACCCCAAGGTCTCGTTCACACACAGTGCTACCTAGAAGCGTATCCCCCATCCAGTAGGCATGCTTTTCATTTTTCTGACCCAGATGCAGAACTTTACATTTATCTTTATTAAATTGCATCTTGTTCTCATTTGCCCATTTTTCCATTGTGTTCAGATCTCGTTGAACTATCTATCTTCCGGAGTATTTGCCAGTCCTCCCAATTTGGTGTCATCTGCAAACTTGATGAGTAGTCCCTCCACCCCCTTATCTAGATCATTAATAAATATGTTAAAAAGTACCGGGCCGAGCACCGAGCCCTGAGGTACCCCGCTACTCACCTCTCTCCAGTCTGATGAAACACCATTGACAACAACTCTTTGAGTGCGGTTCTCTAACCAATTCCCTATCCACTTAACTATCTCAAAATCCAGATTGCAGTCCTTCAACTTATCCATCAGAAAATCATGGGGAACCTTGTCAAAAGCTTTACTAAAATCCAAGTAAACAACATCAACCGAATTTCCCCGATCCAGCAAACCTGTTACTTGGTCAAAAAAGGAAACCAGGTTGGTCTGGCAGGACCTGTTGGAGACAAATCCATGCTGACTTCCTTGGATCACCAAATTGTCCTCCAGATGTTTGCAGATCGCTCCCTTTAATATCTGCTCCATTATCTACCCCACAACAAAGATCAGACTCACTGGTCTGTAGTTTCCCGGGTCATCCTTCCTCCCTTTTTTGAAGATCGGAATAACGTTTGCTCTCTTCCAGTCCTCCGGGACATCTCCAGTCCTTAAAGAGGTTCCGAAGATGATGGACAAGGGCTGTGCAAGTTCTCTGGAAAGTTCTTTGAGCACTCTCGGGTGCATTTCATCCGGACCAGGGGATTTGAACTAATCCAGTACAGCTAAATGCCTCTCGACAACCTCTCTATCCATGTTAACCTGCCACTCAGACACTATCCTTTGGCTACGGCCATCTCTAGATGTGCCTAAACACTTTGACCTGCGGGAAAAAACAGATGTAAAATAGGCACTAAGCTTTTCTGCTTTTTCTGCATCCTCCGTTAGAGTTTGTCCATCCGCACCCAACAGTGGGCCAATTGCCTCCTTGACTTTACGTTTGCTCCTCACATAACTGAAAAATCTTTTCTTGTTACAATGGGCTTCCCTGGCCAATCTTAGCTCACTCTCAGCTTTGGCCTTTCTGATGATTGATCTACAGTGCCTAGTAACCTGTAGGTACTCTTCTTTAGAGCTCTGTCCTTCCCTCCATTTCCTGAACATTTTCCTTTTCTTTCTTAGTTCCTCTTGAAGTTCTCTGTTCATCCAAATAAGCTTCTTAAAGCTCCTGCAGTCTTTTCGTCTTTCTGGGATAGTCATGGATTGAGCATGCAATAGCTCTTGTTTGAGTAGCGCCCACCCTTCCCATGCTCCCTTCCCTTCCAGCATTCTCGTCCATGGTATGACACTCATCATGACTCTGAGTGTCAGACGTTGCAAGAACTCACAACCAACTTCTTAGAAATAGAAAGTTTAATTGAAAAGTACTTCATACATCTATGCTGGCGAAGTCAAATCTGGCTTGAAGACAGATTTGCTTCTTCTTATCAATACTATTCTCCCGCCCAAAACTTGAAAGTTCCCAAGGGAGGGGAGAGTGAGAGAGGATACACATACAATTAAAAACAGGGTTGGAAGGTCACCCAGCCGTTGGCCGCCGGGCTCGCAGAAGTCCGCCTGCAACTCGCGCAGCAAGCGCCTTGCCTCACGCTGCGACTCAGGAGCCAACTCTCCCGACACCGTCTGCAGCCAGTTGGTCACCCTGCCGATTCTCTGCTGCAACTCCTGCACCTCGAGGGTGGTCGCCATTCCTCGACTGGGGACCCCAACAGGCAGTTGATCAGGCCACAGCTCATCACCTGTCAGGTGGTCGTACTTAGACAAACGCCTGCGTTCAGTGATGTGCTTTTCCAGGAACTCTGCGTGGCCCGGAGTCGCATCTCCCAGGGCCCTGGCCATGCCCGAGCTAAATGAGCCCGCGCCGGCCACCTCACCCTGCGAGTAGTCCCAATCCAGGCCCTCTTCCTGCTCGGTATAGATATTACCTTCGTCCTGCATGTTGGCAGGGGAAAGGTGTTGTGAGATTTGACTTAATGTCAGACGTTGCAAGAACTCACAACCAACTTCTTAGAAATAGAAAGTTTAATTGAGAAGTACTTCGTACATCTATGCTGGCGAAGTCAAATCTGGCTTGAAGACAGATTTGCTTCTTCTTATCAATACTATTCTCCCGCCCAAAACTTGAAAGTTCCCAAGGGAGGGGAGAGTGAGAGAGGATACACATACAATTAAAAACAGTGTTACTTTCACATGGCCTTGGCTGCCTTGGCTGTCTCAGATAAGATGGTATTTGCAGTAGAACCAGACCCAGCCGAGAGGCCCCACAAAAGAGATAATGGTTACAATAACATACATTTCACTTTCAGCTAGTTAGCATGATATAGGACCTGGAGCTTCCAGGCACCAAGCAATAAAACTGACATGGAAGAACTCAGGCTAATTAATGGCAGGGTTTTCTAATCCTGACACTGAGTTTATTAAAGTTTGCCCTATGAAAATCCAACATCCGCGTCTGGCTACAAGCTTCCTTGGCTCCCCATCTCAAAAGGAATTCTATGAGGACATGGTCACTTCCCCCTAGGGTCCCCACCTCCTTCACCTCATCCACCAACTCTTGCCTGTTGGTCAGTATTAAGTCCAGTATGGCTGAACCTCTTGTGGATTCATCTACCATTTGATAAATGAAATTGTCAGCCAGGCAGGTCAGAAACTTGCATGACTGAGGATGCTTCGCAGAATTTGTTTCCCAGCACACATCTGGGACTTGATCTCCCCACTTCTACCCTTCCCTAATGTCTCAGATGGCAGGGCTCTTGAATTGCTGCTTATTGATAATTGCTCGGAGACCACTGAATGGGTAGCCAAGTTTTAATCTATAATAATGACCCACAGGGTAAAGAAGTAAGCTTCATCTTTTTGTATTTGCTGCTCCCTTGCCTGCTGTAACTTTCCTCACAGTTTTTTAGACTTGTATTACAGAACTGATTTATATATTGTTTTATATCATGAATGCTATTAAAGCAGGGGTCCTCAGCCCCCGGTCAGCGGCCCGGTACCGGGCCGCAAAGGCCATGGTAACGGGCCGCCAGCGACCGCGCCTTCCTCCCCCCCCGCAGCGAGAGGGGGGAAGAAGCAGGCACGGCCGCTGGCACGCCAGCAACGCAAACGCGCACGCGCGGAGCTGCCGCACATGTGGGTTTGCGCCCCCTGCTGGCGAAAACGCGCATGTGCGACAACTGCACGTGCGTGTTTGCGAGCGGCGGCCGGGCCGCCGGCTCTCTCCAACCCTTGGAGGCGGTCCCCGACTACTAGAAGGTTGGGGACCGCTGCATTAAAGATTTTGTATTGTATTGTATTGTATTGTAACTGGTTGACAGATCGTACCCAAAAGGTAGTTGTTACTGGGTCAGCATCCACTTCTCGAGAAGTGGGCTAAACTGAATAAAATGAAGTTCAATAGGGACAAATGTAAAGTTCTACATTTAGGTAGGAAAAACCAAGTACACCAATATAAGATGGGGGAGACTTGTCTTGGCAGTAGCATGTGCGAAAAGAATCTAGGAGTCTTAGTAGACCATACAGGCATTTGGTTGAGACCAGGCATAACTAACCAACAGCGAATGAAGGGCCTCTGCTCCCCCCCCCCCCCAGAACTCCACCAGCGTGCTCCGGACCTGTTGTGCCATTGCATTGTTACATTCTTACACTGATATATTATATTGTTATACTGTTACAACCACTGTTATTATTGTATGATTATTAACAAAGATTGTTTCATGTATGGTTCATAAGTTCAATGTAAACCACCCTGTGCCTCTGGGGAGGGCGGTATATAAATACATACATACATACATACATACATACATACATTGAACGTGAGTCAGCAGTGTGACTCAGTGGCTAAAAAGGCAAATAGGATATTGGGCTGTATCAAATGGAGTATCGTGTCCAGATCACGGGAGGTGATGATACAGCTTTACTCTGCTCTGGTTCGGCCTCACTTGGAGTCCTGTGTTCAATTTTGGGCAACCCAGTTGAAAAGGGATGTTGACAAACTGGAATGTCCAGAGGAGGGCAAGAAAGATGGTGAGGGGTTTCGAGACAAAGTTGTATGAGGAAAATTTGGAGGAGCTTGGTCTCTTTACGCTGGAGAAGAGATGACTGAGAGGGGATCTGATAACCATCTTCAAGTATTTAAAAGGCTGCCATATTGAGAATAGAGCAGAGTAGTTCTCTCTTGTCCCTGAGAGACAGACCAGAACCAATGGGATGAAATTAATACAAAAGAAATTCCATCTAAACATCAGGAAGAAGTTCCTGCTAGTTAGAGCGGTTTCTCAGTGGAACAGGCTTCCTCGGGAGGTGATGGGTTCTCCATCTTTGGAAATTTTAAACAGAGGCTGGATAGCCATCTGACGGAGAGGCTAATTTTGTCAAGGTTCAAGGGGGTGGCAGGTTATAGATCATGAGCGACAGGGTTGTGAGTGTTCTTCATTATGCAGGAGACTGGACTAGATGACTCAGGAGGTCCCTTCCAACTCTATGATTCTTTGTGTCTATATTGTGTGAACGTGTGTCACCTTACCACCTATTTTTTTATCTCTTTAAGGACATGTTGTTTGGAGAACTGTCGGATTCCAGTGATGAAGAAGTGGACCAGGACACTCAAAAGATTAAAAACATGCCAGAAAACAGTTATCAGAGCACCCCAGCAACTTACACAGGGTCCAAAAAGAATCCACTAGAACCGCTGAGAACATCTGACTCTTCTGGTATTAAAAATAAGAGCAGTGATCCTTGCAAGTCAGTTGGGAGACCAACAGTCTTACTACAGAACAAGTCAGTGCTCTGGCCTAATAAGATAGGTGCCAAATCAAAAGAGGGAGAGAAGCATCTAGAAGAAAACTGCGAATGTATGGAAAGAACCCCCAAAATAACATTTCACAGTACAGAAATGGTTGCTAAAAGTCCAGCTGACAAGACAGAAACAGAAAACAAAACTTTGGTATGTGACAGGATGTCTGTTAACTGCCATCAGGAACAAGAGAAAAGAGTTGAACCAGGACATGTGCTGGAAGTGGTTACCAGTAGCTTGGAACGAGTGGTAAAAGAGTCTACTGACTTAATAAAAGACGAGACAAAGGAAGAGCTCACAGGAACTGTAGAAACATCAATGTCTTCTTTTACAGAAGATGATCAGTGTCCACCTCAGAAAGGAGGCAAGCCACAGGAAACCAAAGAGCCTGTTTTAGCTACTGAAAATAAGCTGGTAGTTGGCAGATGTGGCCCCAGCAATGTGATCAGAGCAGCAGTGACGAGAAAGGGCTCTAGGGACATCCAGGCAGAATCTGATTTGGGAAGAGCAGGACTTCCTAATGACCACACAGCACCTGAGCAAAACAAAACAGAAGGATCAGGTATGTGGCATAATGGCGGACCAGAGTTCACAGACCAAGGAATGAATTTTGGATGTTTTGACCTTCCTTCTGAAACAGATCATCACACTGATCAGGTCCAGTGTGAGCATGCTGAGGTCATGGTCATGCAGACTGCTAAAGAACATGCTGGTGCCTCCGGTGCATTCATCAAACTTCACTGGGCAGAAGAAGCCCACAGCAAGGAAGATGGATGCCACAGAGCTAGTGAAGATGATGTAAATGGAGAGGCAGAATTGGACGGTGCTGATGCTTTGAGCCTGAAGTCCAGAGCAGTTGATGAACAGGAGGATTCCCTGGCTTGTTCCAGCAAAGTGGCCCAGACTAGGAATGAATGTAGCATTGCTCCTTCTCATTCTAAAAATGAAGAGGGTGATAAGCTAAAAACTGAAGTTGAAAATATTGCAAGCAAAGATAAAATGCCTGGAAGCAACTTAGAGGAAACCCCGTCATCGCTGGTCGTAACAAATGGCTGCCCCCATGTTGACAAAAAAGATTATTGCCTGTTGTTACAAGAGGAGCCAGGTAATGTGAACTCTCCTGTGTTACCAACCCAAGTGTCTGTTGTCAAAGATGGATGGTCACAGCCTGAGAAACTTGTGCAAACTAACCAGGCAGCCCCTGAATTGGAGTCCATCGCTAGCAGTGTGTCAAAACGCGAGCCGTTTGAAGATCCAGATGATAAATTGGAGCATATGTTAATAATTCATAACATTTCTAATAGCATAGAGGCTCTTGGGGTTATAATGGAGGATAAATGTTTGAATTCAGAAAGACTTGGGGGGGGTGGTGCTGACCCTTTGAAAATCACTGCAATGGGGACTGCAGGGCTGATCACAGCAGTGGAATGTGAACAGGGAGCCTCGTCAGAGATTGCCCTTGAGAGACCTGTGGTGTTCTGTTTGGTAACTAGAAACTCACCAAATAATACAGCATCTCAGGAGACGGCCAAGCAAAATGATGACAGCATCTCACTTCAGCCCAGGAAGCTCCCTGTGGAAGATGCAGAGATGGAGTGCCATGTAACAAATGAGGCTAGATTGGAAGTGAATCCTAATGGAAGTTCAGCTCAATCAAATCAGGACACATCGCAGGCAGAAAATGCATATCCCAAAGCAGGCAGCCCTGTTGGGCTTACAATTAGTTCAGAGCCTTCTACAGCACTGTTATTTGGCAGAAATGGCCCAGGCTATGATGCAACTGCAGATGGACAGTTTTCTGACCCTTCATTTATTGCTCCTTCGACCAGAGTTGATCACTGCAACCACAGAGAACACTTAATGGGTAAAGAAGCAGCTGCCGACCATTCAGAGGAAAGCCGTCCCAAGTCTCTGGATTTCTGTACTTGTGGTGATCAAGCTGAGGTAGAAATTAAACCAGCTGGAGAACACTCACCCAGCAGTGGAACCCAAGCACTCTTTTCAGTCCAAGGATGTTGTGATATAAAAAATACTAGGGAGCTTTTTAAAGCACCCAGTCCAAACAATGCTAGCGCAGCGCATGTCTCTACGGCAAACCAAGACATTACAAGCAATGACAAGGGCCTTATTACTTCTTCTATTGGGAAAATAGGGAGCCCTTCAAAAAACTGTACTGTAGAACATCCTATTAAAGATGCAGTGTCTGAAGAAATGGATAAAATATTGAGCAGCGTGGCGAGTTCCACAGAGGCAGAGGAGGCTAAAATCACAGATGATGCTATCACAGTGTTGGATGTGTCTGCCTCCAGTTCAGAAGAAGAATATCCTCTCAGAAAAGTGAATCCTGCAAAGCAGGATTCAAGATTTCTGGCATTCAAAGAGGAACTGGATACTGCCCAGAACAGCCAGGCAGGTGCCCAGGACAACATGACTGTGTCTTCTGACATTCATGAGCAAATGTATCTTGCAGAAGATGCATCTCCAAATGAGCAGACACACAATGGTGACTCCTGGGTTAAAGAAGCCACTGCAGAGACCATGGAGAACTCCTGTGCATCACCACATAGCAGCAGAAAAAGCTCCTCTGCATGGGACGCCTCTGCAACAGATGAGAAGGAAGCAAGTGAATATGTTGCACTGACAAGCAGGACCAATGTGGATGGCAGGGAGCTTGCCTCAGGGAAAGTGTCTGCCTGGAATCTGGAGGTGAGCGGCAGCATACTTCCACCTGAGGCAGAGCTCTCCACAGCAGACTCAACTCTGAGTGCCAAGCAAGAGAGGACCTCAAAGATCGCACAAAACCATATTGGTGGTAGCACTACTACATCCTTTAAAAAAGAATGTCATGCTAAAAAGGATGGGGAAATGCTTGCTGCTGTAACTGGGGGGAATTCCTTACCAATGGTCCCCAAAACTTCCAGGACTGAAAAGCAGGGAGCCATATCTCCAAAGTCAGAGTTGCTCATTACATCCTCCAAACAAACTGGAGCTCAGCACGTACACAAACCATCAGATTTTATAAACCTTTCAACAAAGGCAGGAGTTGAAGGTAGCCGTGGCAGGCCTCTCTCGAAAATAACCAGCCACACAGGGAGAAGGAAAAGTCAGCAGGATTCACTAGCTGAGTCAGTTATGGCAAATGCTTCCATATTGATGAAAGACTTGCCTAAAACCCTAAGGAAAATTAGGCAAGAGATGGGAAACCCCTTACCTCCTTTACTCCCACCTTTGATAGCTACACCTCCAAAGACTGTTCAGCCTGTTACCCCATTAATGTCACCATCTAGCCAATTTCCTTGGCCATCCCCACTGAATGAACTGATTTCTCCATTACGTGGCACTCCAGTCCCCCCTCTGATGTCGCCACTGTCAGACAAACTGAAACAGAAGTGTATGTCTCCCTCTGAGGTGCTGATTGGTGAGAGAACTTTGTCTTCCCCTCTTCAGTTCTGTGCTGCCACTCCTAAGCATGCTCTTCCGGTCCCTGGCAGGCTTCCTCCTTCAGCAGCTGGTGCTGCTGCTCAAGCTGTGCCCCAGGAAAACTCAGTGAAAATTTTGGACAGTATGTACCCCAAGTTGTCTGCCCGAGCAATAACACTCAACATCCTCAAAGGTAATGTACAGCTCACTAGGCCGTCTTCCTCAGAGGGCATAAAGGTTCCACTGCCTATCCATCCGATCAGCGGCTTCAAGGAAATTGCTTCTTCCTCCACGGCTTTTGTTAAAACTGGGACCACGCTGTTTTCAGAGCCACTGTCTTTCAGAGTGAGTGAAACGGGAAAAAGGAGGCTGACATCTCCAGCTATGCCAAAAAGTGCCAAAAGGCTACGGCTAGATAGAGATTTTTTGAACTCAGACCTTGACACAGAAGAGCTTTCCATTAGAGACTCAGGTACTAGCCCCCATGGCCTTGCTGATGAAATGGCCTGTCCAAGCAATGGGGATGCCATTCTGGCAATGGGCGGCTCCAAATTGCTTCTGCCAACAGCAGAAATTGATCCCAACAGGGCTGTGACTGTAGTGCTGGAGAAAATGTCTGAATCCTGCATCGACCTGTTCCCTGCTATATATAGGCATGTCCATGCGGGCAGTACATCTGACATCCCAATACTGACAGAGGAAGAGGAAGAAGTCATTTATGAATTTGGCGTTGCAAAAAAGGTCAGTGATGTGGTGTTCCCCTCCACCTCCGACTGCTTCTTAGCTTGTTCTGTGTTGCGTGCAGAAATAAATAATGCAAAGCAGAAATAAATAATGCAAAGCATAGAGCTTTCTAGAATAAATTTTGGGATTATTGTAATGTCCAGGGAGGCATATTAGAGGTCTTCTGTCTACAAAGCTAGAGGGTAACAGCTTTTGACATGCTTTTTTTTAAGTAGCTAAATATCTGAAGCTTTGATTCATGTCTCGTATGGATGTTTTGTGGATTTGCATGGCCTCCCCCAGGCCCCTAACCTTATTTACTTTTCTTTCATTCCTAGACATCACTATAGTTTTTAACCTAAAGGGTCTCATATTTCTTGAATTCAGGTTCACCTTTAAACATGCTGTACCTTCTGCTCCCCTTCTCAATCCCAGCAGTGGATCGTCTGTTCCACAGGTCAGTGGTACAGGGATCTTTGTTCACACTTTCGTGAAATCACTTCCGTGGGATGGGAAAATTTATGAATTAAGGTACTAGTCCCAGCACTGGCATTAGAAGGGGGATAGAACGAAATCTCTTATGCCTTTATGAAGGCAAAACAACAGCTCTTCTTGAGATAATGATTCCTCTGCAAGGGTACAAATCCAGGTCTCAGTCAGGATATAGAAGAAGAAGAAGAAGAGTTGGTTTATATGCCGCTTTTCTCTGCCCGAAGGAGGCTCAGAGCAGCTTACAGTCACCTTCCCTTTCCTCTCCCCACAACAGACACCCTGTGAGGTGGGTGAGGCTGAGAGGGGGAGAACACCTTAAAACATTTTTTCAGATTTATTTGTCAATATCACTGCTCGGTCAGAACAGTTTTATCCGTGCTGTGGCAAGCCCAAGATCACCCAGCTGGCTGTATGTGGGGGAGTACAGAATTGAACCCGGCATGCCAGATTAGAAGTCTGCACTCCTAACCACTACACCAAACTGGCTCAGGGCTGGGGGGATTCAGTTTGCCCAAGTGTTGGCTGGTGTAGAATGTATCCTTCACCTCTTCAAGGGTCTTCCCTAAAATTTTGCCCTCTGTCTTCAGGTCTCTCTCAGACTTTCATAGGAGGGAGAGGTTGAGAACTGCTAGTTTAAGCCCATCTTGGATCTTGCAGATATCTTTTGTTAGCATCTCACATCATGAGATGGCACCTCTTACTGGGGGGAGGCCAAATGGACTGAAGTTTGGACTGGCAAAAACATCTGAAAACAAGTTGTCCTGTGATCAAGGAATGGAAATTCACAACCTAGGTGTGTTATAAAAGGCTAGTAGTTATCTGTAACCGCTCCACGGGAACGGTATAAATAAAACAGTAAGGGCCCTCAAGGATGGCCCTGTCCGGGATGGGGAAGGGTGGCCATTGGCCCGTTCCCCCGGAGTGACAAGCAGGGTGCACTCTCCCTTTCTCTACGCCTGCCTGGCTGCCTACCTACCCCCCTCCCTCCCAGGGGGGGCCCTCCCGTACCCACCCAGTGCCCGCTAGCGCTCGCTGTATTCTTTTTACCGTGGACTTAATTTCTAGTAATTATATGTTTCTCTTTTATATGGATTGCTTTTATTTATGTGTTTAAACCACCCTGAACAAGAGTTGGAAAGAACAGGAAACATTAATGACAAGTGGAGCCCCTGCTTTAGGGAGAAGGGAAACCTCACCTACCCACAGGGCCACTTTCTTTGCTTTGCTGCTGGCCAGTTAGTCAGCTGGGGGGAGAACACAAAACATTTTTCAGATTTATCTGTCAATCTAGGAATTTTCCTGACATTACCGAAAAATCCATCTTCTCTATCTGTAGACCCATTATATGGATTTTTCCTCTCCACATTCTAGTGCCATGTTCTGAATTAAATATATTGATAAATCCAAGGCTTATTTAGATGTTTGCAATCTCTTGGGAAAGACTGAAGGAAAATGTGAGCCAGTGGCCATAGCTGTATTGACCAGACAGGAACTTCTTTATGGAATTCGAGGCCTTTTGGGCCACCTCTAAGGTCTCTCCACTGTATAACTTCATTTTGTTCATGCCTGGCTCTTGACATTGACAGTGGCATTTTCATTTGCTAGTGCTGTTTTATTTAACCTCTGATTTTCAACTTTAAGCTTTGTACTGTATTTTATTTGTTAGCTGCTTTTAATTTCTGAAAAGGGAGTTAAAGCTTTCACTAATAATGCCATTTCAGTGTGCTTACTGGGACTGAACTGTCCTTCAATAAATTAATTATTGCCTCTTTAAAAATTGTTTGCTCTTTAAAAGCATCATTAAGTCTTTTCATGGGCAATAGCATTTCTTAAAATAAGGTTTATGTATTAAGTAGCAAGTGCTCAAAATATCATTTTACCGGTTACAGTGTTTGGCTGAGCCAGTCTTGCATGCTATTCTGAAAAAGTTGAAGCATCAGAAGACATCCTTGGGCACAGGTCACATTCAATCTCTGTGCAGGGTGTATGTTGGGATATGTCGGCAGCTGAGAGACTTGGAAAAAGCTCGCCTCTTTTGCTACAGCCTGCTCAAGGAAGGTATGGTGTGCCTTAGTTGCTTAAAGATTTTTAAAATACGTGTTCAGTGTTTCATGTTCCATTTTGTGACCTGATGAAGTCCTTCTTGTAGAGGCAAGTGCTTCCTCCAGTGGAATGAATCCATGAAATCTAACCTAGTCTGTTGCTTCAGGCAAAGGTCTAGTTGGAAAACTGCCGGTTACCTAAATAATTCATATCCCAGTGAGGGGTGTTCAACCTGAGAAATGATTTGACATTATGGTGGAGCACAAGTCCTTGACCTTCACTGTGCAAATTGGGCTTCCATATGTGGCTTGTTGTGCAGAAGGGCTGGTCTATGCAATTTCTCCACCCTCTGTGGAACTGAGAAAGTTGGTTGCTGCAGATCTCCCTATCTGCAGATAATAAATTCTAGGTAATGTAACAGTGAATGCATCAAAATTCAAATGTTTAAGAATTATTTACTCTTCTCATGTCATGAAAAGGATTCTAAAGGTTTTAGTATTTTTGAGAACTAGGGGAAAACAATGCTGACATTTTTTAGCTAACAGCAGTTCTAATGTTATCTCCCCCGCACACCCCACTTTGGAGGGCTGAAAAATCTTTCTCTAGCATCCTAACTGATATGTGATACAATGCCTAGTTAACTAGAACAGTGGTTTGGGGCTGTCTGTTATGACTGGTTTGCCAGTATGCACTTTTCTACTCTTGTGCTGCTTCAGATCTCAACGTTAGGGGTACATCTACTTGAATCAAGCCCCTACTTACCAAATACAAAGGTAACCTAACTAGAGTTGTTTTGATGGTGAAATGGAGCTGTGAACTGGGAAGTCCCTAGAGCTCAGCCAGGAACTTACTAGCCAAGGCACTAGTGTTCCAGGAGTGGGAGCCAGAAGTGGTGTTTCAGTAGAACAGAACAGGAGACAACATACTTGCAGAAAAGCCCTTGATTTCCCTTCTCAGAGCAGACTTTGTGGGGCTACAATAGGAGAGGAGAGGTAGGAAAGCCCCCCCCACACACACACACACACACTTCTCAAGCTTTGATCTGTTTGTAAATTAGGATCCATTATTTGATCTTTCTCCATCCCTTCTGCAGTATGGTGGGTAAAGCTAACCTACCTTTCTCCTACACAGTTAGCCCAAGCTGGATTGCTTAAATGTAAAATACAATTCTGCCTTGGGTCTACTTTTATTTAGTAAGATGATAATAATAATTAACTGGAGCTCAGCCTGTCGTTTGAGGCCGGAGGGTCTGGGAATTAGAATCCCAGTGAACATGATTGCAAAAGACATGAGAAAGCTCTTGGCAGCCTGGCAGGAACCTCTCTTTGCAGTCCTACTCCTTCATGCACATATCTCCATGGCAGGGATCTTGCATGTACATGTAGGTATAAATATCCAATTTGTTAAAAAAATCTTGGAAGTTCTTGCATCTTGGATGACACTTCTTTTTTTTTTTAATCTCTTTTCTTCCCTTGCCAGGCTTTCCCCAACCTGGCAAGTTAATTTTGTTTATTGGAAACATGTGGAGTGAGGTCTTCACTTCCGAAGGTATGGTCAACAAAGCTATCCAGTTAGTAGCCAGAAAGCGTTCAAGAGGACAGGTGCTGAAATGCCTGAAAACTGTTCTGAATTGGGAAGAGGTAAGAGGGACTGGGCAGGATGCTGCTTTAGTTATTTTGCACGTAGCAGGCCTTACACAGAACAGAGCCTAATTCTCAGATAAATTCCAATGAGTAGCCTTGTTGATCTGGATATGAGAAATAAGGATTTCACAATTCATGCCCAGAAGAAATTAAAATGTGATATGCAGAAATAACTAGTGTTCCCCTCTCTCACATCAGGGAATTAGAACTAAGTTTGTGTCTGGTAGCACATTTAAGACCAACGGAGTTTAATCCCGGGAATAAGCTTTTGCATGCCTACTGAAGAAGTGTTTAAGTGTGCACATACATGAAAGCTTATACCCAGGATTAGTTTGTTGGTCTTAAAGGTGTCATTTGACACCTTTAAGAGCCAGTTTGATGTAGTGGTTAGGAGTGCGGACTTCTAATCTGGCATGCTCGGTTCAATTCTGCACTCCCCCACATGCAGCCAGCTGGGTTACTTTGGGCTCGCCACGGCACTGATAAAACTGTTCTGACCGAGCAGTAATATCAGGGCTCTCTCAGCCTCACCCACCCCACAGGGTGTCTGTTGTGGGGAGAGGAATGGGAAGGCGGCTGTAAGCCGCTTTGAGCCTCCTTTGGGTAGGGAAAAGCGGCATATAAGAACCAACTCTACTTCTTCTTCTTCTACTCTGATTCTCAGAAATGACAGAGACACTAGGTATTTCTTCAGATCACATGTTACTTTCTTCTGAGCATCAATTGTGAAATCCTTATTTCCTATGCCCAGCTTAAAAAGCAAGGGTTGCCATTTTTCAGGGCAGTAGAGCAGATGTTGCTGTACAGGAGATGAACTAGAGTAAATTGCTGGGTACAGAGGCTCCCGTGGTACTTAAGGGTTTTGTAGTGCCCCCACACACACACACACACACAAACTTGGACAGGTAAAACGAACAACCCCCATACGCAACTGGTTTTTCTCCCCCCACGCTGCAGTATTTTATTGGAAAGTTCAATAGCCTTATGAGTTCCTATCATTATAGTGTTGCTTTTTATGTGCAGACTTTTAAAACTGAGAGAACAACCCTTTTATGATTTTTCTACTTGTGCTATAAAATTGTGGGGCTATAGCTTGGATCCTATCTATCTTTTTCTGTAGACAGGAGTGGGAGGGTCCACTACTGCCACACCCTCAGGAGATCTCATCCCCTCCCCCCAAGGATGGGATCCAAGCCTACATTTCTTATGATATAAACTTGCATTTATGCTATGGAGCAGGATGCACATTTCCAAAATAAGATAAATCCATGGCTAATGCTAATGGTAGCACTCAGTCTCACCTTGGCTGCTGTGTGGTCAGACTGTTAGCAATGTTACAAGATTGGACTAACCTGTGAAGGATCATGGTTCCTCTTAATATTTGGGAAACTGCCTGGGGGGTGGATCATGTCCGGCCCCCAGACAGTGTCGCTGGCCGCACCCTAATTGGGGCAACCTCTACATGTGCGGCCCTGCCTAACTGCCCGCTCACCTCTCCGGCGGCCTGGCCGCAGACAAGCAAGGGCGAGGTAGCCACCAGTACAAGGAGCCAGCCCGAGGCAGGGGCAGTGGCCCAAAGAAGCAACGGCTGCAAAAGGTGGTGGCGCTAGCCCCAAAGAGCCAGTATTGCCCGCAACCACCGGGAGCCACCCCGAGGCAGAAGTTCCTGCAACAAGCCGCTGGTCCCGCCAGCAACTGGAGGTGAACCTAAGAATGCACCGGTGGCTATGAGCAGGCCATGCCTCCACATCTGCGGCACCGGGGAGGAGCCTGCCCCTAGGACCCACCACCGGCCCCAGAGAGCTGCTGCCATCCAGGAGTGGTAAGGCAGCAGAAATGTTGTCTGAAAGCTCTGCCCATGAGGCTGGGAGTTCGATCCCAGCAGCCGGCTCAAGGTTGACTCAGCCTTCCATCCTTCCGAGGTCGGTAAAATGAGTACCCAGCTTGCTGGGGGGTAAACGGTAATGACTGGGGAAGGCACTGGCAAACCATCCCGTATTGAGTCTGCCATGAAAACGCTGGAGGGCGTCACCCCAAGGGTCAGACATGACTCGGTGCTTGCACAGGGGATACCTTTACCTTTATACAAGACTCGCTGCTCTGTATTTGATTTGAGAGCCAGCTTGGGCTAGTGGCTGAGTGGCAGCCACTAATCTGGAGAACTGAATTGGATTCCATACTCTTCTTCCACATGCAGCCAGCTGGTTGACTTTGGGTCAGTCACAGTTCTTTCAAGACTCTCTAAGCCCCATCTGTGTCAAAGGCAGACAGACTAACAACTAGACATTTGGATTAATAGAAAGCTTTATTGCTAACAGTTCTGCTCACTTCAACATCTGTAGTCAATTCTGATCGATACATGGAAAGCAAGCACTTATCAATGGCTCATTCCCGCCCAAACGCCCCTCATTCCCAGGGCGAGAATTCCCCCCTCCCACAGGTGCCATTCTGGGCGCTCTTCCAGATCCTCGCCAGGCTGTCTGGCCTTGGGTGACAGACAACCCTCCATTCCGATAACAAAGTACAGAGAAACATTTGCAAGATTGAAACGCAGTATGAAGCAGATACACAACGCAGTGACAAATAGTTCAGGGTTATCAAAGAGTTATAAAAGGTTCTTCAAACAACACACATAAACCAAAATGGAGTCTCTCAGGTCAATCACAAATCATGGCAGAGATCAGAGGGACTCATCCTGACATTCCGCCCTTCCATAATTCCCCCCATCACCCCCCCCATCAATGGGTCTTGGACATTGAGGGAATTTACGATGAAACTCACACCAACTTGGGGCCCCAATCATTCCTAACCTTTACCCTCTTGCGTTCCCACATGTGGAACTCTTTCCAGTCCACAAGGTATTGTAGCTTTCCTCAATGCCAGCAAGAGTCCAGAATCTGTTTTACTTCGTAGTGTGTGTCTTTATCCACAAATACGGGGATGGGCGCTGCAGCAGCGGGGTGCCTAGCATCTGGAGGCAGGGCTCTTTTCAGCAAACTGGAATGAAAAACGGGGTGGATATGTCTGTAAGTCTTTGGCAAGTCTAATTTTACAGTCACGGGGTTTATAATACATTTGACTTTAAAGGGACCCACGAACCTGGGTCCGAGTTTGTGAGAGGGTTGCTGGCTGCGCAAGTTTTTTGTGGACAAGTAAGCCAAGTCTCCCATCTCCCACACAGAGGCTGCACTCCTCTTTTTATCAGCCTGTTCTTTATAGTCCCTTTTGACTTTTTCTAAACAGTTCACAATTTGTGGCCAAGCCGTGGCGATCTCCGCCGCCCATTTCTGTACATCCTTGGGGCCTTTGGCAGCAGACTCCCAGGTAGGAACAGCTGTCAGGTCTGTGCCATAGACCACCTTAAAGGGGGAGACGCCTGTGGACGAATGTACCCCATTATTGTACGCAAACTCAGCCAACGGGAGCAAGGATGCCCAGTCCGTCAGCTGATTATTTAAAAAGCAGCGTAGGTACTGTTCCAGGATTTGGTTCACTCTTTTGGTTTGGCCATTGGTCTCTGGATAATACCCCAAGGTAAGGGCTTGTTCCACCCCCAGCAGCCCCAAAAGCTCCCGCCAGAACGTCCCAACAGCCGCCCAGGGTACCGCCCCCTTCTGCCGTTGTGCCCCTGCCCTTTCGTGAAGTTCAAAGAAGCAGCAGAACTCCAGGTTCAATGAATGCAGCTTTACTCCGTAGTCCTTCACCATACACACACACCAGTCACCGGCAATCACCTCTCTACACCACCGCCTCGCGCCTGACTTCCTTCCTCCCTTATATCCCTCATTCTAGCCACACCCCTCTATACTTAATACGTTTTCCACAAATAGGAAAGCTAGTTTGGAGGCTGAGGGCAACCCTGCACATGGGATGAAATGTGCTTGCTTAGAAAATGCGTCCACTACCACCCAGATGACAGTTTTCCCGTGACTCGATGGGAGGTCAGTTATAAAGTCCATGGTGATTTCTTTCCAAGGTTCAGATGGGGTGGGCAGAGGCTGCAGCAGCCCCTTCTTCCCCCTTGCTGTTTTAGAGCTTAGACACACAGGACACCCCTGCACATACTTCTCCACGTCTCTGTGGAGGCTCAGCCACCAGTAACATCTACGAACCAAATGCAAGGTTTTGACAAAGCCAAAATGTCCTGCTGACTTAGAGTCATGGCACAAATTTAAAATGTCTTTACGAGACGCTGCAGGCACATACAGCTTGTCCCCATTGCAAAACAACCCCTCCTTCTCCTGCAGTTCAGGGTGGAGGCGGGCAAACTCTGGATTGCCTGTGACATCTCTCTGGCCCCACCCCCCAGGGGAGGGAGTTCCGCCAGCCCCTTGGCTCCATGTCACCGCTGCCAAGCACAACTGGGCCGGTGTGAAGATTGTATCCACCAGTAGTTCCCATTTACACTCATACTGAAGGAGGCACGATAGTGCATCAGCCTGAAAGTTCTTTTTGCCGGGAAGATGTTTCAGAGACCATTTATGCACTGGGAACTTCACTGCCCCAGCTCCCTGTTTCCCGCCCCCCTTTGTCTTCAACAAACCCGTCAGGGACAGCGCCACCTTCTGATCGATACATGGAAAGCAAGCATTTATCAATGGCTCATTCCTGCCCAAACGCCCCTCATTCCCAGGGAGAGTTCCCCCCCTCCCACAGGTGCCATCCTGGGTGCTCTTCCAGATCCTCGTCAGGCCGTGTGGCCTTGGGTGACAGACAACCCTCCCTTCCGATAACAAAGTACAGAGAAACATTTGCAAGATTGAAACACAGCATGAAGCGGATACACAAGGCAGTGACAAATAGTTCAGGGTTATAAAAGGGTTATAACAACACACATCAAACCAAAATGGAGTCTCTCAGGTCAATCACAAATCATGGCAGAGATCAGAGGGACTGATCCTGACAATCTGCTGTGGGGAGAGGAAGGGTATAGGCAATTGTAAGCTGCTTTGAGACTCCTTTGGGTACTAAAAAGCAGGGTACAAAAGAAAGTTTCTAAATAATGCCTAAAAATTCTGCCTTTTTTTTTTTTGGGAGGGGACGGAGGTCAGCTCAGTTGATGCCAAATGCATATCCCTAGTTTTACATAACCAGTGTCAATGTTCTCCAGAAGCTCATCCACTGAATTCTTCCAGCATGCAAATTTATCAGGGGTTAACCTGAAGCTGCATTTTTTAAATTCCCCTAGAGCGAGCCAGCAGATATTGGCATGATGGTCTCCAGCTTGCTTATGGCTATCAAGCTGTATCCACTAATGGAATTTCAGGCGAGCGAACAGCATGGAGAAGACCTGAAAGAGAATATGTGGGAATACGTGTTTGCTATCGATCTGCTGTGCTCCCATCAAAAGTGGATTTGGACCCACAATCACATCATAAGGTATCATTAGTTCTCATCAGGATGTTTTGCCTCCTGCTCCTGGCATTCCCGCTCAGTGCAGTGTGACCTCGTCTGTTTCATTCCCTGTGACTCAAACCATTTAATTGGCCCAGGACAGCCTGCCCCTTAGCCGGTGTAGCCAATGGGTAGAAAAGGTACCAAAAGGTATTTGCCCATCTCCAAGTGGTGCCTCTGGTTGCCCCACCCACCTGCCTTCCTCAGCAAGCAGCAGCCAGCTCCACCACACCTCCCTTCGTGGTAGGATGAGGGTGGGGGTGAGATGAGGAGCTGGCCCAACTTGTCTTTCTTCCCTTCATGACGGAGGGAGAAAGAACAGGTGGCTGCCCGGCCTGCTATGCTTCCCTCCCTTGGGTTCTGGGGCTCTGAGTGCACCCAAGCCATTGCAAGCATGTGACCTTGCCAGGTCTAGTGTAGTGCTGCTGGCTGGCCGAGGGCTTCCAAAGACCCTGGACTAGGCTTGCCACTGGTACAGGTGGCAGAACTGTCTACCACTCAGAAGAGCTTGGCATTTGCACTTCAATCCTTGCACAGCAACCTTGTGCGTTAGGGTTCCCGTGAATGGCATAGGGTCACCTGTGGGCTTCATGTCAGATTGGGGACTTGAATCCAGGGTTCCTGATTGGCTTTCAAACTGCAGTTTGGACTGAAAATGAGTAGGGATGAGGCCAAGACTAAAAGGAGTATCTTGGCACCCTTAGGGGCTGACACTCATTTGCATCTGGGCATTGTGTGCAGCAGCCATGAATCACAGCCTCCTGTGCTTCTGGGCTGGAGAGCTGCACGGTAGCATCAAATTATTTTGCAGATAGTCATGAAAACCATATAGTAAGTAAGGAGTGTAAGAACTACAGTCCTAGTTCAGTTATCTGATCATACTAGAAATTGGTCCATAACTTAATTGGTCAGTAACAAGAGCCAGTGTGGTGTTGTGGTTAAGAGCAGTGGCCTCTAATCTGGAGAACTGGGTTTCCCCCTCTTCCTCCACATGCAGCCAGCTGAATGACCTTGGGCCAGTCACAATTCTCTCAGAACTCTCTCAACCCCACCAACCATGCAGGGTGGGGAGAGGAAAGGGAAGGTCTTTGTGAGCTACTTTGGGACTCCTTTGGGTAGCGAAAAACAGGGTATAAAAACAGATCTTTAATAAAGGCATCACTTTGAATTGCACAAAAGCTGGTGGGGTCATCAGAGTTCAGGCCATTGCTTTTGGATGAGACGCTGCTGCTGAGCCCCTTGACTGCCCCTCCTAGCCCCTTCCAAGTTGGGAGAGCACTCACTTGAGCATTCACTCCAGATGGGAAACACTTTAACCCACTCCTTGCCAGCATGCATGGCAAGAGTTGGTCAGATGTTTTCTTGATGCACCTGAAGTTTCTCCCTTCAGGTTGCCTGAGTTGTGCCTCACATATAGGCAAACGTTCCTGCAGTATATGTTTGCAAGGGGAGCATAAACAAAGAAACTAAAAAACAGCTAATCAGTCCTTTTGAGTTTAATTGTAGTTCACAAAAAAATTGGAGAAATAAAACTGTCCATGTTAGTCATTAATGACTGACACTTTCCCAGTTGTTAAAAGAAATAATTAAAAGAGGCTAGTTGCTTGCCCCAACAGTATCCACCAAAGCTGTTTTAACAAAGAATTATCTTATGGCATAATATGTCTTAATTTGGATATTATGACACAGTTTACTCATTTGCCACTAATTTACTTTTGCCTTATTTCTGTACACTTATGATCCTTTTTCCATTTTGTCTGAGGAAGAGTTCATGCCCTCGAAGGCTCACGCCTTGAATAAATCATTGTTAGTCATAAAGGTGCTATTGGACTAAAAAAAAAAAAAATTCATGTAGCCTGTGCATCCCTATACTCTTGGATATGGATAGGTTGGATTGATTGTTTACAAATATGTATAGGTTGCTTCCATGATGGATGCGGTGTGTTCAACAGGGTTGGGGATGTTTGTTTTGTGTTGAAAATAAGTGGGGTTGGTGGGTGCTTGGCAAATCATGCTAGTTTTAAAAGGGAGTGGGGTGTCAGGGTCCGTGCATATGCATGTGCTCACACACTTGGATTCATTGCCCATTTCCTTCCCCAGTAAGGAACTCTGGCCTATCATGGATAAGTGGATAAAGAACAGGAAGGGCAGTGGAAATGCTTCCTCCCCCTCTGATGTAATCGTAGCAACAGTTCTCAGGCTGATTGGTGAGTATGTGGCACTAAAGAACCTTCGTGCAGGCAGCAGGTTGCTGAGAACCCTACTTTGGTTGTTCTCCCTTGGCAGTTGCCATGCAGCCAAGAGTTTGTGGACCACATTCTTCTCTGTTGCACAGACAGAAAGAGTGGCTAATCTGAGCAATTTGTTTACATCCTGGTTGTAGTTCCCAAGAGTAAAGAGAGCTGGACGCATTGGCTTTCTTCTGCTTCTCCCTTCTGAAAGCAAACACTATTGAAACCAACAGGAGATGTGGTTGACCATATGATAGAATCATAGAATCATAGAATCATAGAGTTGGAAGGGGCCATACAGGCTATCTAGTCCAACCCCCTGCTCAACGCAGGATTAGCCCAAAGCATCCTAAAGCATCCAAGAAAAGTGTGTATCCAACCTTTGCTTGAAGACTTCCAGTGAGGGGGAGCTCACCACCTCCTTAGGCAGCCTATTCCACTGCTGAACTACTCTGACTGTGAAAAACTTTTTCCTGATATCTAGCCTATATCGTTGTACTTGAAGTTTAAACCCATTACTGCGTGTCCTCTCCTCTGCAGCCAGCAGAAACAGCATCCTGCCCTCCTCCAAGTGACAACCTTTCAAATACTTAAAGAGGGCTATCATGTCCCCTCTCAACCTCCTTTTCTCCAGGCTGAACATTCCCAAGTCCCTCAACCTATCTTCATAGGGCTTGGTCCCTTGGCCCCAGATCATCTTCGTCGCTCTCCTCTGTACCCTTTCAATTTTATCTACGTCCTTCTTGAAGTGAGGCCTCCAGAACTGCACACAGTACTCCAGGTGTGGTCTGACCAGTGCCGTATACAATGGGACTATGACATCTTGTGATTTTGATGTGATGCCTCTGTTGATACAGCCCAAAATGGCATTTGCCTTTTTTACCGCTGCATCACACTGCCTGCTCATGTTTAGTTTACAATCCACAAGTACCCCAAGGTCTCGTTCACACACAGTGCTACCTAGAAGCGTATCCCCCATCCAGTAGGCATGCTTTTCATTTTTCTGACCCAGATGCAGAACTTTACACTTATGTTTATTAAATTGCATCTTGTTCTCATTTGCCCATTTTTCCATTGTGTTCAGATCTCGTTGAACTCTGTCTCTATCTTCCTGAGTATTTGCCAGTCCTCCCAATTTGGTGTCATCTGCAAACTTGATGAGTAGTCCCTCCACCCCCTCATCTAGATCATTAATAAATATGTTAAAAAGTACCGGGCCGAGCACCGAGCCCTGAGGTACCCCGCAACTCACCTCTCTCCAGTCTGATGAAACACCATTGACAACAACTCTTTGAGTGCGGTTCTCTAACCAATTCCCTATCCACCTAACTATCTGAAAATCCAGATTGCAGTCCTTCAACTTATCCATCAGAACATCACGGGGAACCTTGTCAAAAGCTTTACTAAAATCCAAGTAAATAACATCAACCAAATTTCCCCGATCCAGCAAACCTGTTACTTGGTCAAAAAAGGAAACTAGGTTGGTCTGGCAGGACCTGTTGGAGACAAATCCATGCTGACTTCCTTGGATCACCAAATTGTCCTCCAGATGTTTGCAGATCGCTCCCTTTAATATCTGCTCCATTATCTTCCCCACAACAGAGGTCAGACTCACTGGTCTGTAGTTTCCTGGGTCATCCTTCCTCCCTTTTTTGAAGATCGGAATAACGTTTGCTCTTTTCCAGTCCTCCGGAACATCTCCAGTCCTTAAAGAGGTTCCGAAGATGATGGACAAGGGCTGTGCAAGTTCACTGGAAAGTTCTTTGAGTACTCTCGGGTGCATTTCATCTGGACCAGGGGATTTGAACTCATCCAGTGCAGCTAAATGCCTCTCGACAACCTCTCTATCCATGTTAACCTGCCACCCAGACACTATCCTTTGGCTACAGCCATCTCTAGATGTGCCTAAACACTTTGACCTGTGGGAAAAAACTGATGTAAAATAGGCACTAAGCCTTTCTGCTTTCTCTGCATCTTTCGTTAGAGTTTGTCCATCTGCACCCAACAGTGGGCCTATTGCCTCCTTGACTTTACGTTTGCTCCTCACATAACTGAAAAATCTTTTCTTGTTACAATGGGCTTCCCTGGCCAATCTTAGCTCACTCTCAGCTTTGGCCTTTCTGATGATTGATCTACAGTGCCTAGTAACCTGTAGGTACTCTTCTTTAGAGCTCTGTCCTTCCCTCCATTTCCTGAACATTTTCCTTTTCTTTCTTAGTTCCTCTTGAAGTTCTCTGTTCATCCAAATAGGCTTCTTAGAGCTCCTGCAGTGTTTTCGTATTTCTGGAATAGTCATTGATTGAGCATGCAATAGCTCTTGTTTGAGTAGCGCCCACCCTTCACATGCTCCCTTCCCTTCCAGCATTCTCGTCCATGGTATGACACTCATCATGTCTCTGAGTTTATTAAAGTTTGCCCTACGAAAATCCAATATCCGCGTCTGGCTACAAGCTTCCTTGGCTCCCCATCTCAAAAGGAATTCTATGAGGACATGGTCCCTCCCCCCAAGGGTCCCCACCACCTCATCCACCAACTCTTGCCTGTTGGTCAGTATTAAGTCCAGTATGGCTGAACCTCTTGTGGGTTCATCTACCATTTGATAAATAAAATTGTCAGCCAGGCAGGTCAGAAACTTGCATGACTGAGGACGCTTCGCAGAGTTAGTTTCCCAGCACACATCTGGGAAATTGAAGTCACCCATGATGACAAGGTCCTGCCGTTTGGATATTTTCTCAAGCTGCTCACAAAGTGCAGCATCCACATCCTCTCGTTGGTCAGGCGGTCGGTAGCAGACACCAACCACCACACTGTTTGTTTTCCCCTCGCTTATTTTCACTCAGATGCTTTCCACTGCAGATATGCTCTCCTTCACTAGAATTTCCTGACAGGTAAGCCCTTTCCTCACATACAGTGCCACTCCTCCACCTCTTCGATCTATTCTGTTTTTTCTGAACAGTTCATATCCATCCACCATTACATTCCAGTCATGAGAATCATTCCACCAAGTTTCTGTGATGCCTACTAGATCATACCTTTCCATCAGCATGAGAAGTTCCAGCTCTTCCTTTTTATTGCCCATGCTTCGGGCGTTAGTATAAAGACAACTGAATCCTTTTACTTTTGGTTCCCTATGAGCTGGCCTTACCGGTTGGGATGCCTCCAATCGTTTTCCTTCCATACACTCCCTATGTTGATCGTCTCCTTCCCCTAGTGGCTTTAGTTTAAAGCTCTCCTGATGAATCTCCCCAGGTTCCTGCCAAACACATTCTTCCCCAGTTTCGATAAGTGCAGTCCATCAGGTGCTAGTAGACCTTCCTCAAGAAAGCCTATCCCATGGTCCCAGAAACCAAATCTCTCCTGCCGGCACCAACTACGCAGCCAGTGATTCACCTCCATTATCTTCCTCTCCCGATGCATTCCTCTTCCCTTGACAGGCAAGATTGAAGAGAATACCACTTGTGCCCCCATTTGCTTGAGCTTCCTCCCCAGATCTTGATAGTCTTTTTTAATAGGAGCGATTGTATTCAGGGTCATGTCATTCGTTCCCACATGGACCATCAGAAATGGGTAGCGATCCGTAGATTTGAGGAGTTTGGGCAGCCTTTCTGAAACATCTTTAATTTTCGCCCCTGGCAAGCAACACACCTCTCGGGTTAGGGGGTCGGGCCCAGCCACATGGCGATCCATTCCTCTTAGCAGGGAGTCTCCAATTACCAGTACTCTCCTTTTTTTTTTCTTCTCAACTCCATTTCCTTCTGTCCCCGTGGCCTCTTCCCTTTGTCTTAGAGTTTGTTTTGGGACCTCTTCCCTTGTTGACCCTTGCACCTCCTCTGCAAGGGCCTGAAATCTATTCTGGAGCTCCAAAGGCCCCGTGAACTGTCTCGCCCTTCGCCGTTCAGTCTTTTTCCGAACTGCCTGCAGAGGCTCCCTATTGTGGTCAATCTCCTTGTCCTCTTCAGGACTGGTTGTATTCTCTTTATTCTCTTTATTCCATGTTGCAGAGCTCTGGACTACGAACTCCTCCCCTTTCTTACTTTGGGTCAGAGTAATAATTCTGTTTTCTAGTCCCCTAATCTTTTCCTCCAAAAGTCTTACCAGCTTACACTTGGGGCAGCTGTAGTCCATCTTGTCTTCTGGGAGGAAGGCAATCATGTCACACTCACTGCAGATGATGGGATGAGTGTCCTGGAGGTCCATTGTAATGTCTAGGCAGTGCAAGTACTAGGGAAATATAATCTACTGATATAATCTACTGATTCTAATTGCTCGGCCAAGAACCCCAGGCTAAGAGCCACAGGCCAAGAGCCCTTTGTCTCTCTCGCTCTTCGGCTCGCGCCTCTGGTGAGGAGCAGCCCTTTTTAAGCCTCCCAACAATTACCCAGCAATCACCTCACCCAGGCAGAACAATAGCCTCACCTGGTCAGCAGCAACTCTCCCCAGTAGCTCTCTCCACGTGCTCTCAGTTGTCTGAGCTCTGCCTCTGGCGAGGAGCAGCCCTTTTTTGATCAACCTTCACCTTCTGTCCGTTCGTCCCCCCCCCACAAACACAGACACACACACACTCTTTAAGTAGGAGGCAACACAGTCCTCAGAGTTGGAAGTCACAGTGAAAAATTTGTAGCAGTTCTAACATGAGCCCCACCCATGAATGGAACCACGGAACTCTTCAGGAAGAGGATGCCGCTGAAATGGGGAAATGTACTTGTCAGTCCATTTGCAGTGGGTGTCTGAATCCAGCTGCATGAATGACTTTGGCAGCCTAAAGCAACTCTGAACTTGTCTTAGATGAAAAGGAGGAGAAATGGTCTTTTCTCTGTCTTGGCTTTGAAAGAGAAGAGAATGGAAGGGGGGATGTGAGAGAAGTACACGAAGAAGAGAATTCATGGGGTGGGGGCAGCACAGCAAGGCCTGCTGAAGTGGAGGGGTTTGGACAGGCAGCAGCCTTGGAACAAGGCCACCTTGCCCTCCATGCGCCTTTCAGAAGCCCAGCAATGATGCTGCACAGACATGCGTGAGAAATGCAGGATCAGCCCAAAGCATCCTAAAGCATCCAAGAAAAGTGTGTATCCAACCTTTGCTTGAAGACTGCCAGTGAGGGGGAGCTCACCACCTCCTTAGGTAGCCAATTCCACTGCTGAACTACTCTGACTGTGAAAATTGTTTCCTGATATCTAGCCAATATCGTTGTACTTGTAGTTTAAACCCATTACTGCGCGTCCTTTCCTCTGCAGCCAACAGAAACAGCATCCTGCCCTCCTCCAAATGACAACCTTTCAAATACTTAAAGACGGCTATCATGTCCCCTCTCAACCTCCTTTTCTCCAGGCTGAACATTCCCAAGTCCCTCAACCTATCTTCATAGGGCTTGGTCCCTTGGCCCCAGATCATCCTCGTCATTCTCCTCTGTACCCTTTCAATTTTATCTACATCCTTCTTGAAGTGAGGCCTCCAGAACAGCACAGAGTACTCCAGGTGTGGTCTGACCAGTGCCGTACACAGTGGGACTATGACATCTTGTGATTTTGATGTGATGCCCCTGTTGATACAGCCCAAAATGGCATCTGCCTTTTTTACCGCTGCATCACACTGCCTGCTCATGTTTAGCTTACAATCCACAAGTACCCCGAGGTCTCGTTCACACACAGTGTTACCTAGAAGCGTATCCCCCATCCACTAGGAATGCTTTTCATTTTTCTGACCCAAATGCAGAACTTTACACTTATCTTTATTAAATTGCATCTTGTTCTCATTTGCCCATTTTTCCATTGTGTTCAGATCTCGTTGAACTCTGTCTCTATCTTCTGGAGTATTTGCCAGTCCTCCCAATTTGGTGTCACCTGCAAACTTGATGAGTAGTCCTTCCACCCCCTCATCTAGATCAGTGGTTCCCAACCTTTTTATCACTGGGGACTGGTCAACGCTTGACAATTTTACTGATGCCCGGGAGGGGTGGGTAGTCTTTTGCTGAGGGACATCGCCACTGCCTGAGCACCTGCTCCATTTGCTTTTCTGCTGGTGTCCCTGACTTCCCGCTGCCTGCTGGGGGGTTCTGCCAGCAGCAGCTGCACAGTGCCACGTCAAGGGGAAGCCCCAGCCATGGCAGCTGCTGGAGAGCACCACAGGTGAGCCAGCAGCAGAGTGGCTGGGCAGCCCCCGAGGCAGCAGCTGGGGAGGAGGACGAGGAGGAGCCGCGGCCCAGTACCGACTGATCCGTGGACCGGTACGGGTCCTTAGACCAGGGGTTGGGGACCACTGATCTAGATCATTAATAAATATGTTAAAAAGGACCAGACTGAGCACCGAGCCCTGAGGTACGCAGCTACTCACCTCTCTCCAGTCTGATGGAACACCATTGACAACAACTCTTTGAGTGCGATTCTCTAACCAATTCCCTATCCACCATCAGAAGATCATGGGGAACCTTATCAAAAGCTTTACTAAAATCCAAGTAAACAACATCAACCGAATATCCACGATCCACCAAACCTGTCACTTGGTCAAAAAAGGAAACCAAGTTGGTCTGACAGGACCTGTTGGAGACATGGATAGAGAGGTTTTCGAGAGGCATTTAGCTGCACTGGATGAGTTCAAATCCCCTGGTCCGAATGAAATGCACCCGAGAGTACTCAAAGAACTTTCCAGAGAACTTGCACAGCCCTTGTCCATCATCTTCGGAACCTCTTTAAGGACTGGAGATGTCCCGGAGGACTGGAAAAGAGCAAACGTTATTCCGATCTTCAAAAAAGGGAGGAAGGATGACCCAGGAAACTACAGACCAGTGAGTATGACCTCTGTTGTGGGGAAGATAATGGAGCAGATATTAAAGGGAGCGATCTGCAAACATCTGGAGGACAATTTGGTGATCCAAGGAAGTCAGCATGGATTTGTCTCCAACAGGTCCTGCCAGACCAACCTGGTTTCCTTTTTTGTCCAAGTAACAGGTTTGCTGGATCGGGGAAATTCGGTTGATGTCATTTACTTGGATTTTAGTAAAGCTTTTGACAAGGTTCCCCATGATGTTCTGATGGATAAGTTGAAGGACTGCAATCTGGATTTTCAGATAGTCAGGTGGATAGGGAATTGGTTAGAGAACCGCACTCAAAGAGTTGTTGTCAATGGTGTTTCATCAGACTGGAGTGAGGTGAGTAGCGGGGTACCTCAGGGCTCGGGGCTCGGACCGGTACTTTTTAACATATTTATTAATGATCTAGATGAGGGGGTGGAGGGACTACTCATCAAGTTTGCAGATGACACCAAATTGGGAGGACTCCAACTCTATAAGAGTCCTTCCAACTCTATAAGAGTCCTTCCAACTCTATAAGTCTATGACTCAGGAAGATAGAGACAGAGTTCAACGAGATCTGAACACAATGGAAAAATGGGCAAATGAGAACAAGATGCAATTTAATAAAGATAAGTGTAACGTTCTGCATCTGGGTCAGAAAAATGAAAAGCATGCCTACTGGATGGGGGATACGCTTCTAGGTAGCACTGTGTGTGAACGAGACCTTGGGGTACTTGTGGATTGTAAACTAAACATGAGCATGCAGTGTGATGCAGCGGTAAAAAAGGCAAATGCCATTTTTGGCTGTATCAACAGGGGCATCACATCAAAATCACAAGATGTCATAGTCCCATTGTATACGGCACTGGTCAGACCACACCTGGAGTACTGTGTGCAGTTCTGGAGGCCTCACTTCAAGAAGGACGTAGATAAAATTGAAAGGGGACAGAGGAGAGCAACGAAGATGATCTGGGGCCAAGGGACCAAGCCCTATGAAGATAGGTTGAGGGACTTGGAAATGTTCAGCCTGGAGAAAAGGAGGTTGAGAGGGGACATGATAGCCCTCTTTAAGTATTTGAAAGGTTGTCACTTGGAGGAGGGCAGGATGCTGTTTCTGCTGGCTGCAGAGGAGAGTAATGGGTTTAAACTTCAAGTACAACGATATAGGCTAGATGTCAGGAAAAAGTTTTTCACAGTCAGAGTAGTTCAGCGGTGGAATAGGCTGCCTAAGGCGGTGGTGAGCTCCCCCTCACTGGAAGTCTTCAAGCAAAGGTTGGATACACACTTTTCTTGGATGCTTTAGGATGCTTAGGGCTAGTCCTGCGTTGAGCAGGGGGTTGGACTAGATGGCCTGTATGGCCCCTTCCAACTCTATGATTCTATGATTCTATGAATGAGGTCAATTCCCTTATCTTCTTCAAGACTGGTTGTATCCTCTTTATTCCGAGTTGCAGAGCTCCGGTCTATGAACTCCTCCCCTTTCTTAATTTGGGTCAGAGTAATAATCCTCTCTTCTAAGCCCCTAATCCTTTCCTCCAAAAGTCTTACCAGTTTACACTTGGGGCAGATGTAGTCCTTCTTGTCTTCAGGGAAGAAAGCAATCATGTCACACTCACTGCAGATGATGAGATGAGTGTCCTGGAGGTTCATTGTAACTTCTAGGCAGTGCAACTACTAGGGAAATATAATCTACTGATTCTAATTGCTAGGCCAAGAACCCCAGGCTAAGAGCCGCAGGCCAAGAGCCCTCTCGCCTGTCGGCTCGTGCCTCTGGCAAGGAGCAGGCCTTTTTAATCCTCCCAGCAATCACCGAGCAATCACCTCACTCAGCACCACAATAGCCTCACCTGGTCAGCAGCAGCAGCACTCCCCAAGCAGGTTTTTTCCACGTGCTCTCAGTTGTCTGAGCAACTGGTGGATCAATAACTGGTTGACAAATCGTACCCAGAGGGTACTTATTAATGGTTCAGCATCCTCTTAGAGAAGAGTGATAAGTGGAGTTTCCCAGGGATCTGTCCTGGAGCCTGTGTTGTTCAACATATTTATAAATGATTTGGATGAGGGATTAGAGGGGATACTTATTAAATTTGCAGATTATCACCTGGGATGGGTAGCAAACACAACAGAAGACAGAATCAGAATACAGGATGATCTTGATAGTCTCGAGAACTGGTCTAAACTTAATGAAATGAAATTCTATAGGGACAAATGTAAAATTCTGCATTTGGGTAGGAAGAACCATAGACAACAATATAGGATGGGGGGAGACTTGTCTTGGCAGTATTATGTGCGAAAAGGATCTAGGAGTCTTAGGAGACCATACACTGAACATGATTCAGCAGTGTGACTCGGTGGCTGAAAAAGCAAATGGGATTTGGGGCTATATCAAACTGAGTATCGTGTCCAGATCACGGGAGGTGATGGTACCGCTTTACTCTGCTCTGGTTTGACCTCATTAGAGTACTGTGTTCAGTTTTGGGCACCCCAGTTGAAGAGGGATGTAGACAAACTGGAATGTGTCCAGAGGAAGGCAACAAAGATGGTGAGGGGTTTGGAGGCCAAGACATATGAAGAAAGTTTGGGGGAGCTTGGTCTGTTTAGCCTGGAGAGGAGGCAACTGAGATTCAAGGGGGTGTCAGGTTACACTGTCGGCGATACGGTTGTGAGTGTTCAGCATGGTGCAGGGGGTTGGACTAAATGACCCAGGAGGTTCCTTCCAACTCTATAAGTCTATGATTCTGTGACTTCTCTACAAAGAAGCATTAAATTCTGCTGGCTCACACACAGTTTGATGTGGTACAGCCCTGACATGGGCTTGCCACCTTGGGGAGAACTAGCCTTTACCCTCCACCTCTTTCTTTGCTTTGTTTAAAGGCCGACTCAGCCAAATTGGACTCAAAGAAGGATTTTCTTCTGCTGTAAAAAATATCAGTTCTGTCATTGCAGCTTTTTTGCAGCATGCCAAAGAGAAAGGTAATGCTTCCTGTTTCTGTATTTCATGAATGTGTTGGGGAGGGGGTGCCACTGTTCTGCCAGCCACTGCTCTGGAGTGTTCATGGACACGGGGACACAGCTGCCAGGCTTTGAGCAGTGTGATTTCATACTGATCAGCTTCTGTGTGGGCAGCAGAAGTGAAGTTTTCCTTCATTCATTCTTTCCTTTGATTTATATACCACCCCTCACTGTGACGTCTTGGGGCTGTATATAAACCAAATGTCTTAAGAGCCAGATGCTGGAGAATATTAGTGGCCGTGTTTGCTCATTAATACATTAGCTGGCTGTGGGTTAAGGCCTTCCCTAAGTTTCCAGCTTTGTCAGCTTGGTTGTAGTGGTTAGGAGTGTGAACTTCTAATCTGGCGAGCCAGGTTTGATTCTGCACTCCCCCACTTGCAGCCAGCTGGGTGTCTTTGGGCTCGCCATGGCACTGATAAAACTGATCTGACCGAGCAGTATTATCAGGGCTCTCTCACAGGGTGAGTAGTATCAGGGCTACTTCACAGGGTGTCTGTTGTGGGGAAAGTAAAGGGAAGGCAATTGTAAGTTGTTTTGAGACTCCTTTGGGTAGAGAAAAGCAGCATATAAGAACCAATTCTTCTTCTCCTGTGTCCTTTGCAGATGTGCCCTGGGGTGTCCAGCTGGCAGCGGTGTATTCCCTCTGTGAGTTGGGCCCAAGCAGTCCGTCTGAAATACTCAATGCCATGAGAGCTTGGGAAGCAGCAAACAGAAACAGCCTTCCTCCAGCCATTGCCAGCAGCATCACCCAAGTTCGTGACCTATTAGAGCAATAGGCTGACCATCAGCATCGAGTCCTGGGCATCTTTTCCCCACCACTACCAAGGACAACTTCTCGCTTTCAACTGCATAAAGCAGAATAGGCACATAAGCCCCTCTTCTGGAAGGACAGAAGGAAGCAGCAATATTATAAAAACATTTACACCTCCAGCACATTGCTCTGAAGTCAAAATAGCTACTGCTATGACTGCTGTGTCTTCTAGCAAGAAAAAAAGATGCATTGTCTTATTAACTATTGTCTATTTAAACCAGAGAGGAAATATTGTTCAGCTATGCAAATAAGGACTGTCTTGTAAATAGTATTCCATGGTTGGATCCAGCACAAGGACCCATCCTCCTCACCCTGACCCCTCAGCATCCCATTTCCAACCAATATAAAGTTTATTCTTTGTGTCACAAGATTTGGATCATGTCAAAGCTACTTGAATTGGTACGCTGCAGAAAGTCCCATTTTTCACTTCTGGCTTCCCACTGTTCCCCACTGCAGCCTCCCATCACCAATGGCTGTTAGGTGACAGTGGCATCTGTCTTGCCTGCTTGTTCATCATCTATATGGAAATAGACGCTGGTATCCTCAGAGATCAAGGTGGGTTGGCAGAGGGACTGCTGCTTGGGATGCATGCTCATCCAAATTTCATCTGAGGTAAACCTTTTTTATAGGTGTTTTTTTTTATCAAACCAGAAATAACAGTAGGGCAGTAAACATTTGCACACCTGGGGAAGTGACACCTCTCTCAAACTGCTTTTCTCTTCCTCATACTTTTGCCCGTCAAGAGCCTGAAATCATTCATGTGTGTCTCTATAATCCAAGAAGAAAGCACGCAATCTTGACCAAATCATGCCCCTGTTGGTCCCTTTGATTGTTTAATGCAAGCATGACTTGATGTCACTTTGCATGTTCAGTTTCAGAGATTTCCTTCTCTGTGAGAATGTGTATTATAGATGGTTTATAGCTATAATGTGTTTCACATTTCATGTTGTTCCACTTGAGGAATTTTACTTGTACATAGAAACTGATCTAAAAATAGACACCTTGCCTCCTTTAGACCTCAAATGTAGCTTTTCTTGTATTTTGTCTTTTTTATGTCTTATAAATATTTTTTCAAAGTAAAATGGATTTGTGCAGCTGCTGCAAACTGTCCTTTCCAAAATTTAATAACTCAGAGTTTCTTTCCTTTCATACTGTGTATCAACAGCACTTCTTAATCTAAATATCAAGAAGGTTGTAGAATAGTTCTCCTTCAGTGGGGGAAGTCCTCCACACTGGTTAGGTCAGTGGTCCCCAACCTGCGGTCCGCGGCCCTGTGCCGGGCCGCAAAGATCAGGGCGCCGGGCCGCGGTTCCCTCTCCCCGCCCCCCCCCCCGCAGTAAAAAACTTCCCAGGCCGCAAGCTTGTGGCCCGGGAAGCTCCTTACTGCGGGAGGGGGGGGGAGAGGGAATAAGGGCCATGCATCATGCATGCGCGGCCCGGTGTGCATGCGCACATGCACGCTGCACGGCCAAATTGTGCATGCGCTGCACATGCACGATTTCAGCCGCGCAGCACGCATGTGCGCATGCCCGGCCGTGCATGTGTGATGTGCGGCCGTGCATGTGCGGTGCGTGGGTGTGGCCGTCGCCCTGCCGGTCCCCAGCCAAAAAAAGGTTGGGGACCACAGGGTTAGGTCACGCCTCCAACTGCTCCTTGCAGGGTAATGCAAATTAGCAAGCCTTCTGGGATCCTGGTAGGCTGACCCCTCCAGTCCTGTTGCCCTGCAAGCTCTGAGCAGGATCTTAGAAGCTGAGCTCCTTGATCTGCATAACAAAAAGCAAACAGAATATGCAAAATACCTCCACTAAAACAGCCTCGGGCAGAATCTAGAAGGAAGGAAAGGTCAAATCAATTGGAGGTGAAAGAGACTGCAAAAGCCCAGAAACGGTCGGCTATGCTGAATTCAGGGAAGCAGCTTTCATCTTCTCCAGCTCCGTCTGCAGGCTTGCAGCCGGAGAATTCCCTCACCCCCGTTCTGGCTGAGCGGGGAGGGGAAGAAATCGCCCAGTCGGAGGCGACCGCGTCTCCTCTGCCTGAGAGACGCAACGCCCCGGGCAGAATACAGCTGCACCCGGGACCAGCACTGAGAGATTACAAGAGCAGGCTGGTAATGTCTTTGTAACAGGAACTGTGGCTGGGCTGGGAGGTGGGGCAGTGGGGCCCCTCTTTCTACAAACCTCCCTTGCTAGAGCAGAAAATGTGATGACTGCAGATAACGCCAGCACACCGGTTTTCCCCACCTTTTTAGCACCCTCACTGGCAGAGTGGGGGGGGGGGGAAACAACGGCAGACTTTGTGGATTCCACAGTCATTAGCTGCTCCTCCACAAGCCCAGACTGCAGCCAGGGTGCAAGAAAAGTCCCTCCCACACTCCCAAAATAGACGGAGGGAGTCCAGTTCCTCCCCATGCCCAAGTGAAGATACGGATTCCTCATCCACTAGAGGGAGCAGGGGATCCAGAAAGAGAAAAAGATCCTCTTTAAGATCTCGGAGAGCAGCCTCTTCCTCTAGCAGGAGACCAAAGAGATTTCACACAAGGGACAGACATACCTTTCAACATTCAGAGGCAGAAAGGGAGGATCTTCAGTCAGCAGCTACATCAGTTACAGTGGCTTCAGACAAGGAGGATGGGGAATGGTCAGGGACAGATTCTTACTGCAAAGAAGTCTCCAGACTTTTTCAAGCAGAACATTTTCAAAGACTTTTGAAAAAGGTCACTAAAGGTCTCAATTATGAGGAGGAGACTGTGACCATTTCTGCTTCAGGAAAAACCAGGAGATCAGCTAACTTGGATGCAAGAGGTTTCAAGAAACCCCCCAATAAGCTGACTGTATGCCCATTTGCTGATGACTTTGAAGATGTCATGAGAGCTGAATGGGCAATTCCTGGTAGTGGGATATCCTTGCATTCTGTAGCCAAAAGATTTTATATGCTTCCAGATGAAACCATGCAGGATCTAAAAATACCACTGGTCGATGGTCCTGTAGTGGCTATGTTATCAGGAGCAGTACTAGAGAGCCAGTTTGGTGTAGTGGTTAGGAGTGCGGACTTCTAATCTGGCATGCCGGGTTCGATTCTGCACTCCCCCACATGCAACCAGCTGGGTGACCTTGGGCTCGTCACGGCACTGATAAAACTGTTCTGACCGAGCAGTGATATCAGGGCTCTCTCAGCCTCACCCACCCCACAGGGTGTCTGTTGTGGGGAGAGGAATGGGAAGGCGACTGTAAGCCGCTTTGAGCCTCCTTCGGGTAGGGAAAAGCGGCATATAAGAACCAACTCTTCTTCTTCTTCTACTAACCAAAGATGGAGATAACATCCTAAAGGATCCGGTAGACAGAAAGAATGAGACTGTGTTAAAGAAAGCTCATGAAGCCAACTCCTTAGCTATCAGGGCAGATGCAGTTCTTTCTAATTTTGCCAGAGCGGCAGTAGTCTGGACTGATGACTTGTTGCAAGATCCAGAGCCAGACCCCCTAAGGTTGAGATAAAGATCAAAAGAGCCTGCCAGTTTGCTGCAGATGCCTCACAAGATGCATTGCAGTTCTCAGCCAGGGCACAGGGGGCCAATATAGTAGCCAGGCGTAATCTCTGGCTTAAACACTGGAAAGTGGATGCCCTATCAAAATCTAATCTGGCAACGGAAAAATTTTCAGGCAGACTTCTTTTTGGGGAAGGTGCGCTAGACAAAGTCTTAGTAGAGACCAAAGAGAAGAAAAAAGCAATGCCATCAACTTCTCAGAAGGACAAGGAATTCAAAAAGAAATCCTTTCAGTCCTTTCGTTCATACAAGTCTCAAAGTACCCAGAGAGATCGTTTCAGAGGAAGACGTTCCTTCCCATACCAGTCTAGATACCAGAGACCCCAGTATCAACCCAACAAACAAAGGGATGGAAATACAGCATCCAAAAAATCTACAGCATGACGCCAGAATAGGAGGCCGGCTTCAATGGCAGCAGTCCACTTCAGACAAGTGGGTTCTGTCAGTTGTGGAGCACGGCTACAAGATACAGTTTGTTCAGACACCTCCCCACAAATTTGTGTCATCCCCTATACCGAAAGAGGAAGTGAAAGCTTCTTTAGTACAGGAAGCTATTCAACATTTCCTGGACATTGGGGCTATAGAGGAAGTTCCAACATCTCAGAGGGGCAAGGGCGTATATTCTATACTGTTCATTGTGCCCAAGAAGTCAGGAGAATGGAGGGCAATTCTGAACTTAAAGGAACTAAACCTATTTGTTAGAAAACAGAAGTTCAGAATGGAGTCCCTTCGTTCCATTCTACAGGCACTTCAGGTCAACGACTTCATGGCTTCTTTAGACTTGAAAGAAGCCTACCTACACATTCCAATACATCAAACTTCCAGACAATTCCTCAGATTTGCCTTCAGGAACAAGCATTACCAATACAAGGAATTACCCTTTGGCCACTCTTCCTCTCCAAGAGTTTTTACCAAGGTGATGGTGACTTTGGCTGCAGTTCTTCGACAAAGAGCTGTTCACATTTATCCGTATTTGGACAACGTTTTGCTGAGGGGGGAGAGCCTCAGGGAAACCCAGAAGAGTGTAGAGGTTACAGTATGCACACTTCAAGAACATGGGTTCTTAGAATCATAGAATCAGAGAGTTGGAAGGGGCCATACAGGCCATCTAGTCCAACCCCCTGCTCAACGCAGGATCAGCCCAAAGCATCCTAAAGCATCCAAGAAAAGTGTATATCCAACCTTTGCTTGAAGACTGCCAGTGAGGGGGAGCTCACCACCTCCTTAGGCAGCTTATTCCACTGCTGAATTACTCTGACTGTGAAAAAATTTTTCCTGATATCTAGCCTATATCGTTGTACTTGAAGTTTAAACCCATTACTGCATGTCCTTTCCTCTGCAGCCAACGGAAACAGCATCCTGCCCTCCTCCAAGTGACAAACTTTCAAATGCTTAAAGAGGGCTATCATGTCCCCCCTCAACCTCCTTTTCTCCAGACTGAACATTCCCAAGTCCCTCAACCTATCTTCATAGGGCTTGGGCCCATGGCCCCAGATCATCCTCGTCGTTCTCCTCTGTTCCCTTTCAATTTTATCGACGTCCTTCTTGAAGTGAGGCCTCCAGAACGGCACACAGTACTCCAGGTGTGGTCTGACCAGTGCCGTACACAATGGGACATCTTGTGATTTTGATGTGATGCCCCTGTTGATACAGCCCAAAATGGCATCTGCCTTTTTTACGGCTGCATCACACTGCCTGCTCATGTTTAGCTTACAATCCACAAGTACCCCGAGGTCTCGTTCACACACAGTGTTACCTAGAAGCGTATCCCCCATCCAGTAGGCATGCTTTTCATTTTTCTGATTCAAATGCAGAACTTTACACTTATCTTTATTAAATTGCATCTTGTTCTCATTTGCCCATTTTTCCATTGTGTTCGGATCTCGTTGAACTCTGTCTCTATTTTTTGGAGTATTTGCCAGTCTTCCCAATTTGGTGTCATCTGCAAACTTGATGAGTAGTCCCTCCACCCCCCCATCTAGATCATTAATAAATATGTTAAAAAGTACCGGGCCGAGCCCTGAGCCCTGAGATACCCCACTACTCACCTCTCTCCAGTCTGATGAAACACCATTGACAACAACTCTTTGAGTGCGGTTCTCTAACCAGTTCCCTATCCACTTAACTATCTGAAAATCCAGATTGCAGTCCTTCAACTTATCCATCAGAACATTATGGGGAACCTTGTCAAAAGCTTTACTAAAATCCAAGTAGATGACATCAACCGAATTTCCCCGATCCAGCAAACCTGTTACTTGGTCAAAAAAGGAAACCAGGTTGGTCTGGCAGGACCTGTTGGAGACAAATCCATGCTGACTTCCTTGGATCACCAAATTGTCCTCCAGATGTTTGCAGATCGCTCCCTTTAATATCTGCTCCATTATCTTCCCCACAACAGAGGTCAGACTCACTGGTCTGTAGTTTCCTGGGTCATCCTTCCTCCTTTTTTTGAAGATCGTTTGCTCTCTTCCAGTCCTCCAGGACATCTCCAGTCCTTAAAGTGGTTCCGAAGATGATGGACAAGGGCTGTGCAAGTTCTCTGGAAAGTTCTTTGAGTACTCTCGGGTGCATTTCATCCGGACCAGGGGATTTGAACTCATCCAGTGCAGCTAAATGTCTCTCGACAACCTCTCTATCCATGTTAACCTGCCACCCAGACACTATCCTTTGGCTACGGCCATCTCTAGATGTGCCTAAACACTTTGACCTGTGGGAAAAAACAGAAGTAAAATAGGCACCAAGCCTTTCTGCTTTCTCTGCATCCTCTGTTAGAGTTTGACCATCCGCACCCAACAGTGGGCCTATTGCCTCCTTTACTTTACGTTTGCTCCTCACATAACTGAAAAATCTTTTCTTGTTACAATGGGCTTTCCTGGCCAATCTTAGCTCACTCTCAGCTTTGGCCTTTCTGATGATTGATCTACAGTGCCTAGTAACCTGTAGGTACTCTTCTTTAGAGCTCTGTCCTTCCCTCCATTTCCTGAACATTTCCCTTTTCTTTCTTAGTTCCTCTTGAAGTTCTCTGTTCATCCAAATAGGCTTCTTAGAGCTCCTGCAGTGTTTTCATCTTTCTGGGATAGTCATTGATTGAGCATGCAATAGCTCTTGTTTGAGTAGCGCCCACCCTTGATCAACTTTCAGAAGAGCAATCTGACACCATACAGACAGCTGATTCACTTAGGCACTCTGATCAACACCAAACAAACCAGGGTATTCCTGACTCCAGACAGGGTGAGGAAGGTGAAGGATATGGTGTCAAAGGTTTGCAAGACAAAAAAAGTGGACTTGATGCTCTTGGCACAACTGCTAGGCCTCTTGATAGCAACCATAGAAACTTTTCCCTGGGCAAGGTTACACCTCAGACCACTGCAATGGACATTACTGCCATTTCAACATCAGATCATCAAGAAAAGACACAAAATGATCTTCATCTCAGAGAGACTGAAAAAGGATTTAAACTGGTGGCGTTCAAAGGCAAACCTGACCAAGGGAGTGAAATTTATTCAGCCAGTGCCAATCATTGTGACCACAGATGCGAGCCTCAGAGGTTGGGGAGCACATTGCAGAAACCAGATGGTCCAGGGAAAGTGGACAAAAACAGAGTCCACCTACAGCATAAATCTGTTGGAGTTAAGGGCCATCAGATTGGTGCTGGTAGTTTTTCAGGATCTACTCCAGGACCAGTATGTCCTAATCAAAGCAGACAACGTGACAGCCAAGGCACATGTGAACTGACAAGGGAGCACAAGAGTGTTGATGCTACACAAGGAGGCAGTGATGGTATGCCAGTGGGTAGAAAGCCATGTCCAAGGAGTGAAGGCTCAGCATCTTCAAGGCACCCAGAATGTCATGGCGGATTGGCTGAGCCGCAAGGATGTGGATCCGACAGAGTGGTCAATCAACAATCAAGTGTTCCAGCAGATCATCCTTCGCTTTGGAAATCCAATAATGGATCTGTTTGCCACAGCAAAAAACAAGAAAGTGAACGGATTCGTGTCCAGGTTTCCAGAAAAAGGGTCAGAAGGCATAGACGCTCTTCTCCAGAACTGGCCGAAGGGGTTTCTCTATGTGTTTCCCCCAACTCGACTGTTGAACAAAGTGTTGAACAAAATCGGAGAGGATCAGGCAACTGTAATACTATTGGCACCCTGGTGGCCAAGGAGACCATGGTTGTCGGACTTAATACAACTATCGGTAGAGAAACCATGGACCTTCCCAGATCCTCAGTGGTTAAAAATGATGGCATGGAAATTGGTAGGGAAGCGCTAGTAGAGTCTGGCATTCCCAAAGAGATTGCGGATGTAATGTTTCATGCTAGGCTTCCAGCAACCAGGAGAATATATAATTATACCTGGCTGGTCTTTAAAAAATGGGCATGGAACCGCAATTTGGACCCGATGAAGCCGTCTTATAAAGATATCTTGGCATTCTTACATGAGGGTAGAAGTAAAGGGTTAAGGCCTAATACGCTGCGATGTCAGGTGTCAGCCTTAGCAGCAGTGATGGAGTTCAAAGTTCTATAAGGCCTTGCAAACAATAAACTGATCAGAAAATATCTCAAAGGGGCGGCTCAATTAGCAACACCTGTCCAACATAGGTTTCCGACATGGAACCTCTCAAGGGTGCTTCAGGCGCTTACGAGACGTCCATTTGAACCCCTAAAATCGATAGAATTAAAGTACTTGTCTGGGAAAGTGGCCTTTTTGATTGCGGTTACAACAGCAAGAAGGGTGTCTGAACTGGGTGCCCTATCGATTGCCGAAGATCTATGTATATTCCGTATATTGTTTTGTTACGTACAGATCCTTCCTTTGTGCCAAAAGTCAATTCAGGGTTTCATTTGAACCAACAAATAGTGATTCCATCATTTTTTCCAAACCCTTCAGGGGAAACAGAAAAGAACTGGCACAAATTAGATGTCAGAAGGGCACTGAGATGTTATATCAAAAGGACTCAGGCCTTTAGATTAACAGAGGCCTTATTTGTGGCTTACAGCACAACTAACATAGGTAATAAGGTATCAAAGTCTACAGTGAGCAATTGGATAAGACTGTGTCTCAAGCAGGCTTATGATTCACAAGGGTTGAGTTGTCCAAAGAATATCACGGCGCACTCAACCAGAGCCGCAGCCACCTCGGCAGCCTTTAGAACCAGAGCCTCGATTGAGGAGATTTGTAGGACAGCTACATGGTCCTCCTTTACTACTTTTGTGAGGCATTACAAAATTGAGGCTCAGGAGGAGGAATTGGTAACCTTTGGCAGACAAGTCTTGAAACAGATGGCAGGTTGAATCTGTAAGACATATATACATAAGCCCACCCTATTTAGCTTGGTTACATAACCAGTGTGGAAGACTTCCCCCACTGAAGGAGAACGAAACATTGGCCTACCTGAAGGTTTCTTCTCTTCAGTGGGGCGAAGTCCTCCAATATATTTACCCTCCTCAATAGGTTGTGTTGCAAAACTGGTGAAAAGCAGATATGTTATGAAAAGTTGGTTTTCATGTTAATATTGCTGTTCATGTTTAAGTTCAATAATTAAAGAAGTTAAATGATTCATAAAGTTGGTTGGATAAGAACATTATTGGTTGGAGCTTGGCTATTCCAGGCCTGGAGGGGTCAGCCTACCACGATCCCAGAAGGCTTCCTCATTTGCATTACCCTGCAAGGAGCAGTAGGAGGTGTGACCTAACCAGTGTGGAGGACTTCGCCCCACTGAAAAGAAGAAACCTTCAGGTAGGCCAATGTTTTATTCTTTAGATACGTCTGTCCTTCTTAAAGCACTGGTGGTGATATGCAGATCAAAACTTAATTTGTGAATACTATATAAATAATAGAAAAAGAAAAGCAACCAACCCAGCAACCATAAAAGCTACATCCATCAAATCTAACTCAAAAACTGTGATACTCATGACTAGGTATGGGTAAGAACCAGAAAATTCTGTTTCAGGGTGTTCCTGAACCCCTGATCTAAACTGAACCAAAAGCCCTAAAAAGAGCTGGCTGATTTGGGCCAATCCATTTTGCTGCTTCTCCCTATGTATTTATTTATTTATTTATTTTATTTCTCACCACTCCCTAGACGGCTCGTGGCGGGTCACAATGTCTAAAAAAACTATTAAAATTCCTATTAAAAGACTTAAAAATACAACATGGCAGAAAATCTCATTCCTAACCCCTATTACTAAGGGGAGGGTGGAGAAGGAGGTCCAACGATGGACCCGAAGAGACTTCGAAGCCTGAAGGCCTGGGGGGGGGGGCAGTAGATCTACCTCACCAACCCCAGCCTCAACCATAGACCTGGCTGAAGAGCTCTGTTTTACAGGCCCTGTGGAACGCTGGAAGATCCTGCAGGGCCCGCAGCTCACCCAGGAACTCGTTCCACCAGGCAAGGGCCAGGACCAAAAAGGCCCTGGCCCCAGGTGGGGGCTAGGCGCGCTTACCTAGGGCCAGGAACGACCAATAGATTCTCAGTCACAGAGCATAAGGCTCTGCAGGGGGCATAGGGCAATAGGCAGTCCCTGAAGTATGTGGGTTCCAACCGGCGTAAGGACTTAAAGATTAAAACCAAAACCTTGAACTGGATCTGGGTAGCAATTGGCAACCAATGCAGCTGCCTAAGCACAGGCTGGAGATGGGCCCTCTGAGGTGTTCCAGTGAGGACCATAGCAGCTGCATTTTGGACTAGTTGAAGTTTCCGGATCAAGGACAAGAGTAGGCCCGCCTAATGCGAGTTACAGAAATCTATTCTGGAGTTGACCGTTGCATGGTTCACTGTGGCCAAGTGATCAGGGGACAGATAGGGTGCTAGTAGTCAGGCCTGGCAAAGGTGGAAAGATGCCTGGCCGGCTACTCTTTTGACCTGGCAGTCTTCAAGCAAAGGTTGGATACACACTTTTCTTGGATGCTTTAGGATCCTTTGAGCTCATCCTGCGTTGAGCAGGGGGTTGGACTAGATGGCCTGTCTGGTCCCTTCCAACTCTATGATTCTATGACCTGCGCCTCCATAGTCAGGGAAGCGTCAGTGGTCACACCCAAATTCCTGGGCTGAGTCGCGATGGTAAGTTGCACTCCTGCCGGGGTAAGCGCACTTCCTGATCCTGCCCCCTGCCTCCCAGCCACAGGACCTCCGTCTTGGAGCAGGCAGCTCTGCTCAAACCATTCTGTCACCGCTCCCAAACATCTGGCAAATGGTTCCGGGGGAGAGTCTGGGAGGCCGTCCATAAGGAGATAGAGCTGGGTGTCATCAGCATACTGAAGGCAACTCAGTCCGAAACTCTGTACCAGCCGGGCCAGAGGACGCATAAAGATGTTGAATAATGTGGGGGAGAGAACCACTACAACCAAGCTGACAAAGCTGGCGGGGTCCCCCTGATCTAGCAAGGTTGAACCACCGCCTCCTTCAGCTGTTCAGGGAACTTCTCAGAACTCAGGGAGATGTTAATGATGTCCCTGAGCTGGCCTCCTATCCTCTGGCCACCCCCTTGAGGAGCCAAGAAGGACAGGGATCGAGGGGGCAAGTGGTCACTCTAACCGACCCCAGCAACTTGTCCACTTTGGAAGAAGAGAGCTGCCTGAAGCCATTGAACCTCACTACCAAAGGCAGCCAACAGGCCTCCAGTTCATTTACTGTATTAATTGTGGCAGGAAGGTCACGGCGGAGTGACAAAACTTTATCCACAAAATAGCTCGCTAATGCCTCACAGCCTAGTTCCAATTGACTAACATTTTGGCACCCCTCAAGGGCGGTAAGGGACCTAACTACTCTAAATAATTGGGCTGGACGAGAGCTTGTGGACGCGATTTCCTTAGCAAAACTCCTTCTTTGCCACTTTCACCGCCATCTCATACGCCCTCATAAGCGTGTGATAAGATGTTCTTGCAGCTTTGTCACGAGTCTTCCGACACACTCGCTCTAGTCGTCTCACCTCCCTTTTCTTCTCCCGGAGCACCCCCGTATACCAGGGGGCCCATTTGAGTTGAGTGCAGAGAGGACGTTTAGGGGTGATTTCATTTATAGCGGCCGTCAGGCGGGGCTGCCAGTCCTCTACCAACGCCGCCAGTGAGTTGCCAGGAGACATCGGGTCCCACAGAGCATTCCGGAAACCAATTGGATCCATGAGTTTCCATGGGCAGGCAAAAATGCGCCCACTACACAACTAGAAGTGGGGGGAAGTGAAATGGATTTCTGAAATGGCAGCCAGCGCTTTAAACAGCTTATGGGATGAGAGTCCTGCCCAGCTGCTTGGTTTAAATGGCCCAAACCAGACAAAAAGTCTGGGAAATGTTCAGGAAGTTCTTAAATTTGCAGGAAATTTAGGTTCCTGAACCAGTTCATACCCATCCATACTCACGAGCAACATGGCCAAAGCTGAGAGTGAGCTAAGACTGGCCAGGGAAGCCCATTGTAACAAGAAAAGATTTTTCAGTTACATGATGAGCAAAGTTAAAGTAAAGGAGGCAATAGGCCCACTGTTGGATGTAGATGGACAAACTCTAATGGAGGATGCAGAGAAAGGCTCAGCGTCTATTTTACATCTGTTTTTTCCAACAGGGCAAAGGATTTAGGCACATCTTCCTCCCAGAAGACAAGATGGACTACAGCTGCCCCAAGTGTAAGCTGGTAAGACTTTTGGAGGAAAAGATTAGGGGACTAGAAAACAGAATTATTACTCTGACCCAAAGTAAGAAAGGGGAGGAGTTCATAGTCCAGAGCTCTGCAACTTGGAATAAAGAGAATACAAGCAGTCCTGAAGAGGATAAGGAGATTGACAATAGGGAGCCTCTGCAGGCAGTTCGGAAAAAGACTGAACGGCGAAGGGCGAGACAGTTCTTGGGGCCTTTGGAGCTCCAGAATAGATTTCAGGCCCTTGCAGAGGAGGTGCAAGGGTCAACAAGGGAAGAGGTCCCAAAACAAAGTCCAAGACAAAGGGAAGAGGCCACGGGGACAGAAGGAAATGGAGTTGAGAAGAAAAAAAAAAGGAGAGTACTGGTAATTGGAGACTCCCTGCTAAGAGGAATGGATCGCCAAGTGGCTGGGCCCGACCCCCTAACCCGAGAGGTGTGTTGCTTGCCAGGGGCGAAAATTAAAGATGTTTCAGAAAGGCTGCCCAAACTCCTCAAATCTACGGATCGCTACCCATTTCTGATGGTCCATGTGGGAACAAATGACATGTCCCTGAATACCATCGCTCCTATTAAAAAAGACTATCAAGATCTGGGGAGGAAGCTCAAGCAAATGGGGGCACAAGTGGTATTCTCTTCAATCTTGCCTGTCAAGGGAAGAGGAATGCGTCGGGAGAGGAAGATAATGGAGGTGAATCACTGGCTGCGTAGTTGGTGCCGGCAGGAGAGATTTGGTTTCTGGGACCATGGGATAGGCTTTCTTGAGGAAGGCCTACTAGCACCTGATGGACTGCACTTATCGAAACTGGGGAAGAATGTGTTTGGCAGGAACCTGGGGAGATTCATCAGGAGAGCTTTAAACTAAAGCCACTAGGGGAAGGAGACGATCAACATAGGGAGTGTATGGAAGGAAAACGATCGGAGGCAGCCCAACCGGCAAGGCCAGCTCATAGGGAACCAAAAGTAAAAGGATTCAGATGTCTTTATACTAATGCCCGAAGCATGGGCAATAAAAAGGAAGAGCTGGAACTTCTCATGCTGATGGAAAGGTATGATCTAGTAGGCATCACAGAAACTTGGTGGAATGATTCTCATGAATGGAATGGAATGGTGGATGGATATGAACTGTTCAGAAAAAACAGAATAAATCGAAGAGGTGGAGGAGTGGCACTGTATGTGAGGAAAGGGCTTACCTGTCAGGAAATTCTAGTGAAGGAGAGCATATCTACAGTGGAAAGCATCTGGGTGAAAATAAGCGAGGGGAAAACAAACAGTGTGGTGGTTGGTGTCTGCTACTGACCGCCTGACCAACGAGAGGATGTGGATGCTGCACTTTGTGAGCAGCTTGAGAAAATATCCAAGTGGCAGGACCTTGTCATCATGGGTGACTTCAATTTCCCAGATGTGTGCTAGGAAACAAACTCTGCAAAGCGTCCTCAGTCATGCAACTTTCTGACCTGCCTGGCAGACAATTTTATTTATCAAACGGTAGATGAACCCACAAGAGGTTCAGCCATACTGAACTTAATACTGACCAACAGGCAAGAGTTGGTGGATGAGGTGAAGGAGGTGGGGACCCTAGGGGGAAGTGACCATGTCCTCATAGAATTCCTTTTGAGATGGGGAGCCAAGGAAGCTTGTAGCCAGATGCGGATGTTGGATTTTCGTAGGGCAAACATTAATAAACTCAGAGACATGATGAGTGTCATACCATGGATGAGAATGCTGGAAGGGAAGGGAGCATGTGAAGGGTGGGCACTACTTAAACAGGAGCTATTGCATGTTCAATCAATGACTATCCCAGAAAGACGAAAACACTGCAGGAGCTCTAAGAAGCCTATTTGGACAAACAGAGAACTTCAAGAGGAACTAAGAAAGAAAAGGAAAATGTTCAGGAAATGGAGGGAAGGACAGAGCTCTAAAGAAGAATACCTACAGGTTACTAGGCACTGTAGATCAATCATCAGAAAGGCCAAAGCTGAGAGTGAGCTAAGATTGGCCAGGGAAGCCCATTGTAACAAGAAAAGATTTTTCATAGAATCATAGAATCATAGAATCATAGAGTTGGAAGGGGCCATACAGGCCATCTAGTCCAACCCCCTGCTCAACGCAGGATTAGCCCTAAGCATCCTAAAGCATCCAAGAAAAGTGTGTATCCAACCTTTGCTTGAAGACTTCCAGTGAGGGGGAGCTCACCACCTCCTTAGGCAGCCTATTCCACTGCTGAACTACTCTGACTGTGAAAAACTTTTTCCTGATATCTACCCTATATCGTTGTACTTGAAGATTAAACCCATTACTGCGTGTCCTCTCCTCTGCAGCCAGTTACGTGAGGAGCAAACATAAAGTAAAGGAGGCAATAGGCCAACTGTTGGGTGTGGATGGACAAACTCTGCAGAGAAAGCAGAAAGGCTTAATGCCTATTTTACATCTGTTTTTTTCCCACAGGTCAAAGTGTTTAGGCACATCTAGAGATGGCCATAGCCAAAGGACAGTGTCTGGGTGGCAGGTTAACATGGATAGAGAGGTTGTCGAGAGGCATTTAGCTGCACTGGATGAGTTCAAATCCCCTGGTCCGGATGAAATGCACCCGAGAGTACTCAAAGAACTTTCCAGAGAACTTGCACAGCCCTTGTCCATCATCTTCGGAACCTCTTTAAGGACTGGAGATGTCCCGGAGGACTGGAAGAGAGCAAATGTTATTCCGATCTTCAAAAAAGGGAGGAAGGATGACCCGGGAAACTACAGACCAGTGAGTCTGATCTTTGTTGTGGAGTAGATAATGGAGCAGATAGTAAAGGGAGCAATCTGCAAACATCTGGAGGACAATTTGGTGATCCAAGGAAGTCAGCATGGATTTGTCTCCAACAGGTCCTGCCAGACCAACCTGGTTTCCTTTTTTGACCAAATAACAGGTTTGCTGGATCGGGGAAATTTGGTTGATGTCATTTACTTGGATTTTAGTAAAGCTTTTGACAAGGTTCCCCATGATGTTCTAATGGATAAACTGAAGGACTGCAATCTGGATTTTCAGATAGTCAGGTGGATAGGGAATTGGTTAGAGAACCGCACTCAAAGAGTTGTTGTCAATTGTGTTTCATCAGACTGGAGAGAGGTGAGTAGCAGGGTACCTCAGGGCTCGGTGCTCGGCCCGGTACTTTTTAACATATTTATTAATGATCTAGATGAGGGGGTGGAGGGACTACTCATCAAGTTTGCAGATGACACCAAATTGGGAGGACTGGCAAATACTCCGGAAGATAGAGACAGAGTTCAACGAGATCTGAACACAATGGAAAAATGGGCAAATGAGAACAAGTTGCAATTTAATAAAGATAAGTGTAAAGTTCTGCATCTGGGTCAGAAAAATGAAAAGCATGCCTACTGGATGGGGGATACGCTTCTAGGTAACACTGTGTGTGAACGAGACCTTGGGGTACTTGTGGATTGTAAACTAAACATGAGCAGGCAGTGTGATGCAGCGGTAAAAAAGGCAGATGCCATTTTGGGCTGTATCAACAGAGGCATCACATCAAAATCACAAGATGTCATAGTCCCATTGTATACGGCACTGGTCAGACCACACTTGGAGTACTGTGTGCAGTTTTGGAGGCCTCACTTCAAGAAGGACGTCGATAAAATTGAAAGGGTACAGAGGAGAGCGACGAGGATGATCTGGGGCCAAGGGACCAAGCCCTATGAAGATAGGTTTAGGGACTTGGGAATGTTCTGCCTGGAGAAAAGGAGGTTGAGAGGGGACATGATATTTGAAAGGTTGTCACTTGGAGGAGGGCAGGATGCTGTTTCTGTTGGCTGCAGAGGAGAGGACACGCAGTAATGGGTTTAAACTTCAAGTATAACGATATAGGCTAGATATCAGGAAAAAAAATTTCACAGTCAGAGTAGTTCAGCAGTGGAATAGGCTGCCTAAGGAGGTGGTGAGCTCCCCCTCACTGGCAGTCTTCAAGCAAAGTTTGGATACACACATTTCTTGGATGCTTTAGGATGCTTAGGGCTAATCCTGCGTTGAGCAGGGGGTTGGACTAGATGGCCTGTATGGCCCCTTCCAACTCTATGATTCTATGAAAAGTGGGGAGATCAAGTCGTTATACAACTCACATCGCAGAATGATATGTCAAATTGAGTCTGGTTCTGCATGGCAATATATGCAAATTCTTTCATTGTGGGGAATGCTCCTATACTTTCCTTCAACCGTTGCAGAAGGAAATACTTTTAGTCTGGCTGACATAAACGTTCTGCGGTTCGAAGGTATTATAAGGTTGGAAAAATAACGTGCCATAGTGTTTGGGGTATAAAGGTAAAGGTAAAGTTATCCCCTGTACAAGCACCGAGTCATGTCTGACCCTTGGGAAAAGGTGTTTGTAAACCGTGTTGCAACTCCTTTTGGTAGTAAACAGCAGGGTACAAAAATCCATCTGTTCTTCTAAGGGAAAACAGTGAAAGAAGCATGTGGGCACATAACATTATATCAAAAGGAAAAATATGGAGACAGAAGGAGTAAGGCCACAAAACTGGGAGGAATTGGTTGCCATGTAATCTCCCCCTAAGAAGAGTCTCCAGTCTGATTTTCCCTTCACATATCTGAGGACATGGCTCTTGAAAGCTCATATGTGAGGTTCTTGACACTCATCTCTCCATACCACACCTTCATTTGTCACCACACAACCACATCCCCCTCCCCCCACAACACACATATGCCCTCATGCCCTTACAGACTGGACAACCCTCCCCTTACTCTTCCCAATGCCAAGCTCTCTCTATCTTAATCACTCTATTCCTTTCTACCTCCCTCTCTCTTTGCTATTTTCCTCCCCCCATCCACTAGCACCCGTTGTAGCAGCTACAACGGGCTTTAATACTAGTAACATTATATCAACAGTAAAAAAATGGAGACAGGAGGAACAGGGTGGACACCTGTGTACTGTGACTACCCCATATGGATTAGGGCAGGAGGACATTTCGGTGTCTGTAGCCTAATTCATACAAGAAGGGAAATGAGGTTGAATACAGAACTGGGAAGAATTGGTTGCCATGTAATCTCCCCCTAAGAAGAGTCTCCAGTCTGATTTTCCCTTCACATATCTGAAGACATGGCTCTGTAACCACTATGCCACATCTGTAACCACTATGCCACAATTCCCAAAGGTCAGTCCTCTCCCACACTCAATGAACATTCCAAACCACAGGTTAATGACACCCATATCTCCACACCCATGCCTTCATTTGTCACCATACCCCATCATACCCCCCCAACCCGCTCATCTGTAACCACTATGCCACAATTCCCAAAGGTCAGTCCTCTCCCACACTCAACGAACATTCCAAACCACAGGTTAATGACACCCATATCTCCACACCCATGCCCTCATTTGTCACCATACCCCATCATACCCCCCCCAACCCGCTCATCTGTAACCACTATGCCACAATTCCCAAAGGTCAGTCCTCTCCCACACTCAACGAACATTCCAAACCACAGGTTAATGACACCCATATCTCCACACCTATGCCCTCATTTGTCACCATACCCCATCATACCCCCAACCCGCTCATATTCAGCCTCATGCCCTTACAGACTGGACAACCCCTCCCCTTCCTTTTCCCACCGCCAAGCTCTCTCTGTCTTAATCACTCCCTTTCTACCTCCCTCTCTCTTTGCTATTTTCTCCCCTTTCCCCCCCCCTCCGCTAGTGCCTATTGTATCAGCTACAACAGCTTTAATTCTAGTAATGCTATAACTATTATTTTGAATTACATTTCAGAAATAAGCTAAGGGTGGAAGTTATCAAGCAGGCAAGATTTTCCAAAAATCACATTCTTGACAAAGGATGGGAACAAAGGATGATGGGAAGCTGCCTTCGTCAGACTCAGTGTGGAAAGCATGTTGCAAATTTCAGCCTATGAAGGGGGGAAAGTCCAAATGCGGAAACAATGGAATTGACTCACAGCATCCAAAGGAAATCCAAAGTAAGGCTAAAACAAGGTATGTCTCCTAATGTATGTCCTGGGAGGAGTCTGCACAGAGCTTTTATTGCAATCCCAGGTCGATTCAGTCCCTGCCGTCTACATGGAATATGATTTCCATTTTGATTTTGGGTGATTTAAATTTTCCCTCTGCAACAAACATGATTGATCCGGAGTGACCCTACCTTTTCCTCACGATTTCCTGGAGTGCTTTAAACCCTCGATATTTTAAAAATCGCATGACTAAAGGTGCAGCTCTCTGCTTTTCCCCCCGAACTAAAAGCTGCCAAGCCTCCAACTAAAAGCTGCCGATCCTCCAAAGCCCTGGTCAGGGCATCAGTTCAAATGCTTCCGAAACTTTCCTCTCAAGATTTATTTATTGTTTCCCTCTGGAATCTGGCAAATACTCCGGAAGATAGAGACAGAGTTCAACGAGATCTGAACACAATGGAAAAATGGGCAAATGAGAACAAGATGCAATTTAATAAAGATAAGTGTAAAGTTCTGCATCTGGATCAGAAAAATGAAAAGCATGCCTACTGGATGGGGGATACGCTTCTAGGTAGCACTGTGTGTGAACGAGACCTTGGGGTACTTGTGGATTGTAAACTAAACATGAGCAGGCAGTGTGATGCAGCGGTAAAAAAAGCAAATGCCATTTTGGGCTGTATCAACAGAGGCATCACATCAAAATCACAAGATGTCATAGTCCCATTGTATATGGCACTGGTCAGACCACACCTGGAGTACTGTGTGCAGTTCTGGAGGCCTCACTTCAAGAAGGACGTTGATAAAATTGAAAGGATACAGAGGAGAGCGACGAAGATGATCTGGGGCCAAGGGACCAAGCCCTATGAAGATAGGTTGAGGGACTTGGGAATGTTCAGCCTGGAGAAAAGGACGTTGAGAGGGGACATGATAGCCCTCTTTAAGTATTTGAAAGGTTGTCACTTGGAGGAGGGCAGGATGCTGTTTCTGCTGGCTGCAGAGGAAAGGACACGCAGTAATGGGTTTAAACTTCAAGTACAACGATATAGGCTAGATATCAGGAAAAAGTTTTTCTCAGTCAGAGTCGTTCAGCAGTGGAATAGGCTGCCTAAGGAGGTGGTGAGCTCCCCCTCACTGGAAGTCTTCAAGCAAAGGTTGGATACACACTTTTCTTGGATGCTTTAGGATGCTTAGGGCTAATCCTGCGTTGAGCAGGGGGTTGGACTAGATGGCCTGTATGGCCCCTTCCAACTCTATGATTCTATGATTCTATGATTCTATGATTCTATGATTCTATAGAACCAGCAGAGATTTGCCTCTTCTCTGATAGGCTGCTGGCTGGCTGCTCGGCTCCCTCCCCTCCCCCTGCTCTCATTAGAGAAAGAGCCTGCTTCTCCACCAGCAGTCAAAAAGAGGAGAAAACTTCCGCCCTCCCCAAATCAAGTGCAGAGCACTTTCTATTCCAAGTTGGGGGGGGGGGTTAAAGACCTGAGCTCAAATTTATCTGAATTCAAGAGGAATAAACAGTAAGTGCAGATTCAGCTCTGGTCTTGTGGAAGAAGGTGATGACTCACCTATACAGTTCTACCTGTTGTCTCAGTGCTCTAGGATGGTGACCCTTTGGTCCTTCCTTCCTGAAACAAACAGGGTCATCCTAAGGGCAAAAACAGAGGTGGCCTTTGGACTCTGCCCATCACAGTCAGTCCTCTTCTGGGCACAGGGCCTACAGTCTCCTACAGCTGTCAGCCCTCATTCATTAGCAGATCCCCAGGACTTCTTCACATGGCCTGGTCTGTTGTGCCAGGAGGAAACCTGCAAGATTTATTCTCCTTAGCAATCTGCTTTTCTCCATCAATTAGTGTTCTCATCACTCCTTCTGCCGTAGGATCTTAGACCAGGTACTGGATATGCACACTGAAATCTTCCTTATCTCTTCTTCTTTTCCACTTCTCGCTTAACTGCAAATTAGGCTCTTTTCTCAGAGAACCAAAACAGATAGTAGAAGCTTTGTTTAACACGATCATTAAAATAATTTACAGTACCAAGTCACAGTTGGTTTTCACCCCTTTAGGTGACTGCTGGGTGACTTTGGGACATTCCCAGTTCTCTCAGACCTCTCACAGTATTGGAAGGAAATGGCATCAATCACATCTATATGAGGAGAAAATGTTTACAGGGTCCTTGGACATGTTATAGAACAGTAAGATACTTGAAAAACCAACCAAAATGTAACTTGATGGCAGACTGGCAGGGAGCACACGGCTAGTTTCCAAAGCTTTGGTGATCTGGTAAGCTGCAGCAGACCTGCCCTGAGGCCACAGTTACTAGTACAGTATGGCAGCAACAGTGGGCTTCAGAGGTGTGAGGCTGGCATTCTGGCACAGGGGTCTGCTGAGCCATGTTAGGAGGACATGATGTCACTCCTGAGTAGGCCTGTGCGATTCGGCCACTTCACAGGGGGGGAGGGCGGTGCCGGCAGCGGCGTGACAGCGGGCGCAACCGCTGTCACACCGCAGCCAGCACCGACCTCCCCCCCTGCGGCGCGGCGCTAGCTGCGCTCGGAGGGAACGGCCACCTAAGCGGCCGAATCGCACAAGCTTACTCCTGAGTGATGCTTCCCCTAGACTAGTAGTTCCCAAAGTGGACACTGCCACCTCCTGGAGGGTGTTGGGATTACCTTGGGAGTCCTAAGAGGTTAGGAGATGGAAGGGAGGACTGGAGGTGAGCCCCTTTGACCACATTGTTCATATATTGGTGACTGACGAGGCTAGTGCCTAGTTCCTCAGTTCACCTTTTAAGTGTTTCCTCTCTTCTCACTTTCAAAGTTATTACGTTTAGTCACATTTGTGTGTATTTACAATTCTGAGTTGTCCCAAGGTTTATTGGTAGTATCTGACTCCAAATTACTAAATGTGACGATTTATGACTTAGAATCATAGAATCATAGAATAATAAAGTTGGAAGGTACCTCATGGGTCATCTAGTCCAACCCCCTGCACTATGCAGGACACTCACATCCCAATCGCTCATCTACTGTAACCTGCCACCCCTTTGCCTTCACAGAATCAGCCTCTCCATCAGATGGCTATCTAGCCTCTGTTTAAAAATTTCCAAACATGGAGAACCACCACCTCCCAAAAAAGCCTGTTCCACTGAGAAACTGATATAACTGTCAGGAACTTCTTCCGGATGTATAGATGGAATTTCTTTTGAATTAATTTAATCCTATTCATTCAGGTCTGTCCCTCTGGGGCAAGAGAGAACAATTCTGCTCCATCTTCCATATGGCATCCTTTTAAATACTTGAAGATGGTTACCAGATCCCCTCTCAGTCGTCTCCTTTCTAGGCTAAACAGACCAAGCTCCCCCAACCTTTCTTCAAATGTCTTGGTCTCCAAACTCCTCACCATCATTGTTGCCCTCCTCTGGACAAGTTCCAGTTGGTCAACATCCCTCTTCAATTGGGCTGTCCAAAACTGAACACAGGACTCCAAGTGAGGCTGAACCAGAGCAGAGTAGAATCATAGAATCATAAAATCATAGAATCATAGAGTTGGAAGGGGCCATTCAGGCAATCTAGTCCAACCACCTGCTCAACGCAGGACTAGCCCTAAGCATCCTAAAGCATCCAAGAAAAGTGTGTATCCAACCTTTGCTTGAAGACTTCCAGTGAGGGGGAGCTCACCACCTCCTTAGGCAGCCTATTCCACTGCTGAACTACTCTGACTGTGAAAAACTTTTTCCTGATATCTAGCCTATATCGTTGTACTTGAAGTTTAAACCCATTACTGCGTGTCCTCTCCTCTGCAGCCAGCAGAAACAGCATCCTGCCCTCCTCCAAGTGACAACCTTTCAAATACTTAAAGAGGGCTATCATGTCCCCTCTCAACCTCCTTTTCTCCAGGCTGAACATTCCCAAGTCCCTCAACCTATCTTCATAGGGCTTGGTCCCTTGGCCCCAGATCATCTTCATCGCTCTCCTCTGTACCCTTTCAATTTTATCAACGTCCTTCTTGAAGTGAGGCCTCCAGAACTGCACACAGTACTCCAGGTGTGGTCTGACCAGTGCCGTATTCAATGGGACTATGACATCTTGTGATTTTGATGTGATGCCCCTGTTGATACAGCCCAAAATGGCATTTGCCTTTTTTACCGCTGCATCACACTGCCTACTCATGTTTAGTTTACAGTCCACAAGTACCCCAAGGTCTCGTTCACGCACACATCTACCTAGAAGCGTATCCCCCATCCAGTAGGCATGCTTTTCAATTTTCTGACCCAGATGCAGAACTTTACACTTATCTTTATTAAATTGCATCTTGTTCTCATTTGCCCATTTTTCCATTGTGTTCAGATCTCGTTGAAATCTGTCTCTATCTTCCGGAGTATTTGCCAGTCCTCCCAATTTGGTGTCATCTGCAAACCTGATGAGTAGTCCCTCCACCCCCTCATCTAGATCATTAATAAATAAGTTAAAAAGTACCGGGCCGAGCACCGAGCCCCCGCTACTCACCTCTCTCCAGTCTGATGAAACACCATTGACAACAACTCTTTGAGTGCGGTTCTCTAACCAATTCCCTATCCACCTAACTATCTGAAAATCCAGATTGCAGTCCTTCAACTTATCCATCAGAACATCATGGGGAACCTTGTCAAAAGCTTTACTAAAATCCAAGTAAATGACATCAACTGAATTTCCACAATCCAGCAAACCTGTTACTTGGTCAAAAAAGGAAACCAGGTTGGTCTGGCAGGACCTGTTGGAGACAAATCCATGCTGACTTCCTTGGATCACCAAATTGTCCTCCAGATGTTTGCAGATCGCTACCTTTAATATCTGCTCCATTATCTTCCCCACAACAGAGGTCAGACTCACTGGTCTGTAGTTTCCCGGGTCATCCTTCCTCCCTTTTTTGAAGATCGGAATAACATTTGCTCTCTTCCAGTCCTCCGGGACATCTCCAGTCCTTAAAGAGGTTCCGAAGATGATGGACAAGGGCTGTGCAAGTTCTCTGGAAAGTTCTTTGAGTACTCTCGGGTACATTTCATCCGGACCAGGGGATGTGAACTCATCCAGTGCAGCTAAATGCCTCTCGACAACCTCTCTATCCATGTTAACCTGCCACCCAGACACTGTCCTTTGGCTATGGCCATCTCTAGATGTGCCTAAACACTTTGACCTGTGGGAAAAAACAGATGTAAAATAGGCACTAAGCCTTTCTGCTTTCTCTGCATCTTCCGTTAGAGTTTGTCCATCCGCACCCAACAGTGGGCCTATTGCCTCCTTCACTTTACGTTTGCTCCTCACATAGCTGAAAAATCTTTTCTTGTTACAATGGGCTTCCCTGGCCAATCTTAGCTCACCTTCAGCTTTGGCCTTTCTTATGATTGATCTACAGTGCCTAGTAACCTGTAAGTACTCTTCTTTAGAGCTCTGTCCTTCCCTCCATTTCCTGAACATTTTCCTTTTCTTTCTTAGTTCCTCTTGAAGTTCTCTGTTCATCCAAATAAGCTTCTTAGAGCTCCTGCAGTGTTTTCGTCTTTCTGGGATAGTCATTGATTGAGCATGCAATAGCTCCTGTTTGAGTAGCGCCCACCCTTCACATGCCCTACGAAAATCCAACATCCACGTCTGGCTACAAGCTTCCTTGGCTCCCCATCTCAAAAGGAATTCTATGAGGACATGGTCACTTCCCCCTAGGGTCCCCACCTCCTTCACTTCATCCACCAACTCTTGCCTGTTGGTCAGAATACTGACCAGTATGGCTGAACCTCTTGTGGGTTCATCTACCATTTGATAAATGAAATTGTCAGCCAGGCAAGTCAGAAACGTGCATGACTGAGGACGCTTCGCAGAGTTTGTTTCCCAGCACACATCTGGGAAATTGAAATCACCCATGATGACAAGGTCCTGCCGCTTGGATATTGTCTCAAGCTGCTCACAAAGTGCAGCATCCACATCCTCTCGTTGGTCAGGCGGTCGGTAGCAGACACCAACCACCACACTGTTTGTTTTCCCCTCGCTTATTTTCACCCAGATGCTTTCCACTGTAGATATGCTCTCCTTCACTAGAATTTCCTGACAGGTAAGCACTTTCCTCACACACAGTGCCACTCCTCCACCTCTTCGATCTATTCTGTTTTTTCTGAACAGTTCATATCCATCCACCATTACATTCCATTCATGAGAATCATTCCACCAAGTTTCTGTGATTCCTACTAGATCATACCTTTCCATCAGCATGAGAAGTTCCAGCTCTTCCTTTTTATTGCCCATGCTTTGGGCGTTAGTATAAAGACATCTGAATGCTTTTACTTTTGGTTCCCTATGAGCTGGCCTTGCTGGTTGGGCTGCCTCCGATCGTTTTCCTTCCATACACTCCCTATGTTGATCGTCTCCTTCCCCTAGTGGCTTTAGTTTAAAGCTCTCCTGATGAATCTCCCCAGGTTTGCCAAACACATTCTTCCCCCGTTTCGATAAGTGCAGTCCATCAGGTGCTAGTAGGCCTTCCTCAAGAAAGCCTATCCCATGGTCCCAGAAACCAAATCTCTCCTGCCGGCACCAACTACGCAGCCAGTGATTCACCTCCATTATCTTCCTCTCCCGACGCATTCCTCTTCCCTTGACAGGCAAGATTGAAGAGAATACCACTTGTGCCCCCATTTGCTTGAGCTTACTCCCCAGATCTTGATAGTCTTTTTTAATAGGAGCGATGGTATTCAGGGACATGTCATTTGTTCCCACATGGACCATCACAAATGGGTAGTGATCCATAGATTTGAGGAGTTTGGGCAGCCTTTCTGAAACATCTTTAATTTTCGCCCCTGGCAAGCAACACACCTCTCGGGTTAGGAGGTCGGGCCCAGCCACATGGCGATCCATTCCTCTTAGCAGGGAGTCTCCAATTACCAGTACTCTCCTTTTTTTTTTCTTCTCAACTCCATTTCCTTCTGTCCCCGTGGCCTCTTCCTTTTGTCTTAGAGTTTGTTTTGGGACCTATTCCCTTGTTGACCCTTGCACCTCCTCTGCAAGGGCCTGAAATCTATTCTGGAGCTCCAAAGGCCCCGAGAACTGTCTCGCCCTTCGCCGTTCAGTCTTTTTCCGAACTGCCTGCAGAGGCTCCCTATTGTGGTCAATCTCCTTATCCTCTTCAGGACTGGTTGTATTCTCTTTATTCCAAGTTGCAGAGCTCTGGATTATGAACTCCTCCCCTTTCTTACTTTGGGTCAGAGTAAAAATTCTGTTTTCTAATCCCCTAATCTTTTCCTCCAAAAGTCTTACCAGCTTACACTTGGGGCAGCTGTAGTCCATCTTGTCTTCTGGGAGGAAGGCAATCATGTCACACTCACTGCAGATGATGGGATGAGTGTCCTGGAGGTCCATTGGAATGACTAGGCAGTGGAAGTACCAGGGAAATATAATCTACTGATTCTAATTGCTCGGCCAAGAACCCCAGGCCAAGAGCCCTTTGTCTCTCGCCCTTCGGCTCGCGCCTCTGGTGAGGAGCAGCCCTTTATAATCCTCCCAACAATTACCCAGCAATCACCTCACCTCACCCAGGCAGAACAATAGCCTCACCTGGTCAGCAGCAACTCTCCCCAGTAGCTCTCTCCACGTGCTCTCAGTTGTCTGAGCTCTGCCTCTGGTGAGGAGCAGCCCTTTTTAATCCTCCCAACAATTACCCAGCAATCACCTCACCCAGGCAGCACAATAGCCTCACCTGGTCAGCAGCAACTCTCCCCAGTAGCTCTCTCCACGTGCTCTCAGTTGTCTGAGCTCAAGCGGTAAAGCGGTACTATCACCTCCTGTGATCTGGACACGATACTCCGTTTGATACAGTCCAAAATCCCATTTGCCTTTTTAGCCACTGAGTCACACTGCTGACTAAAGTTCAATGTATGATCTACTAAGACTCCTAGAAACTTTTTGCACATGCTACTGCCAAGACAAGTCTCCCCCATCTTATATTGTTGTATTTGGTTTTTCCAACCTAATTGGTGTATTTGGTTTATTTGGGGCCATTCCACACGACTTTAATGTAGCAGAAGGCTTGCAAATTGTAAACGCTACTAATTTGCAGTTTCGCAAGACATCGCACACAATCTTCCACACTCCTGAAACAGTCCCGCAAAAAGCGATTCGTTGTAGCACTTAAAGGGAAATCAGGAAAAGTGGATTCAGCCTCTGAAAAGCGCTACACTCTTGCAAACAATCTGCAACACTAGCGAAAAAGACCTGTGTGTTCCCACTGTTGCGGTTCCAACAAAGTCCCTCCCCCTGGCTCTCTCCTCCGAACTTCCGATGAAGTGATCGCCATTTTTTTCTCTCGGAGCGAGCAGAAAGCAACGAACCAGCGAGCCTTCATTCACCCAGCGAGGCTTCTCCGGCTACAGTCCGTCCACAGAAGTGCTTTAAAGCTCCCCTAAGTCCCCAAGCACAACACAGACCCGTTTGCAAGTTCCCTTTATTTTCAGCCGAAAATCGTGCCCGTTTGGGGGGGGGGATTTTTCTTTTCACTCGGGGGAGCGTGGTAACGATGAATCGCCAGTTCACACGCCAGCTGCCAGCTAGATGGGTCTCTCCATTGCAACGAATCAATGCATATTCGTTGCAACATGTGTTTTTTTTTTAACCTGTTCTTAAAGGGAAAGGGGCTTTCCCAGAGCATGATAACAACCACCCATTGGCTGTTCATTTGATTGATGGCCAGGGGCGGGACAAAGCACAGAAAAAATCGCTTCCCGTCTAGCAATTTTTGTGAGACCAGAAACCTGTGGGAAACAAATGAAATGCTACTGGATTCCACTAAAAAAGCAGGTATGCATAACGTCGAGATTGTACTTTTAAAAATAGCATTTCCGCTTTGTGGGACCAATTGGCAACATTGGTCCTTGTGCGGAAACACCCTTGGTTTTTCCTACCACTTCTCCCCAGTGACTTTGAATCAGACATTGGAAAGCTGGTGTTACTTCACCAAGCCTACCCATCGCTTTAAGAATTCAGTGACCAGTGAAGCAATTACTGAAGGTAGCTAAGATTCTTGCGACATGATTGTCAGACTTTGAAAAGCTGATATCCCTGGATCGTTCATTAATTTTCTTTAATAAATTTTAAAGGTTTTATTGGATTTTGAATAAATGTTCAACTAATTTTTACTGTTTTGAACGCTATCATTATCTTTGTCAGTGGGTCATGCAAATTGCTATTTTGATAAGGTTTTTTGGTAGGGGAGAGACAACTGGAGATGAGTGTATTGAACCACTGTCCTAGACTATATGGTCCCTCCCATGAAAACTATGGGAAATTCCTACAATGTCATTGTTCGGTGGCCATTTCTTCCCATTTCCTCAATTTAAGTGGAACTGGGACTGGTAATTCCCCACACCAGGAAGTTGAGATATTCTACTGAAGGTCTGAACCACTTGTTCTGTGGGAATTTTTATCACCCATCAAGTGGTTTTCAGAGACTTCAAAAATATTGGAGGCAGGCAAATGTTGTCGCCATCATCAAGAAAGGGAAAAAGGAGGATCCGGGTAACTACTAACCCATCAGCTTGACATCTGTAGCTGGCCAAATTTTGGAACAAATCATCAAACAGTTAGTCCTTAAGCATCTGGAACAGAGAGCTGTGATTTCTAAGCCTCAGCATGGGTTTCGCAAGAACAAGTCATGTCAGACCAACCATATCTCTTTTTTTGAGCAAATGACTACATTGCTGGATCAAAGGAATACTGTGGACATAGTTTATCTGGATTTCAGTAAAGCTTTTGATAAGGTGCCACGTGATATTCTTGTGGACAAGCTGGTAAAATGCGGTATGGATCCTAAATCTGTCAGGTGGATTGATAACTGGTTGACAGATTGTACCCAAATGGTACTTGTTAGAGGTTCAGCATCCTCTTGGAGAAGAGTGACAAGTGGAGTTCCCCAGGGATCTGTCCTGGGGCCTGTGTTGTTCAACATTTTTATAAATGATTTGGATGCGGGATTAGAGGGGGTACTTATTAAATTTGCAGACAGTACTAAACTGGGAGGTGTAGCAAATACAACTGAAGACAAAATCGGAATACAGGATGATCTTGATAGGCTCGAGAAGTGGGCTAAACTGAATCAAATGAAATTCAATAGGGACAAATGTAAAGTTCTGCATTTAGGAAGGAAAAACCAAATACACTAATATAGGATGTGGGGGAGACTTGTCTTGGTAGTAGTATATGTGAAAAGGATCGAGGAGTCTTAGTAGACCATACTAAGTCAGCAGTGTGACTCGGTGGCTAGAAAGGCAAATAGGATTTTGGGGTTTATCAAGTGGAGTATCATGTCCAGATCATGGGAAGTTATGATACCACTTTGCTCTGTTTTGGCCTCACTTGTAGTACTGTGTTCAGTTTTGGGCACCCAAGTTGAAGAGGGATGTAGGCAAACTGAAGCATGTCCAGAGGAGGGCCAAAGATGGTGAGGGGAATGGAAACCAAGACATATGAGGAAAGGTTGGGGGACCTTGGTCTGTTTAGCCTGCAGAGGAGACAACTGATAACCATCTTGTATTTGGACATTGTCCAAAACTTGGCTCACCTCCCTGTTCTTTTGTATGTGGATGAAGCTGTATTACATTTTTGTTCATGAACTGGTTTGAAACACTTGTTTTATCAATGGTTAGATTATTGATAATACATGATAAATCTAAGGTCTTCTCAAAGACATGGAAACCCTATACTTGGAATATAATGGTTAATATGTAATAGCAAGTTAGGTATTTTCAATATTTTGTGTTATGTTTCCAATATTACTTAACCTGGGTTATGCACAGTATATTTGTTGTTGTTGTTGTTGTTGTTGTTGTTGTTGTTGTTGTTGTTATTATTATTATTATTATTATTAAATTTTTAGACCACCCTTCTCCAAATAGGTCTCAGGGCCTATTTACAACATAAATAGTTAAAACACAATAAAATCCCCATAAAACCCCCAATTAACATCAACAAAAGTTATATATAACATATAAGCGGCGATGGTCACAATTCTGAGCTTAGTTACCTGACTCCCCCCCAGGTTCAGCCTGGTGGGGAGAATAATATTCAGAAGAGGGTGGCACCAATCCAATAGATCTAACGATGATCTCAATGTTAGAGATCTCAATATTGGAGGGGATCCTCTGATGGATTTGTGGGAGAGCTGCCCTGGCCTCAACCATATGCCTGGTGGAAGAGCTCCATCTTACAGGCCCTGCGGAAAGCTGGTAGATCCTGCAGGGCCCTTAGCTCTTCTGGGAGCTCATTCCACCAGGTTGGGGCCAGGACTGAAAAGGCCCTGGCCCGGGTCAAGGCCAGGCGAACATCCCGTGGGCCCTGGACAACCAGTAAATTCATACCCGCAGAGCAGAGTGTCCTGCGGGGGGCATAAGCAACCAAGCAGTCCCGCAGGTAGACGGGACCCATAGCCTTAAAGGTCAATACCAATACCTTGAATCTGATTCGGAAACAGACTGGTAACCAGTACAGATGACGAAGCACCGGCTGAATGTGGGCCCTCAAAGGTGTTCTAGTGAGGACCCTGGCAGCCGCATTTTGGACCAGCTGTAACTTCCGAGGGAAGGCCCGCGTAGAGCGAGTTACAGAGGTCTAATCTGGAAGTGACCGTTGCATGGATCACTGTGGCCCGGTGTTCCGAGGGCAGGTAGGGCGCTAGTAGCCGGGCTTGGCGAAGATGGAAAAATGCCGTCCGAGCTACATTGGTGACCTGAGCCTCCATAGAGGGAGGCATCAAATGTCACCCTCAAATTCCTGGCAACTGGTGCAGGTGTTAATTGCACCCCGTTCAGGCATGGGAGGCACGCTGCCTGGTCCTGCCGACTTCTACCCAGCCACAGGACCTCCGTCTTGGAGGGGTTGAGTTTCAGGCAACTCTGCCTGAGCCATCCAGCTACCGCTTCCAAACAGCTGGCAAATGTATCCGGGGTGGAGTTCGGCCGGCTGTCCATTAGGAAGTAGAGTTGGGTGACATCCGCATATTGGTGGCATCCCAGCCCATAGCCCCGGACCAGCTGGGCTAGAGGGCGCATATAGATGTTAAAAAGTGTGGGGGAGAGTGTCGCCCCCTGTGGAACCCCACAAGGGAGCTCACAAGGGCTCGACATACTCTCCCCCATTGCAACCCTCTGCATCCAGTTCTGGAGAAAGGAGACCAGCCATTGAAGCGCAGTCCCCTTTATTCCAGCTCCGGCGAGGCGGTGTACCAATAACTCATGGTCGACCACATCAAATGCAGCCGACAGGTCTAGAAGCACGAGAATGGCAGAGCCGCCCCAATCCAGCTGGCGCTGGATATCATCCATGAGGGTGACCAGCACGGTCTCCACCCCGTGGCCAGGGCGGAAGCCAGAATGGTATGGGTCGAGGGCCGAAGTTTCATCCAAGAAACCTAGGAGATGGTCTGCCGCGGCCCGCTCTATCACCTTACCCAGGAACACCAAGTGCGAAACTGGGCGGTAACTGGCGGGGTTCCGCGGTTCCAATGATGGCTTTTTCAGTAAAGGGCATACTACTGCTTCCTTGAGCCCCTTGGGAAACTCTCCAGATGTTAAGGAGAGGTTGACAATCTCCCACAAGGGGCCTCCTATCCGCTGGTCGCCCGATTAGAGCAACCAGGACGGACAGGGATCCAAGGGGCAAGTGGTCGCCCTCAGTGAACCCAGTAACTTGTCCACTTCGGTTACAGAGAGCCGCCTGAAGCCATCAAACACTAACCCCCTTGACGGCCACGGAGCTTCCAGTTCACTAACTGCATCAATCATGGCAGGTAGGTGACGGCGGAGCAACAGGACTTTGTCCTCAAAATAGCTTGATAATGCCACACAGTTCAAATTGTTTGGTGCCCTTCCACAAGGGCTGTAAGAGACCTTATTGCTCTAAATAATTGTGTTGGGTGAGAGATAGTGGACACTATTTCCATGACGTAGAAGTCTCATTTTGCCACATTCTCATACGCCTTCATAAGCAATCTCATTTAATAGCTCATTTAATTGGCAAAATAGCTCAATAATGCCACACAGCTCAATTCCAATTCCCTTATCGTTTGTCGCCCTTCCTCGAGGGCAGTAAGTGATCTAATTACCAGGTGGACGAGGTGAAGGAGGTGGGGACCCTAGGGGGAAGTGACCATGTCCTCATAGAATTCCTTTTGAGATGGGGAGCCAAGGAAGCTTGTAGCCAGACGTGGATGTTGGATTTTCGTAGGGCAAACTTTAATAAACTCAGAGACATGATGAGTGTCATACCATGGACGAGAATGCTGGAAGGGAAGGGAGCATGTGAAGGGTGGGCGCTACTCAAACAAGAGCTATTGCATGCTCAATCAATGACTATCCCAGAAAGACGAAAACACTGCAGGAGCTCTAAGAAGCCTATTTGGATGAACAGAGAACTTCAAGAGGAACTAAGAAAGAAAAGGAAAATGTTCAGGAAATGGAGGGAAGGACCGAGCTCTAAAGAAGAGTACCTACTTGTTACTAGTCACTGTAGATCAATCATCAGAAAAGCCAAAGCTGAGAGTGAGCTAAGATTGGCCAGGGAAGCCCATTGTAACAAGAAAAGATTTTTCAGTTATGTGAGGAGCAAATGTAAAGTAAAGGAGGCAATAGGCCCACTGTTGGGTGCGGATGGACAAACTCTAACGGAAGATGCAGAGAAAGCAGAAAGGCTTAGTGCCTATTTTACATCTGTTTTTTCCCACAGGTCAAAGAGTTTAGGCACATCTAGAGATGGCAGTAGCCAAAGGATAGTGTCTGGGTGGCAGGTTAACATGGATAGAGAGGTTGTTGAGAGGCATTTAGCTGCACTGGATGAGTTCAAATCCCCTGGGCCGGATGAAATGCACCCAAGAGTGCTCAAAGAACTTTCCAGAGAACTTGCACAGCCCTTGTCCATCATCTTCGGGACCTCTTTAAGGACTGGAGATGTCCCGGAGGACTGGAAGAGAGTAAACATTATTCTCATCTTCAAAAAAGGGAGGAAGGATGACCCAGGAAACTACAGACCAGTGAGTCTGGCCTCTGTTGTGGGGAAGATAACGGAGCAGATATTAAAGGGAGCAATCTGCAAACATCTGGAGGACAATTTGGTGATCCAAGGAAGTTAGCACGTCTTTAACAGGTCCTGCCAGACCAACCAGGTTTCCTTTTTTGACCAAGTAAAGGGTTTGCTGGATCGTGGAAATTCGGTTGATGTCATTTACTTAGATTTTAGTAAAACTTTTGATAAAGTTCTCCATGATGTTCTGATGGATAAGTTGAAGGACTGCAATCTGGATTTTCAGATAGTTAAGTGGATAGGGAATTGGTTAGAGAACCGCACTCAGAGTTGTTGTCAATGGTGTTTCATCAGACTGGAGAGAGGTGAGTAGGGGGTACCTCAGGGCTTGGGGCTCGGCCCGGTACTTTTTAACATATTTATTAATGATCTAGATGAGGGGGTGGAGGGACTACTCATCAAGTTTGCAGATGACAACAAATTAGGAGGACTGGCAAATACTCCGGAAGATAGAGACAGAGTTCAATGAGATCTGAACACAATGGAAAAATGGGCAAATGAGAACAAGATGCAATTTAATAAAGATAAGTGTAAAGTTCTGCATCTGGCTCAGAAAAATGAAAAGCATGCCTACTGGATGGGGGATACGCTTCTAGGTAACACTGTGTGTGAAAGAGACCTTGGGGTACTTGTGGATTGTAAACTAAATATAAGCAAGCAATGTGATGCAGCGGCAAAAAAGGCAAATGCCATTTTGGGCTGTATTAACAGGGCATCACATCAAAATCACAAGATGTCATAGCCCCATTGTATACGGCACTGGTCAGACCACGCCTGGAGTACTGTGTGCAGTTCTGGAGGCCTCACTTCAAGAAGGACGTAGAAAAAATTGAAAGGGTACAGGGGAGAGCAACGAAGATGATCTGGGGCCAAAGGACCAAGCCCTATGAAGATAGGTTGAGGGACTTGGGAATGTTCAGCCTGGAGAAAAGGAGGTTGAGAGGGGACATGATAGCCCTCTTTAAGTATTTGAAAGGGTGTCACTTGGAGGAGGGCAGGATGCTGTTCCCGTTGGCTGCAGAGGAGAGGACACGCAGTAATGGGTTTAAACTACAAGTACAATGATATAGGCTAGATATCAGGAAAGAAATTTCACAGTCAGAGTAGTTCAGCAGTGGAATAGGCTGCCTAAGGAGGTGGTGAGCTCCCCCTCACTGGAAGTCTTCAAGCAAAGGTTGGATACACACTTTTCTTGGATGCTTTAGGATGCTTAGGGCTGATCCTGCGTAGAGCAGGGGGTTGGACTAGATGGCCTGTATGGCCCCTTACAACTCTATGATTCTCTAAATAATTGTGCTGGGTGAGAGCTTGCGGACGCGATTTCTGCGGCTTAGAAGTCTCGTTTCGCCGCTTTCACCGCATTCTCCTACACCTTCATAAGTGTGCGATGAGATGTCCTTGTAGCTTTGTCGCGAGTCTTCTTCCACACTCGCTCAAGCCGTCTCATTTCCTTCTTCCTCTCCCAAAGGTATAGATATGGCAAAAAAGAGTACTTTGGTAGTAACTTGGGTTTTTTATACAAAAGTCAAACAGTATGTGCCTACAGCAATAAAGATTTTTAATGCCAAGCCTTGTTCCCAGTTGTCATATGCAATTCCATTATGGATTAGTACACATAACCAAGATTTTGAGTGTTTTCAATAGAATTTTCTGTGCGAGATCAGGATTTTCAAATGGTGTACCACAGTGGTCCCCAATCCCTGGTCTGGCGACTGGTCCCAGTCCATGGATCAATTCGATACTGGGCTGCGGCTCCTCCTTGTCCTCCTCCCCCGCTGATGCCTAAGGGGCTGCCCTGCTACTCTGCCGCTGACTCACCTTTGGTGCTCTCCAGCGGCCACCATGTCTGGGGTTCCCCCTCGGCGTGGAACTGCGCAGCTGCTGCTGGCAGCCCCCCCCCCCCCAGCGGCCAGCAGGAAGTCAGTGGCGCTGGCGGGAAATCAAATGGAGCAGGGGCTCAGGCGCTGGCGACATCCCTCAGCAAAAGACTACCCCCCCCAGGCCTCAGTAAAATTGTCAAGCATTGACCGGTCCCCGGTAATAAAACGGTTGGGGACCACTGGCGAACCATAGGAGGCTCTAAGTCTGGAATTTAGCCAAAATGATTGGTAACTGATGATTAAATTTTGGCTTTGTTTCTTTTTAAGTCCAGCTACAGCTAGCCTTATGTATTTAATGCTCATAGAAAACCAATCCAAAAAGTTAAGGAGTGTTGAACATAAAATTAATACTTTTGGAATACCCTTAGCTTTATTGTTCTTGGAAAATTGCCAAATCTGCTTGCAAAAAAATTAAGCGCAGTGTGTGATATTGAACTTCAAGAATTAATCTGTGCAGCTGGTAAGACATGCTCTCCACTTAATGTAGGAATCCCACCCAGTTCAAACTTCATAAGGTAAAGGTAAAGGTATCCCCTGTGCAAGCACCGAGTCATGTCTGACCCTTGGGGTGACGCCCTCTAGCGTTTTCTTGGCAGACTCAATACGGGGTGGTTTGCCAGCGCCTTCCCCAGTCATTACCGTTTACCCCCCAGCAAGCTGGGTACTCATTTTACCGACCTCGGAAGGATGGAAGGCTGAGTCAACCTTGAGCCGGCTGCTGGGATTGAACTCCCAACCTCATGAGCAAAGCTTTCAGGCGGCTGCCTTACCACTCTGCGCCACAAGAGGCTCTTTCAAACTTCATAGCCCTGTACTTTTATCATCTAATTGAATTAATCCACAATGGAGAAGCACTTTTATGTTAGTGAGATTAAATGTTCCACCTTCAGCATTGCTAACTGGGAGATATGATAATATTATTTAAACAGAATCTGCCTCGTGGGCAAGACTCTATACAATTTGTTATACATGTTTTATTACATTCCTCATTTTATGAGGATATTTAGGTAAATTTTTAATCTCCATTTTTAAATGGTCCTGACCCCGACCTGGTGGAATGAGTTCCTGGAAGAGTTGAGGGCCTTGCAGGAGCTTTATCAGTTTCACAGGGCAAGGAAGACAGAGCTCTATTGCCAGGTATTTGGTTGAGGCCAAAGCAATTAAGATATGGGCCTTCCTCAGCATAACTTCAACACCATGCAATTATATGATCTTCCTACTTATTTCCCCAGAGGCACAGGTTTTAAGGGAATTCCAGGAGTCCAGAATTAGGGAGGATTTGTGGGATGGGATTGCTGCCGTCTGTTTGTATTTTAAGGGTTGGGGTTTCTATGTTTTTACTGTAGGGATATCTTATTGTAACCCACCACTAGCCGTCCGTCCAGGAGTGACGGGTAATAAATTGCATCATCATCATTATCATCATCAACAAAGGAAAACTAGGTCTTCTGACCATATTGAGGCATTGTTTTTAAAGAACAGCCTTGATTGAGAAAGTACCAATCTTTTTACAGTTTGCCATAAGGCTATGAGAGTGAGGCAGGGGATCTGGGGTGGCTGCAAAGCCAGCCTTCTCCACCAATTGCCCATCCAACTCCGAGCTGCACAGTCAGCCAGCTGTGCAGCCCAGCCGGGGGCTGGGTGAGGCAAGAGCCATTCCAAGATGGTTTACCATCCAAGTTATGATTAACTGACAGGTTAGAAAGTCAAGCTGCCAATGGAAGGAGGTACATGTGTTTGAACGCAGTAATCAGCACGCAAAAGAGCCTCTTGTGGCGCAGAGTGGTAAGGCAGCCGTCTGAAAGCTTTGCCCATGAGGCTGGGAGTTCAATCCCAGCAGCCGGCTCAAGGTTGACTCAGCCTTCCATCCTTCCGAGGTCGGTAAAATGAGTACCCAGCTTGCTGGGGGGTAACCGGTAATGACTGGGGAAGGCACTGGCAAACCACCCCATATTGAGTCTGCCATGAAAACGCTGGAGGGCGTCACCCCAAGGGTCAGACATGACTCGGTGCTTGCACAGGGGATACCTTTACCTTTTAATCAGCACGCAAATATTCACTTATGAGGGGTTTCCGTTTTATTCAACTACTGTGCATTCTGATTTAGAGTTGCCAACCTCCAGGTGGTGCCTGGAGTTCTGGAATTACAACTGATTTTCAGAGTTCAGAGATCAGTTCCACTGGAGGAAATGGGTGCTTAGGAGAGCATTATATCCTGCAGAGGTCCCTTCCCTCCCCAAACCCCACACTTCCCAAGCAGCATCTCCAAAACCCCCAGGAATTTCCCAATCCAGAGCTGACAATATAAGTATCTGTCTCTTAAATCAGATGGCCTTTCTCCAAACCCTGAGATAATGGGAATACTCCATGCATAAAACAGTGGGTTTATAACAGTGCTCTTAACTTCTTGTCCTTTAAGGCAAGCAGCTAAACTGCCTGAATCCTGCTGTACCAAGATATATCAGCAGTGATAATATTCTACTTGTTTTTGCTGATCTTTAAACTCTGAGGATTTTAGTGATAAATTTCCTTTCCTAGTTGTCAACAGGCAGCTCTGTGGTTGCCAAGGAACAGGCGTGCACTGTCAGTAGACAAATGTGTTCAGAGCCGCAGATCCTCTTGGCTTTTCCATGTGGAAATTGTCGTGTTTGCCTTTTTCTAATACTCAGGGCTAAACCTTGGAAACAGAAAAAATCCAAGGATAGCATCTATAAAGCTTCATCTGTTAGCAAATTGCTATAGCAACTGTACATATCCAGGCTTTGAACTTTGCTGAATTTGAGACCTCTGAGAGAAATCTGTTTGTTCCCTCCCAATATAACTTTAAATTTTGCCTCATGTGTCACTCCAATATGTCCTGCACTTCCACAGGAAGTGCTTGTCAACAGCAGCTGTTTCTGCATCTGGGAGAGGTGCTTGTCACTTCTTGGGGCAGCTCCTTCCTTAAACCTGGGGTTCATCAGCATCTGCTCCCCAGTCTTTCTTATGGTAGTTGCAATCATATGCCAGCATAAGTGGAATCAGTTAGTTTTTTTTAATACTCCTGCTCTTCTCTGCCCTAAGGAATTTTAAAAGTGACTTAAAATTGCCTTCCCTTCTTCTCTTTGCAGCAGTCCTCTTGTTGAGACAGGTGGGGCTGAGAGAGTGACTGCCCCAAGGTCACCCATTGCTACATGTGAAGGAAGAGTGGGGAATCAAACGCAGCCCTCTAGTTTTGAGTCTACCACACTACACCATTACACTCAAAGCAACATGTACCCAAATTAACGTTATTCCGATCTTCAAAAAAGGGAGGAAGGATGACCCAGGAAACTACAGACCAGTGAGTCTGACCTCTGTTGTGGGGAAGATAATGGAGCAGATATTAAAGGGAGCGATCTGCAAACATCTGGAGGACAATTTGGTGATCAAGGGAAGTCAGCATGGATTTGTCTCCAACAGGTCCTGTCAGACCAACCTGGTTTCCTTCTTTGACCAAGTAACAGGTTTGCTGGATTATGGAAATTCAGTTGATGTCGTTTACATGGATTTTAGTAAAGCTTTTGATAAGGTTCCCCGTGATGTTTTGTGCCTTTCTTTTTTTTTAATAATAATTTTATTGTTTATTATTATAAAGCATTTACAGAAAAATTGTGAAGAAAAAAGCGACCAGCTGATATGGTTTGCCATCTCTTTTGACATAGATATTCAGTTCCCATCACATATTATTCCTAATCTAGAAGTTTTTACCATTTTTCTTAGCCAAGTGATTGTTAATTCATATGAGAGTATGATCTGTTATAAGAATACATTCTGTTATTATCTTAAATGATATTAGGTCAGTCTCCTTCATAAATTGGCCCTGACCCAAGAATTACTACTGCCGTCTTGTTAATACCTATGAAATATGGTTTGTCCTCCTCTTTTAACATTCATATTGACATACATATTCAATTCCCATCGCATATTAATCCTGATCTAGGAGTTATTACCATCTTTCTTAACAAAATAGTTGTTGATACATAGGAGGGTATAATCTATTATAAAGATATATTCTATTATTGTCTTAGATGATATAAAGTCAGTTCCCTTCATATATTGGATCTGTACTGCTACTGTCTTTCCCACAGGAAGCCAGGAAAATACTCTATTGTTCAACTCATCTTTCGGGTGGACGCAGAAAATGAAATTGTGCTTTTTTCCATAGTAGAGTGTTTCTGATTGTCCTTCTGTCAGGGCCAAAGAAATCTCTTACTTGATTCTTGCTTGTAGTCGCCTTTGAGGAGGCTCTGAATCCTTTGTCAATCTGGATCTCTTCCTCTGGTCGCACAGGAATATCTCCTGATAGCTTCCTAGTTGCTGTCGCTTTTGAATAGACTCTTTTTATTTTGCTGATCCAAATCATTTCCTGCTCTGAATAGACTTCCAGGTTTTCGGTGCTTTCCTTCCTTGAATCTGTTTTCCCAGGTTCTTCAAAGGTACTTTAGGTTTTTACATCTCTGGCACTCTCTCCCTCCAGTTGATTAACTTCCAGACATTGAAGTTTCACTTGATTTGTTGTTAGCTGAGCTACGTCATCAGCTGGTCTCTCCGGACCATGGACTCCATCCAAAAACTCCCCCTTAGTCCCACGAATTTCCTTTTCCAGCTTATTGACTGCTTTCAGTATCTTTGAGTTTCCTTTGCATAACAAATGGAAAAGCTGTGCCTTAGTTAGTTCTTCCATAGTTCTAGGCAGTCACAAACTATAAACAGAAAGTCTCGTGAGGTCTCGCGGGAGCACGAGCGATCCCAAATTATCAGTTTGTCGATCTCCGTATCAAGTCAAATTCCCCCACTGAACTTTCACCAATAAATCTTCAAAGCACTCTCTTTGTTTGGTTAATGGGTATAATTAGCTGGGAGTCTCTCACTCGGCGAAAGAAGGAATTCGCTTGTAAATTGGTTGAGGGGGAGGGGAGGGACGAGCTTGTGGGAGAAGAGAGAGAAAAGCCAGAAAGCTTTCAATTCTTACTGTTGCAGATTCCAGCTTCTGTCAGCTTCTGCTCCTGTCGATCTGGTAAATGATGGTCTGGGAAGAATGTAAGGTCAGCTGGTCGTTTCAAGCTTGTAAAGTTGTTTGTGACAAAGACGCCATCGTGACCTTGAGCTCAGGCCGCTATTAATCCGGGGAGTTCGGTATCTCCCCACGGATCTGTAGGACCCTCAGGATGCCATTCCCGGTTCCTGGGGCGACCGGTGAGCAGATTTGCGTATCTGCTCAGGTCAGCCAGGTGCAGAAGCTCCTGACCCTCGGCATGGCTTAAGAGCTGAACAGAAGTCCAGCTTCCTTATGGCGCCATCTTCAGTCGGGACCAGGTTCCCCGTGATGTTTTGATGGATAAATTGAAGGACTGCAATCTGGATTTTCAGCTAGTTAGGTGGATAGGGAATTGGTTAGAGAACCGCACTCAAAGAGTTGTTGTCAATGGTGTTTCATCAGACTGGAGAGAAGTGAGTAGCGGGGTACCTCAGGGCTCGGGGCTCGGTCCGGTACTTTTTAACATATTTATTAATGATCTAAATGAGGGGGTGGAAGGATCTAGATGAGGGGGTGGAGGTTTGCAGACGACACCAAATTGGGAGGACTGGCAAATACTTCAGAAGATAGAGACAGAGTTCAATGAGATCTGAACACAATGGAAAAATGGGCAAATGAGAACAAGATGCAATTTAATAAAGATAAGTGTAAAGTTCTGCAGCTGGGTCAGAAAAATGAAAAGCATGCCTACTGGATGGGGGATACGCTTCTAGGTAACACTGTGTGTGAATGAGACCTTGGGGTACTTGTGGATTGTAAACTAAAGGACACGCAATAATGGATTTAAACTACAAGTACAACGATATAGGCTAGATATCAGGAAAAAGATTTTCACAGTCAGAGTAGTTCAGCAGTGGAATAGGCTGCCTAAGGAGGTGCTGAGCTCCCCCTCACTGGCAGTCTTCAAGCAAAGGTTGGATACACACTTTTCTTGGATGCTTTAGGATGCTTTGGGCTGATCCTGCGTTGAGCAGGGGGTTGGACTAGATGGCCTGTATGGCCCCTTCCAACTCTATGATTCTATGAATCTATGATTCTATGAACTTAAAATTGCCAGTGAGGGCAGTATTGCAAAAAATGCAAGGGTTATGGGTGTTTGCTAATGTGGTTCTAAATCAGATCTGGGCTCTGCACACCTGCAATAGGTCTGTGTACAGTCTCATAGCACAAAAATCAGCAGGATGGACCTGAGCATATGGTCTGAATCCATGGTCAGCAGTCTTATGGGCTACTGTTTCAAAAACCCATCAATTTTTACCTGTGAAGATGTTGAACTGCCAAGAAACAATGTTAAGAACTCTATTTGGCCATACATAATCCATGCTGATTCTTCCCCAGTAGCTGTTGAGCGATTATTCATTTTGTGAGAAAGCATTCAAATCACCACCACCTGCAGTACAATATGGTACAATCCAGGAGTCATCCTCCCACTTGATTGTGTGGCATATGTGTACTTACTGGTTAATTCCTAAGCACATGCAATGCAGAATTCATCCTTGTGTTGTGTACCGCAGCTGCCAAGATCTTACGGATATTGCAAAGAGTACTGCATATCCATGGCAACAGCAACCCTCCATTTAGCTCTCTGCAATCAGTTATTCAGTGGTTCTTCAGCTGTTCAATTAATCTCTTGCCGGGTTTACTTTCAGGAGGCAATTTTCATATTTGTCTCATGAATAGAACCACTGCAAAAATGAAACCTATTGGTTTGAAAATCACCATAGCTGAAGCAAAAATGGTTTAATTACTCTGGAACCTATTATTTTACTGCATGCTATATTTCAAAGATAAAATTTTCTTTAATAATCTCCTGTTTCCTTGGTTGCAGTCTCCCTTTTGGTTGATGAGGAATCAAGGGAATAGAAAATATTTAACAATCGCAATCTTGTCAATCTTTTGTGTTTTGTGGAGTTTTGTGACTCGAGACCTTTGTCTTCTTGATGTTCAGCTCTTCTGCTTTCAGCGGTTGTTTCAAATTTTCTCTGTCTTATGCCACTTACATAGTGTCATCTGTGTGTCTCAAATAATTAATGCTCCCTCCACCTTTTCACTCCCATCTTCATTTCAATCTAGTCTGAGGAAGAGTGCTTGCACTCGAAAGTTCACGCCTTGAATGAATCTTTGTTGGTCTTAAAGGTGCCTGACTGGACTCTGATTTTGTTTTGTTGTGCTGCTTCAGACCAACACGGCTACCCACTTGAATCTTTCCTTATGATATGTTATGCATATAAACTGAAGAGAGAATGAAATTAAATGAAGAAGAAGAAGAGTTGGTTCTTATATGCTGCTTTTCTCTACCCAAAGGAGTCTCAAAGCAGCATACATTCACCTTCCCTTTCCTCTCCCCACAACAGACATCCTATGAGGTGGGTGAGGCTGAGAGAGCCCTGATATTGCTGCTCGGTCAGAACCCAAGGTTACCCAGCTGGTTGCTTCTGGGGGAGTGCAAACCCGGCTCACTAGATTAGAAGTCACCTAACCACTACACCAAGCTGGCTAACCAATACCTTGAACCTGATCCAGTATTCAACCAGCAACCAGTGAAGCTGCCTCAGCACTGGCCTGCTGTCCAAGGTGTCCTAGTGAGAACCCTGAAATTTCCATGTCAGGGACAAGGGATGGCCCACATAAGGCAAGTTACAGAAGTCCAGCTTAGTAGTGATATGGATCACTGTGGCTAGGTGATCCTTGGACAGACAGAGTGCTAGTAGCCTTGCCTGGCATAGGTGGAAAAATGCCAATTGGGCTACTCTGGTGACTTGGGCTTCCATAGAAAGGGAAGCACCCCCAGGTTCCTGGCCGTGTGTGAGATCTCCAATTGTATACTGTCTAGAGTGGGTAAACACATTTTCTGACCTGGCTGTTTCCTAAGAACCACAGGACCTCTGTCTTGAAGGGGTTGAGTCTCAGCTGGCTTTGCTTGAGCCAGACCATCACTGTTTCCAAACATCTGGCAAATTTTCTGGGGGAAGTTGGAGCAGCCCTTTCAATCACTTTCCCCAGAAATACCAGGTGCAAGACAGGGAGGTTGTGTGGATCAAGCAATGGTTTCTGCAGCAACAGGTACACAACTACCTCTTTAAGACCTCCAGAAACTCTCCCAATGAAAGGGAGAGGTTAACAATCTCCCAGAGTGATTCTCTTATCCTCCTGTCCCCTGATTTGAGGAGCCAGGAAGGGCAAGTATCCAGAAGACAGGTAGTTGTCTGCACCAAAGCTAGCAACTTGTACACTTTGATTAATGAAAACCATCTGAAGCCATCAAACTGATCCCCACAAGATGGTCAAGGGATCTCTAGTTCCCTTTCGGTATCAAGTGTGGGGGGGAAGGTCATGGTGGAGCAATGAGATCTAATCTGCGAAGTAGCTCACCAGAGCCTCGCAACTCAACCCTATTTGACTAATATTTTGGCACCCTCCTTCAAGGGTATTAAGAGACCAAACTGCCTTAAACAATTGCATGGATGTAAGCTCACAGATGTGATGGAGGTGGCATAAAATTCTCATTTCACCGTCTTCACCACCATCTCATACAGTCTCATAAGTGCAAAATAAGATGTTCTCACAGTTTTGTCATGAGACTCCCTCCACACTGTCCCTCAGCTCCTCCAAGAACCAGGGAGCCAGTTTCAGACAAGGGCAGAGAGAGCATTGGGTGGTGGCAGATAGATGGATTTGCTTATCATCCACCAAATCCATCAACAAGTTGCTGGGAGGTGCCAAGTTTCACAGAGCATTAGGAAATCAATCTGATCCATGTCTCCATGGGTGGGCCAAAATATGCCTACCACTCAAACAAGGGGTGATACCAAGAGCCAGGCCTTCAGGGCATGGTTGTCTGACCATCGGAAGGCATTAGCCACCATCAAATCCACTTCTATCCCAGTAACAAAGAATGTGGCTGGCCTGATGGATGGGACCAGCGACAAATTACAAGAACCCCAGTTCTGCCATGGTTGACACCAGGTCAGAGCAAAGTCCTGGAGATGATGACTCAGCAGGGATACTGAAATTCCCCAAAGCAAGAAGTTTGGGGAACTGCAATGTACTGTGTAGCTGGTGGTGCATTGCCCAGATAGTACACCAACCAGATGGCCATGTTTTTGGAAGAGTCCACCCGAGGCCAATACATTCTACCCTTGGAATCAAAGGTGCTGGAGTGAAACTATTCTGCTTCTCCTTATACTGTCCTTGCAGTAGCCTCTTGTCCAGATTACAGGTTGCACATCAAAACCATCAGATGTTCTGGCACACTCATTTCTTTTGAAGCCAAACAAGCTTGAATGCACACTTTAATGTGTTGAGTGGGTTTGTGTGTGTCAGCAGATCTGAGAGTAATACTGTCAGGGTTCTGAATTCCTAGCAGACTCACTCAAGGCAGAATGGTCACAGCTGAGACACCAGACTAAGGTGCATCTTTCGGGGATCAATGGCCATATAAGCAGAACAAAGAGTTCTATTAGGGATGGGGGTGGAGGAATCCTTGAAGGGGAGCTACTGGGCAGCAGCACTAGTGGAAGGGGACACTGGTGAAGGATCCTTCACAGACATGGGCAGTGTCACTTCTGCTAACGCTGGCTAGCAATGTGCAGAAAGCCACAGTAAACCAATTCTGACCAACTCTTACCCCCAAAACCCTACGATGAGTCAATCTCTTGCCTTATATATAGTGCTGGAAAATGGACGCCCAAGTGGCACTCAATCAGCTACTGAGGACAAGTTCAAATAGCACTAATGTAAATGGTGCAACTGTATTCAAGACAGAAGGATGTTCAGTTGTTGACATGAATAGATGCAAAAGGAAAGTCCAAAGGTGGAACATAATAAAAACATGGAACATGAGAAGTATTAATTAAAATAAGCTCATAATCTTAAGAAATCAAATGTTTGAACACTGCAATCCTGGCAATGAGCAAACTAAAGTCGGCTGGATTAGGTCATCAGCAGTCAGAAAACTGCAGTGTTTTACTTGAGGAATGCCAAACACATAAGGAATGGTGTTGCCCTAATACTGAGGTGAGATATAGCCCAGATAGTTAGGGGTTAGAATGCAATGTCTAACTGAATAATACCAATCACACTTCATGGGAAATCTATCAACATAACCATGATTCAAGTTTATGCCCTAACTACAGACAGCGATGAGGGAAAATTCCGTATCAGGTTGGCCCTTGTGTACCTAAGGGATCGCCTCTCTGCCTACACCGCTAAAGAAGATGTGCTGATAATCATAGGTAACTGGAATGCAAATGTAGGGAAACAAGGTAGATTCAAATATTGTTGCTTGTCAGTCTGGCCCAGGTGGGAGCCGCAAAGTGGCTCCCAACCCGCCCAAGCCCCTGCGTGGCCAAACCTTCACCCCACGGCGGCCATTCCTATGTTGACCGCCGAGAGGGAAGATAGGCCCACTGGAAAGGCCTTCTCCGCCCCCCCCCAGCCTAAAGCCCTTCCCAGGGGCCGTTGAACACGCTCCCGGCCACCTGGGATGGGCTTCAGCCTGTGGGGGGGAGCCATTTCAGGGGGGAGCCCTTCCCAGCCACCCGGGCAGCGCTTCTAGAGAGGTTGAGAACGGATAGCGCCCGCTGTATTCATTTTACAGCGGGCTTAATTACTAGTCATAAAATAATTTGGTAACCACAAGCACATGTTTCAGGCAACCAAACTGACGAAGGTACACATTGTCATCACTGGGTAACCAATAGAAAGTAAATAGGCTAGATCAGCCCAAAGCATCCTAAAGCATCCAAGAAAAGTGTGTATCCAACCTTTGCTTGAAGACTGCCAGTGAGAGGGAGCTCACCACCTCCTTAGGCAGCCTATTCCACTGCTGAACTACTCTGTCTGTGAAAAACGTTTTCCTTATATCTAGCCTATATCGTTGTACTTGTAGTTTAAACCCATTACTGCGTGTCCTTTCCTCTGTAGCCAACGGGAACAGCATCCTGCCCTCCTCCAAGTGACAACCTTTCAAATACTTAAAGAGGGCTATCATGTCCCCTCTCAACCTCCTTTTCTCCAGGCTGAACATTCCCAAGTCCCTCAGCCTATCTTCATAGGGCTTGGTCCCTTGGCCCCGGATCATCCTCGTTGCTCTCCTCTGAACCCTTTCAATTTTATCTACATCCTTGAAGTGAGGCCTCCAGAACTGCACACAGTACTCCAGGTGCGGTCTGACCCGGGCCGTATACAATGGGACTATGACATCTTGCGATTTTGATGTGATGCCCCTGTTGATACATCCCAAAATGGCATTCGCCTTTTTTACCGCTGAATCACACTGCCTGCTCATGTTTAGTTTACAATCCACAAGTACCCCAAGGTCTCGTTCACACACAGTGTTACCTAGAAGCGTATCCACCATCCAGTAGGCATGCTTTTCATTTTTCTGACCCAGATGCAGAACTTTACACTTATCTTTATTAAATTGCATCTTGTTCTCATTTACCCATTTTTCCATTGTGTTCAGATCTCGTTGAACTCTGTCTGTATCTTCTGAAGTATTTGCCAGTCCTCCCAATTTGGTGTCATCCGCAAACTTGATGGGGAATCCCTCCACCCCCTCATCTAGATCATTAATAAATATGTTAAAAAGGACCAGGCCGAGCACCGAGCCCTGAGGTACCCCACTACTCACCTTCCTCCAATCTGATGAAACACCATTGAGAACAACTCTTTGAGTGCAGTTCTCTAACCAATTCCCTATCCACCTGACTATCTGAAAATCCAGATTGCAGTCCTTCAATTTATCCATCAGAACATCATGGGGAACCTTATCAAAAGCTTTACTAAAATCCAAGTAAACAACATCAAGCCTCCACCCCAGATGCTGGGGAGCGGTCTCGGCGCAGCGAGAAGGGGCTTTGCCTGGGATTCGGAGGCCAGGGGCACTTACTCTCCAACTGCCCTTCTAAGAATCCCTCGGGGACAACCCAAGAGAAGTCACCGGGGAAAGTTACTTTGGGCAAGCCCTCCGCCAGCCCGGCAAAAGGATCATCTGCATGAAAGAAGTCAGCGAAGGCGCTGGTGACCCCCTTGCTGAAGCCCATTATCTACTCGGGCTTTCCAGCGGGCCTATCTTCCCTCTCGGCGGTCAACATAGGAATGGCCGCCGTGGGGTGAAGGTTTGGCCACGTGGGAGGTTGGGCGGGTTGGGAGCCGCTTTGCGGCTCCCACCTGGGCCAGACTGACAAGCGGAGGGCCCTCTGCTTGTCAGTCCGGGAGAAGGGGCCAATGGGCACCCTTCCTCATCACAACCTTATATGGCAAAAAGCCAAAGCCTAATTAACTTGGAGTGCAATCCCAGGTTTGGCCATTAAGGGGAGTGGTTTGCCAACCTCCCGGCCTGCTCGAAACCAGGACTACATCTCCCCTTTTTTCGTTTTAATTTGGTAATATGTCCGATAGAGCGCTCGATGCTGAATGTCATCCTGCGAGCGGCAACACATGACCCATAGACCAGGTAAACATTGGATACAACATCCTATACCAACCAACAGCATAATTCCAAAGATAATACAAACAAAAGCAGTCTTGACCCACGAGAGATCGGGTAACCAAGAGGTGAGCCAGTTGAATGGCTCCCAGCCCTTAGAGGTCAGAACATTGTCTTGTATCATGTCTTGGAGCTTTTGTAGCTCATCTTCAATAGTTTTATTCAAGTCATGAAAGGTTACCTTGCAACCTGCTTGTCCTACAATCCTACAAAATCCTCCCTGGTGAGCCAGGAGAAAATCAAGAGCGAAACGGTGTTGCAGGGTAATTTGATGGAGTTCAGAAATTTCCTGTTGCAAGTCCTGAATCAACCTGCTAGTGGCATTCACTGTTTTTTCTAGGCAGCATGTGAGACCCAGAATTGATCTCCTGTTTTCCTAGGCTATAATCCCTGGGTAAGATCCCAGAGTGAAAAGACCAGTGACAGAACCAGACACCACCTGTCCCCACTCAGTTCCTTCACTGAGTTGCCCATCTACGATGACTTCGTCTGAACAGGCGGGTCCTAGAAGTCCCTGTTTCTCCCCGCGCTTGTCTGGGGCGCCTGTAGGCAACCTGCACCGGGATAGTGAGGTAGCCAATGGCAGCATGTGGATATTTTCCAGGATGGTAATTTGTTGCCCACTCATGACCAAAGAAAAACCAAAGATTGGGGTCTTTGATAAGCCACTTAGCGCAAATGCTACCTCCCTCTAGATTGGGACTGCCTGGGCTAAACATGGGAAATGTATGATATAATTGGCCAAGGGTGCTATTCAAGAGAGAAAGGTCTGGCTGAAAGGTGTGATTATAAGCTCCCCATAGGTAAAAGTAATCAGAACGTGCAGAGTAATTTCTAGCCTCATTTCCCCATTGCATGTCTGCCTGACTCTTTGGTGCCCAGTCTTCAAACCCGTTATTCTGTGCATGGCAGCAAAAACACAACCCTGGCAGTGTTCTATGATAGCGAAAACGAATAAATCTTGATACCTGAGAAATATTACCCGCAAAAAACAAAGATTTGTCCACGTCTTGCAGTTCAGCTAAAACCATTTCAGGGGAATTAAAAGGTGTGGGAAAAAATGACAGGGAAGCTACTGACAAAGGGGGTTCATAAACTAAGGACACATTCTTCCCATGAAAGGCAAACATATATGCAGCATGACGCACCCAAAGATTAGGCGCAGACATATCATGCGGAGTGGCAACCCCACTTGGTAAAAAACCACACATACAACATAACCAAATAACAACAGAATTGAAATGTAAGGATGGTATAACAGAAGCAAGAAAGTTTTCCGGAGTCTCTGGCAGGCCTTGGTCCCTGAGTTGCCGTTGAGCTTGATCAGACAGGCCCTTTATTGCCCCCCAAGTCACTGGGGGATTGGATGTCTTCCCTCCCCGTTTTCTCATGAACACGGGCTTCGTCTCCTGCAGCTGCAGGTTGAACTGAGGAATCGGGTTGCTTAACCCCTGATGCCAAGCCATCAAGTGCAGGGCGGACACAACGCGCAGGAACCCACAACGGACCAGAGGGAAGGGCAACTGCTGCGTAGCCCCGGCCCCAGGTAATCAATGGGACTGGCCCGTACCACCTCGGGTCTGGTAAACGACCGCACTGAACCTGGGGCCGAGGAAGAGGGACGTCGGTCTGGAAATGACGCTGAGTCCTAGTTAAAAATTGAGAATTAAAAGAAATAAGATTAAGATGATTAAATGTAAACAAAGTACTTGAAAGCAGGGATTCCTTGTCTAAAAGGGAAATCCCAATTCTCCCTTTTGTTTAAGTTTGTCGAGCATGCGCTTCAGGCTCCCATTGGCACACTCTACAATAGCTTAGAATTATAGGGAATTCCAAAGACATGTTTGATGTTCCATTGCGTGCAAAACTGAGCAAAAGCTGTGGAGCAATATGAAGGCGCATTATCGGTCTTCAGGGTACTTGGAACGCCCATGACCGAAAATGCCCTAAGCAAATGTGCACGGACATGCTTTTCTTTTTCTCCTTTTTGCATGGTAGCAAAAATGTACCCAGAGTAGGTATCAATGACTACATGGAGATGCTTCCAAGGGGAAAAGGGTGGGAAAAGAGTGACATCCATCTGCCAAACTTGGTTAGCCCCAAATCCACGGGGGTTTACCCCAGTAGCCGGATAGGAGGCCTGATTGGAGCATTGCGGACATTGGCGAACAGTAGCCTGCGCATCTGCCAAAGGAAGGTGGAATCCCCTGGCTAAGGCCTTTGCATTTTGATGATGAAAAGCATGACTCTCAATTGGAGACTGAACAACAAATGAAACAAGAGAATCAGCTCAAGCATTTCCTTCAGTGAGAAAACCAGGAAAAGGCGTCTCACATGAGCTACATACATTGGAGCTGTTCACTGTCGCAGTGATTTTTGTACAGCTAAAAACACACTTAATAGTTGTTCATCACATGCTGGAGACAAATATGAATATTCAATAACAGATAAAAGATTGCAGAGATACAAACCATCAGAATTTAAATTAAATTAAATGGTTGAGACTCAGAAAGGTTCAGGGCCAACACTGCTGCTGCCAGTTCCAACCGTTGGCTGATTTTCTGCAGACCTGTAAACTTACTGTACCATATACCATCTGGTTGTTGCCAGGTTAAGACTCCTGGTGAGGGAGATCCATCGGTAAACATCATCTCCTGGGACATCAGTAATAACCCTTTTCAAAGAAAATGACAACTGAAAACGTTAGAAACAAGATAGAGCAAATACTCATTTGGAAGGAAACCTGGAGGCTTAGAGCTTTCATAGTGCCCAAACATTTGACCAAACAAATTCAAAGAAAGAGAGGGACTCCATGAGGCAGTCTCATCTGCTGCTGAGGGCTGGAATGGCTGGAGCTCCAAGAGAGAGCTAATTACGCATTCCAGTGACAAAACAAACAATTGACCTGTGAAAGATTAGGGCTGTCTGATATCAATCAGGTAGCCTGAGTTAAAAACAAAATTGCAGGCTCTCTTTTAAATAGACAACCCCAAAAAAATTGACCAAAAGAAAAAATTCTAACTGCTAATTACACATAAAAATTGATGATGTAATAAAAACTGTGGACACATTCCCCAAAGAAGTTCTGTGCCTTGTTTTTACCCATACGGGTAGCAAAACATAAAATAAAGACAAAGGGATTTTGTCTTATATAAAAATTTCTACCTCCATCGCAGCCAGGCATTACCCTGACCTATAAATATTATGCAGCTAGACAGCTCTGACTGATAAAGCTCTATTGAGACATAGCAGCGTTTCAGTGAGCACACTTCCTAACTGCTGACCAAAATTTTTAAACAGAACTTCACTGCCCCCCTTCTTCCTTGAAGCGGGGGATTAGGAAACAAAAGCTAAAGTTCTCCCTAGGCTGTAAAGAAAGGATCATTCCTGTGCTACAGAAATCCCTTTAGTTGTGTAGATTAGTGGGTGATAGGTAAGAAAACAAACATTACTCAGTAGGCTGCTCAGATTTCTAACTGAATCCCTAGCATAGGAACAAAAACCTGATTCTAACTTGCTAAACAGCACTCCTGCTGCTGCAAGCTGGAGGCTCTACCAATTACAGCCAAATGTTAAATTTCAAAATTTCTTTAGGTGGCTAAGCATCAAACCCATTAAAACATCTTTTGATACATTTTATAAGCCAATAGAAAACAACTGAGTAAAAACAGAAACATGTAAAGCACACAAATAAGAAAAGAGGAGTCATTTGGTGATCCAAGGAAGTCAGCATGGATTTGTCTCCAACAGGTCCTGTCAGACCAACCTGGTTTCCTTTTTTAAATTTTTAAATCTATTTTTATTGTATATAAAGATGAAAAGAAAAAGAAACAACCAGCTGGCAAAATAATTGTTGATACATGTAAGAATATAGTCTGTTATTATCTTTAAAAGAACATATTCAGTTCCCATTGCATATTAGTCCTAACCTAAAAGTTACTGTTTTCTTTCTTAGCAAAGTAATTGTTAATACATATAAGAATACAATCTATTATTATCCCAAATAATATATAGTCAGTTCCCATTGTATGTTGGCCCTAACCTAAAAGTTGATGCTGTCTTTCCTAAGAGAGACCAGGTAATTGCTCCACTGTTCGTCACATTCTTCAGGTGGTCTCAAAAGATGGAATTGTGCTCTTTTCCATGATGTATCTGCTGGCAGGTCTTGAAGTATTTGTGCTTCTTGATCCACCGGGATCAGCAGCGTGGCCTGAAGCTTTTTAGGTAGAATATTTCTTGCAGCCTTGCTGTCAGGGCGCACAAAGATGTCTCTTGATTGCTTCTTGCGTGCGATTGCCTTTGAATAGACTCTGAATATTTTGTCAATCCAAATCTTTTCCTCCTCTAAGTAGTCTTCCAGGCTTTCGGTGATTTCCTTCCTCAGATCTGTTTTCCCAAATTCTTTCAAGATGCCTTTGATTTTTATGGTCCTAGCTTTAGATTCTACTTCCAGGGCTTCGGATTTATCTTCTGCCACTCTCTCCCACTGCTGTTGATTAACTTCCAGACATTGGATTCTCATTTGGTGTGTTGCCAGCTGAGTTGTGTTTTCATCAGCTATTTTTTTCAAACCGTCGATTCTGTCTGAGAGCTCTTTCTTGGTGTCTTGAATTTCCTTTTCAACCTTTTTGACTACTTTCAGTATCTCTGAGTTGCCTTCACATAACAAGCAAAAGAACTGTGTCTTAGTTAGTTTTTCCATAGCTGTAAACAGTCACAGATTACAGACAAGGTCTCGCGAGAGTTCGGGCGATCAGAAATTATCAGTTTGTCAATCTCCGTATTAAGTCAGCATCCCCCGCTGAGCATTCCTTAACAAATCTTTAAACTCTTTCTTTTGTTTGTTTTAATGAGTGCATTTAGCTGGCTTGCCTCCTGTCCGAAGAAAGGATTCCCTTGTAAATTGGTTAGGGGGGAAGGAGGGGGGCTGGTGCCTGGCTTTAAAGAATAGGAAAGCAAAGAGAGAACTCACAGTCTTTGCATTGATTTCATCGGACTTCGGCTCTTGTCAATCTGCAGAAGAATGCAGGATTATATCAGCTGGTCGTTTCAAGCTTAGAAAATAATTTACGACAAGGACGCCATCATGTCCCCGAGCACAGGCAGCAGAGATCTGGAGAATTCAGTCTCCACAGATCTGTAGGACCCTCAGGATGCCGTTCCCAGTTCCTGGGGTGACCAGCGAGCGAGATTTGCGCATCCCGCTCAGGTCTGCCAGGTGCATCTGATCCTGGCCCTCTGCTTGGCTCGAGAGCTCGTCATGGAACAGGCTAGCACGGCGCCATCTTCAGTCATAAAGAAGATGACTGGTTTCCTTTTTTGACCAAGTGACAGGTTTGCTGGATCGTGGAAATTCTGTTGATGTCGTTTACTTGGATTTTAGTAAAGCTATTGATAAGGTTCCCCATGATGTTCTGATAGATAAATTGAAGGACTGCAATCTGGATTTTCAGATAGTTAGGTGGATAGGGAATTGGTTAGAGAACCACACTCAAAGAGTTGTTGTCAATGGTGTTTCATCAGACTGGAGGGAGGTGACCCAGGGCAGGAATGAGAGGTTTGATCAAGCTAATAATTTTGTCATAATGTTCTATGGCATCACCTGACAGAATTAGGATCCATACAGCATTTTACCAACTTGTGAACAAGAATATCATGAGGAACCTTTTCAAAAGCTTTACTGAAATCCAGATAAACTATGTCCCCAGCATTCCCCTGATCCAGCAAGGTAGTCACTTTCTCAAAAAAAAGAGATAAGGTTGGTTTGACATGACTTGTTCTTGCGAAACCCATGCTGAGTCTTAGAAATCACAGCTTTGAGTTCCAGCTGCTCAAGGACTGAGTGTTTGATTATTTGTTCCAAAATTTTGCCAGCTACAGATGTCAATCTGATGGGTCGATAATTACCCAGATCCTCCTTTTTCCCTTTCTTGAAGATGGGAACAACATTTGCCTGCCTCCAATTGTCTACCGCCTCACTCGTTCTCCAAGAAGTGTCAAAAATAATGGACAGAGGTTCCGAGATGACATCTGCAAGTTTTTTTAGTACCCTTGGATGCAGTTCATCTGGCCCAGAAGACTTTGTTTCATTTAAAGAAATGAGGTTTTTGTGGACTGCTCCAACAGTGATCCCAGGCCACCATTCCCATCCCCGTGTTGTGTTACTATTTCCCTCACAAGTGAAGATTGAGGAGAAATAGGAGTTAAGCAGTTCAGCCCTCTCTTCATCATCTGTTATAATTTCACTTTCTTGTCCTCGCAGTGGTCCTATCATGTCCCTATTCTTTTTCTTGCTTGAAATATAACTAAAGAAGCCTTTTTTTAAAGGCTTGCTAGCCTAAGCTCATATTGAGCTTTAGCTTTTCTAAGACTCCCCCTACAATTATTGGTTATTTGTTTATACTCCTCCTTGGTAATAAGGCCTTCCTTTCATTTCCTAAATGATTCTTTTTTGTTCCTCAAATCTTTTGACACCTGCTTATGGAGCCAACTTGGCTTCCTTGGGCTCCTTCCATCTTTTCTCCTAAGGGAATTGTTTGTGATTGAGCCTTGAGTATTTCACTTTTAAGAAACTCCCATCCCTCTTGGACTCCCGTCTCTAAGTCTTTGTGACCATGGGACTCTTTGCAATATACCTTTAAGTCTGTGAAAATCAGCTTTCCTGAAGTCCAGTCTATACGTACGACTACGTAAAGGTTTTCTCTTTCCCACAATTGACAATTCCAAAAGCACATGGTCAATGCTACCAAGTGTGCCCACTACTTCCACCTCAACTACCAGTTCTTCCCTATTGATGAGAATCAACTCTAAAATAGCAGAGCCCTTTCTGGGAAATGAAGCTGTCGGGAAGACAAGTTAAGGATTTAACGGAGTTTGCATTTTTAGCTGATTTGGTCTTCCAATAGATTTCTGGGTGATTGAAATCACCCATGACCACTGTTTCCCCCTTTTTTGAAAATGTTCCCAGTCCTCCATTGTAATGTCAGTCTCCAAGTTCTGCTTCCATTTAATCATACCTGTCTTAATCTGTTCGGTTTCAGTTTCATATTTCAGCAATAATTTATATATTTTACCATGTAAGTGTAGTTTTCCTTGAAATAATATATTCTTAAATGCTGAGAGATCTCACATCAGCCTGTTTATGAAATTCAGATTTAAACCTAGAGGAAAGTTGGTTCTATTCTAACCATTGCAATTCCACTTCCTCTTTTTAAAATATTTGCAGACTCTTTAACGTTTTCCTGAATTAGGACACCCATTCTTAGCCTAACATACATAGGGTTGTTGTGAGGATAAAATGGAGAAGAGAAGAAGGTTTAAAGCCATTCTGGGTCCTCAGTGGAGAGAAAAGTTGGATTTTCATGGAGTAAATAAATAAATGTTGTATAGCAGTAGGTGTTTCACAGGTGTGGAACACAAGGAGTCACTGGCAGTCTTCAAGCAGTGTCTGGACCCGGGATGCTTGAGGCTGATCCTATATTGAGCAGAGGGTTGGACTAGATGGCATATGTGGCCCCTTCCCACTCTAGGATTCTAGGAGTCAGGTGCTGCAAAGTCATCAGTTTTCAAGTGCATGAGACATCTGTTTCTTGAAAGCCCCCCACCACTCCAGAGCCAGACTGGCAGTCTGCATAAAAGACAGGGGTGCACATTCATTCTGCTAAATGGTGAGGCCTTCCTCAGACACAAGAATCAGAATCAGAATATCTTAATTGGCATAAAATTGCAAAGCATAAAACGGAATTTTCAAACAATTCCAGATGTAGATTCCATCGTAAAAATATTATCATTTAAAATTGCCAACAAGAACTCGGCTACTTTTACAATAATTGCTGAGTCCCTCACATTTAGTATCATTTTAATCCAATGTTTCTCATCAACGCAGAATCTGTCCAGATTGCTGACCCCCAGATTGCTGACTGCTGACATCCCTGCTATAGCTGGCTTCTGGCTTCTGGAGTGGATTGGTAGATCACCATAACTTCCTAATTGTTCTGTGTGAACAAATTTAGAGTCCAGTGGCCATCTTTAAGACCAACAAAGTTTTTAAGGTGCCACTGGGCTCTAAATTTGTTCTGCTGCTTCAGACCAACACAGCTACCCACTTGAATTGTTCTCTATGAAGAATAAGAAGTGGCTTATTTCAGTTCATGGTGGGAAGTAAGACAATGGGAACTATTCAGGAGGAAGGTGACGCCTTCCCAAGTAAGGTTCACTAATTTCTGTTTGTTCTGCAGAATAATGTCTGAAGTGCTTATTTTTGTACTTATTATGATGGGCCTTCAGCTAGAACAAGTCACCAGCCTGTGTAATGGGAGTCAAAACATAAAACATGTAATTACTTGCTGCTTTCAAGCCTTCCTGGATCTTTTCTTTCCATTTACATAACTATTAACAAACAGAAACCATTTCTTGCTTACAATAGTCTGGTTATATGAACAAGAGAAATTGAAGGGTCTATTTTTAAAGGAAATTTTTTATATTAGCGAGGAGGTCTTTCTAACGTGTAAAACTCATGTAATATATTTTGTTTAGTGAAGCAAATGACCATAATTTGGCAGGATGCCTACCATGGATTTTAGAAATACAGACAAGGAACCAAGGAAAATACAACAAATATGCATTAAGAGCAGAATAGTTCACTTTCTGATACACTGATTTCACACAGTGCTATAAATTGCAATCAGAACAGAAATGTATTGAAGCTTTTGTTATTCCCTTCAAATAACTTTATCTCCAATGGACTCATCTGCTTCTGTATGATTTCACACCTTGGCTGACTTCTAGGTTCAAGAGATTTATATGAACATGGCCACTTGACATTTTTGTTTTGTTTTTGTATGTTGGTGGCATGAACTTTCTTTGTTCCACTGATTTTCCATGATGGTATTCAGAATCAGAATCACAGAATCATAGGCCCATTCCGCACAGGGATCAATGTGGCAAATTGCTTGCAGAAAGAAATAACGGAATTTAAAATAGTGGAATTCAGCGTAACGCATACCTGCCTTTGTAGTGGAATCCAGTAGTGTTTCAATAGTTTCCCACAGGTTTCCGGTCTCGCCAAAAATCGCTAGAAAGGAAGTTATTTTTTCCGTGCTTTGTCCCGCCCGTGGCCATCAATCAAACGAACAGCCAATGGGCGGTTGTTATCATGCTTCCAAAAAGCCCCTTTCCCTTTAAGAACAGGTTTAAAAAAAAGAGAAAAACACACGTTGCAATGAATATGCCTTGATTCCTTGATTCCTTGCTTCCTCCTAACGTAGAGACCCATCTAGCTGGCAGCTGGCATGTGAGCTGCCGATTCATCATTGCCACGCTCCCCCGAGTGAAAGAAAAAATCCCCCCCCCCCGTGCACGGGCGCGATTTTCGGCCGAAAATAAAGGGAACTAGCAAACGGGGCTGTGTTGTGCTTGGTGACTTAGGGGAGCTTTAAAGCAGCTCTGTGTAGGGACTGCAGCCGGAGAAGCCTCGCTGGGTGAATGAAGGCTCGCCGGCTCATTGCTCTCCGCTCGCTCCGAGAAAAAAAAATGGCGATCGCTTCGCCGGAAGTTCAGAGGAGAGAGCCAGGGGGAGGGACTTTGCTGAAACCGCAACAATGGGAATGCATAGAACTTTTTCGAAACTGTTGCAGATTGTTTGCAAGAGTGTAGTACTTTTCGGAGGGTGAATCCACTTTTCTGGATTTCCCTTTAAGCGCTACAACGAATCGCTTTTTGCGGATCGGTTTCAGGAGTGTGGCAGATTGTGTGCGACGTCGTGCATAACTGCAAATTAGTAGCGTTTACAATTTGCCACACTCCTGCTATATTTAAATTGTGCGGAATGAGCCATAGAGTTGGAAGGGGCCATACAGGCCATCTAGTCCAACCCCCTGCTCAACACAGGATCAGCCCAAAGCATCCTAAAGCATCCAAGAAAAGTGTGTATCCAACCTTTGCTTGAAGACTGCCATTGAGGGGGAGCTCACCACCTCCTTAAGCAGCATATTCCACTGCTGAACTACTCTGACTGTGAAAAGTTTTTTACTGATATCTAGCCTACATCGTTCTACTTGTAGTTTAAACCCATTACTGTGCATCCTTTCCTCTGCAGCCAACGGAATCAGCATCCCAATTCATTGTTTTCTAGGGCTGCCAGCTCCTGGTAGAGCCTGAGGAGGGGAGGATTTGTAGAGGGGAGAGACTTCAGTGGGTCACTTTAACGGAATCCTTGCAATTGGGAACTTGCAATTGGGAGCATTAGTGTTGCTTTTGCCATTATGGCTGCTTTCTATGTAAAGAGAACTCTAATTCCTGTTAGTTGTCAACTAGTGACCAAGAGGCAGATTAGGCATGTTTCTGAGGAAGGTGAGCTCGGGTTGCCAACTGTGGGTTGGTACTTTCCTGGATATTTGGGAATGGAGGCTGGAGAGGGCACAGTTTGGGGAAGAGAAGGATCTTAGCTGAGTATAAAGCCACAAAAGTCCACCCTCTGAAGCTACCATTTTCTCCGAGGGAACCGTCTCTGTCACCTGGAGATCAAGTGGGTAGCCATGTTGATCTGAAGTAGCACAACAAAATCTGAGTCTAATAGCATCTTTAAGGCCAACAAAGATTTTTTCAAGGTATGAGCTTTCGTGCATCTACTCTTCCTCATACAAGGGAACAGAAGAAAGTAAATTAGTGGCAAATTGGATAGTTTCTTGCTAGAATAACAATCTGTTTGGGGGGTTTGGTTGTCATTCGTAAAAACAACTGGAATATAAAAATTTCAGGATTAGTGATTAAAGGCAGGTGCTTTCCCAGTTATGGAAAGAAGTAATTAAAAGAGACTGTTGCTAACCCCATCCATCTCGACTCAGACATGGAAGCATCCCCACAAGTGACATCCCCTGCTGAGTTTGTTATCCTATCCAAAGACCAGAGAGTTAGATTCTAAATTACATTACACATATATTTACATCAGTTGTTATTCCAGGAGATTTCCAGGCCTCAACTTCCAGTTGGCAACTCCAGGTTAGTCGAAGCCAGGTTTCAAGATGGATGCCTGTTTGAAAATTTGTGTGCTGCATTGAGGGCTGCCAGCCTCCAGATGGGGACTGAAGGTCTCCTATTACAATTGAATTTCAGCCTACCAAGATCAGTTCATCTGGAGACAATGGCTGCTTTCGAGGGTGGACTCCATGGCGTGACATTCTTCCCAACCCCTCCCTTTTGCAGGCTCCTCTCCCAAAATCTCCAGATATTTCCTAACACAGACTGACCTACTGGTGTAGAGTCCAAACTTTACAAGATGATGACAATGTCAGGCATTCAGTCAAGTCCAACTCTTGGTGATCTTATGGCAGAACCACCACGATGACATCCAAACCTGCACCACTTCTTTTAGTTGTGTAATGTTCTGGCTGATGTCCATCTTGATTGCATCCAACCACCTCACTCTGTTGGCCTGGTTTCCCTTTTCCACTGACCAATCCTAGCATAATGAGCCGGAGTCCTGTGATTTTGCCTTCCAGTGAAATAGCATGCTTTATGCACGGTAGTATTTCTTTGTGACTTTTGCTGTTCGTGGAACCCACAGAAGCTGCCTCCTACATCAGAGTTCAAATGAATAAATTCTTCTCTTGTCTGATTTTTTCACTGTCCAACTTTCTCAACCATAAGTGGCTATTGGAAATATGATAGATCTATCTAATCTACATTTGGTAGTCAGGCTTATGTCCTTGTTCGGTTCAAACTTATCATTGCTGAGTGACCCAGAGCAATTCAACGTTTTATTTCCATACTGCAATCACCACTAACATCAATTTGTGATCCAAGAAAAATGAATTCTTGAACTCATTCAATCTCTTCACCATCAATTGCTATTATGACTGTTTCTTGCAGTGGTCATTAGTTTTGTCTTTGTTTAAGAAAAGGCCAATTTTTTTTTTTGCTTATTTCATCGATCTTTGTAATCAGCTGTTCTAGGCCTTCTTAGCTTCTGATAAGAGGGTGTTGTCATCAAAATACCAAAGGTTATTTATATTCCTTCCTCAAATCTTAATTTCAGTGTTTGATTCTTTAAGTTCAATTTACCTCATAATGATCTCAGCATACAAGTTAAACAGGAAGGGGGAAATAATACAACTTTGTTGCATTCTTTTCTATATTTTGAACCAGTCAGTGTCATCAAATGGTATACATACAGTGGCTTCTTGTATGACTGCATCAGTTTGATCAAATGCACTGGCACCCCAAAATTTTGCAGGGCTTCCCACAGTTTGTTGTGATCCATACAGTCAAAAGATTTCTCTTAGTCAATAAAACCTATGTAGAGAACCTTCTGATATTTCTATGACATTTCTAAAATCCAGTGGAAATTTGCTATGTGGTCTCAAGTGGCACACCCCTGTAGAAAGAAAGCTTAAACATCTGGTAATTTCCTTTCTATGGTTGTTGCTTTGTGCTGTTGTATGATTTTAAGCCGTATCTTACTAGCATAAGAAATGTATAGTAATTGGAACAGGTTGTTTGGAACAGGTAATTAGAACACGCTATTGTATGGTAATTGGAACAGGTAATTAGAACACCCTAGAGGTGTGTTGCTTGCCAGGGGCGAAAATTAAAGACATTTCAGAACGGCTGCCCAAACTCTGCAAATCTACGGATCGCTACCCATTTGTCATTGTCCATGTGGGAACAAAAAGAGCCTCTTGTAGCACAGAGTGGTAAGGCAGCCGTCTGAAAGCTTTGCCCATGAGGCTGGGAGTTCAATCCCAGCAGCCGGCTCAAGGTCGACTCATCCTTCCATCCTTCCGAGGTCGGTAAAATGAGTACCCAGCTTGCTGGGGGTAAACGGTCATGACTAGGGAAGGCACTGGCAAACCACCCCGTGTTGAGTCTGCCATGAAAACGCTGGAGGGCGTCACCCCAAGGGTCAGACATGACTCGGTGCTTGCACAGGGGATACCTTTACCTTACCTATGTGGGAACAAATGACGTGTCTGCAAATACCATTGCTCCTATTAAAACAGACTATCAAGATCTAGGGAGAAAATTCAAGCAAATGGGGGCACAAGTGGTATTCTATTCAATCTTGCCTGTCAAGGGAAGAGGAATGCGTCGGGAGAGGAAGATAATGGAGGTGAATCAGTGGCTGCGTAGTTGGTGCTGGCAGGAGAGATTTGGTTTTTTGGGACAATGGGATAGGCTTTCTTGAGGAAGGCCTACTAGCACCTGATGGACGGCATGTGTTTGGCAGGAACCTGGGGAGATTCATCAGAAGAGCTTTAAACTGAAGCCACAAGGAGAAGGAAACGTTCAACATAGGGAGTGTAAGAAAGGAGACCGATCGGGGGCAGCCCAACCAGGAAGGCCAGCTCTTTGGGAACCAAAAGTTAAAGTATTCAGATGCCTTTATACTAACGGCCGAAGCATAGGTAAAAGAAGCAAGAACTGGAACTTCTCATGCTGATGGAAAGGTATGATTTAGTAGGCATCACGGTTGGATGATTCTCATGACTGGAATGTAATAGTGGATGGATACAAACTGTTCAGAAAAAACAGAATAGATCGAGGAGGTGGAGGAGTGGCACTGTATGGCCTATTATGCACGGCCGCTAAAACAGCGGCATGGAGAACGCAGAGGAGAAAAAAAGGGAAGCAAACTGCTTATGCACGGGATGGGACACAACAGCGGCAAAACCCAAAGTATCCAATTATGCATGCGGCTACTCCGGAGCCGCTTCTGGTTGCGCCCTGGCTCCAGGAAGCTCCACTTTCTTCAGCATCTCGCTAACGCGGCTTTTTCGGTGGCATACGTTGAATCTGCGCCCTGTTGCCGCCTGTAGCATGCATAATTGGTGGTTTTAGCCGCCGTCATTCCACCCCGAATGCGGACCTTCCGCTCCATACATAATGGGCCTATGTGAGGAAAGGGCTTACCTGTCAGGAAATTCTAGTGAAGGAGAGCATATCTACAGTGGAAAGCATCTGGGTGAAAATTAGTGAGGGGAAAACAAACAGCGTGGTGGTTGGTGTCTGCTACCAGCCGCCTGACCAATGAGAGGATGTGGATGCTGCACTTTGGGAGCAGCAAGGGAAAATATCCAAGTAGCAGGACCTTGTCATCATGGGTGACTTCAATTTCCCAGATGTGTGCTGGGAAACAAACTCTGCAAAGCGTCCTCAGTCATGCAACTTTCTGACCTGCCTGGCTGAAAATTTCATTTGTCAAATGGTAGATGAACCCACAAGAAGTTCAGCTATATTGGACTTAATACTGACCAACAGGCAAGAGTTGGTGGATGAGGTGAAGGAGGTGGGGACCATAGGAGGAAGTGACCATGTCCTCATAGAATTCCTTTTGAGATGGGGGGGGGGGGAGGAAGCTTGTAGCCAGACGCATATGTTGGATTTTCGTAAGGCAAACTTTAATAAACTCAGAGATATGATGAGTGTCATACCATGGACGAGAATGCTGGAAGGGAAGGGAGCATGTTAAGGGTGGGCACTACTCAAACAAGAGCTATTGCATGCTCAATCCATGACTATCCCAGAAAGACGAAAACACTGCAGGAGCTCTAAGAAGCCTATTTGGATGAACAGAGAACTTCAAGAGGAACTAAGAAAGAAAAGGGAGATGTTTAGGAAATGGAGGGAAGGACAGAGCTCTAAAGAAGAGTACCTACAGGTTACTAGGCACTGTAGATCAATAATCAGAAAGGCCAAAGGTGAGAGTGAACTAAGATTCGCCAGGGAAGCCCAGTGTAACAAGGAAATATTTTTCAGGTATGTGAGAGGCAAATGTACAGTAAAGGAGGCAATAGGCCCACTGTTGGGTGTGGATGGACAAACTCTAAGGAAGGATGCAGAGAAAGCAGAAAGGCTCAGCACCTATTTTACATCTGTTTTTTCGCCACAGGTCAAAGGGTTTAGGCACATCTAGAAATAGCAGTAGCCAAGAGTGGCAAGTTGACATGGATAGAGAGGTTGTCGAGAGGCATTTAGCTGCACTGGATTAGTTCAAATCCCTTGGGCCGGATGAAATGCACCCAAGAGTGCTCAAAGAACTTTCCAGAGAACTTGAACAACCCATGTCCATCATCTTCGGGACCTCTTTAAGGACTGGAGATGTCCCGGAGGACTTGAAGAGACCAAACATTATTCCAATCTTCAAAAAAGGGAGGAAGGATGACCCGGGAAACTACAGACCAGTGAGTCTGACCTCTGTTGTGGGGAAGATAATGGAGCAGATATTAAAGGGAGTGATTTGCAAACATCTGGAGGACAATTTGGTGATCCAAGGAAGTCAGCATGGATTTGTCTCCAACAGGTCCTGCCAGACCAACCTAGTTTCCTTTTTTGACCAAGTAACAGGTTTGCTGGATCTGGGAAATTCGGTTGATGTCATTTACTTGGATTTTAGTAAAGCTTTTGACAAGGTTCCCCATGATGTTCTGATGGATAAGTTGAAGGACTGCAATCTGGATTTTCAGATAGTCAGGTGGATAGGGAATTGGTTAGAGAACCGCACTCAAACAGTTGTTGTCAATGGTGTTTCATCAGACTGGAGAGAGGTGAGTAGTGGGGTACCTCAGGGCTCGGTGCTCGGCCCGGTATTTTTTAACATATTTATTAATGATCTAGATGAGGGGGTGGAGGGACTACTCATCAAGTTTGCAGATGACACCAAATTGGGAGGACTGGCAAATACTCCGGAAGATAGAGACAGAGTTCAACAAGATCTGAACACAATGGAAAAATGGGCAAATGAGAACAAGATGCAATTTAATAAAGATAAGTGTAAAGTTCTGCATCTCGGTCAGAAAAATGAAAAGCATGCCTACTGGATGGGGGATACGCTTCTAGGTAACACTGTGTGTGAACGAGACCTTGGGGTACTTGTGGATTGTAAACTAAACATGAGCAGGCAGTGTGATGCAGCCGTAAAAAAGGCAAATGCCATTTTGGGCTGTATCAACAGAGGCATCACATCAAAATCATGTCATAGTCCCATTGTATACGGCACTGGTCAGGCCACACCTGGAGTACTGTGTGCAGTTCTGGAGGCCTCACTTCAAGAAGGACATCGATAAAATTGAAAGGGTACAGAGGAGAGCGACGAAGATGATCTGGGGCCAAGGGACCAAGCCCTATGAAGATAGGTTGAGGGACTTGGGAATGTTCAGCCTGGAGAAAAGGAGGTTGAGAGGGGACATGATAGCCCTCTTTAAGTATTTGAAAGTTTGTCACTTGGAGGAGGGCAGGATGCTGTTTCTGCTGGCTGCAGAGGAGAGGACATGCAGTAATGGGTTTAAACTTCAATTCCAACGATATAGGCTAGATATCAGGAAAAAGTTTTTCACAGTCAGAGTAGTTGAGCAGTGGAATAGGCTGCCTAAGGAGGTGGTGAGCTCCCCCTCACTGGAAGTGTTCAAGCAAAGGTTGGATACAAACTTTTCTTGGATGCTTTAGGATGCTTAGGGCTAATCCTGCATTGAGCAGGGGGTTGGACTAGATGGCCTGTATGGCCCCTTCCAACTCTATGATTCTATGATTCTATGGAGAAGTTCTACACAGTCAATAAAAACAAGACCAAGAGCTCATTGTGGTTCAGATCATCAGCTTCTTGTTGCAAAATTTAGGCTTAAATTGAAGAAAGTAGGGAAAATCACTAGGCCACTCAGGTATCAACTAAATTATATCACCGACGAATATACAGTAGAGGTGACAAATAGATTTAAGGAATTAGATCTAATAGTGCCTGAAGAACTATGGACAGAGGTTCGCAACATTGTACAAGAGGTAGCAACTAAAACCATCCCAAAGAAAAAGAAATGCAAGAAATCAAAATGGCTGTCCGAGGAAGCTTTACAAATAGCTAAGGAGAGAAAGGAAGTGAAAGGCAAGGGAGAAAGAGAAAGATACACCCAATTGAATGCAGAATTACAGAGAAAAGTTAGAAGAGATAAGAATGCTTTCTTAAAGGAACAGTGCGAACAAATAGAAGAAAACAATAGAATGGGGAGGACCAGAGATCTTTTCAAGAAAATTGGAGATATGAAGAGAATGTTTTATGCAAAGATGGGTATGATAAAGGACCAAAATGGTAGGGACCTCACAGAAGCAAAAGAGATTTTAAAAGGTGGCAGAATTATACAGAGGAACTATACAAGAGCGAGCTTAACATCCCTAATAACCATTATGGGGTACTTACTGACCTGGAGCCAGACATCCTGGAATGTGAAGTCAAATGGGCTTTAGGAAGTCTGAGCAACAATAAAGCTAGTGGAGGTGACAGCATTCCAGTTTATTCAAAATCTTAAAAGACGATGCAGTAAAAGTGCTACACTCAATATGTCAGCAAATTTGGAAAACTCAACAATGGCCACAGGATTGGAAAAGGTCAGTTTACATTCCAATCCCAAAGAAGGGCAATGCCAAAGAATGTTCAAACTACCGCAACATTGCACTCATTTCTCATGCTAGCAAAGTTATGCTCAAAATCCTACAAGCTAGGCTCCAGCAATATGTGGACAGTGAACTTCCAGAAGTAAAGGCAGGATTTTGAAGAGTCAGAGGAACTAGAGATCAGATTGCCAACATATGCTGGATCATGAAGAAAGCTAGGGAGTTCCAGAAGAACCCATACTTCTGCTTCATTGACTATGCTAAAGCCTTTGATTGTGTGGAGCACAACAAATTGTGGCAAGTTCTTAAAGAGATGGGAATACCAGAGCATCTTATTTCTCTCTTGAGAAACCTATATGCAAGTCAAGAAGCAACAGTGAGAACCGGGCATGGAATGACTGTTGGTTCAAAATTGAGAAAGGAGTTCGGCAAGGCTGTATACTGTTGCCTTGCCTATTTAACTTGTATGCGGAGCACATCATGAGAAAGGCGAGGTTAGATGAATCACAGATTTGGATCAAAATTGTAGGGAGAAATATCAACAACCTCAGATATTCAGATGATACTACTCTAATGGCAGAAAGCGGAGAGGAACTAAAGAGTCTGTTGATGCGGGTGAAGGAGGAGAGTGAAAAAGTTCGCTTGAAACTCAACATCAAGAAAACTAAGATCATGGCATCCGGCCCTCTCAATTCCTGGCAAATAGATGGGAAAGAAATGGTGGTAGTGACAGATTTTATTTTCCTGGGCTTCAAGATAAATGCAGATGGGGACTGCAGCAAATAAATTAAAAGATGCTTGCTCCTTGGGAGGAAAGCTATGGTAAATCTAGACAGCATCCTAAAAAGCAGAGACATCACCCTGCCAACAAAAGTGCGTTTAGTCAAGGCTATGGACTTCCCAGTTGCAATGTATGGCTGTGAAAGTTGGACCATAAGGAAGGCTGAGCGTCAAAGAATTGAGGCTTTTGAACTCTAGTGCTGGAGAAGACTCTTGCGAGTCCCTTAGACTGCAAGGCAAACAAACCAGTCAGTCCTAGAGGAGATCAGCCCTGACTGCTCCTCAGAAGGCCAGATCCTGAAGATGAAACTGAAATACTTTGACCTCCTCATGAGGAGGAAGGACTTCCTGGAGAAGAGCATAATGCTCGGAGCGATTGAGGGCAAAAGAAGAAGGGGACGACAGAGAATGAGGTTGCTGGAGAGAGTCACTGAAGCAGTCGGTGCAAACTTAAATGGACTTTGGGGAATGGTAGTCAACAGGAAGGCCTGGAGGATCATTGTCTATGGGGTCGTGATGGGTCGGACATGACTTCGCACCTAACAAGAACAACAATAATAACATGAACAATGGATCTTCATGCCATTGGTCCATTTTGGTTTAATTTCTGTGAAAGAACACTTTCATAATTTTATGGTTGGGGGTCACCACAACATGAGGAAGTGTATTAAAGGGTCGCAGCATTAGGAAGGTTGAGAACTACTGATCTAGTCCAGTCCCCTGCACAATGGAGGAACTCACAACTACTTTGTAAAGGAAGAACTTCTGATTTGAAGTAATTGACCTAATTACAAAATGCCACTGAACATGTATGGAGTCTCTTTTCTCTCTAATGGGAAGCAGCTTTAGTAATTATCCATGTTTGGAAAAGTGACTATATTTCACAGAAAACATGGAAACAATTGAAAAGGCAGAATACATGCAACACATCCTGTGGTTCTGTGACTGTCTTGGAAGACAGATGTCTACACCGCCCTCCTATATGGCTCAGGACAGGAATGAGAGCATCTTGGAGAACTTCATGTTCCTATAAGCCAGCTGGAAGCCATCAATAGGGTTAGAATGAAAAAGGATCATAGTGAACTTTTTAAAAGGACAGAATGAAAAATGCACATTGGTCATTTAGCTAATTCCGGGATAGAGGTAATTTAAGCATTTCTGTCAAGAATAAAACCTCACCAATATCTTTAGCCCCCTCAAAGACTCAGCGGGATGATTTGAGTCCCAAAGGCCCCAGTCTGGGGGACAGGCCACATTCATTTGGGCTCCATCATTAACAAGTGAAGGAGCCTCAGGTCAAGGAAGGTGGGAATTCCTCACCCCACAGCTTTTTCTTAGAGATTAGAGGAAGCTCTGCTTAATATGTGAGTAACATCTTCCAACTATAGAACAGTGAAACAAGAACTTCAGAAGAGCCCTGTTGGATCAGACCAGTAGTCCATCCAGTCCAGCCTCCTGTCTCACACAGAGGCCAGCCAGTTCCTCCGGAGGGCCAACAGCAGGGCAGAGAGGGCAAGGCCTTCCCTTGATAAGAAACCAGAACCCTGCTGGATCAGACCAGTGAGAGGGTCCATCCAGTCTAGCCATCCAGTTCCTCTGGAGGGCCCATAACAGGGCACAGATGCCAAGGCCTGATAAGAATATAGAATCATAGAATATTAGAGTTGGAAGGGACCTCATGGGTCATCTAGTCCAACCCCCTGCACTATGCAGGACACTCACATCCCAATTGCTCATCTACTGAAACCTGCCACCCCTTTGCCTTCACATGCTGACTCATATTCAATGTATGGTCTACTAAGATTCCTAGATCCTTTTCGCATGCTACTGCCAAGACAAGTCTCTCCCATCATATATTGGTGTATTTGGGTTTTCCTACCTAAATGCAGAACTTTACATTTGTCCCTATTGAACTTCATTTTATTGATTTTAGCCCACTTCTCAAGCCTATCAAGATCATCCTGTATTCATTACTTCTTGTAAAAGAAATAAAAGTTCTTTCACAAGTAAAAAAGAAAAAAAAGATCATCCTGTATTATTTTGCTGTCTTCAGTTGTGTTTGCTACCCCTCCCAGTATAGTATAATCTGCAAATTTATTAAGTATCCCTCTAATCCCTCATCCAAATCATTTATAAATATGTTGAACAACACAGGCCCCAGGACAGATCCTTGGGGTACTCCACTTGTCACTCTTTTCCAAGAAGATCACAGAATCATAGAGTTGGAAGGGGCCATACAGGCCATCTAGTCCAGCCCCCTGCTTAACGCAGGATCAGCCCAAAGCATCCTAAAGCATCCAAGAAAAATGTGTATCCAACCTTTGCTTGAAGACTGCCAGTGAGGGGGAGCTCACCACCTCCTTAGGCAGCCTATTCCACTGCTGAACCATTAACAAGCACCCTCTGGGTACGATTTGTCAACCAGTTATTGATCCACCGGACAGAATTAGGATCCATACCGCATTTTACCAACTTGTGAACAAGAACATGATGTGGAACCTTAACAAAAGCTTTACTGAAATCCAGATAAACTATGTCCACGGCATTCCCCTGATCAAGCAAGGTAGTCACTTTCTCAAAAAAAGAGATAAGGTTGGTCTGACATAACTTGTTCTTGCGAAACCCGTGCTGAGTCTTAGAAATCAAAGCTCTTAGTTCCAGCTGCTCAAGGACCGAGTGTTTATTTGTTCCAAAATTTTGCCAGCTACAGATGTCAAGCTGACAGGTCGATAATTACCCGGATCCTCCTTTTTTCCTTTCTTGAAGATGGGGACAACATTTGCCCGCCTTCAATCTCTGACCATGATCCAGAAATCCAAATTGTTCCCGTCGACACCACTGACGTAGCCAGTCATTTACTTGTATAATTTTTCTCTCTCTTCCTATGCCTCGGCCACTTACAGGAAGGAGTGATGAAAACAATAACCTGTGCTCCCAGGTCCTTTTCCTTCCCCCCCAGATCCACAAAGTCTTTTTTAATATGTTCCACGTTCTGCTGGGCCGTATTATTTTTTCTACATGGATGAGAAGGAAGGGGTAGTGATCTGTAGGCTTGATGAGCCTGTCCAGCCATTCTGTCACATCCTTGATGCGTGCACCAGGTAGGCAGCAGACCTCTCGAGACAAGTCTAGTCTATACACTTCGGCCTCTGCACCTCTTAGCAAGGAATCCCCTATTACCAGTACCCATTTCTTCATACCCTTGGGAGCAGAATTAAAACTCTTTCTTGTGGTGGACTGTGAAGTGTTTCCTGAGCTTTGTGGGGTCAGCAGGGTAGAAGACTAAAACTCTCACCTGTGGGGGCCTGTGACGTTTTTCCTAGTCTACGCTAGGGTTTGTTCTTCATGGGGGATTGCACATGCTCCTTCGTTCCTGAATCAAACAAGCCTTCTGTGAGTAAATCTATGACCTTGCAATTTCTGCTCTCTGACAAAGACCCAGAGATAACCATTTTAGTTGCCAGAGTTTTAACTAAGATGCTTTTATAATATGCTGCCTACCTTGTATTTTATCTTTTATAGTTTATTTAATCATTTTAAGATCTGTTTGGTTATGTAACCCCATTTTACTATTTTGTTGAAATTTTAAACCCTACTTTTATATGTCTTATACATTTTATGCCAATAAAAGGTTACTGACTGACTGACTGACTATTTCTTCAGGCAGACCTTGAAACCGATTGCTAAGCATCAGTGGGTCAGACCTTCTCCTTATTCTTCTTCTCCTATGTGTAACATTCTTCCAATTATTACCCTCCTGTATTAGGTGCTCCTGATTTTGTTTTGATAGATTTCCCTTCTCCTGCAGTGTAATCAATCGTTTCTCTAATCCCCGGACCTTCTCCACCAGCAGAGCCACTAATTTGCACTTGCTGCATTTGTAAATTGCAATTTTGCAATTGTCCACCTTGCAAATTGCAAATTTGCAATTGTCCACCTGACATAAAAAGACAAACATTCCGCAGATGGTACATGTCACTATGCAACCTTCTTCAGTCTTCATGCCACTTTGATTCATTTGAACTGCTCCACAAACAGTCCTACACTCCAGCCAAGAGTATTCTTGTTTAATCCAGACCCCAAGAGTCCTTTGGTTTTTGTAGTATTGCCTCTGACAAGTAAGAGCCTTTTATAGCACAAAGGCCTACTCAGCAGAGGGCAGAGCTAGCAGTCAGCTCCTGAGTCAGCTGCTGAGATAATGCTCTCCTTCTCCCAGCTCCACCAAGCACTTTCATTTTTAATAAGTCTGCGGCAGTCCTTTTCCCAGTACAAATGCTCTGGGAAATATATGATTAATCTTTTTTTACTGAGAACAATCCCCACTGTTGAATACAACACTCTCTAATGTATAAATGATGGCCTAGAACTCTTTGACGCATAAAATTATCAAAATGCCATATGACAATTCCAAATGTGCCTGCTGGCACAGGAAAGTCAGGGATCCCCTGTTGTTGAGAATGAACTGCTAGGGCCACATATGTGAAGAAAGTGCTGCATTTTAGGTTTTCTCCTTGGTTTGAAGGGCAGGGTTCAAGTTGGCATTTGAACATACAGTGTAGAGTTGTGTCCTGAAGAAGTCCACCAAATTTCATTTCATAATCTCAGTATTCAACAGCATTACCATCTTGCCAATGAATATACAGAATGCTTAATGAGAGCAAATGAAACATTGGTCAATTGGTGTGTAATATCACCACTCAGAAGAGCCTCTTGTGGCGCAGAGTGGTAAGGCAGCAGACATGCAGCCTGAAAGCTCTGCCCATGAGGTTGGGAGTTCAATCCCAGCAGCCGGCACAAGGTTGACTCAGCCTTCCATCCTTCCAAGGTTGGTAAAATGAGTACCCAGCTTGGGGGGGGGGGGTTAAACGGTAATGGCTGGGGAAGGCACTGGCAAACCACCCCGTATTGAGTCTGCCATGAAAACGCTAGAGGGCATCACCCCAAGGGTCAGACATGACTCGGTGCTTGCACAGGGGATACCTTTACCTTTGCCTTTTATCACCACTCAGTTAAGAGTATTGTAGGCCATTGGTGCATACATTATATCCCATTCCTGTCAGCAGGACTCACCTTGCACAACGGAACATGGCACAATACAATCCATTACAACTTGAAATAATTATTTTTTCCTATTGCTCATTTCATGTTGAAATTTTCGTCATCACTTGATCAAAACGGGGTGGGTTGCTGGGAGCCAAAGAAGACCAAGTACAGTTTATAGATAACCAAGTGACTAAACCTGCTTGAGACAATTGCCCACCAATTCCAGCTCAGTATTCTGTCACAGAAGGTACACCATCAACAGTTGCTGATTTAAACACTCCCACAGAAGAACTTAATCTTTGATCTGAAAATAAATCATTGTTATTCACAACAGCTGGGGTACATTAGGCTGAGAGTGTGTGATCCAGGGGGATGGTATTGTGAACAGGCCATTTAGAGTATTTTTCCCACTTATTCACGCTGATGTATCAGCCATTTTATCCATTAGCTAAATACCTCAGTTCCAGTGGTATTTGGGAGGTAATTAGTGATACCTGCTTCTCTAAAATAATTGCAAAACTGATCTCTGATGTGTTCTCAGAGCAAGCAGCATATCTAAATAATGAAGCACATTGTGATTGGCATAGAAAATATCCTTTGTGAAGGGACAATGCTGATTAAAATTCTCATTTGAAATCCATGATTTATTCATTAATCAGTCTATCAATTATGCTAATTCAGGCTGCGGGCCCAAATGAGTCACAAAATAGGCAATTACATTTTGTTCTCTAAAAGGGAAGCGTATTTTGAAAAATGCCGCCTCCGCTGCTGTGGTTAATGGAGTTTCCACATGCAGGTGTGAGCCACAAGCGATATTTTTGTATTATTATTAAATAGCTAATCTGGAGAAAAGATGTAATCCATGTAAGTCCCATAAGGTGCGTTTTATTCTGATTTGTCAAGGGCATGATACAAAATATTTTTTGGCAGAAAGGTTATATTACCTCATTGACAAGGGGCTTATCTGGAATCATTCGCATTGACTCCCCTGTGATGGATGATGGTGAAATTGGCTGCAGAATCTGCCGGTTCAGGGCATCACCTAATACAATATCTTATTTTAGACATTCTCATTTTAGATGTCTCTAAAACAGAGTGGATGGAGGGGGGTGAGGGGATTGATCCAGTTGCCTGTCCAAAGCTGCCATTTTCCCCAGGGTAACTAATCTTGGTTTTCTGGAGATCAGTTGGGATTTTGGGAGATATCCAGGCTCCACCTGGATATGGACAGCCCTAGGCTCAATGTTCTCCTTGACTCTGCCCCCTTTTCTTGGTAGCAAGAAGTAAGGATCGCTTCCAAAATCCTCCCCACTGGCTCTTTAGAAGCCTGACTTCCTGGCCATCTCACTGTCTAAGAGGTGGTGCTGGAGAATCAGACTCACACAGAGCAGGAAGAGACCAATGAGGGCCATCCAGTCCAGCTTCCCAACTTCTCGGGGATTTAAAAATCACACAACAAAGGAGACTCCACCATCCTCTAAGGCAATATATTCCATCTACGAACAGCCCTCTGCTGTTAAAAAATGCTTTCTAATATATAAGTGGAATATCCTTTCCTGCCATTTGAACCCATTGCTCCTGTAAGTTTGGTGTAGTGGTTAGGAGTGTGGACTTCTAATCTGGCATGACGGGTTCGATTCTACACTCCCCTACATGCAGCCAGCTGGTGGACCTGGGGCTCGCCACGGCACTGATAAAACTGTTCTGACTGAGCAGTGATATCAGGGCTCTCTCAGCCTCACCTACCTCACAGCCTCACCTACCTCTTCTTCTTCTTCTTCTTCTTCCTTCTTCTTCTTCTTCTTCTTCAGATTCCATCATTATATTTAGTCCATTTCTTTATATTTGCATGTATTTGTGCCCATATTGGTTTATAATTATATTGATATATCTTATTAATATTTTCCCCAATAGTTATACCAATATATTTAAATTTGTTATACTAATATATTTAAATTTTATCCCTACTAATGGTATTTTTAAACTATGGGAAGCCTCTAATGGAATCTTTGGGTTAATGTTAATGCAAAGTAATTTTGATTTGGAGAAATTAATTTTTAGACCTGAGATTTGGCCAAATTTCTCAAGTTCTTCTTTTAATGGTTTATAGCTAACTAAAGATCTTTTATTGCCAGTAACATGTCATCCACATACACTGTCAATAGATTTCCCTCCCTTCCACATTTTATACCTTTAATCTCCTGATTAGATCTTAGCATATTTGCTATAGGCTCTAAGGCTAAGAGAAAAAGTAATGGAGAAAGGGGGCAGCCCTGTTTCATACCACAATTGATTTTAACTTTACCTTCCACTATATCATTAATAGATATATTTGCATATGCTGTGGAATAAATTGCCTGAATTGCATTCTTAAATCTATATCCAAAGCCATAGCTTTGAATAACCTTCTTCAAATAATTCCAATCCGCAGAATCAAGTGCTTTATAAATATCTAAGGATAAGGATATCAAGGCAAGCTCAGTTTTTTTCTTCTTTGAAACGTATAACAATCCCAGAACTTTCTGGACTGCATCAGCAATATATCGCTTAGGAACAAATCCAGAATCGTTTTGAGGACCCATGGGCGGGGCACATGGCCAGAGAATAACTCCGCAGTTTGCATCAGGGCGACAAAATGATCTCCCAGTATGTGGGAGAATTCAGTGTGGCATCCCCAATTACAGTACCATAAAGTTCTCCCTTCAAAACATCCATTTTCTCTAGTGGAACTGATCACTTTAGTGTGGAACTGTAATTCTAGGGGATCCCCAGATCCCACCTGGAGAGTGGCACCCCCAATTACAGCACAAGAGTTCCCCCTTCAAAATATCCATTTTATCTAGGGGAACTGATCTCTTTAGTCTGGAGCTAGGGGCCCTCCCCTCTGAAGGATATTAAGCACTGGTAAAGTGTTAATATCCAGAAAGTTAGCCTTGGCATGGCAATTAGTGCAGCGTGCAAGCAGAATGCATGTGAGTCAGAGAAAACAATAAACAAAGAAAGACACGTTTACAAACATGGTACTTCACTAATATAGTACTATTTAATAAAGGACATAATACTAAATAGAGGTAAAGATAATGTTCCTATTCTATAAATAGCTGGATGGAGAGAAATGCTTGAGGCATCATGTTGCAGCCTCAAGAGATGGAGGAGAAAGAGAGACTAGGGAAACAGGAAATTACCCTCTAGGGACAGGTCAGTGAGATCAAAGGTGAGCGGTCAGTGTCCCTGTCTATCTCACTAACTCTAAGGTAAAGAGAGTTCCTGTTCAGAGCCTCACAAGTCAGAAGACATCGCACAGAGAGCTGTTTTTCAACACCCTCTCCATGGTGTTCCCCCCTGGCCCTCCCGTCTGAGGTTTAGGCTGGGCCATCAGCCTTTTTTTGGCCTGCAGGCATGGCTCAGAGTTGGTGGAATGCAGCATGGAGGTACATGCTGGTGGTCTCCATGTCAGGAGGGAGGGAGGGACGGCCTAGTGGCCAATGTGCACCAGGGTCTATAAGAGGGGGAAAGTAGAGTTGGGAGGGGCGGGTTCTCCCCCTCAGAGAAGACAAAGGCTGGCTTCCCTAAGCTCTGTAAGCAGGACCCATTGCCTCAGGAGGGTGAAGCTGAAGAGCCCCCATGCACCCTTGGCAGCTCACTCACTTCAGGAGAAGTTGTTGAGTGGCCAGAGACTGAGAAGAGGTGGCAGAATTGTGGGACGATCGTTAGGGGTGGGAGTTCTAATTTGATTGGACAGACAGTGGGTGGATGGCCAATCAGAGGCTTACAGATGCCAATGATAGACCTGATTGGCTCATAACCCTTAACACCAACTGCTTCCAGGACGCCTTACCACTTTTACTCATAAGCTCATGAGGGCAACTTGGGGCAAAGCCCATTGTATCAAGGAACAAAATGGGCTCTAGAGCTTGGAGGTGAGAAGAAGAAGGAGAGGGGTGTCCAGTCTGAAAGGGCATGGGGATAAAGGGTTATTGTGTGTGGGGTGTGGTGGCCTAGTGGTAAATGAGGGCATGGGAGTGAAGAGGTGTCTCAAAGCAGTTTACAATTGCTTTCCCTTCCTCTGCCCATAGCAGACACCCTGTGAGAGAGATGGAGGGGAGAGAGGTATGAGAGAACTGGGAATGGTCCACAGTCACCCAGAAGGCCTCATATGTCTCAAAGCAGTTTCCAATCATTTTCCCTTCCTCTCCCCATAACAGACTCCCTGTGAGGCAGGTGGGGCTGAGAGAGCTCTGAGAGAACTGGGACTGTCTCAAGGTCACCTGGCTGGCTGCCTGTGGGGAATCAAACCTAGCTCTCCAGTTTTTTAACTGTTACTGTACAATAGCTCTCACAGACCAATGCTAAAGTTACTCTTCTCTCTCCCTCAGCTGTTTCATCCTGGCAAAAGAGGTCCAACATTTACATATAAGGCAACGAATCTTAAAATCACCCCCAACTGGAAGGATTTCCCCTCAGATTTCCAGCCCTTAGAGGGGTCTCCCTCCAATTGGCTGACTATCCTTTCCCACATTCTCGTTAGCTCTTGTCACCGTATGTTGCAGGGAGCCTCACTGAGACCAGCTCCCAGGGTTTTAAAGATCCCTTCAAGCTTCTTAGAGGCACATTTAGGATGGGCCATGGGTGGCTCCGTGCTGGGTAGACCTTCTGTGGGCAGACCTACACAGACATGAAGAAATTAGATCCCAGCAAGTTCAAGGGGGCATGAAAGGCCAGAAGTACAGTGGGTGAGATGATGAAAAATCCAGAAATCCAAATTGTTCCCGTTGACACCATTGACGTAGCCAGTCATTTACTTGCATATTTTTTCTCTCTCTTCCTATGCCCCGGCCACTTACAGGAAGGACTGATGAAAACACAACCTGTGTTCCCAGGTCCTTTACCTTTTCCCCCAGATCCACACAGTCTTTTAAAATATGTTCCATGTTCTGCTGGGCAGTATTATTTGTTCCTACATGGATGAGAATGGTCATTAAGTAAATAAATACATTTGACATGGACAGATCCACAGCAGCCAAGGGAGGGAAGGGACAGGACACCTTAGGAAGGTAACTGGAGCTGGGAAAAGGAGGAAGTGGATCTCAGGAGCTGACTCAGAAGCTGACTGCTAGCTCTGCCATCTGCTGAGAGAGCCTTTTATAGCACAAAGGCTCTTGCTTGTCAGAGGCATCAACACTTGGAGCTGGGAGCTGGGAGAAGCAGGGAGTGGATCTCAGGAGCTGACTCAAGAGATAATTGAGTCAATACTACAAAAACCAAAGGATTCTTGGGTTCTGGACCAAGCCAGAAGATTCTGTAAGGAGTCAAATGGCAAGAGCTAAATGACTCTTGCCTGTTGGCTCTTCTGTGACGGTTCAAGCCAAATGATTCAATGAAGTACAAGACTGTTTGAGAAGTTTTGTATGGATCAAAGTGGCATGAAGACTGAAGGAGCTGAGACAGTGACAAGTTCTGTCCGCGCAATGTTTGTCTTCCTACCTTGGGAGGACAGCGTTTACACATGCAGCAAGTGTAAATTAGTTGCTCTATTGGAGGAGAAGGTACAGGGATTAGAGAAACACTTGAATACGCTGCAATATATAAAGGAGGGTGAAGAGTTTGTGGACAGTACTCATAAAGCCCTCTTGAGAGAGCAAGTGCAGGAGGAGGGAAACTTATCAAAACAAACTCTGTATCACCAAACATAGGTGGGTATTAAATGGAAGGCTGTTAAGCATAGGAGTAGAAGAATAAGGAGAAGCTCTGCCCCACTGGTGCTCACCAATCATTTTAAGGATCTGCCAGAAGATGTTGATCCAGGAACACAGGAACAATTCCCCACAAAGACCAAACCCACACGAAGACCAGAAAAGAAGTCACAGGCTCCCAGAGGTAAGAGTTCTAGTACTACTAGAGGAACTAGTAGTCATAATAGAGGAAGCGGGCTATGACCTAATAGGAATCACAGAAACTTGGTGGGATAATACTCACAATTGGAATACTAAATTTGAGGGGAACTTCAGAAAGAACAGACAAGAAAAAAAGGGGGGATGTGTAGTAATATATGTTAAGACGTGGTGAGAGTGGTATTATTGTAGGTGTCTGCTATAGACCACCAAGCCAGTCAGAGGACTTGAATGAGATACTGCAAATTACAAAATTTTCATAGGTGACTTCATAGGTCATAGGTGACTTCAATTACACAGATATCTGTTGGAAGACCAACTCTGCTAAAAATGCAAACTCTGTTAAATTCTTAACTTGTCTTGCCGACAGCTTTATTTCTCAGAAAGTAGAGAGGGGAACCAGGGGCTCTGCTATTTTAGACAAGTCCCGTGGTCAGAAAGACTTAAAGAGATGGGAGTCCAAGAGGGCTGGGAGCTTCTTAACAGTGAAACACTGAAGGCTCAATCACAAACAATTATCTGGAGAAGAAAAGATGGAAGGAGCCTAAGGAACCCAAGCTGGCTCCATAAGCACTTGTCAAAATATTTGAGGAATAAAAAAGTGTCATTTAGGAATTGAAAGGAAAGTCTTATTACCAATGATAAATATAAAATAATCAATAGTTGTAGGGGGAGTGTTATAAAAGCCAAGGCAAAATATGAGCTTAGGCTAGCAAGAAATGCTAAACATAACAAAAAAGGCTTCTTTAGTTATATTTCAAGCAAGAAAAAGAATAGGGACACCATAGGACCATTGAGAGGACAAGAAAGTGAAATTATAACAGACTAGTAAATAAGCCCGCTGCAGTCAAAATGCAGCGGGCGCTAGCAGGGCGCGCCATGAGGGCGGCAGGGCTGTGCGGCCCTGCTCGGCAAGGGCGGGGTCATCCTGTGGGCCTGGTGCCTACCTCGTCACAGGAGTTGGGTGGCTGTTGGTCCGTGGGGCCGGGCACAGCTTCCATTGGCGGCAGCTTCTGGCTGGCTGCGTCGGGGCGGCGGTCACGAAGCTTGAAGTGGCGGCGGCTTCTGGCTGGCTGCGCCGGGGGGGGCGATGTGCTCACGGTAGCGGCAGGCGGCGGCCTGACGCGCCGGGAGGCACTTCGCACCTCCCAACGCGCCAGGCCGGTGGCAAAGTCGCAATGGGTCGGACACGACTTCGCACCTAACAACAACAATGGGTATGGAACTGAGACTTGTGTTTCTTATCCAAAAACTTTATATGTCCTCCTCCTGTCAAGTCCGGTATTCCTGAAATAGAGACTTAACCTCTAAGATCTCAACAACCATTGGAGTCAAGCAAGGCTGAATTTTGGCCCCCATGTGGTTTAATTTAGTCACTAATGATCTAGCACAAAAATTGGAACCTATTAATGGTCATCCCCCAAAACTTGGTTCCCAGCATATTCCTTTGTTGTTGTATGCTGACGATACTACAATACTTTCATATACCAGGGTTGGCTTACAATACTACTTATCCACCTTTTATCAATATTGCCCAGATAATAAGTTAGTAATTAACTATAGTAAAGCAAAAGTTTTGGTTTTCTCTAAGAGCTGGCACCCGATGATTTGGTCTATTGGAGGCACTCCAACAGAACAAGTCAAAACGTTTAAGTATCTAGGTATTACCTTCCAATATAACCAAAATTCTGGAAGAAAAATGTATCTTCCGGATTATTTTGTTGTTGCTGTTATGTGCGAAGTCATGTCCGTCCCATCGCGACCCCATGGACAATGATCCTCCAGGCCTTCCTGTCCTCTACCATTCCCCGGAGTCCATTTAAATTTGCACCGACTGCTTCATTGATTCCATCCAGCCATCTCATTCTCTGTCGTCCCCTTCTTCTTTTGCCCTCAATCGCTCCCAGCATTAGGCTCTTCTCATAGAATCATAGAATCATAGAGTTGGAAGGGGCCATACAGGCCATCTAGTCCAACCCCCTGCTCAACACAGGATCACCCCAAAGCATCCTAAAGCAGCCAAGAAAAGTGTGTATCCAACCTTTGCTTGAAGACTGCCAGTGAGGGGGAGCTCACCACCTCCTTAGGTAGCCTATTCCACTGCTGAACAACCCTGACTGTGAATTTTTTCCCCCTGATATCTAGCCTATATTGTTGTACTTATAGTTTAAACCCATTACTAGACTCTAGCCTCTTTACTCTCAGATGCACGTCGGTGCCTGGAGGTAAGGGGAGAAGGCCTGCTAACGAGGGCCTCTTGGCCTGCTAAGCAGGGCCTGTCAATGAGATCCTCCCGGCCTGCTAGGCTGGCCCTGCTAACAAGGGCCTCCCAGCTTGCTAACTGCCTGATAAGGAGCTCTGTCCCAGCCCTGCTAATGAACTGGCCAGCCCCCACCCACCCCACTTGATCCGGTTGCGAGCTGTGGCCCAAAGCCACTTTAAGCTGCCTGGCTGGGGGGCGAGGGGAGGGGACCCTTTCAAGGAACGGGCTTTGAAGGTAGTAATTTAAATAAAATATAAACCATCATCATCAATAGAAAGGGAAGCTCAACAGCCAGAACAAATAAAACATAGTGAAGTTCACAACAGAAACACCTGAAAGGCATGCAATTAGCCTTATGGTGAATTTTAGTATTTCTGTCCTATCATATCTTCACTTCAGATCCTGAAGTTTTGGGTTCAAGTCCCAGTGGTTCCTGATGGTGCTTGATCTTGCAGCTTGGCTGACCATAAGATTTTCTGAGCCAGGTTTTGGTTTGAACTTGGCTTCTTAGCTGCATTATTTTTTCCGCTTCCATACACTATCATTTACACTTCTTAGATTTCAGTAAAGCCAGCTAGTTCAGCATCCTGCCTCACATACCGGCTAATCAGTCCCTCTGGAAGGCCAGTAACAGGGCCACTCAGAAGAGCTGGCAGTCTGACAGGAAGCACCGTGGGGCCTTCGATTGGCCCTCACTGAGAGGGGAGCCTCCCTCACTGAAGGCCAATCAGAGGCTCTTCCATGTCATGGCCAGCGCACCTCCTCACTGCTACTGCAGCTGCTAAATAGCAGCAGCCTGCACTGTGGGGTCTGCCATTCTCCCCAGCCTCCGCACAGGGTCAGGAATGCTGCCAGCCCCACTGCAGCCTTGCTGCACCCACAGCCCTCCTGGCTTTTTCTCCACCCTGGACTCTCTGCAAAAACTGCCCCACTGAACGCTAGGCCACACAACAGGAAGCCAGCCAGCCAGCCACTCCATCCCAACCCGCCACACTCGTTGCCCTCCTGGATAATGGGGCTGGTGGCAGGAGGCCAGATGTGCACTCTGACCCTGCTGCACTTGCTACCCTCCTGCCCTCTGGGCCATGCAATGGGAAAAGAGTTTGCCTTTTTCATTGCTGCAGCACACTTTCATTGAACTATCCACTATGACCCCAAGATTTTTTCATCTCTACGTCACAGACTGATTCTGCAGTTATTTTTTGCTAGCATGTTTTCACTGCATTGGATTCTAATTGTAGACTCCAAAGTTGTGACTGGCATTCTGCACTTGTCACTTGTCTGTTGGAAGAGTGGGTGGCCCTACCCCCCCCCCTTTCTTTTTTTGGTCTGAACATGTGAAATAATGCACTTGCACCATAACACAATCTCCCCCCACCCCCAAATCACACTTATCCCTCGATTTCCATGGCACTTGAATCACCCAAGTGTGTGTGGGGGGAGTGTCTTGTGTTGATATGCGCACATTCACCATGCATGTATGAAGACCAAGCCAATATCAACTGAAAGTTTATCTGCACTAAACTTACAAAGTATTCTGTTGCACCTTAAATCATGAAAGTAAAGTAACTTTAGATGCTGGAGGGGAAGTAGAGTCCTCGTTTTTGACTTAACTTTCTGCAGCATTCCCAGAAAGTGGACACTATTCTTGCACATTCACATTGTAATGCAATAAGATCAAAAAAAAATTTTTTTTAATATGGAGGTGAAGGGGGAGAGCAGGAAGAGAGGCAGATAGTAAGCGAAGTTTATACATATCTGTGACAACATCATTAGAGGTGGTAATGGAGGGGAGAAGCAGACTTGAACTCCAAGCTTCCTCACTGGATTACCACTAATTCCCTCCCAGGGGAGGGGGAGAAAGTGCATTTTCTAAGGATTCACAAACCGCAGAGCAAAATGGCTTTGCATTCGGATCTGATGTTGAGCCAGACATTGGTTTAAAATGCTTGCTATCCAGCAGAAAAATGGTGCAGCGGCATTTTTCATGACTGCAGAAACAGTTTCAGCAACTTCAGAATCCATTCAGGATTTTTTGTCCCAGTATACATCACCTTACACTTACAAACATTAAAATTCATTTGCCACATTGTCACCTACTCATCCAACTTCTGGAGATCATCCTGGAGCTTTTCACAACCATCCTTGGCTTTCAATATCCTGAAGAATTTTGTGATGCCTGCAAACTTGGCCATTACATTACTCACACCTAGTTCCGGATCATTTATGATCACATTAAATAGTACTGGCCCCAATCCTTGTGGGACCCCACTTTCCTCCATGTCAAGTGCTAGAAGAACTCACAACGTACTTCTGTAAAAAGAAAGCTTTATTGGAATTTACTTCACTCCACTGTGAGAACTCTTTGCTTCTTAAGGGTAGATTCAAATGGGTAGCTGTGTTGGTCTGAAGTGTCTGAGGAAGAGTGCTTGCACTCGAAAGCTCACGCCTTGAATAAATCTTTGTTGGTCTTAAAGGTGCTCCTGGACTCTGATTTTCTTTGCTTCCTGTCATTCAACCAATTTTCAAACCATAGGAGAACCCAACCTCTTATCCCATGACTGCTAATGTTACATAGGAGTCTTTGGTGAGGTACCTTGTCAAAAGCCTTTTGAAAGTCCAAGTATGTAACCTTTACTGGGTCACCATTGTCTATATGCTTACTTACTTTCGCCAAGAATGCCAAATGGCTATTGAGGCAGGACTTCCCTTGGCAGAAAGCTTTTTTCCCCCCTGTATGTCTAATAATTCTATATTTGATTACAGTTTCTACTAATTTGCCTAGAACAGATGTCTCATTTTTACAGCATGACTCAAACACCTGTTTACCCAGTCAATGTGTGGGTCTTTGAAGTCACCCAGTTTCATAATACTATCTGCTTTTATTGATTGGATATGTAGGAGACAAGAGGATTTTGTAACTTATAATTTAACCCTGAGAAATCTCAAATCTGATTCATATTTCTTTTGCCATTGTGTAATGAGCTTTGGAGGTATCTGAGGTCAAATCACCTTTGTTCCCTTCTCCCATGACTGCAGTCGAGAATTGAAGATTTGTTTCCCATTATATTTTGACTAGTACGATTTATTCTTTTGCTTATAGAGCAGGATTCCCACCCAGGATTTGTAATCTTAGTTTATAGGCTATTGAAAAACAAACCATCATTTGCCAATTTGTCCAATCCAAATGAGACAACAAACTATAGTTTGTTAAGAAGGTAGTGTTACGTAGTGTAAAATTCACAAGACCACAACAAAGACGGCTAGCAGCAAGAAGGTTTATTTAGAATACATGTTTGCAAGCATGGAGAGAAAGCCCATTGGTGCATTTTCTGAAATCTGCATCAGCGCAGGTCATTTTTAAGACCTTGATACGTCATCATGACATATCCTGATGCTCATTCCCTCACTGTCCCTTTGACCAATCAGCTTGAAAATTGGAGTGTGTGAACGCAAGGACTTCTGAGGACTGTTCCCATAGTGACATAAGGAAGACTTCTCATGATGCTTGGATACAGACCTAGGGAGACCTCCAAGCAGGGCTACTTACTGGAGGTACAATTTCCAGAAAACCAGATCACCCACAGTGTTCCTGGCTCAATGTGATGTTATTTACCTCCATGCCATGAAGGGTTCCAATTTCTGCACATTAAGCCAGCCTTTATCAATCTTTGACCATGATATATTTTTCAGGCTTGGAGGTTCCACAGAAGGAATGTCAACTGGCCATGACCCCTGCTATGCCCCCACAAGCAAATAAATATAAAACAAAAATTAAAGCATGAAAATTTTAAAATAAAAAAATAAAACCACAAAAAAGCCCATTTCCACTGATTGCTCCCCAACACCTAACTGCCTCTTCTGCCTCTAAGCCCGGAGGTTCCACATGGTTACCAGGGAAAACAAACAACCACAGACCTGTCCCCTTGGCTACCCTTTTTAAACCTATGTTTTTAACAGATGCCCCAGGAATGCTGACCTCTGCTCCTCCAAGCCTTTCCTGAACCTCTGGCCCAGCTGCTGCCACCAATGTACCTCTGACTCACCCACCCCCCTCCCCTTGGAAAAGGACTCACTGCTCAAATCGTTTGCTGGCAGGGGCTCATGGGAATTGTAGTCCATGAACATCTGGAGGACCACAGGTTGACTACCCCTGTTCTAGAGGTACACCTTGGCACTGCACCCCTACATTTAGCTATTATTAGAGAGTTGGGAAGTTTTTTTCTCCAGGCTGTTGGCAATCTTAATTTTCTGAAAGGTGGGGTGAAGATTCTCTTGGCCTTGTTGCCAAGGGAATCTTTACCTGGCTTCCTTCTGCTGCTTTACCTGCTTCCTTCTGCTGAGAGTTTACAGATTAGTTATCAGTTTTGGGCAACTGTTGGTAAGGCACAGTAATGCCCTCTGCTTTCTGAAAAGTCTCAGTCCTTAGCTTCCAGGGCAGACTTGAGTAGCAAAACCTCTTCTTATGGATTCACTGCAAAGTGTTCTTCCTCAAATTGAGCCCCAGGACAGCTGAAGAAGAGCCTTGGGGTAGATTTCTGCTGTCCCATATCCATAAAGGCTCCCTCTGGAACAAAACCTGGTCACAAGGCATGTGTGGATGAAGTGCCATCAAGATGCTTTCAATTTATGACAACCTATGAATGAATGTCCTCCAAAGCATCCTGTAGTTAACAGTCTTGCTCAGGCTGGACAGGACATAAATTAAGACCTTGAGCAAAGAAAGAAGACATTTACTCAGCATTTCTGAGCTAAAGAAACACAAATCACAAATGCAGGAGATGCACAGCTCCTTGCAGGCTCTTTCACAGGCAGGAAAAATAGCTTATAGCCTTGAGCACTCCACAGCCAATAGCCAGGTGATCTCAGCCAGCGAGGTTGGAAGCCATGGATTTAATTACTGCAGAGCATTAAAGCCAATTGGAAAATCTAATTTGCTTCTGCATCAGTGAATCAATGCTATAATCAAATGAAGAAGGGGGGATGTCGCAGAAAAGAGAATACATTAAATTGGAAGTGTGAACTATCAAAAACCAGCTCTTGTTTGGCTGAAACTGCCATTCCTTTTTCAGTACTGGCTTTTTAATTTTTTTAATATGCTGCTTTTGTTAGGCTTGGAAATTAACATTAGTTCACTAACTGCACAATCCTAAGAACACTTCCCAGAAAATAAGCCCGTCAGAGTAGACCCAACAAGGACTCTGAGAGCCAATTTGGTGTCTTGGCTAAGAGCAGGTTCGCGCCTGCCGATTGGTCCCTCTGATTCCCACCGCCAGCAACTGTTGCTCCTTTACCGATGGCCTGAAGCAGCGTCAGGCCGGGGAAAGGCTCCAGAGAGCCTCGGGTGGGGGGGGTGGCCGGGCCCGCCTTTCCCCGGACGCAGGAGCGGCTTTGCAGCGTCGAAGACGCTGCGAAGCCGTTCCTGGGGCTGGGGAAAGGCTCCAGAGAGCCTCGGGTGGGGGGGTGGCCGGGCCCGCCTTTCCCCGGACGCAGGAGCGGCTTCGCAGCGTCGAAGACGCTGCGAAGCCGTTCCTGGGGCTGGGGAAAGGCTCCAGAGAGCCTCCGGTGGGGGGGTGGCTGGGCCCGCCTTCGGCTTCCGGTGGGGGGGTGGCCCGGCCGGCCTTCTCCGGGGAACTGCGATGCCCGAAGACCAGCAGACAGCAACCAGGACCATCGCAAGGTTGGTAAGTGGACCTGGGGTTCTGACTGGCCTTGGGAGGGAGGACCGCGGTGCTGCTTCTCGGGGGGGGGGGGTTCTGAGAGATGGGGTGGGTGGGTGGCTGAGAGTGTGTCCCTTACCCTGCCCCCTTCTCCCCTTTCAAACCCCCTCCAAAGACTGCAGGTATTCCCCCCCCCCCAAACCCACACTCACTGCTAGCGCCCATTGCATTTAGAACTGCAATGGGCTTGATTACTAGTATATATATATATACATAGGACACTAAGAATTCTATGGACCAGATAAAATTCTTGGTCCAGATGAGCACTTCCAGTGACCAATGAGTGTCCTATAGGAACCAGCCTTTCTCCAAAGTATCCTGCTTCATAGTTAACATATTATCACAGCATACATAAAGCAGCCAACTATATCTTAAACATAACTGTTTCTGTGGTGAATACACATTATATGTCACATCTCGTTTCACCCTTAGTTCCACATCCCCCCGACAAGCATCAGCTGGGAAAGGATGTAACAGCCTGGATCATGAATGCCTTGAGCTTAATGGGAACATGGCAAAAATGGAAGAGCCTTTTATGGTACCTTCAAGACCAACAAAGATGAGAATCATAGAATCATAGAGTTGGAAGGGGCCATACAGGCCATCTAGTCCAACCCCCTGCTCAACGCAGGTTTAGCCCTAAGCACCCTAAAGCATCCAAGAAAAGTGTGTATCCAACCTTTGCTTGAAGACTGCCAGTGAGGGGGAGCTCACCACCTCCTTAGGCAGTCTATTCCACTGCTGAACTACTCTGACTGTGAAAATTTTTTTCCTGATATCTAGCCTATATCATTGTACTTGAAGTTTAAACCCATTACTGCGTGTCCTCTCCTCTGCAGCCAACAGAAACAGCATCCTGCCCTCCTTCAAGTGACAACCTTTCAAATACTTAAAGAGGGCTATCATGTCCCCTCTCAACCTCCTTTTCTCCAGGCTGAACATTCCCAAGTCCCTCAACCTATCTTCATAGGGCTTGGTCCCTTGGCCCCAGATCATCCTCGTCGCTCTCCTCTGTACCCTTTCAATTTTATCTACGTCCTTCTTGAAGTGAGGCCTTCAGAACTGCACACAGCAAACCTGTTACTTGGTCAAAAAAGGAAACCAGGTTGGTCTGGAAGGACCTGTTGGAGACAAATCCATGCTGACTTCCTTGGATCACCAAATTGTCCTCCAGATGTTTGCAGATCGCTCCCTTTAATATCTGCTCCATTATCTTCCCCACAACAGAGGTCAGACTCACTGGTCTGTAGTTTCCCGGGTCATCCTTCCTCCCTTTTTTGAAGATCGGAATAACATTTGCTCTCTTCCAGTCCTCCGGGACATCTCCAGTCCTTAAAGAGGTTCCGAAGATGATGGACAAGGGCTGTGCAAGTTCTCTGGAAAGTTCTTTGAGTACTCTCGGGTGCATTTCATCCATGAGAATTAAGTTTGAGTCCACTGGCACCTTTAAGACCAACACAGTTTAATTCTGAGTAGAAGTTATCATGTGCATGCACACAAAAGCTCATACCCATAATTAACCTGCATTGGTCTTAAAGATGCCATAGGACTCAAACTTTGTTCTGTTGCTTCCTTTGGACCAACACAGCAACTAACCTGAAAGAAGACAATGATATGCATTGTTCTGAGACCCTGTGGCAGAGAAAGGCCAGGTCATATATACAGAATGTGTTTTGTGTGCCTTAAGATTCAGCCACAAGCCTCTAGGAACAGTCGAGAAGGGTGATGCAGAGGGAGCCTCAATCTCATATGTGAGATATCAGAACCACTTGTGTTGACTTCACTAAACCAAGGTCAGAACCAGAACACACAAGAACACCAGCCCAGCATTCACACATTCTTCTCCCCTAAATAGTGTCTGCTTGATTACAATAGGCTTGTCCTGCCCTCCCCCTTCCTACTCAAGGTTGACCAAGTATATTTCAGTTAAGTGATGTTTCATCCTAATTTATATTATCTGGAGGTTCAGGACAACACTTAGTATGCATATGCCCCAAATGATACTTCTGATTGCAAGCATTTTACATTTTCCCAGTAAATCCTGAAACCAAGCAAGTGCCTTTAATAAAGGACCACATTCATCTGAATGGAGAAATAAGGATGAAATTTGGTCATTGATAAAAGGTGCTTCCCCCTTCAAGGATCACTGCTTCCCCGTTCAAGGCTTGCTGCCTTGTTGTGGCAAGGGGGCTTGCGTAGCTCAGTGAAGCTATGAGCTATGCCGCGCAGGGCCACCCAAGACGGACAGGTCATAGCTGAGAGCTCTGACAAAAGGTGATCCAATGGAGAAGGAAATGGCAAAAGACTCCAGTATCTTTGCCATGAAAACTCTATGGACAGGTTCAAAAGGCAAAATGATATGATGCCAGAAGATGAGTACCTCAGGTCAGAAGGTGTCCAATATGCTACTGGGGATGAGCAAACGGCTAGTACGAGTAGCACCAGAATGAATGAAGCGACTGGGCCAAAGCCGAAAGGATACTCAGTTGTGGAGATAGAAGGTGGCGAAAAGACAGTCCCACGCTGTAAAGATTTTTATTCCATAGGAACCTAGAATGTCAGATCCATGAATCAAGGCAAGCTGGACGTGGTTAAACAAGAGATGACAAGACTGAACATCGACATTTTAGGAAACAGAGAACTAAAATGGACAGGAATAGGTAAATTTAATTCAGATGACCATCAGGTATACTACTGTGGACAAGAATCTCACAGAAGAAATGGAGTAGCCTTCATAATCAATAAGAGAGTAGGAAAATCAGTCTTGGGATACAATCCCCAAAATGACAGAATGATCTCAGTTCGAATCCAAGGCAAACCATTCAACATCACAGTAATCCAGGTCTATGCCCCAACCACTGCTGCTGAAGAGGATGAAGTTGACCAATTCTCCCTACAACACCTAGAAACAACGCCAAAAAATGATGTGCTTATCATCATGGGGGATTGGAATGCTAAAGTAGGAAGCCAAAAGATAACTGAGATAACAGGCAAGTTTGGCCTTGGAGCACAGGCTGGTAGAATTTTGTCAAGAGAATACAATGGTCATAGCAAACACTCTTTTCCAACAACCCAAGAGACAATTCTACACATGGACATCACCAGACAGTCAAAACAGATTGACTATGTGCTCTGCAGCCAAAGATGGCGAAGTTCTATACAGTCAGTAAAAACAAGACCAGGAGCTGATTGTGGTTCAGATCATCAGCTTCTTGTTGCAAAATTTAGGCTTAAATTGAAGAAAGTAGGGGAAAGCACTAGGCCACTCAGGTATGAACTAAAGCATATCCCCGACGAATATACAGTAGAGGTGACAATATCAGATCTAATTCCTTAAATCTATTTGTACCTGAAGAACTATGGATGGAGGTTTGCAACATTGTACAAGAGGTAGCAACTAAAACCATCCCAAAGAAAAAGAAATGCAAGAAATCAAAATAATTGTCTAAGGAGGCTTTACAAATAGCTAGGGAGGAAAGGGAAGTGAAAGGCAAGGGAGAAAGGGAAAGATACTCCCAATTGAATGCAGAATTCCAGAGAATAGCTAGAAGAGATAAGAATGCCTTCTTAAATGAACAGTGCAAACAAATAGAAGATAACAATAGAATGCGGAGGACCAGAGATCTTTTCAAGAAAATTGGAGATATGAAGAGAACGTTTCATGCAAAGATGGGTATGATAAAGCAGGGGTCATCAACCCCCGGGCCGCGGCCCGGTGGCGGGCTGCAAAGGCCACAGTACCGGGCCACCGCCAGCCACGCCTGCCTTCCCCAGCCAGCAGCAAGAAGGAAGGGAAGAGGCAGGCGCAGCTGCCGGCATGGCGGTGACGCAAGCGTGCATGCGCACTGTTGCCGCACATGCGCGTTAGCGCCCCCTAGTGGTGAAAACATGCACACGCAGTTGCCGCGCATGAGCGTTAGTGCCACCTGGTTGCGGAAACACGCATGTGCGGCAATCGCGCGTGCGTGTTTTCGCAGCACCCGGGCCGTCGGCTCTTCCCTCACTCCAGAGGGGGTCCCTGACCTGAGAAAGGTTGGGGACCGCTATGATAAAGGACCAAAATCGTAGGGACCTCACTGAAGCAGATTTAAAAAAGGTGGCAAAATTATACAGAGGAACTATACAAGAGCAAGCTTAACATCCCTGATAACCACGATGGGGTAGTTACTGACTTAGAGCCAGACATCCTGGAATGTGAAGTCAAATGGGCTTTAGGAAGTCTGAGCAACAGTAAAGCTAGTGGTGGTGAGAGCATTCCAGTTTATTCAAAATCTTAAAAGACGATACAGTAAAACTGCTTCACTCAATATGCCAGCAAATTTGGAAAACTCAACAATGGCCACAGGATTGGAAAAGGTCAGTTTACATTCCAATCCCAAAGAAGGGCAATGCCAAAGAATGTTCAAACTACCGCACCATTGCACTCATTTCTCATGCTAGCAAAGTTATGCTCAAAATCCTACAAGCTAGGCTCCAGCAATATGTGGACCAAGAACTTCCAGAAGTACAGGCAGGATTTCGAAGAGGCAGAGGAACTAGCGATCAAATTGCCAACATACGCTGGATCATGGAGAAAGCTAGGGAGTTTCAGAAGAACATCTACTTCTGCTTCATTGACTATGCTAAAGCCTTTGATTGGGTGGAGCACAACAAATTGTGGCAAGTTCTTAAAGAGATGGGAATACCAGAGCATCTTATTTGTGTCTTGAGAAACCTATATGCAGGCCAAGAAGCTACAGTGAGAACCAGGCATGGAATTACTGACTGGTTCAAAATAGAGAAAGGAGTTCAGCAATGCTGTATACTGTCACCTTGCCTATCTACCTTGTATGTGGAGTACATCATGAGAAAGGCGGGGTTTGATAAGTCAGACTCTTGCGAGTCCCTTGGTCTGCAAGGCAAGCAAACCGGTCAGTTCTAGAGGAGATCAGCTCTGACTGCTCCTTAGAAAGCCAGATCCTGAAGATGAAACTCAAATACTTTGGCCACCTCATGAGAAGGAAGGACTCCCTGGAGAAGAGCATAATGCTGGGGGCGATTGAGGGCAAAAGAAGAAGGGGACGACAGAGAATGAGGTGGCTGGATGGGGTCACTGAAGCAGTAGGTGCACACTTAAATGGACTCCGGGGAATGGTAGAGGACAGGAAGGCTTGGGGGATCATTGTTCATTGGGTCGCGATGGGTCGGAAACGACTTCACACCTAACAACAAGCAACAAAAAAAGGTGCTTAGTTGGCTTTAATTGATAAGTTACTCTGAAGTGTTTTGCTGACCTCCAGATATCTTTGGTATTGCCAATAAGCATTAAGAATACAAATTTCATGAAATTTATCATAGCAGATATATCTTTCCTCCCAGATGTCACAAAAGTCAGAAAAATTTCCACTAACTCACATTCTGGATATATAGAAGACAACTTAATGGAGTTCCCAGCCAAGCATGTATCATCCAAAAGACCATCTTTGCTGCTAGAAATAGAGGTGCTGAGTCATCAAAATAGTTGCCTTGCACCACTTACATTTGAGAGAACACATTTGAATGACTAAGCAATTTTCCAGATGGCAACTTCACCCAGAGCTCAATTAGTAATGTAGTAGTGACTTAAGCAGGGGTGGAGTGGGAAGATCTGCCATGAAAGATATCAAAAATTCTGAACTGCAATCACTTTTTTGCCATAGCCCCATCTCTTGCTAATAATAGCAACTTTATTCTTATAACCCACCCCTACCTGCACGGCCCAGGGTGGGTAGCAATAAACTGCAGACTGCAGAGATCCTACAAAGCAGCCAGCAACCATAATCTGGGGGTCATGACTGCAGACATGATCAGCAGTCCAATAAATCTGGGTTAAAATGAATAACATTAATTTTAATAGTGAAAAATATAAAGTTCTGCATTTAGGTAGGAAAAATCAAATGCCTATTGGACGGGTGAGACTTGGCAGTAGTACATGTGAAAAGGCTCTGGGGGTCTTAGTAGACCAGACACTGAACATGAGTTAGCAGTGTGACTCGGTAAATAGGCAAACAGGATTTTGAGCTAAAGAAGAAATAGAGTTGGTTTTTATATGCTGCTTTTCTCTACCCAGAGTCTCCAAGTGGCTTACATTCACCTTCCCTTTCCAACAGACACCCTGTGTGTGAGGCTGAGAGAGCCCTGATATTCCTGCTCAGTCAGAACAGCTTCATCAGTGCTGTGGCGAGCCCAAGGTCACCCAAGCTGGTTGCATGTGGGAGAGCGTGGAATCAAACTCAGCTCGCCAGATTAGAACTCTGTACTCCTAACCACTACATCTAACCACTTACATCGCGCCCACTGCCGGGACCTGCAGCCACCGCCGGAGCAGAGCCGGATCAACGCCGCTCTACTGTCGCCGAGCAGAGCCGGACCCCGACAACTTACCACCGCTGCTGACCCACACCCGCCACCTGCAGCCGCCGCCTGACCAGAGTCTAACTGCTGAAGCTGCCCCACCATCACCACATCGAGCCCACCTTTCGCGCTCTTGAGCACCACGTTCCCGACCGCCGCCCACACGCGCTCCATCGACCCCCGCTTCCTGACCGCCGCTGAACAAGACTGGCCCTGGTCACAGCCGGCCTACCATCCCCAGACTCTGCTGCAGCTGCACACATCTCAACGCCGCGGGTCCCTGCCGCAGCCGCCGGGGAACAAGGAAAGGAGAGGAAAAGAAGAAAAGGAACACTAACATAATCTAATAAGGAAGAAAGAGAAGTACCAAACCCTCGGGGGGGGGAGGGCCCTATAAGGAGGAGGAGGAAGACACAAACAATCGGACATTAAAATTAATTAACCTATTCCAGAAAAAGGGGGGGGGGAATTGTCACGGGGCTACTACAGACTCTGCGGGGGGGGGGGGGAGGAGAAGAATACAAACGGGCATAACTTGTACCCAGAAGGGGGAAGGGCATCAAACAACTAATAGAAATTAAGCGGGGAAAATTGAGCGGGACAGTTGAGCGGGAAGAAAATCAAACGGAGAGGGAAAAGATCACAAACGGAGATAACTCCGTTCCAAGAAGGGGGAAGGGACGGCAAACAAACTACCAGAAACTGGGCGGGAACAAATCGGGAGGGAAGAAAAACCAAGCGGGGAAACTGTAAACAGAAAACGGAGGGGGGGAGGGTAAGGGGGAAGAGAGCGGGGGAGAAAGAAAGACAAGACACCAACCAAACTACCAACAACTGGGAAAAAATCAGGAAGAAACATTGTGATGTGCACAGAAAAGAGGGGAAGGAGAAAGAAGGGAAAAAGGGGAGGGGGGAGGGGAGAAGGGGAGGGGGGAAAGAAGAAAAAAACGGGAAGGGAAGGAGAAAGCGAGAGGAGAAAGGACTGAAATAAAGAAAAGGGGAGGGGGGAGGGGAGGGGAGGGGAGAAGGGGGGAGGGGAGAAGGGGAGGAGGGAAAGAAGAAAAAAATGGGAAGGGAAGGAGAAAGTGAGAGGAGAAAGGACTGAAATAAAGAAAAGGAGAGGGGAAAGGGAGAAAGGAAATACTCAAAAATCAAAAAAGAGGAGGAATCAAGAGGGAGTCAAAGATAGCCCAACCTTCACCAGCTACCAACCCACACCTGACTTATCCCCACCCCCCTACCCAGTCAAACCAAATTAAATCAACATATACACCCACCAATCAGCCAAAACAATAAACCCAACACAATTAAACACCATCAACTGACCTACCCCAAACCCACCCAAAACAATTAATTCTACCAATTAAACAACTAATCCCCACCCCAAACAACTGATTCTACCCCAAAACCACCCAAATAATCAATCCTACCAATTAAACAATCAATCACCATCAATTGAACACCCAACCCAGCCTGAGGAAATTAGCTCAATCAGCCAATTAGCCCAACTTACCAACCAACCCAATAACTTGCCCCCCACTTACCAAACAACCCTACCATCCAACTGAACCACACCCAATTCATAAACCTCAGTCCCAACCCAACATGAAATAACACACAGATCACTCATACACCACACATCCCTGGATTGGGCAACCGTGAGGTGCCACAATAGGCGATCGGGACTACCCCTCCAGGCTCCCACAACGATACACATCCTACACCCAACACATAACTACACAAGCGGAACTGGGAAGCCCTGAGAGGCTGTAATTAGCGATCAGGGCCAACCTCCCACAGATACACAAACTCACACACACAAAGACAGAACCGGGGTTTAACAATCAACCCCAGCCAAACCACTGAACCAAGAATTGAACCAACAGTGTCCATAGAGCTCACAATGCCTAACAAAACTGAGGAAGGAGAAAAAGCAGGGGCCTTGATAGGGTCAGGGATCCCAATAATAAGGGGCAAAGGCAGGGACAGCGGATGGCGGAGATACATCAAACCAAGGGGGCCGAAAACCAACCATACTCAGGCCCCCTCCAGACTCCGCCCCATCCCTCGTGACACTAGGGTGGAGGCAAAGGTAAACAACCCGCCTCTGACACTGGTGCTGTGCAACACCAGGTCAATAAACAACAAAACCTCTACGCTGCAAAACTACTTTGCAGAGCAAAGAGCGGACCTGGCGTGCTTGACAGAAACCTGGACCAGGGAGGGGGAAACAGTTGCCCTCAAAGACCTAGCCCCTGCTGGGTTCTCTGTCCTCCATCAGTCCTGGACAGCGGGGCGGGGAGGAGGGGTGGCAATCCTAACCCGAGAGGCTTTCTCCTTTAGAGCCCTCCCTGCGCCGTCAATACCAGGCATTGAATGTGTTGGCCTCGGATGGGGATCAACCGAGAGCGTGGCCATCTGGCTAGTGTACCGCGCGCCCAATGCACCGCCAGACACCCTTCCTGCCCTGCTAGAGGCGGTGGCAGCCTGGACGCTACAGTTCTCCAGTCTACTAGTCCTGGGGGACTTTAACGTCCATGCTGAGCTACTGTCCTCTAGAACTGGACAGGACCTAGTGTCAACCATGGCAACACTGGGGCTCTCGCAATTTGTTGTTGGCCCCACCCATCAAGCAGGCCACACCCTGGACCTTATTTTCGGCGTAGGTTTGGATGTGGATCTGGTCACAACAACAGCCGTGCCATGGTCAGACCACTATGCTCTAAAGGCTCGGCTAAGACTTCCACCACCCCCTCAGTTGGGCGCCGAGCAAATTTTAGCTCGCCCGCGGAGACTTATGGATCCAATAGGATTCCTGAATGCTCTGCGGGAACCAATGCCTCCCGGCACTTCTCTCAATGGCCTGGTCAGTGACTGGCATGACAGACTGCTGACTGCCATTGATGAGATAGCTCCCTGACGCCCTCTCCGGCCCCGTCTCAAGCAGGCCCCTTGGTACACCGAGGAGCTTCGCGACAAGAAACGGGAACTGAGACGGCTAGAGAGAGTTTGGAGGAAGACTCGGGACGAAGCCTCGAGAACATCTTATAGAATGCAGATGAAAGCCTATGAGATGGCGGTGAAGTCAGTAAAACGCAATTTTTACTCGGCTACCATCGCATCTGCAGACTCACGCCCAGCTCAATTGTTTAAGGTAGTTCAATCCCTCACTGCCCTGATTGAAGGGCAACAAAACAGTAGCCAATTGGACATCAGCTGTGAGGCATTTGCGAGTCATTTTGCAGAAAAAATCTCGACACTCCGCCACGACCTCCCTCCAACCTGAGATACAAAAAATGAACTAGAGGCCCCTTGGCCGTCTTTGGAGAAAACTATGAGTAACTTCAGACGACTCACGCTGACCGAAGTGGACAGGATACTAGCGACAACAAGACCAACTACATGCCCACTAGACCCTTGCCCATCCTGGCTCTTAAAAACAGCCGGCATAAGAATAAAGGGCCACCTCCGGGAGATAATCAACCTATCTCTCACAACAGGAGAATTCCCGGAGGGTTTAAAAGAGGCTGTGGTACGTCCACTGTTGAAAAAAACATCTCTAAATCCACAAGAGCCTAACAACTACAGGCCCGTCTCGCACCTAGCATTTCTGGGCAAGATAATAGAAAGGGCAGTCGCAAACCAACTGACGGAGTACCTGGAAGAAGCTTCGGTCCTAGACCCATCCCAGTCTGGCTTCCGGCCTGGCCATGGGGTAGAGACAGCGCTAGTCGCCCTGACGGACGACCTCCGTCGCCAGTTGGATCGAGGCGGGTCGGCACTGCTGATATTATTAGACCTCTCAGCGGCGTTCGACACAGTCGATCACGAGCTTCTAGCTCGCCGCCTCATCGATGCTGGAATACAAGGGACAGCCCTTCAATGGCTGATCTCCTTCCTTCAGGATCGTGGACAGAGGGTTGCAATAGGAGAGAAAACATCAGATCGCCGGCAACTTACTTGTGGAGTCCCACAAGGAGCGGTCCTCTCTCCTATCCTATTTAACATCTTCATGCGCCCTCTCGCACAACTGGTACGGAAGTTTGGGCTGGGTTGCCACCAATATGCAGATGACACCCAGCTCTTCCTCCTGATGGATGGCCGCCCTGACTCTCCCCCAGAAGCATTAGCCAGCTGCCTGGAAGCAGTGACGAGATGGCTCAAGCAGAGTCGTCTGAAGCTCAATCCTTCAAAGACGGAGGTCCTGTGGCTAGGTAGGAAGGGCCCATGCGAGGAAGCACGCCTGCCTACCCTGAATGGCGTGCAGCTCTCTACGGCTCACTCCGCCAGGAACCTAGGCGTGATTCTGGACGCCTCCCTCACAATGGAGGCCCAGATCACAAAGGTAGCGCGGCTGGCATTCTACCATCTCCGCCAAGCCAAACTACTAGCGCCCTACCTGGCCCCGGAACACCTAGCCACAGTGATCCATGCGACGGTCACCTCTAGACTGGACTTTTGTAACTCGCTCTACGCAGGCCTGCCCTTAGCCCTGACCCGGAAACTACAACTGGTTCAAAATGCAGCAGCCAGGATCCTCACAGCAACACCGTGGAGGTCTCATATCTGGCCTATTCTCCACCAGCTGCAATGGTTACCAGTTGAATTCCGGATCAGACTAAAGGTTCCGGTTATTACCTTCAAGGCCATACGCGGTCAGGGCCCAGTGTACCTGAGGGACCGCCTCCCCGCCTATGCCCCCAAAAGAGCTCTGCGCTCTACTACCACCAACCAGCTAAGGATCCCTGGCCCTAAAGAAGTCCGTCTGGTCTCGACCAGGGCCAGAGCATTCTCTGTTCTGGCCCCTACCTGGTGGAACGAGCTCCCAGAAGAGATCAGGGCCCTGACGGAGCTTAAACAGTTCCGCAGGGCCTGCAAAAAGGAGCTCCTCCACCAGGCATTTGGCTGAGACCAGACGTAATCAACAGCGACCAAGGGCCCCTGCTCCCCCCCACCCCCCCTCAGAATTCAATAAATAAACCACCCCCCTCAGAATCCCATCAATAAGCCCTGGACCTGTTTGTAGTACTATATTGTTATACCATTATTGTGCTGTTATTTTGGTTACAATTATTAGTTATACATGTTACAGACTGTTTTATGTATCGTTCTCTGTTATGATGTAAACCGCCCTGAGCCTCCGGGGAGGGCGGTATATAAGTATGATAAATAAATAAATAAATAAATAAATAAATAAATAAATAAATAAATAAATAAATAAGATAGATCTATACACCAAGCTGTCTCTCTTGGTGTAAAGAAATATAGTGTCTAGGTTACACAAGGGGATGTTACCACTTTACTCCACTCTGGTTAGACCTCACTTGGAGTACTGTGTTCAGTTTTGGGCACCACAATTGAAGTAAGATGTAGAAAAAATGGAGCATGTCCAGAGGAAGGCTACAAAGATGATGAGGGGTTTGGAGACAAAGTCATATGAGGAGAGCTCAGACAACTGAGAGCATGTGGAGAGAGCTACTGGGGAGAGTTGCTGCTGACCAGGTGAGGCTATTGTTCTGCCTGGGTGAGGTGATTACTGGGTAATTGTTGGGAGGATTAAAAAGGGCTGCTCCTCACCAGAGGCAGAGCTCAGACAATTGAGAGCACGTGGAGAGAGCTACTGGGGAGAGTTGCTGCTGACCAGGTGAGGCTATTGTTCTGCCTGGGTGAAGTGATTGCTGGGTAATTGTTGGGAGGATTAAAAAAGGGCTGCTCCTCACCAGAGGCGGGAGCCGAAGGGCGAGAGACAAAGGGCTCTTGGCCTGGGGTTCTTGGCTGAGCAATTAGAATCAGTAGATTATATCAGTAGATTATATTTCCCTAGTACTTCCACTGCCTAGACATTACAATGGACCTCCAGGACACTCATCCCCATCATCTGCAGTGAGTGTGACATGATTGCCTTCCTCCCAGAAGACAAGATGGACTACAGCTGCCCCAAGTGTAAGTTGGTAAGACTTTTTGAGGAAAAGATTAGGGGACTAGAAAACAGAATTATTATTCTGACCCAAAGTAAGAAAGGGGAGGAGTTCATAGTCCAGAGCTCTGCAACTTGGAATAAAGACAATACAACCAGTCCCGAAGAGGATGAGGAGATTGACCACAATAGGGAGCCTCTGCAGGCAGTTCGGAAAAAGACTGAACGGCGAAGGGCGAGACAGTTCTCGGGGCCTTTGGTGCTCCAGAATAGATTTCAGGCCCTTGCAGAGGAGGTGCAAGGGTCAACAAGGGAAGAGGTCCCGAAACAAACTCTAAGACAAAGGGAAGAGGCCAAGGGGACAGAAGGAAATGGAGTTGAGAAGGGAAAAAAAAGGAGAGTACTGGTAATTGGAGACTCCCTGCTAAGAGGAATGGATTGCCCTGTGGCTGGGCCCGACCCCCTAACCCGAGAGGTGTGTTGCTTGCCAGGGGCGAAAATTAAAGATGTTTCAGAAAGGCTGCCCAAACTCCTCCAATCTACGGATCGCTACCCATTTGTGATGGTCCATGTGGGAACGAATGACATGTCCCTGAATACCATCGCTCCTATTAAAAAAGACTATCAAGATCTGGGGAGGAAGCTCAAGCAAATGGGGGCACAAGTGGTATTCTCTTCAATCTTGCCTGTCAAGGGAAGAGGAATGCGTCGGGAGAGGAAGATAATGGAGGTGAATCACTGGCTGAGTAGTTGGTGCCGGCAGGAGAGATTTGGTTTCTGGGACCATGGGATAGGCTTTCTTGAGGAAGGCCTACTAGCACCTGATGGACTGCACTTTTCGAAACTGGGGAAGAATTTGTTTGGCAGGAACCTGGGGAGATTCATCAGGAGAGCTTTAAACTAAAGCCACAAGGGGAAGGAGACGATCAACATAGGGAGTGTATGGAAGGAAAATGATCGGAGGCAGCCCAACTGGCAAGGCCAGCTCATAGGGAACCAAAAGTAAAAGGATTCAGATGTCTTTATACTAACGCCCAAAGCATGGGCAATAAAAAGGAAGAGCTGGAACTTCTCATGCTGATGGAAAGGTATGATCTAGTAGGCATCACAGAAACTTGGTGGAATTATTCTCATGACTGGAATGTAATGGTTGATGGATATGAACTGTTCAGAAAAAAACAGAATAGATCGAAGAGGTGGAGGAGTTGCACTGTATGTGAGGAAAGGGCTTACCTGTCAAGAAATTCTAGTGAAGGAGAGCATATCTACAGTGGAAAGCATCTGGGTGAAAATAAGCGAGGGGAAAACAAACAGTGTGGTGGTTGGTGTCTGCTACCGACCGCCTAACCAACGAGAGGATGTGGATGCTGCACTTTGTGAGCAGTTTGAGAAAATATCCAAGCGGCAGGACCTTGTCATCATGGGTGACTTCAATTTCCAAGATGTGTGCTGGGAAACAAACTCTGCGAAGCGTCCTCAGTCATGCAACTTTCTGACCTGCCTGGCTGACAATTTCATTTATCAAATGGTAGATGAACCCACAAGAGGTTCAGCCATACTGGACTTAATACTGACCAACAGGCAAGAGTTGGTGGATGAGGTGAAGGAGGTGGGGACCCTAGGGGGAAGTGACCATGTCCTCATACAATTCCTTTTGAGATGGGGAGCCAAGGAAGCTTGTAGCCAGATGCAGATGTTGGATTTTCATAGGGCAAACTTTAATAAACTCAGAGACATGATGAGTGTCATACCATGGACGAGAATGCTGGAAGGGAAGGGAGCATGTGGAGGGTGGGCGCTACTCAAACAAGAGCTATTGCATGCTCAATCAATGACTATCCCAGAAAGACGAAAACACTGCAGGAGCTCTAAGAAGCCTATTTGAATGAACAGAGAACTTCAAGAGGAACTAAGAAAGAAAAGGAAAATGTTCAGGAAATGGAGGGAAGGACAGACCTCTAAAGAAGAGTACCTCCAGGTTACTAGGCACTGTAGATCAATCATCAGAAAGGCCAAAGCTGAGAGTGAGCTAAGATTGGCCAGGGAAGCCCATTGTAACAAGAAAAGATTTTTCAGTTATGTGAGGAGCAAACGTAAAGTAAAGCAGGCAATAGGCCCACTGTTGGGTGCGGATGGACAAACTCTAACGAAAGATGTACAATGATATAGGCTAGATATCAGGAAAAAAATTTACACAGAGTAGGTCAGCAGTGGATTAGGCTGCCTAAGGAGGTGGTGAGCTCCCCCTCACTGGCCGTCTTCAAGCAAAGGTTGGATACACACTTTTCTTAGATGCTTTAAACAAACAAACAAACAAAAGCCTTTATTGGCATAAGGAACAATGCAGGTAGGGAAATACAAAATAGTACCATTATAAGAATCAGGTTCCGAAGATGATCGACAAGGGCTGTGCAAGTTCTCTGGAAAGTTCTTTAAGTACTCTCGGATGCATTTCATCCGGACCAGGGGATTTGAACTCATCCAGTGCAGCTAAATGCCTCTCGACAACCTCTCTATCCATGTTAACCTGCCACCCAGACACTGTCCTTTGACTATGGCCATCTCCAGATGTGCCTAAACACTTTGACCTGTGGGAAAAAACAGATTTAAAATAGGCACTAAGCCTTTCTGCTTTCTCTGCATCTTCCATTAGAGTTTGTCCATCTGCACTCAACAGCGGGCCTATTGCCTCCTTTACTTAACATTTGCTCCTCACATAACTGAAAAATCTTTTCTTGTTACAATGGGCTTCCCTGGCCAATCTTAGCTCACTCTCAGCTTTGGCCTTTTTGATGATTGATCTACAGTGCCTAGTAACCTGTAGGTACTCTTCTTTAGAGCTCTGTCCTTCCCTCCATTTCCTGAACATTTTCCTTTTCTTTCTTAGTTCCTCTTGAAGTTCTCTGTTCATCCAATAGGCTTCTTAGAGCTCTGTCCTAAGTTTTCTTTATACCGCCAGGGGATATCCGACATTCTATCTTCCTCTCAATTCCATAGTAACGAAACGGCAGTGATCAATAAATTACTTGATAGCAAGGATCCTGAGCGGATCGCCCGCATTGCAAAAATTTTAGCTAAGGTTTTTAGAATTAACTCCTTGTTTTTAACAAAATTGAGTAACTCTGTCTGATTCTTATAATGGTACTATTTTGTATTTCCCTACCTGCATTGTTCCTTATGCCAATAAAGGCTTTTGTTTGTTTGTTTAAAGCATCTAAGAAAAGTGTGTATCCAACCTTTGCTTGAAGACGGCCAGTGAGGGAGAGCTCACCACCTCCTTAGGCAGCCTAATCCACTGCTGAACTACTCTGTGAAAAATTTTTTCCTGATATCTAGCCGATATCATTGTACTTGTAGTTTAAACCCATTACTGCGTGTCCTTTCCTCTGCCGCCAATGGGAACAGCATCCTGCCCTCCTCCAAATGACAACCTTTCAAATACTTAAAGACGGCTATCATGTCCCCTCTCAACCTCCTATTCTCCAGGCTGAACATTCCCAAGTCCCTCAACCTATCTTCATAGGGCTTGGTCCCTTGGCCCCAGATCATCCTCGTCGCTCTCCTCTGTACCCTTTCAATTTTATCTATGTCCTTCTTGAAGTGAGGCCTCCAGAACTGAACACAGTACTCCAGGTGTGGTCTGACCAGTGCCGTATACAATGGGACTATGACTCTGCTTTTTAGGATGCTGTCTAGAACGCTCCAGAGGAAGACCTAATCCCCACAGAGATAATCAAAAATAATTTGGAATTCTGGGCCCCATCTTAGCTTCACTCTTCACCTGCATTGATGCCCATGGCTGTATACCCAAAGACTGGGGACTTACAATCGTCATCCCAATTTACAAAAAAGGGAGGAAGAGTGATCCTGCTCATTATAGACCAATTCGCCTCCTCAACATAATCACAGTAAGCTTTACGCAAGGCACCTTCAGTCAAAATTTCAGGAATGGATGGAACAAGACAATGTCCTTGCTGAGGAACAAGCTGGCTTTAGGGAGGGTCGATCTACTATCGATCAGGGTCTAATTCTACATAACCTTAATGAGAAATATTCCTCTCGCCACACAACTTCCCTCTATGCCACTTTTATAGATTTCAAAGCAGCTTTTGACTCCAGTTCCCATGTCAGATTGTGGGAGAAATTGGAGAATTCTTCAGTAGACCATTGGCTGCTTTATCTGAACACCGCCCGTGGCGCCGCGGGCGCCACGGACTAAATAAAAGAGTAAGGCGTTCTGGGGCGGGATGTGTCCGGGATGAGGAAGGGTCCGGATTGGACCCTTTCTCATGACAGACAATCGGAGGAAACAATCGGCAGGCGCTTCGCACCGCCAACTGGTCCCTTTGATTCCCAGCCCCAGCAACTGCGAGCTGCGCGCAGCGCGGCTTGCAGTTGCTCCTGGACTGACGCCTGAGGGAACCTCCGGCAGCCGCGCAGAGCGCGGCTGCCCGGGGCTCCCTGCCCGAGAGAGCCATCACCTGCCCCTAAACAGAGCCAAAAGAGATGCAAGGGATGTCCTCTGTGTTTTCCGGCAACATTCCTCACATTGCATTAAAGCATTTTAAAATTGGGGGGGGGAAGAGGGGGGAGAAAGGCAAACAGCCTCTCCGCCTAAAGCCCGCTCGAACCGTTGCAGAAAGAAAAACAAAACTGGGCTGCGGACTTCACAATCCAGAACCCTCCAAGGAGTGGGGAGGATTCGGGGCACGGCGAAGCTCAGGAGGGACCGCAAACTCGCACGGCAAAGCGGCGCCGCTCGGGCTCCCCGGAGAAAGAGGCCCCGATCTTCCCACGCAGACCGCAGCCCCCGCGCGCTGCCCCCTCGCCCCCAACTTACTATGGCCTCCGCCATGTCCTCGCAGCCACTCCCGGCTCGCTTCCTGCCCCGGCTTCTGTGGCGCCGCATCTCGCGTGATTGTGCAGCCAACAAGGTTCCAGGGAGAAACAGTCCACCGGCGGCCCTGCCAGCCAGCAGCCCGATGTGCGGGCACAGCCCGCACGCGCGGCCCAATGCGCGGGCGCGGCCCAGGCGAGGCCGAATGCGCGGGCGCGGCTCGCGGGCGCGGCCCAGGCGCAGCTCCCGGGCACGGCCCGGGCCTGTCCGCAATAGGCAGAACTGCTAGGCCTGAAATACTTGGTTAATCAACAGTCCATTGTTTATAATGTATGTTTGGGATTGGGTCATACCCCTCGAATGACTGGTTCCTTTAGTCATTCTGGAGAATCACAACAGCGGCCTTATAATCCAGGTCTAGGCCTCACGTGCATTTCCTTAGAATAGTCAACAAACTGCCCATGGACATAACATCCTTCCCCTCATAAGTAAAAATGAAACTTTATCCACACTGAAGGTACTGTGGCTGCAAGCACACCCATTGAAAACAGTGAAGTTGTATTGATGAGCCAGCCAGTAGGAACCAGTGCATCTCTGCTAGCAGTTGTGGCAGTGCCAGAGGAATCGTCCTTAGAACAGTCTGGGGAAAACAAGACATCCTGAGAAGTGGTGGGTTCCGCTGACATTGGTTCATGCGCTGAGCAGGGTGTCACACTTCATTTTGAGCTCAGTTATCTTATTTGCTCCTAGAAACAGGCTAGGTGAGTGCCATATGAATCCCACTTGATAGAAACTGCCAGATCAAATTCTCCAGTGTGGCCGCTGATGGACATCATCTCAGTCCTTTGGTTAGGCCCTCCACGGATGGCAGGGCACCAATGATTTCAGTTGCTAGCCAGGGCTGCCTACTTAGCATAGGGTCAGGCCGCTGCACGAGGGAACCCCTGGCAGTCGCGCGGAGCGCAGCTGCCCGGGGCTCCCTGCCCGAGAGAGCCGCCGCCTGCCCCAAAAGAGAGCCGCCCAAGAGAGCCGCCGCCCGACAAGGTCAGTTTCTAGCGCCCGCTGTATTCGGCATACAGCGGGCTTTATTACTTGTTTAATACATAAGTTACACGAAGAGACCTCACTGAAAGTGAGATGCAACCCTCAGGGTCATCTCTCCACACCTGTTAAAACTCAAAAAGGTGTTAAGCAAGGTAGCATACTGGCCCCACTTTTATTTAATTTTTATAGTAATTATATTGTGAGCCATTTCAATAACGTGAGCTTTTATCCTCCAATACTTGCTGGAAGATACATTTCAGTTTTTCTGTATGCAGATGATGCAGTAATTCTTTAAAGAACACCTACTGGACTTAAAAGAGCACTGAATGCATTACCATTATATTGTGAAGGGGAACAATTAGAACTTAACTATCAGGAAACCAAAATCATGACATTTGCCAAAAGGCCAAAGAAATACACATGGCACATTGACAGAACTAAGATAAAACAGGTTTCCTATTTCAAATATTTAGGAGTTGTTCTGCAATCATCTGGCCGCAGGATAGCCCATGGGGCTTATGTCACTGGAAAGGCACAAAAAATGCAAATGCCATCCTCAGATTCCTTAGGCTGAAAGGAGGACATTATATCCCTGCAGCTCTAAAATTGCTTGATGCTAAGTCAATGGCACAACTGTTATATGGTGCGCAGCTAGGTCCTTATTCCAACTTTGCATTATTGCATTATTGACAGATAAAACATAGAAGGCTGCCAGGTTCAATATCTCATTTGGAGGGAGTCTTTTCAAAGGAGGAGGGCTAAGAAGAGGCAATATTGACAAACAGAGGAGCCTGTTGAGGGCCAGGGAACAAGCAAAGGGGGATTACTCCTCTTTGGGTTTGTTCTTGGGCTGAACAGGCCATAGGCAACAATTCTATGCCACTGAGAAGGCGGGTACCTATATCTTTGTTCCGGTCCTGACATGTCCCAGCATAACCTCTACTTTGGCCTTCGGAGATTCAGCAGATGATAAATTACTATTTCCCTCAATTTTTCTGCTTTTAGGCTGCCCTCTATCCCCTGGGTCAAATTTGAGCGGGGGGGGGGGGTGGATAGTAGGAAGAGTTTTGCTCCAGCCTGCTGAGACCCAGTTGGAGCACTGACTACAGCAGGTGACAGGATTCAGCTGATTCAAGATCAATGAAAGATAACAAGACTCCCACTTTCAAGTGAGCAGTGAAAGTACTTCCTTTGAATCTAGAATCTACTCAATAAGTTCACAGTGGCTACAAAAGAGTCTCCAATTTAGCTTTCTTACAATAAAAAAATCTAATCAACAGAGCTTAAACCCGAACTCTAGCCACTGTAAAGCACAGGAGAAGGGAATGTTGGTGGGATTCAAGAGTTTTAGGGGAGTATATTTTATCTTGTAACCCACCACGAGCCAGCTTTGCCGAGAGTGGCAGGAAATAAAGATAAGTGTAAAGTTCTGCATCTGGGTCAGAAAAATGAAAAGCATGCCTACTGGATGGGGAAACGCTTCTAGGTAACACTGTGTGTGAACGAGACCTTGGGGTACTTACAAGCTAAACATGAGCAAGCAGTGTGATGCAGCGGTAAAAAAGGCAAATGTATCAACAGGGGCATCACATCAAAATCACAAGTCCCATTGTATACGGCACTGGTCAGATCACACCTGGAGTACTGTGTGCAGTTCTGGAGGCCTCACTTCAAGAAGGACGTAGATAAAATTGAAAGGGTACAGAGGAGAGCGACGAGGATGATCTGGGGCCAAGGGACCAAGCCCTATGAAGATAGGTTGAGGGACTTGGGAATGTTCAGCCTGGAGAAAAGAAGGTTGAGAGGGGACATGATAGCCCTCTTTAAGTATTTGAAAGGTTGTCACTTGGAGGAGGGCAGGATGCTGTTTCTGTTGGCTGCAGAGGAGAGGACACGCAGTAATGGGTTTAAACTTCAAGTACAATGATATAGGCTACATATCAGGGAAAAAATTTTCACAGTCAGATTAGTTCAGCAGTGGAATAGGCTGCCTAAGGAGGTGGTGAGCTCCACCTCACTGGCCGTCTTCAAGCAAAGGTTGGATACACACTTTTCTTGGATGCTTTAGGATGCTTTGGGCTGATCTTGCGTTGAGCAGGGGGTTGGACTAGATGGCCTGTATGGCCCCTTCCAACTGTATGATTCTATGATTCTATGAAATAAATATAAATATAATAAAAATAATAATAATGCCTCCTGGAGCTATTCTGAGCAGGGAAAAGAAAACCTCCTCCCCGATGTTAGAGCCTGAAAGATAAAGGTAGAACAGAAATTTGACAAAATAATATCATTTATATCTTAAAACACTAATGTACAAAACACTAAGTTCTTCCAACTCATTATAAAGAAAAAGGATAACCATGCAGAATAATTATTGACTTTAAACATTTTTATCCTGGTAGCTTTAAAAAAGTAAATAAACCAGAGCTAGCCTAAAAATTGAACCCAGGAGCTGAGCCCATTATTCCACACACTCAGGTGTTATGCTGGACCACAGTGCATACGAAAACTCATAAAATAGGTTGGGTCATTTGTCCAGCATTGACAGAAAGCTTTCTGGAACAAGTTGGTTTTAGAATGACAAGCAGAATGGGGAAATGCACAGCTTCTAGCAAGTCACTTCATGTTTGAAAAGGGTCAGTGCTGCCAGCAGATACTGGCAGATGACCTAAAGAGGCGGATACTGGCAGATGACCTAAAGAGGTATGCACAAACCAACGGAATGGTCATAAGTAATCCTAAAATACTGGTTATCTAAAATTGACCAGAAACACGACACATTTACAAAACAAATATGGCTACTAGGTCAGCTCACCCTGACACAGTCAGGAACAGCATTCATCAAAGCATTTGGTTTGAAAATAAACCAACAGAAGAGAAATTATAGAATACTGTCATGAAACCTGGCTCTAGCAGGTGAGAATAATGCAGCCCTTACTACTGAATCTCTTGTTTGCTGTTTCCAACAAATATTATCCTTTGCTTTTTTTGTGCCTTGAGCACAGAAGAGGCACTCACCTGATCTTAAGAGATTGATAGTTACTGAAGTATTAAATTAACAAATCTTTTATTTCCAGACCAGAAATAAAGCCCGCTGTATGAAAAATACAGCGGGCGCTAGCCATTCCCAGTGGCCCTGGCAGCATTGGCAGGGCGGCTGGGAAGGGCCCTCAGCAGAACGTAACCGCCCGCCCTGGCTAGAAGTGTTCACAGGCAGGCGGGAGTGCTCCCGGATGCCTGGGAAGGCCTTTTCCCCCCGTCCCGGGCCACAGGCCGTCCCCAGCAGGCGAGATTGCAAGCGCCGGCTCTGAGAGCCAGCTATCGTGCTCCAGGCCACTGGGGAAGGTCTTTCCCACCCCCCAGGCCCCCCCACCTACCCAAGACTCGCGGCCTTCTCCAGGGCAAGTCTCTTCCCAGAGCCGGGGAAAGGCCGCCCCCTGCCAGGCTGAGACTTGCGGCCTTCTCCAGGCCCCGGGAAGAGTTTCTTCCTGGAGCCGGGAGAAGGCCAGCGCCCCCCCCCCCCCCGGCCGAGACTCGCGGCCTTCTCCGGGCACCAGGAAGAGGCTGTTCCTGGGCCCGGGAGAAGGCCCTGTGCTCCAGCAACCCCACCAGCGGAAAGGCACCCAGGGCGGGAAAGGAGCAGGGACGCGTCTTCAATGTGGCATCCCTGCTCCTTTCCCTAGGGCAAGGAGAAGCGGGGCGGAGGACTCACCGTGTTAGAAGGGCAACTCCCCAGGCGGCCCAGGCGAGACTGGGCCAAGCAGCCAATGGACTGACATTCAGAGGGCCGCCCGGGGCTTCATGGCTCCTGATTGGGCCCTCTGAATTTTTATCCCAGACAGGGCCCGCCCTTTCTCCTCCCCTTTAGCCCTTACCCTTTTATTTCTACCGCTCCGGAGGAGCGGTTTACAGATTGCAGTTGTGAAACAGGCTTCAAAGCACAAACTCTAATGGATAACTACACAGCACAATAATGGATAAACTACACTGCACAATAACTACACTGCACAATAAACACACAGAGCTGCATCTGAGGAGGAACAGTCCAGGTATTAAGGAACTTGCTACTGAAATCTGAAATTCTTTAAAGGTTTCATCTTTCTTTATCATCCCACAAATTCACAGCCCTCCATGTTTTTGATGCCCATAAAATGAAGTTGCAACTTTTCTTGACTGAGGAGCCAAATACTTACTTCACTTATAGCTGGACTTATAGCTAACTGCTCTCTTCTAACCAGATGCATACCATTACAAGAGTAACATTTTAGAAAGTAATGCACATCACAATAAACATGTTAGCCCCTGAAAATATCTTATGTTAGTAAGTGATTATTTTTCTTTCAGCTAACATGAAATGGCTTTATTTGTTTAAGCTGCTGGAAGCTGCACCATGCTTTAGATATAAAATGTATCTTGTGGACTACTGTGACAAGATTCAGGTAAATGGCAACTTAGTTACAAGAATTTCCTAAACTGTTCAATTGGAGGCCACCCTAGACTGGATCCAGGCTCTAACAAATTGAGATAATTTATACTATTTATAGATAAACTAGAAATTAAGCCCGCTGTGAAGGGAAATACAGTGGGCGCTAGTGCGTGGGGAGGAAGAATGAAGCGAAGGAAGGTAGAAGAGGGGAGGAGGAGTGGGAGGGAGAAAGGAGGGGAAGAGGATTTTGCAGGGATGGATAGAAGGGAGAAGAACAGGAAAGGATCAAGGAAGTATGAGAGGAAGCAAGTGAGAGGGAGAGAGAGAGACAGGAAGGAGATGGAGAAAGAGAGGAAGGAAAGAAGGAAGGAAAGAAGGAAGGAAAGCCTCTTTCTTATCTTGGAGTTTGGGGGCAGAGAGTTTCAAAGAAGGCAGAGGAGGGAGAAAAACTCCAAGACAGACAGAAGTTGAAAGAAATTAGGGGCTTCTCCTTTAAGGCAAGCTTATCACATGGCCACCTTTGGCCAATCAGGGCGTCTCTACCACGGAGGTTCAAAACAGCCTGCTTTCCCAATCCGAATCTTGAAATATTGAGCATTAAAAGCACTCTAAGGTAACGCCTGCTTTCCCAATCCGAATCTTGAAATATTGAGCATTAAAAGCACTCTAAGTTAACGCACAATAAAGGTAGGGTCACTCCGGATCAATCCTTCTTGCTGCAGAAGGAAAATTTAAATCACCCTAAAACAAAACGGAAATCGCATTCTATGTAGACGGCAGGGACTGAATTGACCTGGGATCGGAATAAGAGCACCATGCAGTTTACACCTAGGTTTAAATAGCTAGAACCCCAAAGCTAACCAAGAGAAAGGCTGGGTAATGTCTGTGGGGGCCTCTTCCAAACCCAGGTTCAGAAGGAGTCACAAACTAACCAAACCTGAACAAAATTTAAGATTTCATTTAAGATTATGAACTGGCTCATGGCATCCTCGCCAGAGGCAGAGCTCAGACAACTGAGAGCACGTGGAGAGAGCTACTGGGGAGAGTTGCTGCTGACCAGGTGAGGCTATTGTTCTGCCTGGGTGAGGTGATTGCTGGGTAATTGTTGGGAGGCTTAAAAAGGGCTGCTCCTCACCAGAGGCGAGAGCCGAAGGGCGAGAGACAAAGGGCTCTTGGCCTGTGGCTCTTAGCCTGGGGTTCTTGGCCGAGCAATTAAAATCAGTAGATTATATTTCCCTAGTACTTCCACTGCCTAGACATTACAATGGACCTCCAGGACACTCATCCCATCATCTGCAGTGAGTGTGACATGATTACATTCCTCCCAGAAGACAAGATGGACTACAGCTGCCCCAAGTGTAAGCTGGTAAGACTTTTGGAGGAAAAGATTAGAGGACTAGAAAACAGAATTATTACTCTGACCCAAAGTAAGAAAGGGGAGGAGTTCATAGTCCAGAGCTCTGCAACATGGAATAAAGAGAATACAACCAGTCCTGAAGAGGACAAGGAGATTGACCACAATAGTGAGCCTCTGCAGGCAGTTCGGAAAAAGACTGAACGGCGAAGGGCGAGACAGTTCTCGGGGCCTTTGGTGCTCCAGAATAGATTTCAGGCCCTTGCAGAGGAGGTGCAAGGGTCAACAAGGGAAGAGGTCGCAAAACAAACTCTAAGACAAAGGGAAGAGGCCGCAGGGACAGAAAGAAATGGAATTGAGAAGAAAAAAAAAGGAGAGTACTGGTAATTGGAGACTCCCTGCTAAGAGGAATGGATCGCCATGTGGCTGGGCCCGACCCCCTAACCCGAGAGGTGTGTTGCTTGCCAGGGGCGAAAATTAAAGATGTTTCAGAAAGGCTACCCAAACTCCTCAAATCTACGGATCGCTACCCATTTGTGATGGTCCATGTGGGAACGAATGACATGTCCCTGAATACCATCGCTCCTATTAAAAAAGACTATCAAGATCTGGGGAGGAAGCTCAAGCAAATGGGGGCACAAGTGGTATTCTCTTCAATCTTGCCTGTCAAGGGAAGAGGAATGCATCGGGAGAGGAAGATAATGGAGGTGAATCACTGGCTGCGTAGTTGGTGCTGGCAGGAGAGATTTGGTTTCTGGGACCATGGGATAGGCTTTCTTGAGGAAGGCCTACTAGCACCTGATGGACTGCACTTATCGAAACTGGGGAAGAATGTGTTTGGCAGGAACCTGGGGAGATTCATCAGGAGAGCTTTAAACTAAAGCCACAAGGGGAAGGAGACGATCAACATAGGGAGTGTATGGAAGGAGAACGATCGGAGACAGCCCAACCGGCAAGGCCAGCTCATAGGGAACCAAAAGTAAAAGGATTCAGTTGTCTTTATACTAACGCCCGAAGCATGGGCAATAAAAAGGAAGAGCTGGAACTTCTCATGCTGATGGAAAGGTATGATCTAGTAGGCATCACAGAAACTTGGTGGAATGATTCTCATGACTGGAATGTAATGGTGGATGGATATGAACTGTTCAGAAAAAACAGAATAGATCGAAGAGGTGGAGGAGTGGCACTGTATGTGAGGAAAGGGCTTACCTGTCAGGAAATTCTAGTGAAGGAGAGCATATCTGCAGTGGAAAGCATCTGGGTGAAAATAAGCGAGGGGAAAACAAACAGTGTGGTGGTTGGTGTCTGCTACCGACCGCCTGACCAACGAGAGGATGTGGATGCTGCACTTTGTGAGCAGCTTGAGAAAATATCCAAACGGCAGGACCTTGTCATCATGGGTGACTTCAATTTCCCAGATGTGTGCTGGGAAACTAACTCTGCGAAGCGTCCTCAGTCATGCAAGTTTCTGACCTGCCTGGCTGACAATTTCATTTATCAAATGGTAGATGAACCCACAAGAGGTTCAGCCATACTGGACTTAATACTGACCAACAGGCAAGAGTTGGTGGATGAGGTGAAGGAGGTGGGGACCCTAGGGGGAAGTGACCATGTCCTCATAGAATTCCTTTTGAGATGGGGAGCCAAGGAAGCTTGTAGCCAGACGCGGATGTTGGATTTTCGTAGGGCAAACTTTAATAAACTCAGAGACATGATGAGTGTCATACCATGGACGGGAATGCTGGAAGGGATGGGAGCATGTGAAGGGTGGGCGCTACTCAAACAAGAGCTATTGCATGCTCAATCAATGACTATTCCAGAAATACGAAAACACTGCAGGAGCTCTAAGAAGCCTATTTGGATGAACAGAGAACTTCAAGAGGAACTAAGAAAGAAAAGGAAAATGTTCAGGAAATGGAAGGAAGGACAGAGCTCTAAAGAAGAGTACCTACAGGTTACTAGGCACTGTAGATCAATCATCAGAAAGGCCAAAGCTGAGAGTGAGCTAAGATTGGCCAGGGAAGCCCATTGTAACAAGAAAAGATTTTTCAGTTATGTGAGGAGCAAACATAAAGTCAAGGAGGCAATAGGCCCACTGTTGGGTGCAGATGGACAAACTCTAACGAAAGATGCAGAGAAAGCAGAAAGGCTTAGTGCCTATTTTACATCAGTTTTTTCCCACAGGTCAAAGTGTTTAGGCACATCTAGAGATGGCTGTAGCCAAAGGATAGTGTCTGGGTGGCAGGTTAACATGGATAGAGAGGTTGTCGAGAGGCATTTAGCTGCACTGGATGAGTTCAAATCCCCTGGTCCAGATGAAATGCACCCGAGAGTACTCAAAGAACTTTCCAGAGAACTTGCACAGCCCTTGTCCATCATCTTCGGAACCTCTTTAAGGACTGGAGATGTCCCGGAGGACTGAAAAAGAGCAAACGTTATTCCGATCTTCAAAAAAGGGAGGAAGGATGACCCGGGAAACTACAGACCAGTGAGTCTGACCTCTGTTGTGGGGAAGATAATGGAGCAGATATTAAAGGGAGCGATCTGCAAACATCTGGAGGACAATTTGGTGATCCAAGGAAGTCAGCATGGATTTGTCTCCAACAGGTCCTGCCAGACCAACCTGGTTTCTTTTTTTGACCAAGTAACAGGTTTGCTGGATCGGGGAAATTCGGTTGATGTCATTTACTTGGATTTTAGTAAAGCTTTTGACAAGGTTCCCCGTGATGTTCTGATGGATAAGTTGAAGGACTGCAATCTGGATTTTCAGATAGTTAGGTGGATAGGGAATTGGTTAGAGAACCGCACTCAAAGAGTTGTTGTCAATGGTGTTTCATCAGACTGGAGAGAGGTGAGTAGCGGGGTACCTCAGGGCTCGGTGCTCGGCCCGGTACTTTTTAACATATTTATTAATGATCTAGATGAGGGGGTGGAGGGACTACTCATCAAGTTTGCAGATGACACCAAATTGGGACGACTGGCAAATACTCCGGAAGATAGAGACAGAGTTTAACGAGATCTGAACACAATGGAAAAATGGGCAAATGAGAACAAGATGCAATTCAATAAAGATAAGTATAAAGTTCGGCATCTGGGTCAGAAAAATGAAAAGCATGCCTACTGGATGGGGGATACGCTTCTAGGTAGCACTGTGTGTGAACGAGACCTTGGGGTACTTGTGGATTGTAAACTAAACATGAGCAGGCAGTGTGATGCAGCGGTAAAAAAGGCAAATGCCATTTTGGGCTGTATCAACAGAGGCATCACATCAAAATCACAAGATGTCATAGTCCCATTGTATACGGCACTGGTCAGACCACACCTGGAGTACTGTGTGCAGTTCTGGAGGCCTCACTTCAAGAAGGACGTAGATAAAATTGAAAGGGTACAGAGGAGAGCGACAAAGATGATCTGGGGCCAAGGGACCAAGCCCTATGAAGATAGGTTGAGGGACTTGGGAATGTTCAGCCTGGAGAAAAGGAGGTTGAGAGGGGACATGATAGCCCTCTTTAAGTATTTGAAAGGTTGTCACTTGGAGGAGGGCAGGATGCTGTTTCTGCTGGCTGCAGAGGAGAGGACACGCAGTAATGGGTTTAAACTTCAAGTACAACGATATAGGCTAGATATCAGGAAAAAGTTTTTCACAGTCAGAGTAGTTCAGCAGTGGAATAGGCTGCCTAAGGAGGTGGTGAGCTCCCCCTCACTGGAAGTCTTCAAGCAAAGGTTGGATACACACTTTTCTTGGATGCTTTAGGATGCTTAGGGCTAATCCTGCGTTGAGCAGGGGGTTGGACTAGATGGCCTGTATGGCCCCTTCCAACTCTATGATTCTATGATTCTATGATTCTATCCCTAGTTTTAATTGTAGTTATGGGTCATTTACGCCTATACAAGTTATCACAGGATGCTGTAGTGAAATGAGTCAGCCTTTAGCTTTTTCATCTTCAACATTACTTCATCAGCACAGGTACTGTACAAAACTCCAGGGAACCACACAAAATTAGAAAATCTCTTTCAAGACCTTTACTATGCAAGGTAACGCAATGAGACTATGAATAAAATTGTAGTTGATGTCCAAACATTGCAGCAGGCGCTGCCTTTACATACAAAACTGAGTCTAAACAGTTTGTTCTGTATATTTTGGCTTATATTTTAATACAGAAAGGCACAGAAATAATTTCTACTATTCAAGCAGCCCTGCAGTGTAATGAAAGACACACAAACCTTTTAATTTCCTCACAAGAGATAACAATGATGAACATTTATTCTGCTTATTTTTTAGGTGTTGCATCAAAGACAATAGACATACAGCTGCTTTGCATGTCACACAGGGCAGGAAAAGTTGAATAGTTTGAACAGCATATTAGAAAGCCAGCAGAGCTGACAAACAATACATGAAGTCAGCTGCTAAACCAATTGTTCCATAGCCATTAAGATTTCCTAACCAGCCACCACGAGATTCAGCCTGCTTTGTGGCCAAGGAACAAAATGTCAACATAATATCACCCACCAGGAAAGGTGGATTTCTTCATTCCTCCAAGCAAGTCAATATTATTGTCCAACAGCCTATCTGTAGTTCCCAGAGAAGAATGTGCAATAATGGAAAGTGTAACTAATCATCAAGGAGAAGGATCTTCACCTCTAATAGCTTTGTACTTGGACATGTCCTCCGGGAACACTTTTGTGAGCTCTTGAATCAACAAGCTTTTGAATTTCTAGAAGAAAAACAGAGCACATGTGAGAGGTGGCTCTTTTTATGAGAAATAGAAATAAGAGACACACCCAGTATTTGCCTTTATAAGGAGAACATCAACACTTGAGGGATATATCCGGAAATAATTAAAGGAGTTAAAGGTAAAGGTATCCCCTGTGCAAGCACTGGGTCATGTCTGACCCTTGGGGTGACACCCTCTAGCGTTTTCATGGCAGAATCAATATGGGGTGGTTTGCCAGTGCCTTCCCCAGTCATTGCCGCTTACCCCCCAGCAAGGATGGAAGGCTGAGTCAACCTTGAGCCTGCTGCTGGGATTGAACTCCCAACCTCATGGGCAGAACTTTCAGACTGCATGTCTGCTGCCTTACCACTCTGCGCCACAAGAGGCTCTATTAAAGGAGTTACCTGTACACAAAGATCAATCACCACACAAAACTGCCTTATAATAAATCAGATCATTGTTCCTTCAAGGTCAGTGCTTTTACTACTCAGACAGTACTGTCTATTCCAGGCTTTCTCGAAACCCTAGGGTTTCTTGACAGCTCTGGAAGGGTTTCCAAAATGGGTGAGAGTTAATTTTAATTGTTAAGCATTTATTGGTAATATGACCATACATGGTCATGTAGACCCCCTCCCCCAATGGCCAATGATGGGCCTGGGGGTGTTGAAAAGGGGAAGAGCCCTGGGTGGCTATGTGCCAAGCTATGCTTCCCAACCATATTCTGCACAACGACACCACTTCTGAGGTTTCTCGAAGCCTGAAGAATGTTTCAGGGGTTTCTCAACCATAAAAAAATTGAGAAAGCCTAGTCTACTCAGGCAGATTCTCTTGCAGAGGTCATATCACCTGTTGTGTGGATAGGGTTTGCACCAGGACCTTCTACATGCAATGCCATGCCAAGCTAATAGTCTCTCACCAAACCATGCTAGATTACAATTTCACTTACGTGCACAGGTGAATGGCCATTTCTTAAGAGGAAATATTACCAGTAAACTTCTCCAAGATGCAAACACCAGATGACTGGCACAATCACCAAAGTCAATCCAGAGTAAACTGATGGCCTCATACTAAGAATACAAACCTATTAGATCAAACATTCAGATCTTTCACTACACTACAGTACAATAATCAACATGTTTTAATGATTTACCTGAGACATGTATTTCTGACCAAAATCAAAAACATGTCTTAAGAACTAGCTCTTATGTTTGGAATGTTCAGATTAGAAAGCAATAAGAGTTGAGTGCAATGCCAACATCACACTAAGGCTCTTGTGGACATTATCTCACAGTGAAGACACCACATACCCAATTACGTATCTATGGGATCAGCAAATCATGGGATGTTTTTGTAGGGGAGGGTCACAGATGTTAAGTCATTTTCCACAACCAAAAGCTTGGTGGAAGAGCTCCATCTTGCAAGCCCTACAGAACTGTGCCAGCTCCAACAGGGCCTGAGTCTCCTCCAGGAGCTCCTTTCAGCAAGTAGGGGCCAGGACTGAAAACATCTTGGCCCTGATTGGGACCAGAGACCACCAACTGGTTGGAATTTGCAGAGCAGAGTGCTCTTCAGGAGGCAAAGAGGCAGTCCCTTAGGTATGATGGGCCCAAACTATTATCATCAGTAATACTAAATATCTAATGAGATGTGTGATATGGGACATATAGTAATGATTAAAATAATAGTTTGCTTCCCCTGCTTGTTTGCTCAATATATTATGTAGTCAAAAGCAAATTCTGAATAATTCTGAATAATTATATTATAAACCCCTTTTCTGTACTCCTCCTGTAATGTCTATTATATCTTTTAAAAATAAAATTGACATAAAAAGAAACCACAACTGTTTGAAGAACTGGGACAGGGCAAACAAACTGCAACTGGTAAACTCCTGAGAATCAAACGTTTTTAAGATTTTGTCTCAGAATTTAAGAATTCAACCACAAATCAAGGAAACCTTCTTTATGCACACACAAAACCATATAAAATTCCTTCATTAAATATAAACATCGCCTGGAACTATTGCTAACGAACAGTACAAATATTATGTAAAATGTGCACCTCACCTTCATGGTATCAATTTTGCCTTTCACTTGCTCATTTTTTGCCAGAGCTCGTTCCAAACATTCTTTAGTATATAGTTGAGGATTGCGGCCTTGATCTATATACCTGGAGAAAAAAACCAAATTGTGTAATTAGGATTATCCTTTCTTAGCAGTCAAAATTGTCGCAATACAGGTATCTGGGCCATCTATATCACTTTCTAAAACATGCACATGAACACAAGGAATGGTTCAGATCTGCAGGATTATGAGCATCTTGCTTGCATTTTCTTACATTGGCATGGATCATCCACCCCCCCCTCACAAACTGGCGGTAGAGAGCGTCACCCCCCTCCTGTTGTTGAGGATGCGGAGAGCAATGAGTAGATTACGCCATCGCTGTTGCCATTACTGTAAATTATCGGATTTTATTGTCATTTTATGGTTTTAGGGGACGGGGTTATGTAAGCCGCCTCGAGCCTTCGGGGGGAGGCGGGGTATAAATATAAATATTTAAAATATATATATATATACGTATTATATTTTATTATTGTATTTTAACAATGTTTTAAACCACTCAGACAGCAGGGCTGATATGGGTTGTCTAGAAATTTAATAAATAAATGTACAAGCTACCAGGTATTAAGATAGCCAGCAGACTCTGGGCCTCTAGAAGGGTACTATTTTTCAGTGAAAATTCATAGAACTGAAAATGAAAATTTCATAAAGAAAAAAAAAGGGATACTGCTTCCAGTATTGGAGGGCAAGAGAACCAGAAAAAGACATTATAGTTGAGAAGTGGTTGGCAGAAAGTTAGAGCCCAATATCAGCAATCTTCACACAAGGCCAAAGCTGAGAGTGAGCTAAGATTGGCCAGGGAAGCCCATTGTAACAAGAAAAGATTTTTCAGTTACGTGAGGAGCAAACGTAAAGTAAAGGAGGCAATAGGCCCGCTGTTGGGTGCAGATGGACAAACAGGCAAGAGTTGGTGGATGAGGTGAAGGAGGTGGGGACCCTAGGGGGAAGTGACCATGTCCTCATAGATTTCCTTTTGAGATGGGGAGCCAAGGAAGCTTGTAGCCAGACGCGGATGTTGGATTTTCGTAGGGCAAACTTTAATAAACTCAGAGACATGATGAGTGTCATACCATGGACAAGAATGCTGGAAGGGAAGGGAGCATGTGAAGGTTGGGCTCTACTCAAACAAGAGCTATTGCATGCTCAATCAATGACTATTCCAGAAAGATGAAAACACTGCAGGAGCTCTAAGAAGCCTATTTGGATGAACAGAGAACTTCAAGAGGAACTAAGAAAGAAAAGGAAAATGTTCAGGAAATGGAGGGAAGGACAGAGCTCTAAAGAAGAGTACCTACAGGTTACTAGGCACTGTAGATCAATCATCAGAAAGGCCAAAGCTGAGAGTGAGCTAAGATTGGCCGGGGAAGCCCATTGTAACAAGAAAAGATTTTTCAGTTATGTGAGGAGCAAACGTAAAGTCAAGGAGGCAATAGGCCCACTGTTGGGTGCAGATGGACAAACTCTAACGAAAGATGCAGAGAAAGCAGAAAGGCTTAGTGCCTATTTTACATCAGTTTTTTCCCACAGGTCAAAGTGTTTAGGCACATCTAGAGATTGCTGTAGCCAAAGGATAGTGTCTGGGTGGCAGGTTAACATGGATAGAGAGGTGGTCGAGAGGCATTTAGCTGCACTGGATGAGTTCAAATCCCCTGGTCCGGATGAAATGCACCCGAGAGTACTCAAAGAACTTTCCAGAGAACTTGCACAGCCCTTGTCCATCATCTTCGGAACCTCTTTAAGGACTGGAGATGTCCCGGAGGACTGGAAAAGAGCAAACATTATTCCGATCTTCAAAAAAGGGAGGAAGGATGACCCGGGAAACTACAGACCAGTGAGTCTGACCTCTGTTGTGGGGAAGATAATAGAGCAGATATTAAAGGGAGCGATCTGCAAACATCTGGAGGACAATTTGGTGATCCAAGGAAGTCAGCATGGATTTGTCTCCAACAGGTCCTGCCAGACCAACCTAGTTTCCTTTTTTGACCAAGTAACAGGTTTGCTGGATCGGGGAAATTTGGTTGATGTCATTTACTTGGATTTTAGTAAAGCTTTTGACAAGGTTCCCCATGATGTTCTGATGGATAAGTTGAAGGACTGCAATCTGGATTTTCAGATCGTTAGGTGGATAGGGAATTGGTTAGAGAACCGCACTCAAAGAGTTGTTGTCAATGGTGTTTCATCAAGACTGGAGAGATGTGAGTAGTGGGGTACCTCAGGGTTCGGTGCTCGGCCCGGTACTTTTTAACATATTTATTAATGATCTAGATGAGGGGGTGGAGGGACTACTCATCAAGTTTGCAGATGACACCAAATTGGGAGGACTAGCAAATACTCTGGAATATAGAGACAGAGTTCAATGAGATCTGAACACAATGGAAAAATGGGCAAATGAGAACAAGATGCAATTTAATAAAGATAAGTGTAAAGTTCTGCATCTGGGTCAGAAAAACGAAAAGCATGCCTACTGGATGGGGGATACGCTTCTAGGTAGCACTGTGTGTGAACGAGACCTTGGGGTACTTGTGGATTGTAAACTAAACATGAGCAGGCAGTGTGATGCAGTGGTAAAAAAGGCAAATGCCATTTTGGGCTGTATCAACAGAGGCAGCACATCAAAATCACAAGATGTCATAGTCCCATTGTATACGGCACTGGTCAGACCACACCTGGAGTACTGTGTGCAGTTCTGGAGGCCTCACTTCAAGAAGGACATCGATAAAATTGAAAGGGTACAGAGGAGAGCGACAAAGATGATCTGGGGCCAAGGGACCAAGCCCTATGAAGATAGGTTGAGGGACTTGGGAATGTTCAGCCTGGAGAAAAGGAGGTTGAGAGGGGACATGATAGCCCTCTTTAAGTATTTGAAAGGTTGAAAGGAGGGCAGGATGCTGTTTCTGCTGGCTACAGAGGAAAGGACACGCAGTAATGGGTTTAAACTTCAAGTACAACGATATAGGCTAGATATCAGGAAAAAGTTTTTCTCAGTCAGAGTCGTTCAGCAGTGGAATAGGCTGCCTAAGGAGGTGGTGAGCACCCCCTCACTGGAAGTCTTCAAGCAAAGGTTGGATACACACTTTTCTTGGATGCTTTAGGATGCTTAGGGCTTATCCTGCGTTGAGCAGGGGGTTGGACTAGATGGCCTGTATGGCCCCTTCCAACTCTATGAGTCTATGATTCTATGATTCCAGGTTGTAAACTGCCTTGGGCTGTATTTTATTTGATTTCTGTACGGCTTCCATATGGCTCAGGGTGGTTTACATACAACTTGGGGGGATACATGGAACAAATTAATATATAACATAAACCAATACAACAACAACAATCTAAATAACACAATTTCAGTGATCTTAAACAACAATATTACAGGAACTTAACTAAGGCCATTAGAGAGGACAGACTGGTTCAGGCCATGGAGGGGATGTCTGAGGGGGAACCTGTTGTCGGTCTCAGGCAAATGCCTGGTGGAGGAGCTCCGTTTTGCAGGCCCTGTGGAATTTTGGGAGTTTGGACAGGGCCCTGATCTCCTCAGGGAGCTCGTTCCACCAGGTGGGGGCCAGGACAGAAAAGTCTCTGGTCCTGTTTTTTGTTTTGTTTTTTAAAGAAAATTTTATTTGTTCCATTGTAATTACATATTAATTTCTTAGCAATTGCATTCATATAACTACTTCCAAAACAAAAATCTTTTGGTGCAACTAGATTAAACTTAACATCAACATAGTAAACATAAAAAAACAGTGATTCCATTTGTTTCGGAATGTTATCTGGGAAGAAACTTAATAAAAATTGCTCTGGTTTCATGGCAAAATTTAGGTTTAACATTTTTTCTAATTCCATGTGAATCTTAGACCAGAGCTTATGCACTCTGGGACACCTACACATGGGGGAAAAGGATCCTATTTTCTCTTGACGTTTTCAGCATCTATTGCTGCTTCCTTTAGACATCCTTGCTATTATCTTAGGTGTTATATACCAGCGATAGAACATTCTGTACCAATTCTCTGATGGCTTGACTTCTCATAAGTTTGTTCACCTTTTTCCACATCTCTTCCCATATGTCTAACGGCACTGTATTTTCAAAGTTCCTCATCCATTTAACCATGCAATTTTTGACTGTTTCTATTTGTTTCATGTTTTAATAATATTTTATAAATATGACCTTGTAAATGAGACTTTTGCTGTATGATCAGTTCCTCGAACTCTGTAAATGCCCCCCTTGTACCTTCGCGTGTTTTGAAGTCTGTTTTGAGTCTAGATTTTAGTTGATTATATTCCAACCACTTTATTGGAATTCCTTCTTGGTTTATAGTTGACAGTTCTTTAAGTTATCTTGTATTGGTTAGGATATCTTTATACTTTAGGCATGTGATCCTTGCTTGCTGTTGTAATGTAAAGTATGCCTCTATTGGTGATTTTAGTAAAGAAGGGGTTGGAGAAAGTCTTTTCCTGTATCTTTGCCATATCTTGACAGCACCGTAGCTGCAGTGGTTTTCCTTTATCTTCAACTTTTCTTTTTTCCAATAAGATGGCCAAAGAATTTCATGCAACCCTATCCCTTGATTCTCTCTTTCTATTACTAAGTCTCTTACCATTGGGTCTATCATCCAAACTGCCAGTGTGACCAAAATAGCTGAGTGCAAATATAATTTCAGATTTGGCAGAGCCTGTCCTCCCCTCTTCTTCTCATCTTGTAACACTCTAGCTGATACTCTGTGTTTCTTATAAGCCCAAACAAAATTGTGTAATTCTGCTTGCCATTTATTCAATAATCTATCCTCAAGCATGATAGGTAAAGTTTGAAATAGAAAGTTTATTTTTGGAAGTATATTAATTTTTATTACCGCTATGCGTACAGACCATGAGATTTTCATTCTTGACCATCGTTCCAGATCTTTTTGAATTATTTTCCATACTCTTTGGTAGTTGTTCTTTGTTAGGCCTGTTAGATCTTTATCTAAGTATACTCCCAGATATTTTATCACTTTCGGATTCACTTCACTTCCTATAGTTTGATTAATATAACATTCTTCTGATTTCTTCATCCCCTGTAAGAATATTTTAGTTTTGAGCTTATTAATCTTATATCCAGCATGCTGCCCAAATAATTTAGTAAATCATAAAGTGCCAGAATAGAAGTCAGGGGATTCGTTAGCACACATACTACGTCATCTGCGTAACTTAAATTCTTCTTTTCCTACTTTCAATCCGTTGATGCTATCGCAGAAGCGTATTTTAGTTGCTAGTATTTCCAGAATCAAATTAAAAAGCAGCGGTGATAATGGACATCCCTGCCTTGTTCCTTTTTTTATTTCAATGCTATTTTCTGTCAGCATACCATTTACAAGTATTCTCGTTTCTTGCCGGGAATATATCTTCGCCACTAAATTTAAGAAGGTGTCGCCACAATCCATTTTTCTTAAAGTCTCCATTAGGAAATTCCAAAAAACATTGTCAAACACCTTCTCAGCATCCAGAAATAAAAATGCAACTTGAAGTTTCTGCTGTTTGGCCAAGTTCATTGCGCCCAAAATAAATCTCACATTATGCCTCATCAATCTTTTTGGCATAAAGCCAGTTTGATCATAATTCACTTTTTTAGCCTCATAGAATCATAGAGTTGGAAGGGGCCATACAGGCCATCTAGTCCAACCCCCTGCTCAACGCAGGATTAGCCCTAAGCATCCTAAAGCATCCAAGAAAAGTGTGTATCCAACCTTTGCTTGAAGACTTCCAGTGAGGGGGAGCTCACCACCTCCTTAGGCAGCCTATTCCACTGCTGAACTACTCTGACTGTGAAAAACTTTTTCCTGATATCTAGCCTATATCGTTGTACTTGAAGTTTAAACCCATTACTGCGTGTCCTCTCCTCTGCAGCCAGCAGAAACAGCATCCTGCCCTCCTCCAAGTGACAACCTTTCAAATACTTAAAGAGGGCTATCATGTCCCCTCTCAACCTCCTTTTCTCCAGGCTGAACATTCCCAAGTCCCTCAACCTATCTTCATAGGGCTTGGTCCCTTGGCCCCAGATCATCTTTGTCGCTCTCCTCTGTACCCTTTCAATTTTATCTACGTCCTTCTTGAAGTGAGGCCTCCAGAACTGCACACAGTACTCCAGGTGTGGTCTGACCAGTGCCGTATACAATGGGACTATGACATCTTGTGATTTTGATGTGATGCCTCTGTTGATACAGCCCAAAATGGCATTTGCCTTTTTTACCGCTGCATCACACTGCCTTCTCATGTTTAGTTTACAATCCACAAGTACCCCAAGGTCTCGTTCACACACAGTGCTACCTAGAAGCGTATCCCCCATCCAGTAGGCATGCTTTTCATTTTTCTGACCCAGATGCAGAACTTTACACTTATCTTTATTAAATTGCATCTTGTTCTCATTTGCCCATTTTTCCATTGTGTTCAGATCTCGTTGAACTCTGTCTCTATCTTCCGGAGTATTTGCCAGTCCTCCCAATTTGGTGTCATCTGCAAACTTGATGAGTAGTCCCTCCACCCCCTCATCTAGATCATTAATAAATATGTTAAAAAGTACCGGGCCGAGCACCGAGCCCTGAGGTACCCCGCTACTCACCTCTCTCCAGTCTGATGAAACACCATTGACAACAACTCTTTGAGTGCGGTTCTCTAACCAATTCCCTATCCACCTAACGATCTGAAAATCCAGATTGCAGTCCTTCAACTTATCCATCAGAACATCATGGGGAACCTTGTCAAAAGCTTTACTAAAATCCAAGTAAATGACATCAACCAAATTTCCCCGATCCAGCAAACCTGTTACTTGGTCAAAAAAGGAAACTAGGTTGGTCTGGCAGGACCTGTTGGAGACAAATCCATGCTGACTTCCTTGGATCACCAAATTGTCCTCCAGATCTTTGCAGATCGCTCCCTTTAATATCTGCTCCATTATCTTCCCCACAACAGAGGTCAGACTCACTGGTCTGTAGTTTCCTGGGTCATCCTTCCTCCCTTTTTTGAAGATCGGAATAACGTTTGCTCTTTTCCAGTCCTCCGGGACATCTCCAGTCCTTAAAGAGGTTCCGAAGATGATGGACAAGGGCTGTGCAAGTTCTCTGGAAAGTTCCTTGAGCATTTCATCCGGACCAGGGGATTTGAACTCATCCAGTGCAGCTAAATGCCTCTCGACAACCTCTCTATCCATGTTAACCTGCCACCCAGACACTATCCTTTGGCTACAGCAATCTCTAGATGTGCCTAAACACTTTGACCTGTGGGAAAAAACTGATGTAAAATAGGCACTAAGCCTTTCTGCTTTCTCTGCATCTTTCGTTAGAGTTTGTCCATCTGCACCCAACAGTGGGCCTATTGCCTCCTTGACTTTACGTTTGCTCCTCACATAACTGAAAAATCTTTTCTTGTTACAATGGGCTTCCCCGGCCAATCTTAGCTCACTCTCAGCTTTGGCCTTTCTGATGATTGATCTACAGTGCCTAGTAACCTGTAGGTACTCTTCTTTAGAGCTCTGTCCTTCCCTCCATTTCCTGAACATTTTCCTTTTCTTTCTTAGTTCCTCTTGAAGTTCTCTGTTCATCCAAATAGGCTTCTTAGAGCTCCTGCAGTGTTTTCATCTTTCTGGAATAGTCATTGATTGAGCATGCAATAGCTCTTGTTTGAGTAGAGCCCAACCTTCACATGCTCCCTTCCCTTCCAGCATTCTTGTCCATGGTATGACACTCATCATGTCTCTGAGTTTATTAAAGTTTGCCCTACGAAAATCCAACATCCGCGTCTGGCTACAAGCTTCCTTGGCTCCCCATCTCAAAAGGAAATCTATGAGGACATGGTCACTTCCCCCTAGGGTCCCCACCTCCTTCACCTCATCCACCAACTCTTGCCTGTTGGTCAGTATTAAGTCCAGTATGGCTGAACCTCTTGTGGGTTCATCTACCATTTGATAAATGAAATTATCAGCCAGGCAGGTCAGAAACTTGCATGACTGAGGACGCTTCGCAGAGTTAGTTTCCCAGCACACATCTGGGAAATTGAAGTCACCCATGATGACAAGGTCCTGCCGTTTGGATATTTTCTCAAGCTGCTCACAAAGTGCAGCATCCACATCCTCTTGTTGGTCAGGCGGTCGGTAGCAGACACCAACCACCACACTGTTTGTTTTCCCCTCGCTTATTTTCACCCAGATGCTTTCCACTGCAGATATGCTCTCCTTCACTAGAATTTCCTGACAGGTAAGCCCTTTCCTCACATACAGTGCCACTCCTCCACCTCTTCGATCTATTCTGTTTTTTCTGAACAGTTCATATCCATCCACCATTACATTCCAGTCATGAGAATCATTCCACCAAGTTTCTGTGATGCCTACTAGATCATACCTTTCCATCAGCATGAGAAGTTCCAGCTCTTCCTTTTTATTGCCCATGCTTCGGGCGTTAGTATAAAGACAACTGAATCCTTTTACTTTTGGTTCCCTATGAGCTGGCCTTGCCGGTTGGGCTGCCTCCGATCGTTTTCCTGCCTCAGATCGTTTTCCTCTCTGCCAAGATTTTAGTGAAGATTTTATAATCAATATTTAGCAGAGAAATAGGCCTATATGAGTGTGGTGACAGTCAGTCTCCCACTTCTTTAAAAATGAATGATATAGAGGCTTGATTCCAGGATTCTGGTAGCTTCATATTTTGTTTTTCGATAACCTCATTCATAAATTGTAAAAATATAGGGGAGATCACACGTGAAAGCTTCTTGTAGTATACTGATGACAATCCATCTGGCCCTGGCGCCTTTTGAGATTTTGTTGATGATATTGCATCGTTTATTTCTTGCATTGTTATCTTCTGATTCAATATGTTTTTTATGATTTTCTGTGAAATGTTTTATGTGTATACCTTTACAAAATGTTGCATTATCCATCAAATTTCTGCCCTCCTGATACAGTTGTTGAAAGAATTTAGTGAGACAACGCTGAATTTCTGACTCAGTCACATGCTTTTTCCCTTCTGTTTTTAATTTGTTTATATATTGTTTTTGAGCTTTCACTCTTAACTTTTGAGCCAGCCATCTACCTGGTTTGTCCCCCCATTCAAATTCTTTTTGTTTCAAGAACTCCAGTTTTTTCCTCAGATCTTCCGATTCGATGCTGTCCCTCTGTAGTCTAAGCAATCTTATCTGTTTAGCTGTCTTCCTTGTTTGCCATACTTGATGTTCTTGTTCTAGCTTTTTAAGAGTTCCTAAGATCTGACCTAGTTCTTCTTTCTTTTTTGCCCTCTTGGCATTAGCATGTGATAAGATGCCTCTCATGAAAGCCTTAATTGCATCCCATACTGTTGCTAACAATACTTCTGGAGTATCGTTCAATTGGAAAAATTCTTGCAGATCTGATTCACATTTTTTCAAAATCCTTGAGTCCTCTAGGATGAAGTTATTCATTTTCCATCTTCTTCTTCCTATTCTCTTGTACGAAAACTCCATCCATAGAGGATTATGATCGACAAAAGTGTTGGGCAAGATGTCAATTCTAGCTATTCTAGACAGCAATTGTGAAGAAGACCAGCATTGATCTAGCCTTGAATACGAAGAGTGCCTGTTGGAAAAAAATGTATATTCACGCTGTTTTGGATGTCGCACTCTCCAGCCATCCACCAGCGAGAGTTCAACTTTTGAGAAGTTTGAACCAGTTTTTTTCTCTGATTTATCTAAGTTAGCATTATGGGTTGCATTAAAATCTCCGATTATGACCAAATTATTATCTGTCACTTCTAAGTGTTGATCAAAAAATTCTTCATAGAATTTGTCTTTATTATTGTTAGGGGTATATATGTTTACATGTTCTAACCAACTGCCCCTGAGGGCCAACGTTGTGATCTTGACTTTTGTTGTGTTTGCTGTGGGTCTTTATCTTGTCTGAGGCCTGCTAGTTCTTGTGCTTGAAGCGTTTTTCTGCCTGATGGTAATAACACCTCCAGCGCAAACGGTATTTTCCAAAAATATTTTATACTTTTACTTATTAGAATTTGTCTTAAAAAATGATATTGTGCTCCTTTGCATAGAGTTTCAACTGGAAAGTCCTGAAATATTTGTAATTCTTGTTTATCAATTGTGAATGGCTCATCACGATTTTTCAGTTGAAAGGCATTTTTGGTCTTTTTACAACCAAAACTAGCCAGTATGTCTTGGATCAGCGGTCCGCAAGCTTTCGCCCACTGCGGACCGCTGCGGCGTAGTGGGGGGAGAGGGCGGCCCGGGGGCTTGCGCACGCGCGTTAGCGCCCGGCATTCCGCGCATGCGCTTTTGCGCCACCATGCCGGCCGCGGCTCCCCCTCCCGGCCCCTTCAGGCCACCAGCAAAAGTGGCCGATTAGCTTGTGGCTCCGCAAGCTTCTCTTCCCTCCCCTCCCGAAATAAGAAGCTCACTTTGGCGGTCGATTTGCTCGCAGCCTGGCGAGCTTCTTGCTTCGGGGGGGGGGAAGAAGGAACCGCAGCCCGGCACCAGGCCGCAGCCCGCGGGTTGGGGACCACTGCCTTGGATGATCCTTCCATTTCTCCCCCTTATGGTTAATTCTATATATCTTGTCCAGGGAAACTTCCTCTTCTGGCAGATATTGTTGCAGTTCTTTTGTTAATTCCAGCCTCAGATTATGCTTGCCAAAAGATTCTTTGATTCCTCTGAATCTCAGATTTCTCGATCTGTTCTCCACCTCTAATACCTCCAACTTGCCCTCTATTGATTTCTTCCAGTCTGTAATTTCTCAATCTCTTTTTCCAGATCTTCTAGCTTTTTTGTATTATCTTCTACTACCACCTTCAACCCGTTAATCCTTCCTGAAAGCTCCAACTTACAATCTTGTATTTCTTTAAGAATTTCTTTAGATTGCTGTTTTAGCAGATCTTCCGTTGAAGCTTTTATATCCCTACTTTGTTTTTCAAATAGTCTAATTAATTGTCCCATACCCAGTGGTCTCACTTCTTCAAAATCTTCCTCCTCTATATCGACCCCTATCTTTGTGTCTCTTTTTGTCTTTTCCTCTATTTTCTTAGTTTTAGCTGCTCAGTTTCCAAAAGGTTATTATGTCTGTTGTAAATTTTTTAACAGGCGATCTAATAGCTTTGGGAGTCTTCCTTTCCTTTCTATGCATAAACAAATCACTGTTGTAATAATACAATGTAATCAACACTATAATTAACAAAAATAAACAAAATAATAACAACTCAGCCACAATACAGCAATTAGCCTTGCAATCTGATATTTCAATATAGCCTTTACAATTTGTCACTTCTCTTATTTGTTGCTAATTGTTTACCTTAATATATATTTTACTATATTCTGCTAACAATTGACTAACAATTATCTAAAGAAAATAATACAGAACAAATAGTATCTATTAACCTTATCTCCAAATGATTTGGCCTTAGTACCCGGCCAAAGCATTATCTTATATACTATAATATATTATATTATAACCTCTTGAAAGGTATAGGGTATAAGGTATAAAGTAAAGGCAGAAAAATGCTCAAACAGTTGGGGGTAAAAGAGAACAGAAGGGAAGGGGCTGGAAGAACAGAACACAAAAGGATAAGGAGTACAGATAGGAAAATAAAAAGTAGGAAGCGGAAATGATATAAAAGGAGAGATAAGAAGGAAAGTAAGAAGCAAAAAGGAAAAAGAGACTTCAATTCAAATGCCCTTATCCACCCAAGATTCACAGCATCCAAGTGTCTGGGTTCTTTGAGTCTTCCTCTCAATTAAAGTTGATACTGAAGCTGTCGCCTAGGGCTGTCAGCTGTTCTGCTAGTTCTTCAAATTCACCAGAGCGAGGAAGTCACTTAGAGCAGCCAAATCCTGTAGCACATTTCAGCTATTCAACTCCTCTCCCTCGCCTCCCAGACAAACGTCGATTAGAGCAACTATTCAATCTGCATATAAACTCCTGTCCCCTGTCTCACCTACTGAAGCAGGAACCAAAACGTGGAAATGAAATAGTCCACTCCTGCACCTCCGGTCCTCCTCCCCAAGCGATTTTGTAGAGGAATAGAAAAATAAGGAAAAGAAACAGGTCAGAACACGGACAATAAATTCCCAGATTTGTCCGCTACTGAATTCCAGCTGTTGAAAAATAAGAAGAAAGGAAAAAAAAGAAACGGCTTCTATTGTCTCTGGGATCAGGCAATGTCTTGGACAACTTTCAGACTTTCTTCCGAGTAGATGCCCAATCAGTCACGAAGCTTCACTCTGCTTACTTCTGCCTCTGCAATCGCGCTCAGCCGATTTAAAGGGACCGGAGGGCTTGATATTAGTTAAATGTAAATTTCTTTAAATGTTTAACGCAGTTCGTATTTCTATAGGAATGAGCCTTACTTTTGTGGCAGTCCCGGCTCTTAAGTGCTCTTAAATGCTAAGTCCTGAGGCTTTTGTTTGCCCGGCTCGCAATTCTATAGCTCTGACAAATCCGGGTTTTTTTCTCCAAGCCATATCCGCGATGCTTAGTGAATGAATGGGTAAGCAAAGGAGAAAGAACAAGGAGAGAAAATAGGAAAAATAGAAAAAACCTCAAATGGCAGCGGTGTCCTCTTTGCCCCTTTTCCCTGAGCGGTTTAAGACCCGGGGGCTTGCCCCCATGGGTCCGTCGAGGTCTCTACTCCCCTCTGGGTATTCCAGAGTCTTAGAGAAGACTTTTGGGTGAAGTTGCAGTTTTCACCCACATTTAACCAGCAAAAAAAAGGTCTGGTCCATCCGCTCAGGATGGGAATTCACAACAGTGAACTGGTTAGGACGCCATGTTCCACAGCAGCTCGCTCTGGTCCTGGTTGAGGTCCGACGTGCTTCTTTGGAGCCAGGGATCACTAGCCAGTTGGCAATGGCAGAGCGTAGTGCTCTTTTGGGGGTACTGGTGGAGAGACGGTACACTGGGCCCAGTGTGGCCTTGAAGGTAAGAACCAAAACCTTAAGCCTGATCTGGAATTCAATTGGGAGCCAGTTGAGTTGTTAAAGTATAGGCCATATGTGATATCTCCATGGTGCATTGGTAAGAATCCTAGCCGCTGCGTTCTGCATCAATTGCAGTTTCCAAATCAAGGATAAGAGTAGGCCTGCATACAGCGAGTTGCAGAAGTTTAGTCTAGAGGTGACCATCGCATGGATCACTGTGGCTAGGTGTTCTGGTGCCAAGTAGGTCACTAGTAGCTTGGCGTAGGTGGTAGAACGCCTTCATGGAAAGGGAGGTGTCACCCCCAAGTTTCTGGCAGAGTGGGCTATTGTTAGACGCACCCTGTCCAGGTTGGGTAGGCAGGCTTCCTCGCTTGGTCCCTTGCTACCCAGCCACAGCATCTCCGTCTTTGAAGGGTTGAGCTTCAGACAACTCTGCTTGAGCCATTTTGTCACTTCTTCCAGACATCTGGTTTAAGGTTTCTGGGGTGGAATCGGGGCAGTCATCCATCAGGAGGAAGAGCTGGGTGTCATCTGCATATTGGTGGCAACACAGCCCAAACCTCCATACCAGCTGAACATGAGGGTGCATTAAGATGTTAAATAAAATAGGAGAGAGGACTGCTCCCTGTGGGACTCCACATGTGAGCTGATGACGGTTGGGTACTCTCTCTCCTATTTCAACCCTCCGTCCATGACCCCGGAGGAAGGAGATCAGCCATTTGAGAGCTGTCGCCCGTATCCCAGCATCTGTAAGGCGGTGAGCTAATGATCTACAGTGTCAAACACTGCTGACAGATCTAATACTATAAGCAGCGCTGACCCGCCTCAGTCTAGCTGGCGTCGGAGGTCATTTGTCAGGGCGAGTAGCGTCGTTTCCACCCCATGGCCCGGGCGGAAACCCGACTGAATGGGTCAAGGGCTGAAGTTTCCTCCAGGAATGCTGATATTCGGTCCACTGCAGCCCTTTCAATAAATTTGCTCAGGAACGCTAAGTGCGAGATGGGCGGTAGTTGTCAGGGTTCTGTGGGTCAAGCGATGGTTTTTTGAGCAACGGGCGTACTACTGCTTCTTTTAGTCCTTGCGAGAATTCTCCTGTTGCCAGAGAGAAGTTGATTATTTCCCGGAGGGAGGCCCCAATTCTTATGTTTGTTGTTTTTAGGAGCCATGATGGGCAAGGGTCTAGTGAGCAAGTGGTTGGCCTCATTGCTGTTAGCATGGGAGGGTGGTATAAAAATCTAAGAAAATAAATAAATATGTTACCCTTTGAGGACTGGAAATATACACAGGCCTGCAGTCACACTCATACGCCAGACCTTAAAGGGATGACACTTTCTGTGCCTCCCTGAACACTACCAACTGCATTATTGGCTAGAACAAGGCCAATTTTTTACTTACTCAAAGACTTCCAGAGGCACACTGATATCATGAAGCTGCTGCCGGCACTTGTCAATATCTTGTAAGCCAGTAACCATAAAATTCCTAAGCAAAAACAGACACTTGTTAGTACCACAAAAGTCACTGTGCCTTAGGGGAGTGGAAGTTTGCTTCATGAACTGATCGTGTTCGCTCCCTTCAGTCTCCCCAGAATTAATGGTCATCACTGAAACTATCAAACACAAAGTTAGTAATAAAAAAAATAAACATATGAAGTCCTCATGTCCTTCTAATCAGAAATTACACATTTTAAAAGGGCTCAGCAAATCCATGGGCACATTTAACCACGTGTCTTATCCATAACAGCCAAGAAGTTCTATACTTAGAGGCAGCTATACCAATAAATGTCAAATGATGGTACACAAACACAGGAAAACCAGGATTGCACATGTCCTAGATATCTTGCTCAGCATTAACAGTCTGTCAGAACAGGAGGCATTACGGAGTCTCTTTTTAAGAACAACTGTACATATGCCACCATGGAAGGGAGAATAAATATAAAAAGCAGTGATGTGGGGCTTTTGTGGAAGTTCAAATTAATACTTTAAACACTGATACAGTGCTAGCAAAATTTAAATGCAAGATAAAGAAGGCAAATAAACCATATACAAACCTGGACCATGTACAAGCACATTGTGACACATGGTCACAATTCAACTCCGCATTTAGACCATATAACATGCAACATGAAATCTCTAATAGCTTAACATGACCAAGATGGGTCACCATGTTTGTCTGCAGCAGTAGTAAAAAATAAATAGTCCAGGAGCAGCTTCAAGACTAACAAGCTTTGTGGCAGGAGATCAGCTTTTGTAAGCCATAGCAAACTTCAGATACAGCTAGAATGTGAGTCCACCTTTCCTTACATCACAGAGGTGATGGATTCCCATTCTGTATGCCTGTATACAATGCCTTTCATGGATAGATCAAGATAGTTGTCTGTAGCAGCAACAAAAGTGCAAGAGTTCAGGAGCCCCTTCAAAACTAACTAAATCTATGGCAGGAGAGGAGCTTTTGGGAGCTCACTTCTTCAGATAGATCAAAATGGGTAGCCATGTCTGTCTGCCCTAAGAGAAATGAGCAGGCTAGGAGTACCAAAGAGGCTAACATGATCTGAGGCAGGAGAGACACTTTAGTGAGTTGCTTCCCACTTTTGTGAGCCTTTGGGGTGCTCCTGGCTCCTTTCTACAGCTTGACATCATGGCTAGACTCAGAAGAGCATCCGGAAGACCTGGATTCAAATTCTTACTCCCACGCAGGTCAGTCACGTTCCCCCGACCTAACCTCCCCCATAAAACAGTTGTGCAGGTGGAAGGTGGCCTCTACAGCGGGGAGGGCTGAGATACTGTGGGTCTCGCGATGTCCATGGACTACACTTCCCATGAGTCCCTGCCAGCACAGCTCAGAAGAGCAAGATGGCATGGGCTCATGGGACTCGTAGTCCATGGGCACCTGGAGAGCCGCAGTAGGACCACTCCTGCGCTACAGCATCAACCCCCTTTCCCAACCACACATCGCTGTCGATGTTCCCAGCCAGAGTTGGCCGCCCGGAGCCCAAACCTCCCTCCTTTCCCCCCCCCTCGGGCGGGCAGAGGGGCGCCGCTCACAGCTTCTGGTTGAGGCCCGCCTGGCTGCTGGGTTGGAAGTCGCTGACAATGATGCCCAGCTGCCGGATGTTCTCCACAAACTTCTCGAGGTGCTCCTCCAGCGAGTCGAACTTCTCCGCCATCGCACCGACCTACGGCGTTGCTATGGGCGCCGCCACGGTTATACTTCCTCTTCCGGGGCCCTCCCCTTGAACCCGCCTCAGAGACACAGGGGCCCAATAAAATCCGACCAGCCTTTCCGTTAGGCTCCGCCCCGGCACGGTTTTGAAAGGGCCGGGGAAGGGAGGAAAAGTCACGCATGCGCACCTTTGTATCTCCGTCAAGCGAGGGCTAGACTAGACGCTTGCCCCGCCCCCTGCTGCGTCTCACGCATCCGCGGATGAACAGCAGCCGTAGCAGCAGCAGCTGCCGCCTTGGGGCGCTTGCGCTGTGCTCGCCTTTGGCGTGGCCGTCATAGTTCCTTTCCGCTAAGCTGCTCGACGAAGGAAGTTTAAAGAAAACATTGACATGTCAAAACAAAGCTCGCCGAGGCCGGTCTCGCGAGTGGAAGCCGATCCCCGGGATCAGCCCTGCTGGGCGGCCTTGGAGGTGCTCCGTCCCAGGAATGTGGCTCAGCGTCCAACCCAAAGAGAGGACACCTGATAGTCCTCTTTAATGATCTTAAAAATTTACAGAGGAAGTCGTTCTAATACAAGCACAATGCAGAGACCGACACATAACATGAACAAGCGATTATGTCCCGGGGAGGGTAGGATGAGGGCGTGTGGCGTTAGGCATAATAGTAGTAATTCGTGTGAATAATCCTGTCATCAATGATCTGAGGGACAGTTTTAATTAGGATCAGCTTTGAAAATGGACTCTCTCAGCTGCCAATAGAATAGAAAGCAACTTCGTGTCACTTGGTGTGTCAAGGCGATGCAACTCCTTGGGGGAGGAACGATGGAATGGATCTTCTCAGCTGATGCTGCCAGGAGGAGCGATCGGAATGCCCCCCCCCCCCCCCCGCCAAGGCCAAGCTCGGTTCCCGGGACATTACAACCCCTGTTATCAGCTTTGTATCCCGGTGGGTTGTTCTCTGCCTTCTCCTCAGACTGACACGACTACTATCAGGCATTGGCTTCTGGCAATTTCTTCTTTCTCAAATGTAATGCTGGCACTAGAATAACTGGTGTGGTCTATTGCGGCTTTGGTTGTTGCATTTGTTGAAGTTGATAGTGGAATAGTTGATTCCAGCTGGTTGCATGACAGGAATGGAGGACTGCCTGAAACTAACTGCAGTTGGGCTCCTCTCATCTTGCATGGCTTCCCTCAGCATCACTCACCCAGAACAACATCCAGGAATAGCCACTGGAATAGCCACTCTGGTCATTGTGGAACTGTTAGGGAACTTATAACTGGAGTTAACTGGTTTTCTTAGCTGTTCCTACTCTTCTCTGATCCTTCTGAGTGATGTATCATAACAGAGCCATTATTACAAATCGCAAACTCTCTCTAGTGCAATGGCAGAAAGGTCTTCTGGAACTGCGGCTTTCTAAATCACTTTTGCTTCCACCTGGCCACTCTCTGACCTTCACCACTCTCCCTGAAATACCCATAGGTGGCTGGGCTCTTACCAGAACTCTCCCATCATTATCTGTTCTTCCCCAACAGCCACCATTTTAGTCAAAAATAAGCGGTTGTGTTCTCTGATATGGGGCATTTCCACAAAATAGCATTATGCTGAATGGCATAATAAATATAATTGCACCCCCTTTTTAATGTCGCACTCTTCTTTGCCACCTTTTTGTGCTTCTCACCCTCCAAAAGTGCTGCTGGAAATGGTGGAAGAGAGCAATGCAGTTTATACATGACTCTCTTTAGCCTGTCAATCAAGCCAGGCAGCCAATCCCCTTCATGATTTCATGGTCTCATGATGCCTACTAATTTTTTTTTTAATGCACACTTCTACATTGCTGTGACTATGCATCTAATCATAGTGCTTTTTGAATGCTGCTCCTTATGGAATCAAGAGTCTTGATAATTTAACAAATGAATCTCATTCCCAATTTTTGGGGGGGGGGCTTTAGAGAGGCTTTAGAGATGCTTTGTACTACAACATTGGGGGGAAATTATTTCTGGCAATGTCTGCACCTATTTGTTGCTCCAGGATGTTAGGCATTTTTAAAAAGATGTTACCATCATTGGGAACAAGGGAGAGGGAGGCAGATGTGAGGACAGAATAAGACAGGTGCATTTGGCGGCATTTTAGCCTCCATAACTTCCCTCCGTAGGCTGCCTGCTGGTTGCTCTCCATTCGCTAGCACTACATAGGTTGGTGAATACACTTTGGGTGGCCTTTCCACACCCATTATAGTGAAATGCTTACCTTACGTAGTCGTCATATTCTGGCCCCTCCATATGATGTCGCCAACATCCAGCATTTGGGCAGTAACCAGCTCACTACATCCTCCATTTTAAAGGAGATGGGGAAATGAGAATGGTGGCCTAGGATCCACAAACAGTTTCTTTAAATGCAACAAAATCTTCAGGACCAGATGAATTGCATCCAAGAGTACTAAAAGAACTTGCAGATGTAATCTCTGACCCTTTGTCCGTTATTTTTGACACTTCCTGGAGAACAGGTAAGGTGCCAGATGATTGAAGGCAGGCAAATGTTGTCCCCCTCTTCAAGAAAGGGAAAAAGGAGGATCCGGGTAACTATCGAACTGTCAGCCTGACATCTGTAGCTGGCAAAATTTTGGAACAAATAATCAAACAGGCAGTCTGTGAACAGCTGGAACAGAGAGCTGTGATTTCTAAGACTCAGCACTTTTTTTGAGAAAGTGACTACCTTGTTGGATCAAGGGAATGCCGTGGACATAGTTTATCTGGATTTCAGTAAAGCGTTTGATAAGGTTCCATATTATATTCTTTTGCACAAGCTGTTAAGATGCGGTATGGATCCTAATTATGTCAGGTGGATCGATAACTGGTTGACAGATCTAACCCAAAGGGTACTTGTTAATGGTTCAGCATCCTCTTGGAGAAGAGTGACAAGTGGAGTTCCCAGGGATCTGTCCTGAGGCCTGTGTTGTTCAACATGTTTATAAATGATTTGGATGAGGGTTTAGAGAGGATAGTTATTAAATTTGCAGACAATACTGAACTGGGAGGGGTAGCAAACACAACCGAAGACAGAATCGGAATACAGGATGATTGTGATAGGCTCGAGAAGTGGGCTAAACACAATAAAATGTTCAATAGGGACAAATGTAAAGTTCTGCATTTAGGTAGGAAAAACGAAATCCACCAATACAGGATGGGGGAGACTTGTCTTGGCAGTAGCATGTGCAAAAAGGGTTTAGGAGTCTTAGTAGACCATACATTGAACATGAGTCAACAGTGTGACTCGGTAGCTAATAAGGCAAATGGGGTTTTGGGCTGTATCAAACGGAGTATCGTGTCCAGATCATGGGAGGTGATTGTACCCCTTTTCTCAGCTCTGGTTCGGCCTCACATGGAGTACTGTGTTCAGTTTTGAGCACCCCAGTTGAAGAGGGATGTTGATAAACTGTAACGTGTCCAGCGGAAGGCAACAACGATGGTGAGGGGTTTGGAGACCAAAACGTATGAGGAAAGGTTGGGGGAGCTTGGTCTGTTTAGCCTCGAGAGGAGACGACTGAGAGGGGATTTGATAACCATCTTCAAGTATTTAAAAGGCTGCCATATAGAGGATGGAGCAGAGTTGTTCTCTCTGGCCCCAGACGTACGGACCAGATTCAACGGGATGAAATTAATTCAAAAGAAGTTCCTGACAGTTAGAGCAGTGGAACAGGCTTCCTCAGGAGGTGGTGGGTTCTCCATCTTTGGAAATTTTTAAACAGAGGCTAGATAGCCAACTGATGGAGCCTTTTGTGAAGGCTTAAGGAGGTGGCAGGTTACAGCAATAGGGTTGTGAGTGTCCTGCATAGTGCAGAGGGTTGGACTAGATGACCCATGAGGTAACTTTCAACTCTATGATTCTGTGATTCTGAATGGGCACAAGTCTGACATCAAAAACCACAAAATTGAAAAACCTGTGGGTGAGCAACCTTCCAGAACATTGAATAACGGACCTGAAAGTAGCTGTTGTATTACAAAGGAACTTCAAGAATAGGCTAGAAAGTGAGATTAGAGAAATGCAAGTTATTACAAAACTCAATACTATGACATACCCAGGATTCAATAGGGACAAAGGCTTTTTATCTCACTATTCATGCTAACCTTGTTTAACTTGTGTATCCATATCCCTCACTATGTATTTTATTTGTGATAATGTGACTATAAGGTATAGCATTGTAATGGAATTTTGAGTTTGACACCCTGGCCTTGGAATAGTTACCCGCAATTCCCTGGGAGGAATGTTTCACAGTTGTATGGAGCAAGCAACTTATAGGGATGTGATAGCCTTTGATCTCGGGTAACATAATTTTCAGTTCGAATCCAATGCAAACCATTCAACATCACAGTAATCCAGGTCTATGCCCCAACCACTGCTGCTGAAGAGGATGAAGTTGACCAGTTCTATGAAGCCCTACAACACCTTCTAGAAGCAACGCCAAAAAGTGATGTGCTTATCATCATGGGGGATTGGAATGCTAAAATAGGAAGCCAAAAGATAACCGGGATAACAGGCAAGTTTAGCCTTGGAGTATATAATGAAGCAGGGCACAGGCTGGTAGAATTTTGTCAAGAGAATACAATGGTCATAACAAACACTCTTTCCCAACAACCCAAGCGACAACTCTACATATGGATATCACCAGACGGTCAACACAGAAATCAGATTTACTATGTGTTCTGCAGTCAAACATGGAGAAGTTTTATACAGTCAGTAAGAACAAGACCAGGAGCTGAATGTGGTTCAGATTTAAAAGCTTCTTGTTGCAAAATTTAGAATTAAATTGAAGAAAGTAGGGAAAAGCACTAGGCCACTCAGGTACGAATTAAATCATATCCCTGACGAATATGCAGCAGAGGTGACAAATAGATTTAAGGAATTAGATCTGATAGACAGAGTGCCTGAAGAACTATGGACGGAGGTTCGCAACATTGTACAAGAGGTAGCAACTAAAACCATCCCAAAGAAAAAGAAATGCAAGAAGAGCAGCTGAGAATTAGCGCAGGAGCCTTTGCGGCCGCGGGTCCAGGAGCATTTAAAAGGACATTGACAAGGAGAACGGGGACTAGAAGTCCCAGCCTCCCTAGCAGCAGCCTTGAAGCAGCAGCAGAGAGGAGAGGGGCAAAGAAAAGTGATCCATTAGAGCAGTGGTCCCCAACCTGCGGGCCGCAGCCCGGTGCCGGACCGCGAAGGCCATGGCGCCGGGCTGCGGCTCCTTCTCCCCGCCCCCCCCCCACAGTAAAAAACTTCCCAGGCCGCAAGCTTGCGGCCCAGGAAGCTTCTTACTGCGGGAGGGTGGAGAGAGGAAATCAGGGCCGGGCCGTGCGGGTGCGGCCCGATGCGCAGGCGCGGCCCGATGCGCGGGTGTGGCCCACGGGGGCGTGGCCAATGCGCGGGCACAGCCCAATGCCCTATCGGTCCCCAGCCTCAGAAAAGTTGGGGACCACTGCATTAGAGGGAGCACAGGCAGTCTGTACTGCCTCTTCTCCCCTTCAGCGTCGAAGCGAATACATCGAATGCTGGGAGTTCCAGCCGGCAGCGTACTTGCGGCCTACCGCAATTGCGCTGTTGTCTTAGAATCATAGAATCATAGAGTTGGAAGGGGCCATACAGGCCATCTAGTCCAACCCCCTGCTCAACGCAGGATTAGCCCTAAGCATCCTAAAGCATCCAAGAAGGTGTGTATCCAACCTTTGCTTGAAGACTGCCAGTGAGGGGGACCTCACCACCTCCTTAGGCAGCCTATTCCACTGCTGCACTACTCTGACTGAGAAAATTTTTTTCCTGATATCTAGCCTATATCGTTGTACTTGAAGTTTAAACCCATTACTGCGTGTCCTCTCCTCTGCAGCCAGCAAAAACAGCATCCTGCCCTCCTCCAAGTGACAACCTTTCAAATACTTAAAGAGGGCTATCATGTCCCCTCTCAACCTCCTTTCTCCAGGCTGAACATTCCCAAGTCCCTCAACCTATCTTCATAGGGCTTGGTCCCTTGGCCCCAGATCATCTTCGTCGCTCTCCTCTGTACCCTTTCAATTTTATCAATGTCCTTCTTGAAGTGAGGCCTCCAGAACTGCACACAGTACTCCAGGTATGGTCTCACCAATGCCGTATACAATGGGACTATGACATCTTGTGATTTTGATGTGATGCCCCTGTTGATAAAGCCCAAAATGGCATTTGCCTTTTTTACGGCTGCATCACACTGCCTGCTCATGTTTAGTTTACAGTCCACAAGTACCCCAAGGTCCCGTTCACACACAGTGCTACCTAGAAGCGTATCCCCCATCCAGTAGGCATGCTTTTCATTTTTCTGACCCAGATGCAGAACTTTACACTTATCTTTATTAAATTGCATCTTGTTCTCATTTGCCAATTTTTCCATTGTGTTCAGATAGAATCATAGAATCATAGAATCATAGAGTTGTAAGGGGCCGTACAGGCCATCTAGTCCAACCCCCTGCTCAACGCAGGATTAGTCCTAAGCATCCTAAAGCATCCAAGAAAAGTGTGTATCCAACCTTTGCTTGAAGACTTCCAGTGAGGGGGCACTCACCACCTCCTTAGGCAGCCTATTCCACTGCTGAACTACTCTGACTGTGAAAAACTTTTTCCTGATATCTAGCCTATATCGTTGTACTTGAAGTTTAAACCCATTACTGCGTGTCCTCTCCTCTGCAGCCAGCAGAAACAGCATCCTACCCTCCTCCAAGTGACAACCTTTCAAATACTTAAAGAGGGCTATCATGTCCCCTCTCAACCTCCTTTTCTCCAGGCTGAACATTCCCAAGTCCCTCAACCTATCTTCATAGTGCTTGGTCCCTTGGCCCCAGATCATCTTCGTCCCTCTCCTCTGTACCCTTTCAATTTTATCTATGTCCTTCTTGAAGTGAGGCCTCCAGAACTGCACACAGTACTCCAGGTGTGGTCTGACCAGTGCCATATACAATGGGACTATGACATCTTGTGATTTTGATGTGATGCCTCTGTTGATACAGCCCAAAATGGCATTTGCCTTTTTTACCGCTGCATCACACTGCCTGCTCATGTTTAGTTTACAATCCACAAGTACCCCAAGGTCTTGTTCACACACAGTGCTACCTAGAAGCGTATCCCCCATCCAGTAGGCATGCTTTTCATTTTTCTGACCCAGATGCAGAACTTTACACTTATCTTTATTAAATTGCATCTTGTTCTCATTTGCCCATTTTTCCATTGTGTTCAGATCTCGTTGAACTCTGTCTCTATCTTCCGGAGTATTTGCCAGTCCTCCCAATTTGGTGTCATCTGCAAACTTGATGAGTAGTCCCTCCATACCCTCATCTAGATCATTAATAAATATGTTAAAAAGTACCGGGCCGAGCACCGAACCCTGAGGTACCCCGCTACTCACCTCTCTCCAGTCTGATGAAACACCATTGACAACGACTCTTTGAGTGCGGTTCTCTAACCAATTCCCTATCCACCTAACTATCTGAAAATCCAGATTGCAGTCCTTCAACTTATCCATCAGAACATCATGGGGAACCTTGTCAAAAGCTTTACTAAAATCCAAGTAAATGACATCAACCAAATTTCCCCGATCCAGCAAACCTGTTACTTGGTCAAAAAAGGAAACTAGGTTGGTCTGGCAGGACCTGTTGGAGACAAATCCATGCTGACTTCCTTGGATCACCAAATTGTCCTCTAGATGTTTGCAGATCGCTCCCTTTAATATCTGCTCCATTATCTTCCCCACAACAGAGGTCAGACTCACTGGTCTGTAGTTTCCCGGGTCATCCTTCCTCCCTTTTTTGAAGATCGGAATAATGTTTGCTCTTTTCCAGTCCTCCGGGACATCTCCAGTCCTTAAAGAGGTTCCGAAGATGATGGACAAGGGCTGTGCAAGTTCTCTGGAAAGTTCTTTGAGTACTCTCGGTTGCATTTCATCCGGACCAGGGGATTTGAACTCATCCAGTGCAGCTAAATGCCTCTCGACAACCTCTCTATCCATGTTAACCTGCCACCCAGACACTATCCTTTGGCTACGGCCATATCTAGATGTGCCTAAACACTTTGACCTGTGGGAAAAAACAGATGTAAAATAGGCACTAAGCCTATCTGCTTTCTCTGCATCTTTCGTTAGAGTTTGTCCATCTGCAGCCAACAGTGGGCCTATTGCCTCCTTTACTATATGTTTGCTCCTCACATAACTGAAAAATCTTTTCTTGTTACAATGGGCTTCCCTGGCCAATCTTAGCTCACTCTCAGCTTTGGCCTTTCTGATGATTGATCTACAGTGCCTAGTAACCTGTAGGTACTCTTCTTTAGAGCTCTGTCCTTCCCTCCATTTCCTGAACATTTTCCTTTTCTTTCTTAGTTCCTCTTGAAGTTCTCTGATCATCCAAATAGGCTTCTTGGAGCTCCTGCAGTGTTTTCGTCTTTCTGGGATAGTCATTGATTGAGCATGCAATAGCTCTTGTTTGAGTAGTGCCCACCCTTCACATGCTCACTTCCCTTCCAGCATTCTCGTCCATGGCATGACACTCATCATGTCTCTGAGTTTATTAAAGTTTGCCCTACGAAAATCCAACATCCGCATCTGGCTACAAGCTTCCTTGGCTCCCCATCTCTAAAGGAATTCTATGAGGACATGGTCACTTCCCCCTAGGGTCCCCACCTCCTTCACCTCATCCACCAACTCTTGCCTGTTGGTCAGTATTAAGTCCAGTATGGCTGAACCTCTTGTGGGTTCATCTACCATTTGATAAATGGCAAATAGATGGGGAAGAAATGGAGATAGTGACAGATTTTGGGGGCTGCAGCAAAGAAATTAAAAGACGCTTGCTCCTGGGGAGGAAAGCTATGGCAAATCTAGACAGCATCCTAAAAAGCAGAGACATCACCCTGCCAACAAAAGTGCGTTTAGTCAAGGCTATGGTCTTCCCAGTTTCAAGAAGGACGTAGATAAAATTGAAAGGGTACAGAGGAGAGCGATGAGGATGATCTGGGGCCAAGGGACCAAGCCCTATGAAGATAGGTTGAGGGACTTGGGAATGTTCAGCCTGGAGAAAAGGAGGCTGAGAGGGGACATGATAGCCCTCTTTAAGTATTTGAAAGGTTGTCACTTGGAGGAGGGCAGGATGCTGTTTCTGTTGGCTGCAGAGGAGAGGACACGCAGTAATGGGTTTAAACTTCAAGTACAACGATATAGGCTAGATATCAGGAAAAATTTTTCACAGTCAGAGTAGTTCAGCAGTGGAATAGGCTGCCTAAGGAGGTGGTGAGCTCCCCCTCACTGGCCATCTTCAAGCAAAGGTTGGATACACACTTTTCTTGGATGCTTTAGGATGCTTAGGGCTAATCCTGCGTTGAGCAGGGGGTTGGACTAGATGGCCTGTATGGCCCCTTCCAACTCTATGATTCTATGATTCTAATGTATGGCTGTGAAAGTTGGACCATAAGGAAGGCCGAGCGTCAAAGAATTGAGGCTTTTGAATTCTGGTGCTGGAGAAGACTCTTGCGAGTCGCTTGGACTGTAAGGCGAACAAACTGGTCAGTCCTAGAGGAGATCAGCCCTGACTGCTCCTTAGAAGGCCAGATCCTGAAGATGAAACTCAAATACTTTGGCCACCTCATAAGAAGGAAGGACTCCCTGGGAGCGATTGAGGACAAAAGAAGAATGGGGGGAATGAGGTGGCTGGATGTAGTCACTGAAACAATAGGTGCGAACCTAAATGGATTCTGGGGAATGGTAGAGGACAAGAAAGCCTGGACGATCATTGCCCATGGGGTTGCTATGGGTCGGACACGACTTCGCACCTAACAACAACAACAGCAGCAGCATTTTGGTTTCTCCATCCATGAATAGGTGCACTGGCTCCCAGATGAATTAATAATCTGCTTTAAGGTTCTGGTGCTGACCTTAAAGGCCACACACAGTCAGGGCTCTGCATACCTGAGAGACTGCTTGGCTGGCTATGTCCCCTAAAGCAGTGATCCCCAACCCCCAGTCCGGGGACCGGTGCCAGTCTGTGGATCAGTCGGTACCGGGCCGCGGCTCCTCCTTGTCCTCCCTGGCTGCTGCCTCAGGTTCTGCCCTGCCACTCTGCCGCCGGCTCATCTTTGGTGCTCTCCAGTGGCCACCATGGCTGGGGCTCCCCCTTGGTCCAGCACTGTGCAGCTACTGCTGGCAGCGCCCCCCAGCGGGCAGCGGGAAGTCAGGGATGCCAGCGAGAAAGCAAGTGGAGCAGGGGCTCAGGCAGGGGCAGCAACGTCCCTCGGCAAAAGACTACCTCCCCCCGCCAGGCCTCAGTAAAATTGTCAAGCGTTGACTGGTCCCACGTGATAAAAAGGTTGGGGCCATTGCCCTAAAGCAGTGGTTCTCAACCTTTTTATTACCGGGGACCGGTCAATGCTTTACTGAGGCCCGGGGGGGTAGTCTTTTGCTGAGGGTCTTTGTTGGTCTTAAAGGTGCTACTGGACTCTGACTTTATTGTGCTACTTCAGACCAACACGGCTACTCATTTGAATCTTGGTTTCTCTTTGTAAAGTACACTAAGGGGAGTGATTGGCTGTTTTGACAAAGGATTATCATTGGCTGTATTTTGTTGTGACAGTCTACTGATGTAATAGAATTGATTTTTGCTATATATTCCCTGTCATGTAAGAAGATCATAGTCTGACAAAGATTGCTTGCACTCAAAAGCTCACAGCCTGAATAAATCTTTGTTGGTCTTAAAGGTGCTACTGGACTCTGATTTTATTGTGCTACTTCAGACCAACACGGCTAACCATTTGAATCTATGTCAAAAAACGACTGTCATCTTCTCGTTCTGTGACTGTAATGGGGTCTCTAACACGGACCCCCTCATTATAAATCTTCTTTTTCCTTTGTTCAGTGATGGGTGGCTCTTCATCAACCACCATTGCTTCTGGCTCCACCTTTGGGACCACAATCTCATGGCCCTTCTCCTGACATATATTGTGGAGAATGACCCAAACAATGACTAGGGGTGTCATGTTATCAAGGTGGGCATGGAGCCTGGCTGTTAAACAATGCCGTCTCCCAAAGGCACGTTCCACCATGTTTCTTGCATGGGAATACCTAAGGTTGTAATAGCTCTGCACATCTGTGCCCATTTGTAGGGTGTCACCACCTTCTCATGGGTATTGACCACCCAGTATTGAACTCCCTTGATGGTCCCTGTGGAGTTTCCAGGGACAAAGACTCTGCATCCATAGCAGTGCACAAGTTTGACTTGTGAAAGACAAATGCACCGTGTCATCTTCCACTCCAGCCCATCTTGGCATCTATAAAATGTCCTGTGTGGTCAAAAGTTACCTGTGTGGTCGATGGAGCAGAAATCCTTCCTGTTCCTGCACACCTTGATGCTACATTTTGGAGCTCTTTTGGGGATGTGGCAACCATCCACAGCACAAAACAATGTGGAAGCCCCAGCCTTCCATACCCATCCATGCTCTGCATTTTAAAAATAGACAAAGGAAAAATGATTGATTTGAGAATCAATAGCAAAGTTCTTTGCCCTCCATCTTAGCATCTGTCGGGCTGGGGGACAAAGAACAATGCCTATTCATTGCTGCAAGTCTTCCTGGGGGGAAAAACCAATTTGGCTATTTTTCGAAGTACACAGACAAGCTACCTTTCCAATTTTGTTGCCCAGGCACACCACCTTGCTGTACAGCTCTGCCTCCATGACAAAGCAGAGCTCCAGCACAATCTTGCCTACAGTGGACATTCCAATGCCAAACTGCTGCAAGATGAGTCTGTAATATGTAGGGCTGTCAAGGTACCAGTGGGCAGCGGCCACCTGCTTCTCCACCTTGCTGGACTGCCTCATGTATGTCACCTGGTGCTCCAGCCTCCCTCGAAGCATGTTGACTATTTCATTAAAGGTTCCCCTGGACATCCTGAAGTTGAGGATCCACTCATCATCACTTCAGGTGGCTAGGACAAAATTATCCCACCAGTCCATGCACGATAAAATTTTGCACTTTGTCCTCCAGCAGGCATCATGCTATTTTGACTACTGCGTAGAAAACCTCTCAGATCTGTTTTCCCACCATCAAGGATCATTGTCATTTTGTTTATGGGGTTGTATTGTATTGTTTTATCATATTGTGTTGTATTGTTTTATGCTTTTACTAGGGGCAAAGCCCATTGTATCCAAGAATACAACGTGCTAGAGCTTGACAGTGGGAAGAGGAAGGGGAGGAGTTGTCCAGTCTGTAAGGGCATGGGGTTGAATGTGTGTGTTGTGTGGGAGGTTGTGGTGGCGTGGTGACAAATGAGGGTATGGATGTGGAGATATGGGTGTCAAGAACCTGTGGTGTGGAATGTTCGTTGAGTGGGGGAGAGGACTGACCTTTGGAAATTTTGGCATAGTGGTTACAGATGAGCTTTCCAGAGCCGTATCTTCAGATATGTGAAGGGAAAATCAGACTGGAGAATCTTCTTAGGGGAAGATTACATGGCAACCAATTCCTCCCAGTTCTGCGTCATTTCCCTTCTTGTGTGAATTAGGCCACAGACACCAAAATGCCCCTCTGCCCTAATACAAATGGGGTAGTCACAGTACACAGGTGTCCACCCTGTTCCTTCTTTTCCATTTTTTCTGTTATGTACCCACATGCCTCTTTCATGGTTGCTCCTTAGAAGAACGGATTTTTGTACCCTATTGCTTACTACCCAAAGGAGTCTCAAAGCGGTTTACAAACACCTTTTCCATTAGTCTCCCCACAATAATAAACCTGTGAGGTATGTGGGGCTGTGAGAGGTCTGAGAAAACTGGGAATGGGCTGCAGTGACCCAGCAGGCCTCAGGTGTCTCAAAGCATTTTCCAATCGTCTTCCCTTCCTCTCCCCATAGCAGACTCCTCATGAGGGAGGTGGGGTAGTGAGCCTCACAGGGAAGCTGGCAACCCAAGAGGAAGTAAGGTTTTTAATACTGTTTTTTTATTTGAAATTTGCCAGGCCAAGGTTGACAAAGTCATGTGTCTCCAGCCATTTACTTGTTCACTATTTACAGTTTCAGGCTGTACAGTTTCCTGCACTTTCCACACTCACAGGACTGATGCTGGTTTGCCTGTCTGCACCCCAGAATACAAACAGTTGCTGGTAAGGGCTGGCCATAACCCATAGGCCAGGAGGGACACTTCTGCACCACTCCCTCCCAGCTGCAGGCAAAAATGGCTCCTTTGAAGGCTGGACTCTGAGGCATTGTACGTTTTTGAAGTCCCACCTCCAAACCTCCAGGAATATTTCCAACCCAGGGGTAGCCAACCTCCAGGTGGGGCCTGGAGAGCTCCTAGAATTACAGCTCACCTGCAGAGTATAAAGATCAGCTTCCCAGGCAGAAAGGGCTACTTTGGACAGGGTTGTGGTAGAGAAGAAACATTTAAGGCCTCCCACACAGGTTGTTGTTGAATTGAAAGACTTGAGGCCTACTGCACAGGGTTGTTGTATAGATGAAACAGGAGACAAAAGAACCAGTCTGCAGAATAATGCTGTGCAGTAGGCCTCAAATCTGTAGAGAGCTGCAAAGAAGAAAGACATGGCTTGGCTGTGTCTAATCCCTGGCCAGAGCAATGTTTTAAGTGAGAAGGGGCTTTTCTTTGGCCTCCCTGTCAGCCAACTGCTTGGCAGAAGGGGAATGTTCCCCCCCTCAAAAGGAATGTCTTCAGGCTCCCCTGTGTTGCTCTCTGAAGGAAAATGCCTCCCTCCCCTCAGTCAGGGGCTGTCAGAGGCTCCTTCGCAGCAGGCCTGAAGGGAGGGAGGGGGAGGGAGTGCACTCTCCATTCTCCTGCCAACTCTGTCAGGGTTCTGAGGCAATTTGCAGTTGGACATGACAGAGCAACTTTGGGGTGAAAAAGGCTGGTACAGCCTGTCCAGGCCTCCGTTCTCATCCCCCTTGGCAGCCCTATCAACCTCTTCTCCCTGCAGTGGTCAGGAGCAGACTGGCAGCAATGTCTCCAGACTGCTCCTGGCTGAGCTGGAATTTTGGTGTGTCCTGGTGAGGGGCCAATCGGAAGGTGCTTTGCGCCTTCCAATTGGTCCCACCGCTTGTCAGTCCGGGGCCAAGGGGCCAATTGTTCCCCCCCATCCCGGACTGAGCCCACCCCAACACCCCTTACTGTTTTATTAAGAGGGAACAGATTGTAAACCACCATGAGCCAGACTGGCTTTGGGGGTGGTAGGGATACATCCAAATAGTTAGTTAGTTAATGTCAATGGCTGCCTGTCCAAGACCTGAAATAAGAGATCTGCTTATTCTAATGGACTCCACACCAATGAGACCCTCTTCCTTACTGCCAGGAGTTTTTAATCATCTCTCCACTCATTGACTGGTCAAGCTGGGTGAAAGCATCACTTCCTGGAGATCCCCAGGGGCTATTCCACACAAGTTTAATGTAGCAAAAGGGTTGCAAATTGTAAGGGTTGCTAGAAATTTGAGAGTTCCGCAGGACGTCACACACAATCTGCAACAATCCTGCAACATTTCCGCAAAAAGCGATTTGTTTTTGCGCTTCTAGAGAAATCGGGAAAAGTGGATTCACCCTCCGAAAAGTGCTACACTCTTGCAAACAATCTGCAACAGTAGCGAAAAAGAAGCCAGTAGGGTCTGGAGGTGATGGTCAATAAGAACAAAAATAAATAAATAAATATTACAATTAATCTCCAGGCAACAGAGATCTGATCACCTGGAGAAAATGGCCACTTTGGAAGATGGACCCTATGTTGTTATCCTCCATTGCAGTCCCTCCCCTCCAGAAACCCCACCCTCCATAAGCTCCAGCAACAAAATCTCTAGTATTTCCCAACTCAGAGTTGGCAATACTCTTGCCAGTAGTGGCATTACTGTGTCACTAGCAACGTGGCTGGCATACTGGTATAGGCTTTCCCTGGTGCCAGTAAGCCCTCCCCTCCCCCATGCCATCTCCCCCACTGTTGGTAATTTCTTCCTTACCCTCTGCCAGTTGCCAAGAGAATCTGACAACCCTGCTGTAGCTGTTTTAGTTGTCAAAGAAAAAACAGCAACTATGAAATTAGATTTGACCAACAGATCAGCCTAAGGTGTTTAAATGTTTTGAATGTGTTTTTGTCAGGACCAGTCCCTCTGATCTCTGCCATTATTTGTGATTGACCTGAGATACTCCATTTTGGTTTGATGTGTGTTGTTTGAAGAACCTTTTATAACCCTTTTATAACCCTGAACTATTTGTCACTGCCTTGTGTATCCGCTTCATGCTGTGTTTCAATCTCGCAAATGTTTCTCTGTACTTTGTTATCGGAAGGGAGGGTTGTCTGTCACCCAAAGCCAGACGGCCTGGCGAGGATCTGGAAGAGCACCCAGGATGGCACCTGTGGGAGGGGGGAACTCTCCCTGGGAATGTAGGGCGTTTGGGTGGGAATGAGCCATTGATAAATACTTGCTTTCCATGGATCGATCAGAATCGACTATAGACGTTGAAGTGATCAGACCTGCTAGCAATAAAGCTTTCTATTAATCCAGAAATCTAGTTGTTAGTCTGTCTGCCTTTGACAGTTTTTAATGTTATGTTTTAAAGTTTTAAAATGTATTTTGAATTATTTTATTCTGTATTGTTGTGAGCCACCTTGGGACATTTGGGTGAATAGCATTTGGGTGAAATTGAATAGCACGTTGCTAACCTAACAAACATGAATCACAACAGCCTGAAATCAGCCAGAGCTACTCCAATTTGGAGCAAGAGTTACTTTTAGGCTAGAGGTGTAAATGTGGAAGAAATGGGGAACAGGACCAAGGAGAAGTGGAATCCATTTGAACAGAGGTTTTTCAGGTATGAGACCTAAATAGCAGAGCAGAGCAAAGTGTGGCTGGAAACAAGGGAGATAGATGATGGGAAGCAAAAGTATACCTTTCCTAGACTTCGGAGAAATCAGGACGGAAGAAGGAGGAATCCAGTTGTCTTTTGGGAGCCTGTGTTGCAGTCCATGTTGTAGTGGAGGTGAGACTCAGATGTCTGCCAGGCTAGTTATACTGGTAGAGCCCACTGGATAATGTGGGTTCTTTTCAGAAAACAAAAGGTCTGCAACAGGGTCACTTGGGAGTTTATAATACAAGAGTTTAAAAGCAGAAGGTCTGGTGCTAAGTCATGCACTCCATGGGGGTCCTCAATTCCATTTGAACTGGAGGTTCTGTACTGCAACAAGGCACTTAATAGTCACATAATGTTGATGGCCAGGGATTGTATACTTCTCAAAAGACCATATAGAGAAGAGGCCTCCTTGTCTTCTAGCCTGGTGTGGCATGACTGCTTTCATCCGATTTCATCACATTCCCCAGGCTTTCCTGGCCAAAGGCTGCTGCTTCTCCAAAAGCCATCCCTGGCTGCAAGATCCCTTTCCCTCTGCTCTGTGTCTGCTGTGTAGAGACTAGGACTGGGTAACAATATTGATCTGAAAACTGGGGGCTGGCAACACCAAGGGGGCAGGGACCTGGGGGCACTGTCAGCAGAGGTGTGACATCACTTTCAGGGAATACCCAAAAGTGATGCCACACCTCCCTGGGAATCACTGGAAACTCTAAGCCAGGGATGGCCAAACTGTGGCTCTCCAAATGTCTATAGACTACAGTTACCAAGAGCCCCTGCTGGGGATATCTGGGAACCCGCAGTTTGGCCCCTTCTGCTCTAAGGTAAAATGTTTCTGGCAGCTTTTAGAGAGGACTGACATAATTTCCAGCTTCTTGATGTCATGCATTAGCCCAACAGCAACTTTTTAAGGTCATTATTCTCCCACTAGTGCCTGATGTAGGAATCTGCAATCACAGCAAGGAATCCCCCACCTCCAGTGAGGGCTTGGTAGCCCTAAGACATCATGCCCTGCAAATGGCTGCCTCCCCTGGAGTCCCCCAACATTTAGTGTTTGGCCAAGCCCCAATGCCAGCCTTTTTCTCATTGGCTCTACTACCATGACAGCCCTTTTGCTGTATCACCTAGTATGTTTTCAAAGTTCTAAATGCACCCATCAGTTGAACAAGGTGGAGGACTCCCACCCATTTAATCCATTGTTTATTTATTACATTTATTAACCACTGCTCTTGGCCCAACTGGTTTGCGGCAGTTTATAACAGAGTAAAATACATAAAATGCAATAGTACAGTAATATAGTAAAATGAAGCTTCTAACATCAAAAAGTCAGTCCTTCCCCTCCCCCTCCCAAAAAATTGTGACCTCCCAAAGAAGACTCAACTGCCCAGAGTCATGTGGATCTAATCACAAGGCAGCTCTTTAAGGAAAGCTGAGCCAAGCTTCCTTTCTGCAACACAAAGAGCAAATCAGCATTTGTGATGAATTATGAGGAGTCTGCTTTCTACAACCGAAGAAAGGCTGAGATAGCAATAACAGAGACAAAAACAGCTCTGGACAATAGCATGCATCATAAACCTTCCACTCCAGAAAGTGCAGAGACCTTGAGTCTTTGGTTTCTATCAAATAAATATCAATATTCAGAAGTACTTTATTATCCAGAAAGGAAACCAATGCTTTATAATAATTGAAATCATTTGCAAATGCCAGGGTGCGTGGTTTTACACCACCTCCTCCCCCTGCTCCCAGCTCCTGCATGAATAGCTCAGGAGCGCTTTCTGGCCCTCTGATTGCCTTTGTGCTTCTGGTCTATCCTTATTACTTTTTGACAAAAAATTGTGTTTCTGCCATCTTCATTGAATCAGGCTCTCTGTTATCAGCTTTCTTCGCAATAAACCTTTGCTGATTAGATCAGGTAACAGGGAGACCAATTTCAGGAACTCCCAACTCTCTTATGAAATCAAGGAAGCTGATGCCCTATTTACCAGGTGAGTTGCATTATCTCCTCCAAAGGTTCTTCGTAAAAGGCAGCCTTTCTTGTCATGGGACCCTTGGAGAAGTTTTCTTTAGTAAGAACATCAGAACATAAGAAGTGACCTGTTGGATCCAGCTATTTGTTCAGGGGTATGGGTCAATAAAGAGGGAAGATAGGACAAGGCCTTCCCTTGATCTGGTCTCTGGTGCTCAGCGGTTTGCTGGCTCTGGGCAGAGAAATGCCTATGAATCATCATAGCTCGTGGCCAGACTTATCTATAGACAGACTTATCAAGACTTATCTGTTGCCTCTTGGCAATGATGGATGGAGAGGAGCAGTCTCTCAGCAATGAATCGGTGAGGTTGCTAGAGACCTCAGGGTCCAGTCAGGTGGAGTATCGAGCCCCAGATCGGAGGGATGAACAGCCACTCCAAAACCTTACAACGGGTGGGGATCGCACCCTGCTTATGAGCATCAACCTGTCTTGGCCAGACCAACTAGGACAAACTGGTTGTCCCTGAGAGGGGGGAGTTTAGTGGCCTGCCTGGACTTTGAGCTTTTTACAGGACTGGAGCTCCTCACCACGAATATTTCCTCGTTAAGGAAAGAATGAGGACCATGGGAGTTCATCAGTGAGGAGAATCTGTGACGTCTCTTCACCACCCAGGACTCTGAAACTGCAGAGATCCAACGCCTGCACTCCCTGGTTGAGGCCCTGTGGGCTCTGTAAATAACACAGCAGTCCCTCATTGCTGCAGATGCACAAGCATGTAGTGAAGATTTGGGCCCGATTCCAGAGAGAGCAGTGGTGGGAGGGGAAGGTTTCCAGAGGGCCTTGACCATCGGCCCAGTGTCAGTGAACTTGGGCCCCACGCCGCCCCCTAACACTGCAGCCGACCCAAGAGACGACTATGAGGCCATGGTTCAGAGCATGCCTGCACCCTCCCCTTGTGGAGACCCAGTGGTGCAGCGGAGAGTGCGCATGGATGAGATGGGAGCCCAGCTACAGGCCCCCCCCCACCCTGCAGCAACCTGAGGAGCAATCCATCCAGGCAGCCCCTGCACACCAGGGACTGCCCAGAGTGGTCAAGTGTGATCTGCCAGACCATGCTGGGGTAGAAGGACACCCAAGGTTGGGAATGCAAAGGTCCATGGAATCCCTCTCACTACTGCTCACCGGGGCATTGCCAAGTCAATTCCCACAGCCTCCCAGACACACCCAGGTGCCATCAGGTGGGGGAAGGTACCTGGCAGTACCGTAGAGGAGCCGAGTGGCTCCTACTGCCCATGCCACCACTGGCAGCGGGGGAAATTCGCTGGCCAGCTGGCAGGTGCTGCAGCCACAACCTCCAAGATGGGAGCAGCCATGACAAATGCTGCATTTGTGCCAACTGAAGCTGCCACTACTGCAAGGAGCACGCCCACTTCTTTGGCCTCGACTCTTAAGTCATCCATGTCCACCGATGGCCGCACCACACCAATCCCCCTCCTGCGAGGTCCAGTGGGCCCTGTAGCCAGAAGGAAATTTCACATGAAGTTCAACAGCTCAGCAGACAAGCTGGTGTTTTTTCTTTTTTTTTCTTTTTTCTTTTTTTTTTTAGATTTTGAATTTTATTGTTTATTATTATTATATAAAGTACAGAAAAGTGAAAGAGAAAAAAGAAGGCAACCAGCTGATAAAGGTAAAGGTAAAGGTATCCCCTGTGCAAGCACCGAGTCATGTCTGACCCTTGGGGTGACGCCCTCCAGCGTTTTCATGGCAGACTCAATACGGGGTGGTTTGCCAGTGCCTTCCCCAGTCATTACCGTTTACCCCCCAGCAAGCTGGGTACTCATTTTACCGACCTCGGAAGGATGGAAGGCTGAGTCAACCTTGAGCCGGCTGCTGGGATCGAACTCCCAATCTCATGGGGAAAGCTTTCAGATGGCTGCCTTACCACTCTGCACCACAAGAGGCTCTTTTTAACCAGCTGATAGGTAGTTATTATATCATAGTCTAAACATTGTCTATACAAATATACCTTACATCAGTGGTCCCCAACCTGCGGTCTGCAGCCCGGTGCCGGGCCACGAAGGCCATGGTGCCGGGCCGCGGCTCCCTCTCCCCGCCCCGCCCTGCAGTAAAAAACTTCCCAGGCCGCAAGCTTGCGGCCCGGGAAGTTTCTTACTGTGGGAGGGCAGGGAGAGGGAATCAGGGCCGGGCCGCGTGGCCGTGCGGGCGTGGCCCGTGGGTGCGGCCCGATGCGCGGGCATGGCCTGTGGGGGCGCGGCCCGACGGCGCGGCCCGATGAGCGGGCGCGGTCCGTGGGGGCGCGGCCCGATGCCCTGCCGGTCCCCAGCCTCAGAAAGGTTGGGGACCACTGCCTTACATAGTATAGTCTGATATTATCTCAAGAAATATGTAGTCAGTTCCCATTGCATATTAGTCCTAGCCTAGCAGTTACTCCTGTCTTTCTTAAGAAAGTCCAGGTAATCGCTCAACTGTTCGTCATATTCTTCCGGTGGTTTCTTATTCACCATGTTAGTGAGTCTTGCCATTTTTGCTAAGTCCGCTAGTTTGTCTAGCCATGTAGAAATAGTCTCGGTTGCCTTCCAGTGCTTCGCCCACACCAACCGCGCCGCCGTAGTTGCATGGAAGAAGAGGATTCTAGAAGAACTTGGTAAAGCACTTGGATGAAAACTTAGCAACATAGATTCAGGCTTCATTGGGTATCGCATTTTAAATATTTCCTGTAACACCATATGTATTTTAGCCCAATACTTTTTTGCTTTCTCACAATTCCACCACATATGATAAAAGGAACCTATTGCTTTATTACATTTCCAACATTTATTATCAAACCTATCTGAAATTTTTGCGATAACCTGTGGAGTAATATACCATCTATAAAACATCTTATACCAGTTTTCCCTTAAAATCTGGCTGTTGGTTTGTTTAGGAACTTTGATCCATACTCGTTCCCATTCCTCCATAGCAATTATAGAGCCCAAATTTTGCATCCATTTAATCATACAGTTCTTTACTTGTTCCGACTCAGTCTCATATTTCAAAAGTAGTTTATAGATCTGGCCCTGTAAGTGTGGTTTTTTGAGCAATAACACATTTTCAAAATCACTAAGACGCGAGTTTTTGTCCACTCGAATCTCAAAGTCTGTTTTTAGTCTAGCTTTCAATTGATTGTACTCCATCCATCGTAGCTCATATCCTTCTTTGTTTAATACTTGCAGATTCTTAAGCTCACCTGTTCTCGTTAACAAGTCCTTGTACATTGGGCATGTTATTCTTTTTTGCTGCTGTCTGGAAAAATATGCCTCTATTGGCAATTTTAATAGTTATGATGAAGAGCAGAGTCTTTTTTCATATTTGTTCCAGATCTTTAAGAGAGATCTTGTCCAAAAGTTGACCTTAGGTTTTTCCTTTCTTTTTGTTTTCAGGGAGGGCCAGAGCATTTCATGAAAACTTTGCTTGCTATCTGCCTTTTCCAATACCAGGTCTCTTGTCATTGGGTCAGTTATCCAATCTGCCACTGCTGTCAGTGTTGCCGCATGAAGGTATAATTTAAAATTTGGGACGCCCTGTCCCCCTCTCTTCTTGTCATCTTGTAAAATTTTAAAAGCAATTCTTGGCCTCTTATAATTCTGCTAAGGCCTTAGTGAAAATTTTATAATCCATGTTAAGTAGTGATATTGGTCTATAAGTATTCAGCGATGATCAGTTCATACCTTCTTTGTATATGAGTGTTATCGATGCTTGCTGCCACGATTTGGGGAGCGATTTTCCAGAATTGTCCACTACCTCATTCAGCATCTGTGTCAGAACTAGTAATAATATATGATTTAATTTCTTATAGTAGGTTGCGGAAAGGCCATCTGGGCCTGGGGCCTTATTTAGTTTCATAGTTGTTACCGCTTTGGCCAGTTCCTGAGCTGAGAATCTCTGATTTAATATCTTTCGTTGCTCGTCTGTGAAGGTTAAGGATGGGGTGCCTCCAAGATATTCCATACTGTCAGGTACAGATTCTTCATCTGTTTGGTATAAATTTTGGAAAAAGTTTAAGAGACATTGTTGTATTTCCGGTTCTGTACGAAAGTGATTGTCTCCACATTTAAGGCTGGATATGACACTTTTGTTATGATTTCCTTTTAATTTATATGCCAGCCATCTTCCAGGTTTGTCAGCATGTTCAAAGTTCTTTTGTTTTAACCCATCCAATTTTTTCCTCATATCTTCAGTTTCCAATGCGTCTCTTTTTAGTCTTAAGAGAGTTATTTGTTTGGCTGTCTTCTTAGACGGATGAGTTTGGTGTTGGAGTTCTAGTTGCCGAATTGACTACACAATTTCATTCAGCTCTTTTTCTTTTTTTTTCCTTTTGGCGCTGTTCAGGCTTATTAGTCCTCCTAATATATATGCTTTACTCGCATCCCAGACCGTGGATAAAAAAAATCTCTTTTGTGCAGTTAAGCTCGAAGAATTCTTTTAAGTCAGTTTCGCACAGATTCAGATTTTCTTTGTCTTCTAAGATATATTCATTCATTCTCCATATTCGCATACCAGCTTTGCAAAAGGAAAATTCTGCCCATATTGGGTTGTGATCTGCAAAGGTATTAGGGAGTATTTCAATATTTGCCACTTTTGGTAATAACGATTTTGAACACCAGCATTGGTCTATTCTGGAGTATGAGGAGTATTGAGAAGAATAGAAGGTGTACTGTTTGCTTTTAGGATGGAGTTCTCTCCAAAGAGCTATTAGTGAATTGAGGTGAATGTTGCGCTTGGCCGATTTCAGAAAATATGCTCCCTGTCGGTTATGTGATTTGTACAGTGAGGGGTTCATTACTGCATTAAAGTCTCCGATTATAACCCACTGTTCGGTAGTAATTTCTGTGTGCTTCTGAAAAAATTCTTCGAAGAACTTGTCCTTTGCATTGTTGGGAGCGTATATGTTTGTCAATGTGTATTTCTGACCATCTGGTAGCTGTATTTCAAGTGTTAAAAATCTTGGATTTTATCTTGGATTTTCTGCTCAACCTTAATGTTGGGGTTTGCGATATAGATTATCACCCCACTGTGGCAGAAGCTGCAAATTCTCTTCCTAGTTTTCTTGTTGATAATAAATTTAGATTTTTCTTTTGCACATGTGTTTCCTGTATACAGTAGATGTCTGCTCTCAGTTTTTTCAGTTGATTGAAGAATTTGGTGCATTTAGCCGGCTAATTCAGGCCATTAGCGTTTACGGATAGCACCTTTAGCTTCTCCATTCTTTCATGTTGGTATGGTTGCTCCTTGTGCTCCTTGTGGAAGGGTGGCTTGTGTTCCTGTTGCTTGTGTTAGGTGGGATGATCTATCGTCGCAGAGTTGAACTAATCGGCACATAGTTTCCGCTCTTGTTGGAGAAGTCTTGGGTGATCCTGCCCTTGAGGTGTCTTGAGATAAGTTGTCCGCGAGCTCTTGAGCCTGTTGAAGCATTCAAATAGTTTTTCTTCCCGATGGTAATATCACTTCCAGGGCATTTTATTATGGACCTTCCCCCCAGCTGTTGGAAAATGGTAATTTGGGTAGTGGTGGACTACCAAACCAGCACATTTTATTCCCTGATCCTCCCTCCCCAGCACACGGAAACTAGCAGAACTGTTTATGCATCAGGTGTTTAGACTGGACATTTCTGGACAGAATTGTGAGTGACCCAGGAAGTCAATTCATTGCTAAGTTCTGCAGTGCAGTTAAGTAGTCACTAAGTACAGTGTACCACCCAGCCACAAATTGACAGACCAAAAGAGTGAACCATATACTTGAGCAGTACCTCCGTTGTTTTATAAATTACCAAGAGGATGATTGGGTTTTACTATTGCCCCTGGCAGAGTATGGTTACCATAATTCTTTCCACTCTAGTATGTGGATGTCCCCATTCAAAATGGTGAATGGCTATGCACTCCGCCCCTTCCCGACTCTCGAGCCCCCTCCTACAGATCCCACTGCCGTTCCACCAGGGGTGCCTGAATGGGCAGCCAAGGTCTGAGAGATATGGGGGGAGGTTTCGGACACTGGATTCTGCCAAGGCAGACTGTAAGAAATGGGCAAACAAGAAAAGATCCCAGGGACCCCAGCACCAGGTGGGCAATCAAGTGTTCATCTCCACCAAGCATTTGAAAAATCGGTGCCCCAGCAAAAAACTGAATTTTGTGGGGCCGTTCACAATAATGGAAGTTCTCAATGAGGTGGCGGTTCAGGTGTAGCTCCCCCCTACATATAAGAAGGCATATCCTGTGTTCCATGTAAGCTTGCTCAAGCCCGCACCCCCTCCAGACAAATTACACCCTTTGGCACCGCCACCCCCACCTATCATGGTGAGGGATGATACCCATTATGAAATCTTGAAAGTACTCAACTCCCATGTCCAGAAACATTGTAACAGGGACCCTGCGAAAAGCTTTATCTGTCCGCTGGTGCCGGCTGGCTCAAGGACACGCGAATTTTAACACCTGGCAGGAAGCCTGGGATGGCACCTGGGAGAGGGGGCACCCCTCCCCTGGGAACACTCAAGTTTTGGGCGGGAGAATTGTATTGATAAGTGCTTGTAGTTCTGTTGTTTGGCAGATTTGACTTCTCGAGTTATAGTGACTAGAGCTAACTTCCATTAAAGCTTTCTTTCCATAGAAGTTTTGTGAGAGTTCTTTCAACACTTGACAGTTGGAGGAGGGCAGGATGCTGTTTCTGCTGGCTGCAGAGGAGAGGACACGCAGTAATGGGTTTAAACTTCAAGTACAACGATATAGGCTAGATATCAGGAAAAAGTTTTTCACAGTCAGAGTAGTTCAGCAGTGGAATAGGCTGCCTAAGGAGGTGGTGAGCTCCCCCTCACTGGCAGTCTTCAAGCAAAGGTTGGATACACACTTTTCTTGGATGCTTTAGGATAGCGATCCCCAACCTGTGGGCTGCGGACCACATGTGGTCCTTCGACTAATTGGAGGTGGGCCCCGAAGGACACCTTCTCCCCCCCCGGCCCTTTACTTCATCCCCCCCGGCCCTTTACAACACACTTTGGGTGTCATTGTCTCCCATCACTCCCAGATAGGACTATCTAGTTACAGAGAAACAAGCTCAGGGTTCCCTATTGATTTGTCATTGTCATGAGTTAAAATTTCCATGAAAATAAAATGTTCCTTATGTTCACTGTTGTGGCGTGTCTGTATCTTATTTTGAAGGGATGTTTAAACATTACCATAGCGATCAGAGAGCGTTAGGGCAGTGGTTGAGAGTAGAGGAGTAAACTACCCCCCCCCCCACCGGGCCTCGGTAAAAGGCGTTGAGTGGTCCCCGGTGATAAAAAGGTTGGGGACCACTGCTTTAGGATGCTTAGGACTGATCCTGCATTGAGCAGGGGGTTGGACTAGATGGCCTGTATGGCCCCTTCCAACTCTATGATTCTATAAGCTTCTATTCTATAAGACTGGACCTTTTCAAGCGTGATACTATCTGATCTCAGAGCACCCAAAAATGCACCATAAGTGAGTTGAGCTAGAGATTTAGCAGAGTATAGTTTCAGGGCTGCTGGTATAAAGAATCTGCCCTTTGTTCGATATAATTTCATTATGTTATTTGCTGATCTTTGTCCTAGTTCTGACGTATATGAATAATGGATGCTCTTTGCTCCAGAGGCTTGAATATATAGACCTAAATATTTAAATTTGGTTACTTGTTCAATTTTATGCCCATTTAGCATCAATGTTCTAGATTTTGGACATTTGCCAACAACAAGCCTTTAATAGCATATAAAAGTACAATATAAGAAGGGAAAGTGCACGGGAACAACAAGATGCAGCAAGCCTCGACATGAGACCCCTTTAAGAAGACCGGGGAAGGGAAAGGAGAAGCAGTGGTTGAAATTCTTTCTCTTCTTTTTCTTTTCTTCTGTAGGCACATAGGCAATATAATCGTAAGTGCCGGAAATATAAAACGGGGTTCCTCCCCCTTTTTTCTTCTTTATTAGTGTATTGCCACAGGGCCAAAGCTCATACTGTTTTGCAAAAAGTGTTTAATGTTAAGCATTTAATTTAAATCTGGAAATATACCTGTCAGGATGGCTCTTAGAATGTGTCAAGTATGAAATGTTTTATAGATGTATGTGACACTAAAAGGGACTGTAAAAATTACTAAAAATTATGTTAACAAACGTTCGAAATGTGGTAACAAAGTTGGCTTCTTTCCCTATATATGGCGGAAATGTGAAAAGGCTTATAAGTTTGGGGCAAAAGTCTATACCATTGTGTAATCAACATGGGGTCTCAGATTTCCTATGTAAGCTGAATCTGTATTAAGGGAAAGGAGAAGCAATGACTGAAATTCTCTAGTTATTCTCTTGTACATTTTCAAGGCAATGTCACGAAAAAGTGGGGCTTTTCCCCTTCTTTCTCTTCTTTTTTACTAGGGTCAAGAAGTTAATGTGGGGTCTAAGATCTTCTAAGTAAGTTGAATCTGTATTATTAAATATATCTCCGCAGTACCTTCCAGCCTAAAATTAAAGCTTAACTAAAAGGAGACACCTAATGGAGTGGGTTTAAGAATAACAGATGAAGACTATATTTTACTGCTCATTGTAAGTTTATACAATTATGTAGTTAGTGTGGGGTCTTAGATTTCCTATGCAAGCTGAATCTGTATTATTAAATATATCTCCGCAGTGACTCCCAGTCTAAACTTAAAGCATAACTAAAAGGAGGCACCTAATCGAGGAGGTGTAAATGTAACCAACGAAGACTTTATTTTATTATTTTTTGTAATAACAACTTATACTTATATAACTTATATATTTTTCTTCTGTACAACTAAGTAGGCCTCTTTTCCTAAATGTGGTGGAAATGTGGATGGCTCTAAGATTGTGTTAAGTATAAATTGTTTTATAGGTGTTATGGGACGCCAAAATGACCGTTAAAATTGTTAAAAACTATGTAAACAAATGTTGGAAAGGTGGTAACAAAGTAGGCTTCTCTTTTTAAATGTGGTGGAAATGTGAAAAAGTTTATAAGCTTTGGGCAAAAGTTCATACCATTGTGAAGTTAATGTGGGGTTTTATATTTCCAAACCAAGACTATATTTTACTATTCTCTGTATTAATAACTTCCATTGTCTCTATTCTATATTTCTATCTTCTAAAAATATATATAATTAAAAATAAAAGAAGTGCAAAAGGATCCACTGCTAGTGAGAACAAAGGCAAAGATCATGCTTTAGACATAATACATTCACGATTTCTCATGGCAAGATATAAAAACTTGGCAACTGGTTCAATTATATCAGGGTTCTGGGATGTCAAAAGAAACTGAGTCTTTCGTTCATCCGAATGCAGTTCTCTTTTACACAGCAGTGAGTTAAGAAATTTAGCTCGGATTGAAGAATAAAATGGACAATGGAAGAAAACGTGTGTAATTGATTCTATACAGCATTGTCCACATGGGCACTAGTTGAATACGGGATCTGTTGAAATCCCCCATATAGAACAGCAGAAGGTAGAGCATTAGTTCTAGCTAACATGAATGCTCTACGCTGTTGTGGGATGATTAGATAGTAGGAGTACGCAGCTCCCCAAGCTCAATGGCGAGCAAAAGTTTCTAGCTTTACTGCTAAGTTCCTGCAGTTCTATGTCTAACAGTCTGCGTTTAATTGAACTAAATGCAGTCTTTTCAGATATCAGATACAAGGAGTCTAAAGATATCCCTATAGATTTAATTTTTCCCTCAATGTGTCTTAACCAAGTAGATGACTCATATTCAGATAGCTTGAGGGAAATTAGACTATTGGGGTCAGATCTAAAATGAATGCGAAGCCAAAACTTGATTGTTAACAACCATGCTCTGGTTTCCAATAGTCTTTGGCTGGTTTCTAGACATAGGACTGCGTAAGAGACACAGTTCGGGGTCCCAAGGATTTTACGAAGGAAGACAGATGGGAGACTTTCGACTGCTTGGTTAAAAGCGTTGATCCAAATAGGGATGCGATAGAGCAGTTGGGCACTTAGTTTCCCACTAACTACTTTGAGGGCTGCTGGCACGTACTGGTTACCACTGGTGTAGAAGAAACAGGTAATTGCTAGTTTTTGCAGATGTGATTGCATATTTCCTCTGTGTAGCCCAATTTGCATTATGGTGAAAAAATATTCCCAAGTATTTGAAGCTTTTAACTTGTTCAATGTTGTTACCTCTTACATTCCATTTAAGAGGCTTCCAAGGCTTTCCAAAAACCACAATTTTTGACTTCTCAAAGTTCAGAGCAAGTTTGTTTACTTCACAGAAGTCCAGGAATTGAACCAGTAAGCGTTTTAAGCCAAACTGTGAATGGGACAGCACTACCGCATCATCTGCGTATAAAAGCACTGGGATGTGAAGAGAACCAATTTTTGGGCTATGGCCAGAATTGGCGGATAGGGACGGAACAAGGTCATTTATAAAAAGGTTAAATAGGAGGGGAGCCAAAATGCATCCTTGTTTTACCCCTTTGTTGATTGGTATTTTAGGAGTAAGACTCCCAAGGGGGGTGAGTTTGACTTGGCAACAGGGAGAAGAATAGAGTTTCCTTATAAGATATAGGAGCCTTTTATCTATCTTCAACAGCTTATCCCAGAGAAGATCTGGGGCCAAGGGACCAAGCCCTTACCACTGGTGTAGATGTCATAGTCCCATTGTATACGGCACTGGTCAGACCACACCTTGGAGTAATGTGTGCAGTTCTGAAGGCCTCACTTCAAGAAGGACGTAGATAAAATTGAAAGGGTACAGAAGAGAGCGATGTGGATGTTCTGGGGCCAGGGGACCAAGCCCTATGAAGATAGGTTGAGGGACTTGGGAATTTCAGCCTGGAGAAAAGGAGGTTGAGAGAGGACATGTTAGCCCTCTTTAAGTATTTGAAAGGTTGTCATTTGGAGGAGGGCAGGATGCTGTTCCCGTTGGCTGCAGAGGAAAGGACACGCAGTAATGGGTTTAAACTTCAAGTACAACGATATAGGCTAGATATCAAGAAAAACATTTTCACTGTCAAAGTAGTCCAGCAGTGGAATAGGCTGCCTAAGGAGGTGGTGCGCTCCCCCTCACTGGCAGTCTTCAAGCAAAGGTTGCATACACACTTTTCTTGGATGCTTTAGATACTTTGGGCTGATCCTGCGTTGAGCAGGGGGTTGAACTAGATGGCCTGTATGGCCCCTTCCAACTCTATAATTCTATGATTCTATGATTTTATGATTTCCTAAATTACTCTTTTTTTATTCCTCATATCATTTGACAACTGCTTATGGAGCCACCATGGTTTCCTTAGGCCCCTTCCATCTTTTCTTCTCAAGGGAATTGTTTGTGATTGAACCTTCAGTATTTCACTTTTACAAAACTCCCAGCCCTCTTGGATTCTTTCACATTTTGAAAATTGTGTTCTGTCTGCAGAACAGACAATCAGAAAGGAGGTCTGGCATATTGAGCCCCATCCTTAGGGGCTTGGGAGCCCTGTGAATGGCTTAGCCTGGATTTTACCCTATGCCTAGACCCTGTGATCATGATCTGTTTCGAGAATACCCAGATGGCTGTGAGTATGCAGGTGGTTAGTAAGGCCGATGATACAACGGTTGATACCGACGGCTATTAACAAGGCTTGTAAGGCTGCTATTAGGGGCTGGATGCCCCAAATGTCTGTTTATTTGTCTGTTTATTCTTCTTAATGTCCTTTAAAAATCATCTTAATAGAAAAAAGAATGTTGCCCTCGAAAAGGAAATCCTCAACACGGGCCCTCATATCTTGAGGTAATGTTGTAGATAGCAGCCATCCGTGCTTATGTAAAAAAATCACTGTAGACATACCTGTGTTAATTTGCTGCCTAGACAGCTTTAAGGCTTCCATGTGAATAACCTTTGAGAGATTTTTGCTCATCAGATAAATGTTCTATGTATGGTGCTGTCTTTTCCCATAGAAAAGGTGATAGGCAGCCATAATAGGCATCATAGCTGGCAAATCTCAGCCCCAGGGAACTGAGGGCATACAGTTTTCTGCTGAGGGTGTCAATCTTTTTTCCCATTCTATCTGAAGGGGTAGTATGTGCCCCCAACTTATACGTCACCTGCATTTCCTCTGCTCATTGAGGAGGGGGTGGGTGAGTGAACAGGAATTCACGTCCTTCTTCTTGAACTCTGTAAATGTTTTCAGTTCTTTGCAAAGTGGCAGGCACTGAAGAAGGCTTAGCCCACATTGAAGTTGTAATGTCACAGAAACCCTCAAGAAGAGGAAAAGCCACCAGCCCTGGTGAATCTGGAATTAAATGACCAAGTATTCTATCCTTGGATCTTATTGTTGATGGAGACTACTGGGATGTCAAGAGTTGTGCCATTCGCAACATCTGCTCTGTTATCAAACAGAAGTCCTCATTAGGTTATAGGTTCCTGATCACCAACTGCATCGTCCAGGGATTGCTCAGAAAACACCTCGGAACCATCCACCGAAATTCTCTCCACTTCCTCGGAACCATCAGGTACATGGAACCTTGGGGTCCAAGAAGCCATATTGGAATGCCTGAAATGTCTAGGCAACAGGTGGTGGTAGACATTTGGAGCTAGGTTGGCAACAATGTATTGTAGGTGCTGTTGGAGCCAACCAATGCTGTAAAACTTGAAACCTTGATCTACATTCAGAAACTGGATCATCCTGTTCCATCTGGTCACATACAATCATCGAATCCGAAGGGGAATGAGGTCTCAGAGACGGGATCCTTGGAACCAATCTCCTCCATTCTGGTATCAGTTCTGAGACTGGAACCACCCATGATGGAACCAAGGAAGGTTATTTCTTAGTTGCAGGAAGACTTTTTTAGCCAGCTTCGAAACAGGCATAGAGGGAACACTCCAATCAGAGCCCGTCCACCCCTTCCCACCCAAACATTCATGTGATCTGGGAGAGGCCCCCTCCTCGCCCTCAGTTCTTCATGAACTAGATAGAACCACACAAGAGACTCATGTTGAAACATGCCAAACTTTATTCATATTCCAAAGCTAACAGCGGAGAAGTAGGGAGGGATGTATGCCTGCACAGGACGACTAGATGAACAACAGTCATAGTTAAGTGTAGCCCTGTTTTCATCTTCATTGTCCTGTACAGTTGTACATGTGTACCTGCACGAGACAACTAGATGAACAACAATTACAGGTAAGTGCAACCCTGTTCTTCTTAGACAGATCCGAGGTCGGACCTGTAGTCAGAACCAACACTAGAACCGACTTTACCAATGCCAAAAAAAGAGGATCTGAGGGTATTTTTGGCATGGAAAACAGTGGGATTTCAGTTGAAGTCCCCAGGAACACATCAGGTGGATGCAATAAATACATGGTCTTTTGCCACAACACAGCCTTTAATCGAGCAGCTCGCTCAGATCTAGCTTTCGGAGTAAAGTTCTTACATAATGAACAGGCAGAGACATTGTCCCCCTCACCGAGATACATCAAGCATGTGATCATCAGTATGAGACATTTTAGTAGCGCAGGTAGTACATTTTTCAAACAAAGACACACTCAGAAATTTCTACAATGAAGCCAAACACAAAGCACTAGCTAGTGCAAGTCCTCTCAGTATGGCGGGAAAAAGATAATTGAGGGGAACAGAGACAGCTCCTCCCTAGCCCCGTGACTGTTAGGTGGCAAACAGTTGCCATGAGCTGATTGGAGGAGCAGCCCCCTACTCTCTCTGGGCTAGCAAAAACTCTTCTGGTGGCCGGCTTTGTGTGCACGCGCAGAACCCATGTGGGCACAGAACAATGACTACGACCACAGAGGAACAGAATGATCTCAAAGAAAAGTGATTTTGCTCAATAAATGCAGTGGGGAAATGGCAGAAAAGAGAGGCTCTGTTTTACAAGGCATTATAGAGTTCCCCTTGTCTATTCAGACTGACCTTCATTGAGACCTGCGATTTCTATCCAGTGGGAACCAGAAGTAGCTATGGTATTGGGAGAGAGATCTGTCTGTCTGTCTGTCTGTCTATCTATCATCTATCCATCATCCATCCATCCATCATACTTAAAGGCAGCCACTACCAACCAGTCGGCTCATGGTGGCTAAGAATATAAAACATATAAAACATATAAGCAGCATAAAAACAATGAAACAATAGGCTAGCCTAGGCATGCACACTTCAAACCACTTTGGACAAAAAACCTCCGAAGCGGGGTGCTTCAGAGACAGATCGCTCTGAAGCCCAAAATCCCAATGTTAAACAGATCTGAAGTGGACAGTCTGAAGCGCTCTTCACAGTGCTTCAAACCACTTGAAGCACTCTGAACCACTTTGGAGGTGGCCATTTAAAACAGACAGGGAGGAAAACACAGAAAGCCTTGCTTTGGCACTATTACTTCCTGCCTTTTGTCTGTGCTCCTCCAGGCCCTAGAACAAAGGGGAGGGGGGAGGGAGAGAGGGAGAGAGACCAATGGTTGGGCTCCCTGTAAGAGGCCAGCCAATCATTGCAAAATGTTTTGCCTCGATGAATTCAATAAAAAGGAACTACACCTTTGATTTCCCAATGTTATAAATAAGAGAAAAACAAAATCAACAGGCCAAAATGATATGGCCCCTTCCAACTCTATGATTCTATGATTCTATGATCAATTAAGACGTATCTCTCGGCGTTAAGCTCTCTATCTTGAGGCAATTTTACTCCTACGTGCCCCTAGCCTTTTACTAAACATTTTGCCTCTGCAAATGCTTTGCAATGCTGAGGTCCTGCAGTTTGCAAAGTTTCCTTGCTGCAAAGAAAGACAAGATAGCTGGAGATGCAATTGCTGGCTGCTGCCTCCTGACCTGTGCTGCTCTGGTAGAGTAGTGTGCTGGGCCTAGCTGTGTAGTTGGCTTGCTTGCTGCTGTGATGTACACTGGAGGATTTTCATTGCTGGAGAAGACATCGAACAGTTTACCTGAGGGACTTACTTTCTCACTTTCCTTTTTCCTCTTCTTAATCACACTTTACTTGACCTCACTTTTTATTTTCAAACCAAACTATTCTTTTGGTTTCTGGGGTTGGGGTGGGTTCTAGGGGAACATTGGAGTTCACTGTTTCTTTCCCCTAGTGTTTATTTTATCTTTTTTTTTTCTGACTGAGGGACAGCACTGTTTGGCTTTTCTTCTTGGGATGTTGTTTGTTGTTTTTTACATTTCTTTTTACAGTTCTTTCAGTGTTGTTGTTGTGGTGGGGGTAGCCCACCATGGGATGGGTCGCCCACTGCCCTGCTGTTGTTGTTGCTGCTGTTGTAAACTGGCGAGGGGAGGCACTGCTTATTGTGGATGGTTCTGGGGTGTGTCAGAGTTTTAATCAATTTTCAGTTGGGTTGCTGTTGTTGTGGGTTGCCCTTTAGTGGTTAAGCCTGTGACCTATCAAGCCAGGTTTGATTCCACAGTGTTCAATGTGTGGGCATCTGGGAGGCTTTGTCTAACTCCTGCCAGAGCTGTTCTCACAGAGCTCTCTAAGGGTGTCTGGCATGAGGAGAGGAAGGGAAGGTAATTGTAAGACACTTTTTGGATAGTGAAAAGCGGGGTACAAAAGCCAGCAGCTAGTCTTCCTCTTGACTTTTCTGTATTTGTTGGTGGGGGGAGGCTGGATGGGAGAGCCTATGATGATGGGATCATGGATTAAGATCTTAGACCACCCTGAGCTCCTCCACTGGAGGACAGCAGGTTTGGTTCACACAATAATCCTGCTGAGGAGGAGGAAGTTGTCCACGGACACCTTGCTTTCTGAGGCTTTCCTGGGGCTAATGCTTGCATGGAAGTAGTAAAGGGGTACACATATCATAATGAGCTTAAACCACGCCCACCACCTTGCATACTAATTAACTTATTTGCATAACCACACCCCCTGACATCACCGGAAGTGGCGTCATCATGCCCCACCCTGTGCCCCATGCCCCGGAAGTGCCGCCATGTCACCACACCCCCTTGACGTCACCGGAAGTGCCGTCAACATGCCCCACCCATGCACCCCCTGCCCCGGCTGCCATTATGCCACGTACACCCCCCCTCCCTGGAAGTGATGGTGTCATGCCCCCACCTTCTGCCTCGGAAACAATTTCCACAGACCATGCTCCCGCCGCAAACGCAACCATCTTTTTACACCCCTCGTGACAGCATTGGAAGTGACGTGCAGCATAGACCAACCCTCCCTACTGCATCACAACCAATGGGAATGACCAGGTATGGCCATGTGTTCCCTCTAGCAACACGCCCTGTCACCTCTGGCCAATAGCTGGGACAGCCCCCCCCCCCAAAGAAGTGATTTTAGGAAAGAAGCCACTTGTGCCAGCAGACACTCACCACGGCTCTTGCTGAAAACATGGAGACTCCTAGCAGGACCCTGATCCTCACCACCCCACCACCCATGCTGAGACCTAATGCTGCCATGAGGTGCCTGGTATTTAACCTTCCTACAGCAACTATGGGTAGCTTGGCCAAATGCCCTACAACTGCAGTAAATGGCCTTGCAGACATAGAAAGTACAATGCTATCATTTTGGGGAACCCATCCTGTTGCAGGCCATATTGCAGATGAGGCGGACTTGGGGATACCCAATCCTCTGCGTTGCATGCACCGGAATCCTGTGGAGGAATCTGAAGTTGTGGAAGCTCAAAAGGACACAGAAAATGACGAGGCTTTTAATGAAACCATGGAAATGGAAAACAAAGCATTCATTCAAAAGGACACAGAACATGATGAGGCTTTTAATGAATCCATGGTGTCAAACGTACAGGAAACTCACAACAAACTTCTTAATAGAAAAGAGTTTATTGATTAGCACTACACGTAAGCGACTGAGAAGTCAAATCTGACCAGAGGCCAGATTTGCCTCAGCTTATCAATACATTTCTCCCGCCCAAAACTTGACAGTTCCCAAGGGAGGGGGCAGAAGAGAAAAGACATATGTGTAACATAAACAGGATTTCACTCTCACAGCCTTGAGGAGGTGACAACAACCCCGTGAGCCCACAACAAGATAAGGTTAGCATAACAACACTATTCATTTTTATAGCTAGCAAACTACAAGGCCTGGGCTAGCAGGCGCCAGGTCCAATCAAGCAATATAACTGACATGGAGGAACTCAAGCTAATTTATGACAGAGATTCTACAATCCTGACATCCCTCCGCACTAAATTAACTCTCCCCCTAGCCTGCATCAACCGGGCGGGGGCAGTCAGGGAACGCTCGATGGAAAGCCCGGAGAAGGCGGGGCGCCTTCACGTTCCCAGCCTCAACCCACTCCTTGTCTCCTGAGGGGAAATCCTTCCAATCAACCAAATACTGGAGGCGACCCTTGTGCATACGAGAGTCCAAAATTTGGTTGACCTCATAGTGGGTGTCTTTATCGATGTAAATTGGCACAGGCGTATCTGGAGGGGGGTGCCACGCATCCGGGCCAGGAGCTCTTCGCAGCAGGCTGGAATGAAAAACCGGATGCACATTTCTGTAAGTTTTTGGCAAAGCCAACTCCACAGTCACAGCATTAATCAGTTTCACAACCTTGAATGGCCCCACGTATTTTGGCCCAAGTTTCTTTGACTTCTGTTGGCACCGCAGGTTTTTTGTGGACAAATAGGCCAGGTCTCCCAATTTCCATATGGGCGCAGGTGCCCGTTTCTTATCTGCCTGGGTCTTATAGGCCTGTTTCGCCTCTTTGAGGCTAGCAACGATTACTGGCCAACCTGCCCTAATAGTCTCTGCCCATTTACTGACCTCAGGACTTTCGGAGGAAGCAAGCTCCCAGGTGGGTGCAGCAACCAGGTCAGTACCGTACACAACCTTAAAGGGAGACACACCCGTCGAGGCGTGGGCCCCATTATTATAGGCAAATTCAGCGAGTGGCAGGAGCGCAACCCAATCATCCTGTTGATGGTTAATAAAACAACGTAAATATTGTTCCAGGATTTGATTAACCCTCTCGGTCTGGCCATTCGACTCCGGGTGGTAGCCCGAAGTGAGGGCTTGCTCCACACCCAGCAGCCTCAAAAGCTCCCGCCAGAACTTGGCAACGAACTGGGGGCCCCGATCCGTCAGGACACGCCCCGGGATCCCATGTAGACGTATTATGTGGTTTACGAATAAGGAGGCCAATTTGGCTGCTGAAGGCAGGCTCGCACAAGGAATGAAGTGAGCCTGCTTGGAAAAGGCGTCAACTACCACCCAAATGACGGTTTTCCCCTGGCTGGGAGGCAGGTCCGTAATAAAGTCCATGGTGATATCAGTCCATGGGCGGGCGGGGGTGGGCTGGGGCTGTAATAATCCCTTCTTCTTTCCCCCCGCCGGTTTGGAAGCGATACAAATGGGGCACCCCTGTACGTATTGTTCCACATCCTTGCGCAGGGTTGGCCACCAGTAATGTCTCCTGATCAGGTGCAGGGTTTTTACAAACCCAAAATGTCCAGCAGTCTTTGCATCGTGACAGAGTTTTAAAACGTCCCCGCGCGCCGCTGCTGGGACAAAAAGCCGCTCGCCTTTGAAAAATAACCCCCCTTTCTCGGTAAGATCTGGGCGGAGGGAGTGGAATTCAGAGTCCTGGGCCACCTCCTTCTGGACCCAACCTCTGGGATGGACGTTCCAGACTTTGTTTGGCTGCGCGTCACCGCGGCCATCCCCAGTTGGGCGGGGGTAAACACTGTGTCCACCAATGGGTCACGTTTGCTGTTGTACTGGGGCAGGCGCGACAGGGCATCCGCCAAAAAGTTAATTTTGCCCGGCAGATGCTTGAGGGAAAAGTTGAAACGGGCGAAAAACTCCGCCCACCTCATCTGCTTCGCCGAGAGCGAGCGGGGCTGCTTGAGTGCCTGGAGGTTTTTATGGTCTGTCCAGACTACAAAGGGGACTGCGGACCCTTCCAGCCAATGCCTCCAGGTGGACAAAGCTAATTTCACCGCAGCCGCCTCTTTTTCCCAAATGGCCCAGTTTCTTTCGGCCCTGGAAAATTTTTTTGACAAATAGGCCAGCGGGTGTAATTTCCCATCCTCCCCCTCTTGTAGGATCACGGCCCCCATTGCCACATCCGATGAATCTACTTGCACCGTGAATTGCTTAGTAGGGTCGGCATGGGCCAGCACCGGTTCAGAAGTAAACAGCAGTTTTAGCCTTTCGAATGCGCCCTGACATTGGGGGGTCCACTGGAGCGGCGCACCAGGGCGACTCGCGGCTTTTCCCCCCTGTTTAGTTTTTAGCAGGTCGGTAAGAGGCAGTGCTACCTTGGCGAAACTGGGGATGAACGTTCTATAGAAGTTAGCGAACCCCAAGAAACTTTGCAATTGCCTCCTAGTGCGAGGAGGTTCCCAAGCTAACAGATCCCGCACCTTGCCCGGGTCCATTTCAATTCCTGCCTGGGAAACTCTGAAACCCAGAAACTCTACCGCCTCCCGGTGGAACTCGCATTTTGACAGTTTGGCGAACAATTGGTGCTTCCGCAGACGGCGGAGCACCTCACAAACCAACTTTACATGACTCTCAACATTTTCAGAATACACCAAAATATCATCAATGTACACCAACACCCCCTGATACAATAAATCGTGCATAATTTCATTGATCATATTCATGAACACGCCCGGAGCGCCGGCGAGGCCGAATGGCATTACGTTGTACTCAAATTGTCCCAGGGGGGTGTTAAAAGCAGTCAGATACTCATGTCCTTTTTTTATCCGGACCCGGTAATAGGCCTCCCTTAGATCAAGTTTCGTGAAAACCCGCGCCTTCCCCAAATGACCCAGTAAGTCCTTTATCAAAGGCAGCGGGTAGGCGTTGCAAGTAGAGACAGCATTCAGACCCCGGTAGTCCGTGCAAAGGCGCAGCGAACCGTCTTTCTTTTTCACGAAAAGGACCGGGGCCGCCAAAGACGAGGTGGCCGGTCTGATGAAGCCCCGTGCCAGGTTCTTATCCAAGAACTCTCTGAGTTCGGCCATTTCCCTCGGACTCATGGAATAGAGTTTGGCTTTAGGGAGGGGCTCCCCTTTCTTTAACTCAATGGCACAGTCAGTCTTACGGTGCGGAGGAAGTTGGTTGCACTCAGCCTCCGCAAAGACATCCGCAAACCCCCGGTACTCCGGAGGGAGAGCCCCCACCCCTACGGGCCCCAACGCTGCCACTAACCCTTTTCCCGGGAGAGGCTGCGGCCGAGCGTGTTGCTTGCAATCAGGGGAGGTGAACTCCACGGTCCCTTCTTTCCACTTTACCGTAGGGTCATGATCCCTCAGCCAGTCCAGTCCCAACACGCATGGAAAAGCGGAGTGGGGTGCTACCAAGGGCTGGATCTGCTCCCAATGTTTTTTTATGTCCAAGTCCATGGGACGCGTCTTTACTGTGGCTTCCCCTCCAGGAGCGCACTTCCCATCTAGTTGGGTGATCGGCAAAGGCTCCCCCAACGGCACCTTACCCACCCCCAGAGTCTCGGCCAGCGCTGGGCTCACTAAGGATTGGGTGCACCCCGAGTCTACAATGCAACGGATTCCCACCGTTTTCCCGGATTTGGGATTGGAGAGGGTGGCCGGCAGAAGTAGCAAGGGGGAATCACTCACCGCGCTCCTGCCCCTTTTAGCGGCCTGCTGGCGGGGCGCCTTTACAGCAGACCGTCTTCGTTTCCCGACAGCTCCTCTGCTTGATCCTCGTCCTCCTGGCCGCTGCCTTCCTCTGAGTCGTCCACTGCCGTCACGGCGCCCACCGGCACCAGTAGAGACTTGGCGCTTTTCTTCGGGGTGGCTTTCTTGGCAGGCTGGGCTTTAGACGGGGAGCTGCTAGTAGGTTTCGCCCCGGCCACCGTTTTCGATGGGCATTGTGCAAGGAAATGACCAGCTTGGCCACAACCCAAACACAGCCCCTTTTCCATGCGGCGGGTGCGTTCAGTTGGCTCCAACTTCGTTTTCGGCTTGGCTTTTACCGGGGTGGAGGTTTTCGCTCCCGCCTTTCCTGCAAGCACCTGGACCATTGCGGCCCTCTCCAGGCGATTCTCCATCTCTCCAGCCAGCTGGACCCATCCGTCGACTGTCAGCGGGTCGTCCAAAAGGAGGCATTTGTTGGCCAGGTCAGGCGAGAGGCCCCCCACGAACGCGAGCACGCGTTGGGGCTCGGTCCAGTCTGGCACCGAGGAGGACAGCTCCTTAAATTCTCTGGCGTACTCAACCACCGACAATTTCCCTTGGCGGTGGGCTCTGAGTTTCTTCTCCGCAGTTTCCCTCTCAAATGGTTCCACGTACATCTGGCGCATGGAACGCAGGAAATGATTGTAGTTGCGGCTGGCTCGTGGGTTGTAACGGTACAAGTCCAGGAACCACTTTGCAGCCTTGCCCTCCAGGGCTTCTCCCACAAAACGCACGCGCTCGGCGTCATCATGAAAAGTGAACCCCATGTCCATCATGTAAGCCTGGAGATGCACCAGGAACGTAGGGAAAGCTGCGGGGTCCCCCGAAAACTTTGCCTTGAATTTGTAGGCGTTCCGCATTTCTACTCCCCTGAGGTGGGGAGGCAAGCGCCCCTGGCCCCAATCCGCCGGGGCCGGGATCCTTCCCCCACGGCCGCCACCTCGCCCCATTCCTGCCGCCGCTCTCGCATCCGCTGCCACTCTTGCCGCCTCCGCCGCTCGCGCTGCCGCCGCCGCCGCCTCACGCGCTGCCGCCGCCGCTGCTGCTTCGGCTCCCGCCACGTTCGCCGCCGCTGCCGCTGCCGCTGCCGCTGCTCCGTTCTCTCCCCCTGCGCCGTCAGCTCCGGCTCCTTCCCCGTCTCCGTCACCTCCGGCATCCTCGCGTTCCTCGTCCGCGTTCTCCCGTTGCGCTCTCGCCCGGGCCGCCGCCTCGGCCTCGATCTCCCTTTGCGCTCTCTCTCGGGCCATCGCCTCGGCCTCCGCAGCTGCTTGCATCGTGGTCATCTCACGCTCCCGCAGGTTGAGCAGACCACCCGACCTCCGTCCGCTGGTGTCGTGCGCACCTCCACCGAGCACCTCCCTCAGAAGGCGTTGTGTTCGGCGCTGCTCCTCCGGGTCCAACTGACCCGAGAGGTCCTGCAGCCTGTTGGTCACCCTGTCCAACTTGTACTGCAGGTCCTGTGTCTCACCGACGGGCTCCAGCCCGTAGCTAGGCATTCCAAGATGATCCGGCCACTGCTCGTCCCCAGTTGGCCGGTCATACTTCGACAATCGCCTGCGTTCGGTGACATGCCGTTCCAAAAAGTCCTCGGGCCCAGGAGTTGCTCCTGACACGGCCCTGAGCATGCCCGAGCTGTACGGCCCCACACTGGCACCGTCGCCCTGGGAGAGGTCCCAATCCAGGCCCTCACCTTGCTCTGTGAAAGTATGTCCTTCGCCCTGCATGTTGGCAGGTGAAAGGAGTTGTGAGATTTGACTTAATGTCAAACGTACAGGAAACTCACAACAAACTTCTTAATAGAAAAGAGTTTATTGATTAGCACTACACGTAAGCGACTGAGAAGTCAAATCTGACCAGAGGCCAGATTTGCCTCAGCTTATCAATACATTTCTCCCGCCCAAAACTTGACAGTTCCCAAGGGAGGGGGCAGAAGAGAAAAGACATATGTGTAACATAAACAGGATTTCACTCTCACAGCCTTGAGGAGGTGACAACAACCCCGTGAGCCCACAACAAGATAAGGTTAGCATAACAACACTATTCATTTTTATAGCTAGCAAACTACAAGGCCTGGGCTAGCAGGCGCCAGGTCCAATCAAGCAATATAACTGACATGGAGGAACTCAAGCTAATTTATGACAGAGATTCTACAATCCTGACACATGGAAATGGAAGACAAAGCATTCAATGCCCAGGTAAACAGGTAAAAAAAAGTGTTTTTGTTTGTGGGTTATATAATGAAACCAGGGAGTCCAATGAAGAGTTCTATTACACTTACCAGTTGTTTATTATTCTGTTTGGACAGCTTTATGAGCGCTTTATCCAGGCTTTTGGCAATCTGCACATCGGTAACCCTCTTAATGTGAACCTCTCTTGCACATCGTGTTTTTGTAGGAGTGTGACCCCATGTGAGAAGAAAAAGAAGAAAAAGACTAAAAAGACAAAAAAGGGGAAACCGAAGAGGAAGCTATAGTTTAGTTACAATAAAAGTGTTTGCTTTTTAACCTTGTGTGGTCATTCTGGTGCTAAGAGGGGGTCAGTGATGGAGATGCATGACAAAGAGGGAGTCTTAAGGCATATATATTATACACCTGGAGAAGTAGGGAGCTTTGATGGCATGAGCCCACTATTCCAGGAAGCCAAAAAGCATTGCAAAACTCTTACTCAAAAAAATGTTACTACCTGGCTTTCAGAGCAAGATGCTTACATTCTGCATAAGCAGGCCAGGGAAACAAGACCATAGTTTCTGGCCTGGATGCACAGTGGCAGGCTGATTTAGTGGACATGCAACAGTTTTCTAAATATAATGATGGCTACAAGTACATTTTAACAGTGGTTGACATACTCTCAAAATTTGCATGGGGCATTCCTTTAAAAGACAAGACGGGGGAGAGGGTGGCCAAAGCCTTTAAGGATATATTTAAGAAGAATAATCAAATTCCTACCAAGCACCAAACAGATAGGGGGAAAGAGTTTTTAAACCAGGCTGCAAGCAGGGTGCTAAAGCAGCACGGAGTTCACCACTTTTTCACCTATAATGAAGTCAAAGCTGCCATTGTGGAGCGCCACAATCGGACCTTAAAAACAAAAATGTGGAGGTATTTTACTGCCAACAATACATTCAGATACATTGACATGCTGTCGCTACTCATACAAAGTTACAACCACAGTTTTCACAGGACTATCAGGGCCCACTCTGTGGATGTAAACTCAACTAATGCACAGACAGTCTGGAAAACGGTTTACAGAGACTATGTGAGAACAAATGAAAAGGAGGGAGGGAGGCCTTTCTTTAAAAAAGGGAACCATGTTCGAGTGTCTAAAAGCAAAGGACTTTTTGCAAAGGGATATGAGCAGAGTTACATGGGGGAAATATTCATAGTGGAACAGGTCATCCCTAGAGGCCACAGACCTGTGTACTGGTTAAAAGATTATGCTGGAGATCCTGTCCTAGGGTCATTCTATCCTGAAGAGTTACAGAAAGTTAAAACTAAAGGAGGCAGAGTGTATAGAATTGAAAAAATCTTAGCATCAAAGGGAAGAGGCAAGAGAAAATAGCAGCTAGTGAAGTGGTTAGGGTGGCCTGATAAATTTAACAGTTGGGTTCCTGCTTCTCAGCTTTGTGAGCCTGCATCAGAAGAAAATGGCTGACAGAGGATTTTACATCAGCCTTCCTAGCAATGCATGCGCCACGGTTTTCCCACAGAACACTGCTTCTGCCTTTACCATCCGTCTAGCACGGCCAAGTGACCTACCGGGGGCCTGGGATGTAGGTTTGGTGGAGATACAATATCCTCACAGCTGGTATGCCACCTTTACAATCCTCGATAAGGAGAAGCGCTGGACTTTCAAACTCCCCAGTGGCTATTACTCAAGCATTCCTAATCTGATTGAGAAAATGAACAGCCTTATAAAGACTCATTGGCGACCTGAACTGAGCCTGGAGTATGACAGAGTGCTTAGGAGGGTCACTCTAAAAGCGCCATCTACTTGCAGTTTTTCAGTTACTACAGAATTGTCACATATTTTAGGGTTAGTTCCACATAGGTAAAGGTAAAGGTATCCCCTGTGCAAGCACCAGGTCATGTCTGACCCTTGGGGTGACGCCCTCTAGCGTTTTCATGGCAGACTCAATACGGGGTGGTTTGCCAGTGCCTTCCCCAGTCATTACCGTTTACCCCCCAGCAAGCTGGGTACTCATTTTACCGACCTCGGAAGGATGGAAGGCTGAGTCAACCTTGAGCCGGCTGCTGGGATTGAACTCCCAACCTCATGGGCAAAGCTTTCAGACGGCTGCCTTACCACTCTGCGCCACAAGAGGCTCTTAGTTCCGCATAAGCCTGTCCAAAAAGTACGCTTCACAGTGGACATTACAGGGGGGTTCAACACATTGTACATTTACACAGACATTGTGGACCACCAAATTGTGAGTGATTCATATGTACCATTACTGCGCTGTATTCCTGTCCAAGGGGAGACCGGTGACTGTATCAACAACATCTATGACAACCCTCATTATGTCCCTGTGAATAAGCAACACATAGATACCATCACTATTGAAATTAAGACTGACCAGAACAAGAACATGTCATTTCGTTTTGGTAAGGTGATTGTGAAGCTTCACTTTCGTCCTCGGAAAAGCCTGCTCTCTTAAGCTCACCAGGATGGTCATTCTAAAAAGCTATGGAGACCCAGAACTTTATAGGAATTATTACAAGAACCAAGCCGGTTATGCTCTCCCTGGTTACCATGGAGCCCCGGTTATGCATGGGGCAGGGGTAAGGGGCATATTCTGGAGCCTTCTTCAAAAAGCTGTCCCTCTTTTGAGAAGGGGATTTGAGCTCATAAAGCCCCATGTGAAATCTGCTAAAGACGTTGTAGGTCATGTTTCTTTTTCTTTCTCTTTTTTTTTACAGATTTTATTATTTATTGTTATATAAAGCATTTACAGAAGGTAAAAGAGAAAAAAACGACCAGCTGATAAGTAATTATTAATACATAGTCTATACATCGTCTATACATGTATACCATACATAGTATAGTCTGATATTATCTCAAGAAATATGTAGTCAGTTCCCATTGCATATTAGTCCTAACCTAACAGTTACTGCTGTCTTTCTTAAGAAAGTCCAGGTAATCGCTCCACTGTTCGTCATATTCTTCCAGTGGTTTCTTATTAACCATGTTAGTGGGGTGTGGCTTAAGATGGCGTCCGGAAAGGATTGCAGTGCAATCTCTGAAGCCTGACAGAGGGTCAATTGTGGAAGCAATTGGCAGAAAAGAGGAGGGGTACGCAAACCCCACCTCACCTTTCTACCCAGGAAGCTCTAGGGCATTCTTGGGGCCGTCTCCAATCCTTTAGGGAGTATATCTCCCTGGATTACAGGCTGTCAGCGTTTCGGGTCAAGAGGACGTCTGCCATATTCTGAACTTCTCTTTCTCTTTCTTTCTTCCTTCAAGAATTTACTTCGACCCTCTACTACGATTTACTGCAAATGAATGTTGTGAACTGAGGGGAGGACATCTGCCAAATTCCAAGATATCAAGACATCAATTAACGCACAGAGACGCAAGTCTCTCTTTTTCCCCCTTTTTGCTCTGCCCGAAGCCACCTCGATATGAGGCAGGCTAATTCTCTTCCCTAAGCAGAAGAAGGACTTAAATCAACTCAAACTAATTAGTAATAGCTTTTACTGCACTTGTTTTGGTTTTCGGAGATAAGAGCCGTGGGTGGGAGGATCTCGCGAGAATTCTGTTCCAGTTCGAGACACTGCTTTACTGACTTCAATACATCACACGTCAGTGCCAGGAACGTCGGAGATCAAAACAGTCGCTTAGGACTCTGTAGGACCTCTACTGGCTATTTGTAAAATTGCCTGAGATTAATTGACTTGCAAGCCTAAAACATGTCTATGCTAAAAAGAATGGTTCATCTAATAGAAAAACAAACACAAGATCTGAAAGCATTTACAGAAGGCTTGCTTAAAAATATTTTCAAGGAGATCCAAGACGGCAAGGAAGAAGTCTCTCACAGGAATGATGGATCAATAACAGTGGCTGATGATAGCTCTAAACAAGGTGGAAAATTATCAGCAGAAGAGAAATTTGAAACTATGGAGATGGAAAAGGGGATGTTGGAGCCTTGCAGCCTAGATAAGGACACCCTTCTTAAAAAGACATACAGCCACTCCAAAGCAACAGTACATAAGAACCAATCAAAAGATATATGGATCTGCTGTGGAAGTAATCTATTTAAAGGAGCTTCTTGGGGAAAAAACTGTACTGATATTGGAGACCAGGAGGTACAACTGCCTCAAGATTCACCGATGTATACTCCAAGGGAAAGACTACAACTGCACTTTCTATGCCAAAGGCCAACTGGACAGAACACAACAACAAGATGCAGCAAGCCTCGATATGAGACCCCCTTAAGAAGACTGGGGAACGGAAAGGAGAAGCAGTGGCTGAAATTCTTTCTCTCCTTTTTCTCTTCTTCTATAGCCACACAGGCAATATAATCAGTTAAGAAGTTAATGTGGGGTCTAAGATCTTCTAAGTAAGCTGAATCTGTATTATTAAATCTATCTTCGCAGTGTTTCCCAGCCCAAAATTAAAGCTTAACTAAAAGGAGACACCTAATGGAGTGGGTTTAAGAATAACAGATGAAGACTATATTTTACTGCTCACTGTAAGTCTATACTATTTTGTAAGTGTGGGGTCTTAGATTTCCTATGCTAGCTGAATTTGTATTATAAAATATATCTCCGTAGTGATTCCCAGTTTAAACTTAAAGCATAACTAAAAGGAGGTACCTAATCGAGGAGGTGTAAATGTAACCAACGAAGACTTTATTTTACTATTTTTTGTATTAACAACTTACACTTATATAACTTATACTCACATAACAACCTATATATTTTTCTTCTGTACAACTAAGTAGGCTTCTTTTCCTAAATGTGGTGGAAATGTGGATGGCTCTAAGATTGTATTAAGTATAAATTGTTTCATAGGTGTTACGGGACACCAAAAACAACCGTTTTAAAGCTTAACTAAAAGGAGACACCTAATGGTGAGTTTAAGAATAACAGATGAAGACTATATTTTATTGCTCACTGTAAGTCTATACTATTATGTAAGTGTGGAGGCACCTAATCAAGGAGGTGTAACTAACGAAGACTTTATTTTACTATTTTTGTATTAACAACTTACACTTATATAACTTATACTCACATAACAACCTATATATTTTTCTTCTGTACAACTAAGTAGGCTTCTTTTCCTAAATGTGGTGGAAATGTGGATGGCTCTAAGATTGTATTAAGTATAAATTGTTTCATAGGTGTTATGGGACACCAAAAATGACTGTTAAAATTGTTAAAAACTATGCAAACAAATGCTGGAAAGATGGTAGCAAAGTAGGCTTCTCCTTCTAAATGTGGTGGAAACGTGAAAAAGTTTATAAGCTTTGGGCAAAGGTTCATACCATTGTGTAAAAGGGGATTGAAACGGGGAATTAAGTGTATTAAATGAAGAGCACAGTCTATTTTTTTTCTGTATCAATAATGTAGATTACTTGTATTGTACTATCTTTATTCTTGGAAAATAAAACAAAAACTTTGAATAAAAAAAAACATGTTAGTGAGTCTTGCCATTTTTGCTAAGTCCGCAAGTTTGTCTAGCCCTGTAGAAATAGTTGGGGTCTCAGTGGCCTTCCAGTGCTTCGCCCACACCAACCGCGCCGCCGTAGTTGCATGGAAGAAGAGGATTCTAGAAGAACTTGGTAAAGCACTTGGATGAAAACTTAGCAACATAGATTCAGGCTTCATTGGGTATCGCATTTTAAATATTTCCTGTAACACCATATGTATTTTAGCCCAATACTTTTTTGTTTTCCCACAATTCCACCACATACGATAAAAGGAACCTATTGCTTTATTACATTTCCAACATTTATTATCAAACCTATCTGAAATTTTTGCGATAACCTGTGGAGTTATATACCATCTATAAAACATCTTATACCAGTTTTCCCTTTAAATCTAACTGTTGGTGTGTTTAGGAATTTTGATCCATACTCGTTCCCATTCCTCCATAGTAATTATGGAGCCCCAATTTTGCATCCATTTAATCATACGGTTCTTAACTCGTTCCGACTCAGTCTCATATTTCAAAAGAAGTTTATAGATCTGGCCCTGTAGGTGTGGTTTTTTGAGCAATAACATGTTTTTGAAATCACTAAGAGGCGAGTTTTTGTCCACACAAATCTCAAAGTCTGTTTTTAGTCTAGATTTCAATTGATTGTACTTCATCCATCGTAGCTCATATGCTTCTTTGTTTAATACTTGCAGACTCTTGAGCTCACCTGTTCTCGTTAACAAGTCCTTGTACATTGGGCATGTTATTCTTTTTTGCTGCTGTCTGGAAAAATACGCCTCTATTGGCGATTTTAATAGGTATGATGGAGAGCAGAGTCTTTTTTCGTATTTGTTCCAGATCTTTAAGAGAGATCTTGTCCAAAAGTTGACCTTAGGTTTTTCCTTTCCTTTTGTTTTCAGGGAGGGCCAGAGTATTTCATGAAAACTTTGCTTGCTATCTGCCTTTTCCAACACCAAGTCTCTTGTCATTGGATCAGTTATCCAATCTGCCACTGATGTCAGTGTTGCCGCATGAAGGTATAATTTTAAATTTGGGACGCCCTGTCCCCCTCTCTTCTTGTCATCTTGTAAGATTTTAAAGGCAATTCTTGGCCTCTTATAGTTCCAGATGAACTTATTTATTTCAGACTGCCGTTTATTTACCACGGAGTCGTTGATATCTATTGGTAGAATTTGAAAAAGGAAGTTAAATTTTGGTAGAATTGACATTTTTACTGTGGCCATTCTTGCTGACCATGAAAGGTTCAAGCTGTTCCACTTCTTAATGTCCTGTTGGATTTGTAACCAAAGCTCCCCATAGTTGTTTGCAAACAAGGTCTCAGAACGGTTTCCAATTTGGACTCCTAGATATTTGACCTTCTTGGGGTTGATCTCACACCTTAGTGTCCTTTTGGTTGTCTGTATATTCAAGTCAGACATGCATAACCTTAGTTTTAGAGAGATTTACCCTGTATCCAGAATATTTCCCAAAAGTGTTTATCTCATCAAACAACTATTCTAAGGTGGAGACTGGATTGGTCAATACACAAACAACATCATCAGCATAACTTTTGAGTTTAAATTCTTCTCCAGAAATCATAAGTCCCGAAAGCTTTGCATTTGCTCGAATTTTTTTAAGAGCTAGAGACTCCAAAACCAGGTTGAATAATAGGGGGGAAAGTGGACATCCTTGTCTGGTTCCCTTCCCAATTTGAATAGGATCCTCAGTAAACATTCCATTAACCAAAATTCTTGCCTCTGCTTAGAGTATACATGCTTAATTAGATTCCAAAAATTGTCCCCACATTTTAGTTGGGTGAGAGTGACCAATAAAAACTTCCATTGCACCTTGTCAAAAGCTTTTTCAGCGTCTAAAAACACAAAAGCCGCTTGGATTCCCTTAGCACGCACCACCTCCATTGCATTACGGACAAATCTGACATTGTTTTTCATATGCCTCTTGGGCATGAATCCTGTTTGGTCTGGATGGATGATTTCATTAAGGCATTTCTTCAGTCTTTCTGCTAAGGCCTTAGCGAAAATTTTATAGTCCACGTTAAGTAGCGATATTGTTCTATAAGCATTCGGCGATGATGAGTTCATACCTTCTTTGTATATGAGTGTTATCGATGCTTGCTGCCACGATTTGGGGAGCAATTTTCCAGAATTGTCCACTGTCTCATTTAGCATCTGTGTCAGAACTGGTAATAATATATGATTTAATTTCTTATAATAGGTTGTGGAAAGGCCATCTGGGCCTGGGGCCTTGTTTAATTTCATAGCTGTTACCGTTTCGGCCAGTTCCTGGACTGAGAATCTCTGATTTAATATCTTTCGTTGCTCATCTGTGAAGGTTAAAGATGAGGTGCATCCAAGGTATTCCATACTGTCAGGTACAGTTTCTTCATCTGTTTGGTATAAATTTTGGAAAAAGTTTAAGAGACATTGTTGTATTTCCGGTTCTGTACAAAAGTGATTGTCTCCACATTTGAGGCTGGATATGACACTTTTGTTATGATTTCCTTTTAATTTATATGCCAGCCATCTTCCAGGTTTGTCAGCATGTTCAAAGTTCTTTTGTTTTAACCAATCCAATTTTTTCCTCATATCTTCGGTTTCCAATGCATCTCTTTTTAGTCTTAAGAGAGTTATTTGTTTGGCTGTCTTCTTAGACAGATGAGCTTGGTGTTGGAGTTCTAGTTGCCGAATTGACCACACAATTTCATTCAGCTCTTTTTCTTTCTTTTTCCTTTTGGTGCTGTTCAGGCTTATCAGTCTTCCTCGTATATATGCTTTACTCGCATCCCACACCGTGGATAAAGGAATCTCTTTTGTGCAGTTAAACTCAAAGAATTATTTTAAGTCAGTTTCGCACACATTCAGATTCTCTTTGTCTTCTAGGATAGCGATCCCCAACCTGTGGGCCGTGGACCACATGTGGTCCTTCGACTAATTGCAGGTGGGCCCGGAAGGATGCCTTCTCCCCCCCCCGGCCCTTTACTTCATCCCCCCCAGCCCTTTACAACACACTTCATTGTTGTGGCATGTCTGTATCTTATTTTGAAGGGATGTTTAAACGTTACCATAGCGATCAGAGAGCGTTAGGGGCAGTGGTTGAGAGTAAAGGAGTAAACTACCCCCCCCACTGGGCCTCAGTAAAAGGCGTCGAGTGGTCCCTGGCATTGAGTGGTCCCGGGTGATAAAAAGGTTGGGGACCACTGTTCTAGGATATATTCATTCATTCTCCATCTTCGCATACCAGCTCTGCAAAAAGAGAATTCTGCCAATATTGGGTTGTGATCTGCAAAGGTATTAGGGAGTATTTCCATATTTGCCACTTTTGGTAATAACGATTTTGAACACCAGCATTGGTCTATTCTGGAGTATGAGGAGTGTCGAGAGGAATAGAAGATGTACTGTTTGCTTTTGGGATGGAGTTCTCTCCAAAGATCTATTAGTGAATTGAGGTGAATGTTGCGATTGGCCGATTTCGGAAAATATGCAACCTGTCGGTTATGTGATTTGTCCAGCAAGGGGTTCATTACTGCATTAAAGTCTCCGATTATAATCCACTGTTCAGTAGTAGTTTCTGTGTGCTTCTGAAAAAATTCTTCGAAGAACTTGTCCTTTGCATTATTGGGAACATATATGTTTGTCAGTGTGTATTTCTGACCATCTGGTAGCTGTATTTCAAGTGTTAAAAAGTGGCCATCATTATCTTGGATTTTCTGCTCAACCTTGATGTTGTGGTTTCTCCTTGTGCTCCTTGTGGAAGGGTGGCTTGTGTTCCCGTTGCTTGTGTTAGATGGGGTGATCTATAGTCGCAAAGTTGAACTAATCGGAGCGTAGTTTCCGCTCTTGTTGGAGAGGTCTTGGTTGATCCTGTTCCTGTGGTGCCTTGAGATAAGTTGTCCGCAAGCTCTTGAGCCTGTTGGAGCATTCGAATAGTTTTTCTTCCCAATGGTAATATCACTTCCAGGGCAAATGGAATTCTCCAGAAGTATCTTATCTCTTTGGCAATTAGGATCTGTTGCAAAAAGTGAAATTGTGCTCTTTTCCGTAGTGTGTCTGCTGGCAAATCTTGAAATATTTGTGTTTCTTGGTCTGCCAATTTCAGCGGCGTCTCCCAATGCTTTTGGAGCAAGTTATTCCTTACTACTTTACTATCAAAACTTACAAGGATATCTCTTGGTTGTTTCTTGCGTGCGGCCGCCTTTGAGTACACTCTATATATTTTGTCAATCCGGATCTCTTCCTCCTCTAAATAATCTTCCAAGCTTTCAGTAATTTCCTTCCTCAGGTCTGTTTTCCCAAATTCTTCCGGCACACCTTTAATTTTTACGTTCCTGGCTTTGGATTCTGCTTCCAAGACTTCGAACTTGTCTTCTGCTACTCTCTCCCACTCCTGATGATTATCTTCCAAATGTTGGATTCTCATTTGGTGTGTTGCCAGCTGATTTATGTTTTTGACACTACTTTTTTCAGACCATCAATTCTGTCTGAGAGCTCTTTCTTGATGTCTTGAACCTCCTTTTCAACCTTTTTAACTGCTTCCAGTATCTCTGAATTACCCTTACATAATAGGCATTGGTTAGGTTTTTGATATCACCTTCCTTCTCTTCTGCTTCTGTTCCCCAATCTGTTTCTTTTTTCCCCCACTTCTGCCTCCTTCCTTGCTCCAGCCATCTCCTTTTTCCACTTCCAAAAATTGGTTATAGTGGCTTCTGATTTAGGAGATCTGGTTTGCTTTGGGCGAGGTCTTAGTCTGTCTTTCAAGATTTTGTTTTGCTCAAGAACCCACAGTGTAGTTTGACTTTATGACCGCTTTCACAATGTCAGGACAGTAAACAGAGTTTTAAATACAGAGTTACAGATTAATATATATTGCTATTATTTCTTCAACTTTGAAGACTTGCTTTAACACATTGCTATAATCATTAGATCAATACTCTAACAGAATAACAGCCTAAGCATTCATACACTCTGTTCACCTATTATCTGTGAGCCCTACTAAACTTTCCTACCAATGTGATGGGCTTAGTTCGTTGATTTCATCAAACTTCTAGTTGGTGGGACCAACTCTCTCTTTGTACCCTGCAGGCAACAGAACAAAACAACAAAAAAGCATAGGAGAGAATGGGGGAGGGGACAGCCACAAACAAACAGGAACTTCGTCTAAAAAAGAAAGTGACAAAAGAGGAGGGGGGCAGGACAGTGAAAATAAAAGTAGAAATGTATAAAGAGGGGGAAAAAATTTAAATTTTTTTTGGAATATCCCCCCCCAAAAGTTTAATGCCCCACAGATTAATTCCTAGAATATTATACTGAAAATGATGTTGAGAGATATATGTCAGAAAAAAAAGAAAAAAAATGTGGGGACATAAAAGAGACAGAAAAAAAAACAGGAAAAAAAGCAGAGTCGGTAAATTATAATCCAATCAGGCAGGCGCCGGTTAGACGTCTAAGATGGGTCCTTCCCCCACTGCAGTGTTCATTAACTCTGCTGCATACATCCACCACAAATCTCAGACAAGGCATCTCGCGAGAGTTCAGAAGTTTGGTAGTTAGCAGTTACGCGATCTCCGTGAATTGTAAACATTTCCTGCCGGGTTCTCTGTCAGTAAGAATTTAAGCTCTTCCTTCTCTTTGTTCTGCCGAGTGTATTTAGCTGGCTTGCCTCCCGTCAGAGGAGAACATTCCCTTGCAAATTAGTTAAGGGGGGGAGGGAGGCTGATGCCTGGCTTTAAAGCAATAGAAAACAGACAAAGGACTCACAGTCTTTATGCTGATGATTCTGCTCCTTTTGTCAGTTACTCAAGCTGTGAAGAGCTAGCCGAGGAGTAGAGATAGCCGGAGAGAAGTGCAGGATTTCATACAGCTGGTCGTCTCAGGCTTAGGATTTTACTTTCAATTGCAGCTGCCGTTTGGGTCCCGAACACAAACCGCAATGATCTGGAGAACTTATTCTCCACGGATCTGTAGGACCCTCTGGATGCCTTTCCCGGCTCCCGGGGTGACCACGAGCAAGGTTTGCGCGCCTTGCTCAAGTCAGTCCGGGGTTTCTGCTCCTGACCCTCTGCTTGGTTCGGGAGCCCGTTAAAAAACGGGCTGACACGGCGCCATCTTCCAATCGCTCCCGTTGTAGGTCATGTTTCTGAAGCTGTTCTGAATAGAGTGAGTCCGCCTGGACCACAAGATGGGGTCCGCCTGGACCTCATGTACCTTCCAAGAAAGTGAGGGGTTAAAAGAAAAGCATCACGTGTACAACTTACCGGACCCCCACGAACTGTTAAAAGGAGGCTGTTAAGCTGCGGCCACCTCAGAAGCGGAAGGCAAAGGGAAGGGTAGGAAGACGGCCTCCGAGCCCTGGAAATATATTTTAAACTGCAATGGCTTTTACTCAAGAATGCACAAAATCTGAATTAGACCTTTTCCAAATAGCACCTACACAAACTAGCATTGAGAGGTGCCTATATATTGAAGTCCCACTCCTAGCAGCATTGTCAGAAACAGCGCCACTCGAGTTTTTCATTGCTGGAAATGGTGAAGATTACTTGGATTTAAATAACACCCTGCTTTACCTATGCTGCAAAATTTTCAAAGAGGATGGGACAAACCTTGATGGAGGTGCAAGGGTAAGTCTGGTGAATTACCCGATCACCGCCCTCTTTAGCCAGTTGGATGTGACACTGGGGGACCGTCTCGTCAGCCAGAGTAACAACTGCTACCCTTACAGGGCCTTTATAGAAGCTGTCCTCAATTATAGTGAAGACACCCTATCCACTCAGTTCTCCACAGGCCTGTTTTACAAAGACACCCATGGAGAACATGAATCAACTGCCCTGGATGGAGATAATAAGGGGTTTGTTAAAAGAGCCACCTTCACAGCTGAAAGCAGAAAAGTAGATCTGCTCGACCGCCTTCACAGTGACTTGTTTTTTCAAGATAAACTTATGCTAAATGGAGTGGATGTGAAAATTAAACTGACACGCAGCAAAGATGCCTTTTGCCTCATGACGGATGATCTTGACTGCTTCCCTTTTTGTAAAGAAAGTACGAGTAGCTCCTGGTGTCCGTTTAGGCCATGCAGAGGCACTCTTTACAGCTAATGCAAAATATCCTGTGGACCATGTGGGCATGAAAGTATTTAGCATCCCTGCTGGGAGTCGTGTCAGCAACCAGGAGAATCTCTTTTTGGGGCAATTGCCCAAGTTGTTAGTGATTTGCCTGGTGGATAATGATTCCTTCAGCGGGTCCCACAATAAAAATCCATTTAACTTTAAGCATTATGACATCAATTTTGTGGCGCTCTACATGGATGGTGAACAGATACCTGCTAAGCCATTGCAACCTGACTTTGGTGTTGGAAACTGCATTAGGGAATACATGCATCTGGTTCAGGCAGCTGGCAAACACATGAAAGACAGATCTTTGTTAGTGAACCGTGAGGAGTTTGCAAGTGGCTACACACTTTGCTTTTGACCTTTCCCCAGATCAGGAATGTGCAGATCACTATTCCTTGATTAAAACTGGAAACCTGCGAGCTGAAGTGCGCTTTTCTAGAGCATTGCCTCACACTGTCAATATGGTGGTCTATGGCGTTTTCGACAATGTCATAGAGATAAATCATAGGCGAAACATTTTATTTGACTATATGTAACATGGACACCCTCCAGCTAACAGCTGTGTTATCTACAAACCACTACACCAAAAAGACTTTCTCAGGAGTGTTTCCAAGTGATTGGCTCTCCAAACAAAGACTGCATCGAAGACCTGCCGGGCTAGTTGTGAACACACCCCCCCCCCACAACCTCCCTGGAGAACACTGGCTTGCCATATTTGGAAAAGGATGGACGTGGTGAGTGACTCTTATGGACACCCTCCAAACAGCCCCTTATTTCCAACTGCAAGCCTCTGACTCTGTCGTCTGTGGATATCACTGCATATTCTTTCTGCAGCTGCGCAGTAAGGGGCTTTCTTTTGAACAAATTCAAGAACTCTACTCTGATGATCTAGCACAGAATGACCTAATGGTGGAGCAGTTTGTACAAAACAAGAAAGGCATGTCCAGGCTTGCCCCCAACTTCTTTGTACAACCCCAGGCATGTGTCTCTTGCAGCATGTTTCACCAACACCACAATAATATTGAATTTCAATAAAGTGCCCTCATGAGGGTTTAAAGGTGACTTTTGTCTGTCTTTTTTTTTTAAACAAAAAACACACCAGTTCAATTTCAAAGAAATTTTATTTTACATAATTACAAGCTTATCCAGTTGGGTGGTGTTGTAGCTTTCTAGAAGCTCTGTGAAAAAGCGGTGGTGTCCCTGTACCAGGACTTGGGTTCTTTAGATGTTCCAAGGAATGGTGATTAGTCAGGTTACCCACAACAGAAGATGGGAGGTTCATTTCAGCCATGGGTTTCATGAAAACATCCCAGCCTTTTGGTATGTTATGGCTAGACAGGTCATTTGTTTGAATAATCGCCTTCACTAAATCCATCAAATGAGAACCCTTTATGTTTTCCCCTCTGTATACAAACATTCCACTGTCATCCCAAGAAGAAATATTTTTGTTTTGTTTCATTTTGTTGAACAGCACCTTTGCACGGCTTTTGTATCTAGCAGGCAGGGTGTCTATGATTTCTTGGAAGACCACGTCAGAACTTGCAGGGCTTTCTGCAGAAGCAGCCTCTGGTGTAGGCAGAAACAGGCTAAGTTTAGATTTTTCAGTTTCCCCCTGCTTCACATGAGCCAAATACCTTTGAAGCAGTGCTTCAAAATGCTTGGCCTTGTCATATTCTGATAAATCTTGCCTTTGGAGAGCCCCCTTCATTTCAGTATTTAAGGATTGCATTGTGGTGGTTCTGATGTTTTCCTTTTTAAGGGGAGGTGGGTTCCTTAAGTGTTCCAACTGGTGGCTAGGAACCAGGTACATTTTTTCTGCATATTCCATTACTGGTTTGTTAGAAGGCTAATTAGGAGGGGAATGGCAAAGCTTAACAGAGGCGCTATAAACCCCCCAGATTATTTGACCAGCGCCTTCTTCTTTTTCAGAGATATTCTTTTGTTACTCAGATTTTTAATAAAAGTCCGCCGCTTCCTCAGTACGCACACTTGGCGCGGTGATAGAGGGATGTTGCCTTTTGAAGTATTGTGAGCGATTTCAGAGATTGCTGCAACCAGATCATCCAAAGCTGAGCAAAGAACTGCTTTCCTCTGTTGCGGCAAAGCCTTGATAAGTATTTTTAGGAGAGCCAAATTCCTCTTTATCCGCCTGGACATGTTGCTCTTCGGAGGATTCAGGGAAACAGGATGCTTAAGGGACTTGCGGTTTCCTTTTGTATGCAATGGAGGTCTGTTTTGTTTTTAAGACATATGCCACAGGCCACTCGGGTGGGAAAAGTCCAGTTCTTAGCCTGTAAGAATCTGGTGTAGAGGTACTGCTTTGCCAAAATCCATGCGGCTCTGAGTCTCGTGGTCAATCAAGCCATGCGCTGGTTCTGTAGAACTTGGTGAAAGAAATTCTGGCTGGCTGATGGCGGGGGCCTCGAAAAATAAAGAGAATATATACTTTAAACGTTTGATACTGTCCCTTTGGGTTTCTCCCCCCTTCCCTCCTCCTGCCCACCTCCACCTTTAGTGGCCTTTTTTTCATTTTACCTATGCTGAGGAATCCTCTGGTAAAATCAATGCCTGTGTATCCGGATAATCTTCCAGCAGCTTTCCTCACTTCCAGACATGTCTGCGGCTGCTTTGCCAAAATCCATGCGGCTCTGAGTCTCATGGTCAACAACTGGTGACGGAAAATGGAGCTTGGCAGGAATAAGCTCTTCATCCTCACTATCACTTATATATTGCCTTTTTGCATTAGGCCTCAACACCGGTGGTGGGGTGGTGAGGATCAGGGGCCTGCTAGGAGTCACCTTGTTCAAGTCCATCTCATCTGCAGCATGGCCGGCAATATGATGGCTTTCTGAAGATGGACAGTTAAACATCCGGCACCAATCAGGCTTGACCCTCAGGGCTGCCGTGGTGAGCATCAGGGGCCTGCTAGGAGTCTCCGTGTTTTCAGCAAGAGCCGTGGTGAGTGTCAGCTAGCACAAGTGGCTTCTTTCCTAAAATCACTTCTTTGGGGGGGGGCTGTTCCAGCCTCTTTGCTATTGGCCAGAGGTGACAGGGCGTGTTGCTAGAGGGATCACATGGCCATACCTGGTCATTCCCATTGGTTGTGATGCAGTAGGAAGGGTTGGTCTATGCTGCACGTCACTTCCAACGCTGTCACGAGGGGTGTAAAAAGATGGCTGGAGCATGTTCTGTGGAAATTGTTTCCGGGGCAGAAGGTGGGGGCATGACACCATCACTTCCAGGGAGGGGGGTGTACAGTGGAGGATTGTATAATGGCAGCACTTCCGGGGCAAGGGCCAGGGGCCAGAGGGCATGCCAGAGGGCACTTCTGGTGTCGTCAGGGGTGTCGTCAGGGGCCAGAGGGCATGCCAGAGGGCACTTCTGGTGTCGTCAGGGGTGTGTGTGGCATAATGGCAGCACATTCGGGTCAGGGGGTGCATGGGGGGGCATGGGTGGGGCATGTTGATGGCACTTCCGGTGACATCAAGGGGGCATGGTGACATGGTGGCACTTCCTGGACATGGGGCACAGGGTGGGGCATGATGACGCCACTTCCAGCGGCGGCAGGGGTTATGCAAATGTGTTAATTAGTATGCAAGGTGGTAGGCGTGGTTTAAGCTCATTATGATATGTGTACCCCTTTACTACTCATGGATTTGTCCTATCTCCCCTGATATGGTGTTTGGTGGGCTTCCAAGTCCTCCCTGGAGGCTGGCATCCCGAGACTATTGGTGCTGTCAGATTTTCCCACACACACACCCTTGCCAGGCACCCCTCTCCTCTCCAGGGGAACCCAGGTGAGCTCTTAGTGGATTTCAGTGTGTTTCCAGTTCTCACCTGGAGGCTGACACCCAAGCATTGCTTGGGCTACCAGCCACAGCTGTCCCCTGCAGCTCTGACATGCAGTGTCCCTTTCCCCCAGGGCAGGTAATGGGAATGGGAACTGTTCTCTGCGTGATGAGCAGCAAATCCTGTTTATTCGCATCATCTCCTGCCTGGAGGGTGGCATCTGCACGCTAGATCTGAGAGATTCCCTCCCTGCTTTTGCGATTTTTCAGGATTCCACCATCTCTGCGGCCTCAGGATACGATGGTTTGAGTTAGATGCTCCAAATGTTCAGGGTAGCTCCGGAAGCCTCTTCTCTGACTTCCCCCCCATGTTTCAAGAAAATTGGAACAGGGGTCCAATACTAGGGGCTCCCTATCCTCTCTCCATTATATCCAAAGATGAGAAAAAAACAGAGAAATTCTTCTCACCACTGGAAGTAATGAGCTCATTATGTCCTATGGTGTTTTCTCATTGTAGGATACAAGGGAGAGGATGGGGGCACCCTCTTTGGAAGCCTCTAGAATTGGAATCCCTTTGAACTTTGAGGGGAGTCAGACAAGAGCCTCATGAAGCTACCCTGAAAATTTGGAACCTGTAACTTAAACCCCTACCTCCCCAGGCCATGGGAAAGGCTGAAATCTGAAAATCCCCATTATAGTCAATGTCACCATTATCTTTAAAACTTTGGATATCTCCAAAACTTTGATCGTTGAAGCAGCTTCATCCGAAATTGAAGTGGTCCAGATTTTTCTGCTTAGCGCACATGCCTTGTCTAGCCCTACCTAATCCTTCCATGCCAAAAAACAAACAAATCAGTGGGTTCTAGATCAAATCTGAACTCTACTTAGAAGCTAAAATGACCAACCTGATGTTATGGTGCTTTGGTCACATGAAGAGAGGACAAAAGCCCTGGAAGAGACAATAATGGCAGGAAAAGTGGAAGGCAGTAGGCAGAGAGGAAGACCCAACATGAGATGGACGACTCCGTCATGGAAACCATAGTGGCCCTCACTAGGTGAGACCTGAGTAAGACTATTAACTTTGAGGAGGTTGTTAATTGATGGGGTGGCCATAAATCAGAAGTGACTTGAGAGCCCTTATTACACACACACAAGCATATATCAAATTGCAGAGAGAAGCCTAGCTTCTCTTAGAAGTTAGAGGTCTAGTTGTAGATATAGACCATTTTCTCTCCCTTGTAAGAGACACTTCTTAACTTCATTTCCATATTATAATGCCTGGGTGTAGTTAGTGGTGAAAATGAATCAGTTCATCCTCAGCCCCACTGGGCACCAGGCACCGCTACAAGGTGTTGAGAACTTCACGGCATCCTGTGTGCGCCATGGTGCCTGCTCCTCCACTATTCCCTCTTTTTCAGAATATTGGTTGGTTGCTTTGATCATCAGGGTTGATTTGGCCTTGTGGCATCAGAGAGAGTTTGAAATAGAAAGGTTAAGACAGATTCTGGTGGGTAGCCATGTTGGTCAGAAGCAGTAGATCAGAGTTTGAATCCAACAAAGTTTTATTCTGGGTACATAAGTGTTCATGTGCATGCACACTTCTTCAGATACATCAAAATGGAAGTTACCAATCCATACATATAGGTAAAGGATGAGCAGCAAATTAGCACCCAACGTAATGTAGGTGTTTAACAAATGCAAGAACCAAATTGGAATAAGCAGCTTAGTTGATTTGGTCATCACTCCTCTGACTTGGGGGGGGGGGAGCACACAATTAAGGAAATATATAGTGCAAGTCATCTGTGCCAAGCAGCTTGTGTTTTTGTCTATGGCTGTCTGGCAATAAGTATACTTTAAAAATAAAAACTGTTGTTAATACTGGATGTACTTGATGTAGTTTAATGTTGTATTTTTAAATAGTAAGTGAAAGTGGCCTTTTATGCATGCGTTGATGCTTGTGTATGCCGAGCTCCTGATTAAAATGAACGCGTTTATTATTGCTGCTCAGACCCTATTTTTCATATCTCGCCCCAAATAAGTCCCTCGGGAGTCCAGGGGGACGCAATGCCGGGCCTTGCCTACAGCGCAAACTTGGCTCGGGAGGACAGCCGTGCGCGGCTGGCGCGGGGATCCCGGGGAACGGCGCGGAGCTTCGGTGCCCCGATCCAGCCTGTGGCGGCGCGAGCCCTTCGAGCCCGGCCCAGCGACGGCCGCATTTGGCACACGCCGACAGCCCGGGGCCAAGAGAGGGAGGCGCCAGGCGCGGCCAGTCTCGCCTTCTGCTCACTCAGGATCGGAAGGGGGCGACGAGCAAATCCTCCTCTCGGCGCAGCAGCCCCGTTTCCCTCCTAACGGGGGGCGGGTGGGCGGCGCGTGAGCAGCCGCCCCTTCCCCTCCCTTTCCTCTTCCTCCTCGGCGCCGGCTCCTCCCTCCCTCCCTCCCTCCCTCCGGCCGCACGGCCCGCCGGTTAGATCCGCCGCAGCAGCGCCCCGCAGCCGGCCAGGGAGAAGGAGGCGAGGGGAAGGTCAGGCCGGCCGGCCCATCGCAGGACAAGGGCGCCTTCCGTGGCCGCGTCCAGAGGCGTCGCTGCCCGGCTGCGAGAAGCGCGCTGCGGAACAAAGGAGCCCCCTTGGCCGGGCGCCGGTCGGCTGCAGCCTCTCGGGCAGAGCATCGGCGGCGGCGGGAGGAGGAGGAGGAGGGGCGGGAGCCGGCATTCCCCCCCCCCCGCGGGGGCCGCATGGCTCCGGCTGCGGGGCTCTGACGCCTCCGACAGGGCCGGCCCGAGTACTGCAATGCCGCCCGCCGCAGCACCCCCGACGGCTGTGCGGAGCAGCGACGCCTGAGCGCGGCCACACGGGCCCCGCACGCCGGCCGCGCCCCCGCCCCCGCCGCGCCCCGCCGCCGGCTCGGCTGCTCTCCTCTCGCCCGGGAAGATGGCCACGCTGCTGCGCAAGATCGGCCTGATCCGCCTGCACAACCGCGACACGGAGGACCCCAAACACCACCACCACCACCTCCCCCGCGGCAGCTTCCCACAGGGCTCCTCGCTGCGCGGCGGCGGCGGCAGCGGCGGCAAAGGCCAGCCCAAGAACAAGCCGCCGCCGCCGCCGCCGGCCCTGCAAGGCACGCCGGCCCGCGGCTACGCCAGCCCCGCTAAGGAGAGCGCCGGCGGCGGCAGCCGCGGGAGCAGCCCGCTCGCGCGCCACAAGGCCCGTCGGGGCTCGGGCCCGGAGCCGGCGCGGAAGATGCCGCCCGCGGCGAAGGAGGCGTCGTCGGGGGGCGTGCGGGGCGCGGGCCCGGGCCCGGCCTTGGCGCTGGTGGCGGCGGGGCGGCAGGCGCACTGCACGCAGGTGCGCACCCGGCGGCTGATGAAGGAGCTGCAAGACATCGCCCGCCTGAGCGACCGCTTCATCTCGGTGGAATTGGTGGACGAAAGCCTCTTCGACTGGAACGTCAAGCTGCACCAGGTGGACAAGGACTCGGTGCTGTGGCAGGACATGAAGGAGACCAACACCGAGTTCATCCTGCTCAACCTCACCTTCCCCGACAACTTCCCCTTCGCGCCGCCCTTCATGCGTGTCCTCAGCCCCCGCCTGGAGAACGGCTATGTCCTGGACGGTGGCGCCATCTGCATGGAGCTGCTCACCCCCCGCGGCTGGTCCAGTGCCTACACCGTCGAGGCCGTCATGCGCCAGTTCGCTGCCAGCCTCGTCAAGGGCCAGGTAAGGCTGGGCTGGGCTGGGTGCCCTCCCTTGGGCATTGCCCCTTGAGCCCTCTTTGCCAGGAAGCCCTACCCTGTGGCAGATCTGGCATCTCCTTACATGGAATGGAAAGCCCTACAAATGCCCTTGCAGGTGTTGTTCTTTGGCCATTCCTGGGGTGCTCAGAAGTTAGGGACAATTTTGTCTCTCCCCTCTGCCTTGCTGTTGAACCTCTCTGAGAACTTGAACCACATAATGTGGCACATGGAAGGAGGTTCTGGAGGTGGGGGAGCTTGCAGAATACATGGCAGCTGGTTGGAGCTCCCAGTAATGTGGGATTTTGCACCGACTTCCCTGTTTAAGGAGATATGATGTTCTTTTAGGGGAACATCAAAGATTGATAGGCACATCAGAATATTTTACATTAAACTCTTTTTTTCCACTCAAAAACAAGTGCTTGAAGATTTTTCAACATCCCATTTAGTTTTTCAAACAGTCAAAAGACATTTAACAGAAATATTTTATTGCTACTCTTAATGTGGTTTAATAATGTGTATTATCATCTGATAGATTGAGTGTTACTATGATGTTATTTTTTTTTTAATTCTTCCCAACATTTTAAGATGTGACAGCTTAATAGCAAATGCCTCCCTAATGTCATTACATTATTCAGGGGGAAAAGATTGAATGTGTTGACTTACTAAATTTAGCACATCCTGAAAATGGATATGATCATCTCCCAGGTTATACCAATGGAATTTTTATGTTCACCTTCCCAATTTGCTGATACTGTATATCCATTTGCTATGTTACTGATCCATTTTTAGAAATGCAAAAATTTCCACAATACTGGCAAATTTTCAGGAGCAACTTTTCCTGTTCATGACTGTCTCCCAGAATGCTAGAATTTAAATAGAATGGACTTGGCTTAGATGGATGATTCTTCATTGAATGATGAAGGCAGCTCCCATGTGACAAGACAGGAATGGGGCCACTGTCTCAGAAAGGTGGGAGGAAAAAGAAATCAAAATAAAATCTCAGGGGAGAGTCCAATGAAGACTGGAGTTCCCAGTGCATTAGCAGCGAGCAGTGGTAACACAAAATGGGACCACCACATTTCTCAGGGAGTTGTCCCCTTATCCTGGACAGTGAATTAAGTGACAGTCACCTCTGTTACCACCGTTGGACTTAGATCCAGCAAAGTAATTCTTATGCTCCACAGTGGTCTCATGTGGAAAGGTTTTTGCTGCAGTGATTGGATATCGCAGAAAAAAGATTTGTGGCCTGAAAGGAGAGGTTCTATAGCCCCACCTAAGATTATAAGTATGTGAAGGATAGAAGGAGGTAGGGCAACACATTTATGGTAAGTTCAAAGCCTTGAGCCCTGCTGAAAACTGAGGGTCTACATCAGACTTTGAAGAAACCTGCCTCCCAAAATCGAAGATATGTTTTAATGGCAATATTACATACTGTTTTTTAACTGTGTGTCATCATAACTCACAAGGATACTGAGAAGAACCCAATCCCATGGAGTGTATGTATTCAGCATCCCACGCTGTTGTGGCAAGAATTTTCAACCCAAGATGGCAGCTGAGTCAGATGCATCTTTGCATAGAGTTTATTCCTGTGAGAAGATGGTTTTTATCCCCCAAGGCCATTTCCTGATGTAGTCATAGGGATTTAGGTAGGGAGAAATCTAGAAGCCAATCTGTTCCTTTGGAGCTGCAAAATCTGTATCAGGGGCCTTCATGGGCTTCATGTTTCCCCATGAGACATATGTTCTGATCACAGATCAAAGCAAGATCTTAGGGTAAACTAGACGAGGCAGCAGGAGATCCCTGAATATAACCCCTGAATATAACCCAGCATCATTAAACAGAAATTGTTACTGCAGGCAGAAATTGCTGCCATTTTGGGTTATAGCATAGCAGTGGGCAAAGAGGGTGAATTTTATTCCATTCCTCTCTTGAATGGCCTTGTTGGTAGGATCCACATCCCCCCCCCCCCCCAAACAGGCTGGAAGAGACAAAGGAAGGAGGCAGGCGCTGGTGATGGTCTGAAAGTCTGTGAAGCTCCCCTTAGTTGTAATGATGATCCTTCGGCACATTGTCTAGTCTGTACCCCCAGGATGGCATCCCACATTTGTGCATGAAGGTTTTGCATGGGCAACCCTACGTTACAATGTACTCCAGAAATTCCAGATCTTTTTTTCTTCCTCAAAGCACGGCATTGCCCTGAGTGATGAAGTGGGCACGAATGATTGCAGCTCCCTTGTGGCTTTGGGGCATGATTAAATGGGATGTTCCCCAGTGTGAGAAAATATCCTGTGAAATTGTGCTTTCTGTGCTTTTCCTTTTTAAAAAAAAGCACTTCTGCACACAAATTTAGGAAAACCTCACCAGCCCAGTTAGCTTTGGGCTTTGTCCTCTCACTCAGTATAGCCTCATTGACCACAGACATTTGCCTCCAGTTTCCCAAGAAATGAATATTTCTGATGATAGCTTGACACCAGGCATTTTGTTTCAGAAAAGAAAGGACTAAGCAGTTCTCACCAGTTTTTGTCCTGCTCAGGAAAAGATGCACAGATATTGGAAAGATGCAGTCTCGAAGCAGATCTGTGCCTCTCAAAATGTGTCTCTACGATTTGGCCTTCCCTTTCCTCCCCCTCTCCCCCAGATGTGCCAGTCATGATTTTTATCCTTGAAATCTACGTTGCAAATACCTGGATGGTCCATTTGAGGATTAAGAATTCCAGAAAAGCAGGGACACATTTCATTTGGAGAGAGTATTACTTCATGTTGTAAGGCCATATGGTACATTTATTTATTAGTCATGTATTACTCCTTTTGTTACTCCTGCAAGAAATTCATATCATTTCCATGTTGATGTGAGCAATTACTACTATTTGTGTTTCTGCTTGCTTCCAATTCTAAAAAAAGTTTTTATTTAATTGCTTTATGTGACTCTACTGTTCATTTATTCTCCATTCCCACCAAAATGACTGCATGGTTAGGAGACCCCCCTATCAAGCTCCTGAAGAAGTGGTACAATCCTACAAAAGCGAGTTATGGAATAAAACTAAGAATCTTGTGGGATCTTCAAGGTGAATTAGTTTGGTCCCTTTTGTCCTAGCTGATGCCCCTCACAATTCTTCTTCTCATCTGATCAGGCTCAGCAGTTTGTTGTCAAACCTTGAGATTCTTGCAAACAACTAAGAGAGGAAAAAAGAATATATTGGAAATGTATTGGCTTGTTTTTCTGTTCTGTATGCAGGAGCTTGTTCTGCAGCAACAATTTCATTCTTTTAAATATGGAATGAGGTTTATAAAAATCTGTGAAGCCAGTTTAATTTCTCCTGATGTCACCATCTTATCTTATCTTAACCCACTCCTGTGGAGCGGTATAAATAAAGCGCTAAGCCCTAAGAGGAAGGAGATAGGGCGGGCCCTGTCCAGGATAAAAACTCAGAGGGCCCAATCAGGAGCCACTATCTCCCCCCCCCCCCCGATTCCGAGACCCGTTCCCACGCTGCCGACGCTTCCCAGCCACCAAACATACACGCACCCGCGCACCACTATCTTCCCCCATCAATCCCGAGACCTGTTCCTGCACCCCCGCCACTTCCCAGCCACCAAACACCCACGCACATACGCACCCGCGCACCGCTATCTTCCCTCCCCTGATCCCGAGACCTGTTCCCGTACCGGTGCCGCTGCCCAGCCACCAAACGCACGCGCACACACACACACACATATCGCAGACCCTTCACACACACCCCTGTCCCATCCCATTCCACCTACCTCCCAGCTCCTTTTTCCTTCCTGACTTCCTCTGTTTCTCAATCTCCTTCCTGTCTCTCTGTCTCTCCCTCGCACTTGCTTCCTGTCTTCCTGCTTTACTTCCTTTCTCCCTTCCTTTCTTTCTCCCTTCTATCCATCCCTTCAACCACCCCTTGCCCTCATTTCTCCCTCCCATCCCTCCTTCCCTCTTCTCCCATCCTTTCCTACACCTTTACTCCCCATCCGCTAGCGCCTGCTGTATTTCTTCTACAGTGGGCTTAATTTCTAGTTCCAAATAACACACCAATTTAAATCCAATTCTAAAGTGAATCATGACCGAAACATGGAATCTACTTATTTAATCAGAGCAGGGCACAGGAAGAAAATATGGTAGCATTTTTCCAGGGAATTGCCTTGTTAGATATTAGAGAGGGTTTTCTTAATCTGCTAGATGTTCACAAATCTTGTCATTGTTTGTATTCTTATACTGAATAGGAAATGAAGTACCCATATGCACATTGCTGGGAATGAATGAGTTAAATGATTGCCAGTCGTGCCCAGAATGATTTGTTCTAGTAAGGCAGCCAAGGCAGAGCAGGGAATATTGCAAAGGGGGCTTGTGTACTCAGTATTTGCTTGGTAACTGCTCTCAAGGATTCAGACTCACCACTGTGCAGTATGAATTGCATTATATAACCCTGGCAATTCTGTTGCATAAGGTGGGTGTACAGCGGCTCTAGCTAGTAGAGACTTGAGAATCTTGATTCCATTTGCAGCACCAGTCTTTCTGAACAGTTAATTTAAGTGCCTGCCCTGAGCAAACATCCTTCCCATCCACAAGGTGAAATGTGCAAAAGATAGCTGCTGATTTTGTGAAACCCATCATGATCATTACCTTGCACTGTTTGGTCAGATCCAGGGTGTTCCTTAGAATACCTTATGTTGGTGACCTTATCTCATGTTCCCCAAACACATAATCTTTAAACAGCCCTGTGGCGCAGAGCGCCACGGACTGTATAAAGGAGTAAGGGCATGTGGGAGGAGTTAGGGTGGGCCCTGTCCGGGATAAAAACTCGCAAAAAACCCGCAAAGCGGCTCCTGATTGGCCCCTCCAAGTGTCCATCCCGGCCCAAGCAGGCAATGTGCGGATGAATTCCCTGCTTCACCCGCACAGACAGCCACGGGTGAGTGGTGGGCCGCGCCGCCTTCTCCCGGCCGGCGGAGCAGCCTCACTGCGTCGTAGACGCAGCGAGGCCGCTCCACCGCCCGGGAGACGGCTCGAGAGAGCCTCGGGGGCCGGGGGGGCCTGGAAGCCTTCTCCCGGGCGGCCGAGCAGCCTCTCTGCGTCCGAGACGCAGCGAGGCCGCTCCGCCGCCCGGGAGAAGGCTCGAGAGAGCCTCGGGGGGCGGGGGGGTGGGAGCCTGCCTTTTCTCGCCCTCCGGAGCGCCCTCATTGCAGCGAGGGCGCTCCGGAGGGCGAGAGAACGTCGTTCGCCGTTTGGGGAGGGGGGGGCGGAGCCGGCCTTTTCTCGCCCGCCGGAGTGCCCTCGCTGCAGCGAGGGCGCTCCGGAGGGCGAGAGAACGCTGTTCGCCACTTGCCACGCCTGCACCGCCAGCAACGCGCCTGGCCTGCTACCGCCACCACCGCAGCTGCCCTGCTGCTGCCGCGCCCCTGCACATGGTCACCCGCCTCATCGCCGGTCGCGAACCAGTGCCCTCGGACCACCTGGCCGCTCAGGAGCCGCGCTACATGCCGGCAGGTAGGCCTCCTTCTTCCCATCCAAGGCCCGTTCCGCAGAAGCCTCACTGACCCCACACCATCCCTCGCATCGCTGGTGCCCTTTGCATTCTGGGGGGTGGGGTGGGGGAGCTGTCTAGCGCCCATTTTATGGCAGTATAAAATGGGCTTTAAATCTAGTAACATAATAAGATTGAACATCACCAGTTCAGTCTAGTCCACCATCTTCTTAAAAATAATGGCCAGGCAGATTCCCAAGAGTGGTATTCAGAGGTATCATTGAGGTTACATCAGTAAACCTTATAAAATCCAAACTGACAAGTCACCCATTACCTGATTGGCCCTCATGCAGGAATGCCCCGCCCAGGTACTTTAGACCCAATCAGGAGGGGCAACCCTCAGCCTGGAAGGGCTTAATGAGGCATCAGCTCTCTCTCAGACGTTTGCTGGGTGGAAAAGGAGCCAGCCTCAGAGCATGTCCTGGGTACAACAGGCTTTGCCTCTAGTTTACCTACAATAGTTACTGATAGACCCCATAAATGTGTCTGATCTTAAAGCTGTGGAGGCCACCACTATGTCTTGTAGAAAATTCCATATGTTTCTTTTTTTAACATTTCTGACCCTATTACCAACTTCATTGGGTGACCTTGAGTTGGAGATATTATGAGACACTAGAGACAAAGCCCGTTGTACCCAGGAATACGAAGGGATCTAGGATGCATACCTACACAGTGGCCTTCCTGACGACTGCCTACATGGCAAAATCTCCTGCCAACCCTTGGACTCTTGAGGCCCCACCTCCAAACCTCTAGGAACATTCCTGACCCAGGGGTCACCAACCTACAATTGTGGCTTGGAAATCTCCGGGGATTGGACCATAGAGATCAGCTCCCCAGGGGGACACACTGCAATGACAACTCATCTCTAGGCTCCTGGAGATTAAAAAGCTTGCTTGGGAGAGGCAAATTCTGCGGCAGGGAGGTTGCAGGATGGGAGAGGTTGGGACCTGGGGATTTGCTAGAATTGCAGGTCATTTCTGGTCTACAGAGATCAGTCCCCCTGAAGAACAGCCCTGGCTTTGGATACAATGGAGGTGCAGGGATGCCAGGCTCCAGATGGGAAACAAGGAGAAATGCTGGATGGCAGTAATTGGTAATAACAATAAACATCAAATAATGCATAAACTTGTCAGATTCTTCATTCAATGAAAATATTTAATTGATAGCCAAATTTGCTTAAAGAACTTAAAACCTTTCAGTTCAATATCAGAGTAAATCGAAAACAGCTGTATGTTACAATTGAACATGAAAACATTAGTTGGCAAAGAACTTACAGAGTGTTTCTCAATTACTGCCACTATGTCAGCTTTTCTAAACTTTTTTTACCATTGAGAAACTCCCAAAACAGTCTTCAGACTTTGAGAATCCCCATACGGGGAATCTCCAGGTCCCAACTTCTGGTCCCTGCCACTGGTCAGGGGTTCCAGCCTCCAGGTGGGACCTGGAGAACCCAAAAATGAAAGCTCCTCTCCAGACTGCTGAGATCAGTTCCCCAGGAGGAAAGAGCTGATGGGGATGGGAGGGGGGGCTGTCTAGCATTCCCCTCTACTTACACACAAACACATGTACACACACGGAGAGAACACAGGTGACAAAAGCATTCCTTCCTTCTCAAATAGCAAACTTTATTAACCACATAAACACCACTCCTTGGATTGCTCTGAGAAGCCATTGTCCAGAATGTCCAAGTTTAAAGGGAAAGAATTTCCTAACAGTCAATGAGCAAGTCAAAAGAAGACTTACACCATCCTCTTGCAACAGCTTCTTCTGCCTGTGCTCTAGCTGTGCTCTCTTTAAGGCAACGACAATCTGTACAGCTTGGTGTAGTGGTTAAAAGCAGTGGCTTCTAATGTGTGAGCTGGATTTGATTCCCTGCTCCTCCACATGCTGGGTGACCTTGGGCTAGTCACAGTCCTGTTAGAAACTGTTCTCACTGAGCAATTTCTCTCAGAGCTCGCTCAGCCTCACCTACCTCTCAGGGTGTCTGTTGTGGAGAGAGGAAGGGAAGACTATTATAAGTCACTCTGAGACTCATTTGGGCAGTGAAAAGCAGGGTATAAAAACCAACTCTTCTTCTACTGGGAAGATGCTACTGGGAAACAGTGTCTTCTCCCCTCCACATATCCCCATGGCCTTGTGCTTCTGTGCCCTGTCTACACTTACCCTATCTTCCATGTCATTGGTCTCAAATTTGCTTTGTTGTGATGGTCTTGGAAAGACTGCAGCAAGACCAAGGTGGTATCCATATGGAAAGGGAAAGCCTACATCTTCCCAGTCCCACCCGTATCAGCATAATTTTCCCTGCTGCAATTGCCTGTGACAACTACCTCCAAAGCATTCCTCCCTTTTCAGATTGCAAATTGCAAAACTCACATGACTTACTCATGAATACACATTCCTAGGACAGAGGCTTTTCCTGGCTGTCCTGAATCCCAGAGGGCTAGTAGGGTGTCATTTCTGGGCCTCCAACAGCCCCCCATCCAGATGGTGCACACAGGCTGCATCAGAAGGTGGCTCACCCCCCCCATGTCCTACAAGTTGAAAAAGGACAGGAGGACAGGGCAACTTATGGCAGCAGGGGGAGTAAGCTCCTCTGAGGTAAGCGCCTCTCCCCCCAGCAAACTTTTGACACTGGCAGGAAGTTGGAGTAGGAGAGCTGACCCTTCCTTTAGCCTTTCCTGGCTGAGAACTCCCTCTTGATTAGGGCTAAACTACCAGGGTTGAGGGCCCTCTGGATTGGGGCTCAAGTATCCTGGCTGAGGGCCATGATTTACTCTTGACTAAACATTCCCAGGGCATTTCCGAAGCACCTTGGGTCCCAGAGAGCTGGCATGGGGGCTGTTTCTGGGCCTCCTCCAGCCCCCCACCTCCAGAAGGCATGCAGAGGCTCCCCTAGCTCCCCCATGTTCTTTGAATTGAATTGAAAGAAGCCACTGCAACTTACTGGCAGCCAGGCATGCCCTGAGGTTGGCTTCTCTTCCACCCAGCAAACTGGAGGCAGGGGGGGCATTTCTCGGCCTCCGACAGCCCCACATCCAGGACAACGTACTCTGAGGCCAGCTCCTCTCCCCCCCCCCCCCAAGGAAACTTCTGACACTGGCAGGAAGTTGGAGTTGAGACCTGACCACTTGTTAGCATTTCCTGGCTGAGAGCTTCTCCTGGCTAAACTACCAGACTTGAAGACCCTCTTTGTTGGGACTAAAATATCCTGGCTGAGGGCCATGAGTTACTCATGAGTAAACATTCCCAGGGCAGGGGCCATGACTTACTCTTGAGTAAACAATCCCAGGGGAGAGGCTTTTTCTGGCTGCACACAAATTGACCTGATTAGCCCTAATGGGCAGAGTGCAATTTAAACTGATTGCCTCTCACTCATGAGTAAACATTCCCAGGGCAGAGGCTTTTCCTGGGTATCCTAGGACCCAGAGGACCAGGAGGCAGGCTGTTTCTGAGCCTCATGCAGCCTTCCACCTCCAGAAAGCACCTTGGGTCCCAGAGCAAACATGCTCTGAGGCTGGCTCCTCTTCCACCCAGCAAACTTCTGAAACTGGCAGGAAGTTGGAAGTGAAGCGCTGACTCCTTGTTAAGCCCTTCCTGGCTGAGGGCTTATTTGGGTTAAACTACCAGAGTGGGCCATTCCTTGAAGAGGGCCATCACTTTCACATGAGTAAACATTCCCAGTGCAGAGGCATTTCCTTGGCACCCTGAATCCCAGAGAGCCAGCGTGGGGGGGGGCATTTATGGGCCTTCTGTAGTCGCCCACCTCCAGAAGGTATACAGAGGCTGACCCAGCTCCCCCCTTGTCCCCCAACTTGAAAGAGGCCAGAAGACCAGACCAACTTACTGGATGCAGGGCATGCCCTGAGGCTGGCTCCTCTTTCATTCAGCAAACTTCTGAGACCGGCAGGAGGTGGAGAGCTGATGCCTTATTAAGACCTTCCTAGCTGAGGGCTGCCTCCTGATTTGGTCTAAACCAGTGATCCCTAACCTTTTTCAAGCCAGAGACTGGGGGGGGGAGGCCCGGGCACCGGGGGGGAGATCAAGCCCTAATCAAGAGGGCTTGGGTGCCGGCATGCCAGCTGGCGCGCCTCCCTCCCCACAGTGCGGCGCTCGCTGCACCACAGGGAGAGAGGTGCCAGCGCCCCCCCCCCCCGCACAGCGCAGTGTCCAATCGCGCACGCTGGCGCCTCCCTCCCCCCTGCTGTGGCCCTATACCAACGGCTCCATGGCCCAGTACCGGTCCGCAGCCCGAGGGTTGGGGAACACTGGACCTGACCGAGCCATTCCTGGATGTGGTTCTCATATGTAAAACATGTGTCTGTTGTGGAGAATTGAGCTATGTGTGAAAGAAATACCTTCTATCCCAGTGTCCCAGCCAAAATTGATTTTTCAGTGGGATGTAACGACACACTTGCAGAAAATGTTTGGTATTTTGCTAAGAAATTAAATGACCATTGTAGCATTAAAGGGACCCCAATGAGACAGAGTTGAGATGTTAAAGAAAGATGAGTACAAGGTGAATCCATGGGGTAGCAGTTCTGTTTGTGTAGGGGGTGTTGCTGTTGCCAGTTCTTCCTCCCCATTGCCCCACATGCTCTTCCTGAGGATCTCATGAGCAGCAGGAGCATCACTGAAGGAGGTAGGCTGCAGCAGAAGAGTGAACTTTTTCCCCACCAGTATTTCCAGTGAAAAAAAGTGTTTGTGTTGGGGGGGGGGAGATAATCTATAAAATTTACTATAAGCCTGTTTGGTGTAGTGGCAAGCGGGTTCGATTCTGCACTCCCCCACATGCTGCCAGCTGGGTGACCTTGGGCTCACCACAGCACTAACAAAATTGTTCTGACCGAGCAGTGATATCAGGGCTCTCTCAGCCTCACCCACCTCACAGGGTGTCTGTTGTGGGGAGAGGAAAGTGGCATATAAGAACCAACTGTTCTTCCTATCATTATTATTATTATTCTGAATTTTCTGCAATTATAAGAGGTTGTGACAAATTGTGTTTTGCTGTAGAAGTCAGATCAAAAGTGTAGGACAGAGGTTTGTGTTTCAGCCTTCAGAATTATGTGTGACTGTATTTTCTAAGTATTGCTATTGAAAAAACTCCTAGACACCACAATGGAATTTCTAGGTGTCATGGCAACCAACTTCGATTTGTCAATCTATTTTTACTATAAGACACCAGAATAGCTTCAAACCAACCACTAGATCAATGGTTCCCTAAATGAGTGGTACAGCCCCTGGGGGGTGTGCTAAAAGACTGGGGACAGCAAGTGCTGGAGGTGGGCCACTTCAACCATGATATTCACATTTATAATTGACCAGGCTAAAACCTAGAGCAAAAGGTTTCTTTGCTTTGTCGGTAAACTTTTTCTGCTCTTAATGCTTTCAAAATTATTTATTTTTGTCACATTTTTTTGTATTTATGATTCTGAGTTGTCAAAGATAGCAGATTATTGATTTTACTGCTGTTTCCTTGTAAATTAATTACATCTGTGATAGGTGAAGGTTTGTTCATGTTTGGTAAGAAGAATATCATCTCCAATTTGCTAAATGTGGCAATTTAATACTCCTCAGTGATTGGGAAACTGATGCCACTTCATCAAACCCAAGCATTAAGAATGTACTAACCAGTAAAACAAGTACTAAATGTTATATCTAAGATTCTTGCTATATGAAAAGCTTGTATCCCTGGATCGGTTTCATCAATTTTGTTGAATACATTAAACAAAACGTTTTAATTGGATTTTGAATAAATGTGCAATTATTTCTTACTGTTTTGAATTTTATTGTTATTAGCTTCCTTAGGTAGGGTAGTAGGCGCTAGGGGTGGGGTTGGTGCCCCCCCCCAAAAAAAAATTGGGAGCCATTGCCCTAGATAATCCGTACCCTCAGGACTGTAACATTCTAACTAAAATTGGCTTTGGCCATTTAAAAATGGTTTCAAGCAATTAATTAAAGCTTCGCTTGAGTGACCTACTAATCAGCGGTTACATCTCTGATAAGAATATATTCTTAAACAAGAAATTGGAAAACAATAATTCAATTTGTCTGTGTCAAGGTAACTGAATAGCAGGTATGGGCATCTAGGTACTCCAGTGGTAAGGACCTTGGCAATTCTCAATAGTCATTATTGGATTAGTGCATCCATAATAAAGGCAGAATATTTTAGCTTGGGTGGGCCTGTTTTGGTTATGTTAAAGGCACCTGTGACTGTAGGATATATGTCAATCCATACGTACAGGTGCATGGCCTTGCTTTAAAGGAGGAGAGCTTCTTACCCATTTTGGGAAAGGGCAGATGACTCCTGGCTTTTGTATTCTAAGTACATTGTTAGACCAGAAATGCCTATTTAGCAATAAGGGATTGGTTTTTTTATATACTGTGCAGAAATACAGGCAGGCAGGAAGACATTTGATGATTGTCTCCCACATGACTGTTTCTCCTGCAACCTCCCCTTGACACTTCCCTGGCTATTTTCTCCCCAATGCGACAGCAAATGTGTTTGGAACCTCCAGGTGAGAAAAGATTTGGGGGGGGGGTGGCCATAGGTGTGGGAGAAGGGAAGCCTGCTACACTTCTACATTCACCTTAGTGTGGATCTGAGAACTAACCTGAGAGGCAGAGGTTTGGGCATCAGACTGGGATCTAGGACTGAATTCCCATCTTCTGATGGGAAACAAATAGAGTAACCTTGGGCTAGTCACACACTCCCTCACAGGGCTGCTGTGAGGATACAATGGAGAAGAGGAGGAGGATGGCTCCCCCTTGGGGAAAAAGATAGGATAGAAATAAAGTTCATCATCATCATCATAGAATCATAGAGTTGGAAGGGGCTATACAGGCCATCTAGTCCAACCCCCTGCTCAACGCAGGATCAGCCCAAAGCATCCTAAAGCATCCAAGAAAAGTGTGCATCCAACCTTTGCTTGAAGACTGCCAGTGAGGGGGAGCTCACCACCTCCTTAGGCAGCCTACTCCAAGGATGAACTACTCTGACCGTGAAAAATTTTTTCCTGATATCTAGCCTATATCGTTGTTAAGGTGTTATTCTTAAGCAATCCTTCTGTAAATGCTTTCAAATCTTGGGTTTGTTTCTCTGTTAGATGAGCCATTCTTTTTAACATAGACATGTTTTAGGCTTATAAGTCAGCAACCTATCAGACAATTTTGCAAATAGCCAGTAGAGGTCCTATACAGTCGTAGGCGAGAGCAAAAGTCTGTTTTGTCCTCCGATGTTCCTGGCACTAGTAGATGACATTTTGAAGTCAGTGAAGCCAATAGTCTTGTTCTGGAGCAGAGTTCTCGTGGGATTTTCCCATTCACGGCTCTTATCTCTTATCTCCGAAAACCAAAACAATTGCAGTAAGAGCTATTGCTAATTAATTTAAGTCATTTTCTACTGCTTAAGAAAGAAAATTAGCCTGCCTCAAAACGAGGTGGCTTCAGGCAGAGCTAGAGGGAGGAAGGAGAGAGGCGAAAAAGCGAAGAAATACTTGCAGTTTCCGTGCGTTGATTAATGGCTTTCATTGAGGCTACCAGATGCTGTCCTCCCCTCAGTCCACAGCGTTCATTTGCAGTAAATCGTAGTGGAGGGTTAAACAGATTCTTTTAAGAAAGAAAGAAAGAAAGAAAGAAAGAAAGAAAGAAAGAAAGAAAGAAAGAAAGAAAGAAAGAAAGAAAGAAAGAAAGAAAGAAAGAAAGAAAGAAAAGTCTAAGATAGAATATGGCGGTCGTACTCTTGACCTGAAACGCTGACAGCCTGTAATCCGGGGAGATAAACTCCCTAAAGGATTGGAAACGGCCCCAAGAGTTCACTAGGGCTTCCTGGGTAGAAAAGTGAGGTGGGGTTTGCATACCGCTCCTCTTTTCTGCCAATTGCTTCCACAATTGGCCCCTGTCAGGCTCCAGTGATTGCAGTGCAATCCCCTCAGGACGACATCTTTAGCCACACCCCACATCTTGTGATTTTGATGTGATGCCCCTGTTGATACAGCCCAAAATGGCATTTGCCTTTTTTACCGCTGCATCACACTGCCTGCTCATGTTTAGTTTACAATCCACAAGTACCCCAAGGTCTCGTTCACACACAGTGTTACCTAGAAGCGTATCCCCCATCCAGTAGGCATGCCTTTCATTTTTCTGACCCAGATGCAGAACTTTACATTTATCTTTATTAAATTGCATCTTGTTCTCATTTGCCCATTTTTCCATTGTGTTCAGATCTCGTTAAACTCTGTCTCTATCTTCCGGAGTATTTGCCAGTCCTCCCAATTCGGTGTCATCTGCAAACTTGATGAGTAGTCCCTCCACCCCCTCATCTAGATCATTAATAAATATGTTAAAAAGTACTGGATCAAGCACCGAGCCCTGAGGTACCCCGCTACTCACCTCCCTCCAGTCTGATGAAACACCATTGACAACAGCTCTTTGAGTGCGGTTCTCTAACCTATTCCCTATCCACTTAACTATCTGAAAATCCAGGTTGCAGTCCTTCAATTTATCCATCACTTTAAGCTTTGGCATTTCTGATCATTAATCTACAGTGCCTAGTAACCTGTAGGTACTCTTCTTTAGAGCTCTGTCCTTCCCTCCATTTCCTGAACATTTTCCTTTCTTAGTTCCTCTTGAAGTTCTCTGTTCATCCAAATCGGCTTCTTAGAGCTCCTGCAGTGTTTTTGTCTTTCTGGGAAAGTCATTGATTGAGCATGCAATAGCTCTTGTTTGAATAGTGCCCACCCTTCACATACTCCCTTCATTTCCAGCATTCTCATCCATGGTATGACACTCATAATGTCTCTGAGTTTATTAAAGTTTGCCCTACGAAAATCCAACATCCGCATCTCGCTACAAGCTGCCTTGCCTCCCCATCTCAAAAGGAATTCTATGAGGACATGGTCACTTCCCCCTAGGGTCCCCACCTCCTTCACCTCATCCACCAACTCTTGCCTGTTGGTCAGTATTAAGTCCAGTGTGGCTGAACCGCTTGTGGGTTTTCTTGAGTTTAGTTTCCAGTTTTCCAGAGAAAATCCAGATACATTTTGGAAGCCAAAATACAGCAGCAGAATACCGATAAGAAATTATTCTGGTATATCTTCACCTTCCGTAAATCTGAATACATATCCCTAGTAATTTACTGAAAGAGTACTGGAAGAGATCTCTTTCAGGGGAAGTGGCCAGATTGACAGTCAATGATGTATTGCTCTTGTGTATGCCACTAACTGGAGCATCATGGGCTGCTATGGTGTGATTGGTGGATTCTGTGGTTTCTCTGGACACTAGAGCATTCACAATCCCAGCTGGGCCTGTCAGGGGGCTGCATATTGTTTTCCCTCCTCCCCCAGGAATGTTTATAGGGAATTGACCCATGGTGCCATGATTACATGGGTGGCCCTTGGAATGGAAAAATGGGCAAATGAGAACAAGATGCAATTTAATAAAGATAAGTGTAAAGTTCTGCATCTGGGTCAGAAAAATGAAAAGCATGCCTACTGGATGGGGGATACGCTTCTAGGTAACACTGTGTGTGAACGAGACCTTGGGGTACTTGTGGATTGTAAACTAAACATGAGCAGGCAGTGTCATGCAGCGGTAAAAAAGGCAAATGCCATTTTGGGCTGTATCAACAGGGGCATCACATCAAAATCACAAGATGTCATAGTCCCATTGTATACGGCACTGGTCAGACCACACCTTGGAGTAATGTGTGCAGTTCTGGAGGCCTCACTTCAAGAAGGACGTAGATAAAATTGAAAGGGTACAGAGGAGAGCGATGTGGATGTTCTGGGGCCAGGGGACTCTATGAAGATAGGTTGAGGGACTTGGGAATGTTCAGCCTGGAGAAAAGGAGGTTGAGAGGGGACATGATAGCTCTCTTTAAGTATTTGAAAGGTTGTCATTTGGAGGAGGGCAGGATGCTGTTTCCGTTGGCTGCAGAGGAGAGGATGCGCAGTAATGGGTTTAAACTACAAGTACAATGACATAGGCTAGATATCAGGAAAAAATTTTCACAGTCAGAGTAGTTCAGCAGTGGAATAGGCTGCCTAAGGAGGTGGTGAGCTCCCCCTCACTGGCAGTCTTCAAGCAAAGGTTGGATACACACTTTTCTTGGATGCTTTAGGATGCTTTGGGCTGATCCTGCGTTGAGCAGGGGGTTGGACTAGATGGCCTGTATGGCCCCTTCCAACTCTATGATTCTGTGATTGAAACTCTGCAATTGCTGCTCTGCTAAAAATCCTGTAAGATATCTACAAAAGGAAGTTCTGTTTAAAAGAAACAAAATATTGCAGTTGAGCATCGTGTCTTTAATGACAAATGGACTACTGAGGACTTCTTTGTTTTAAACAAGGATAAAGCAGTTTGCCTGATAAGTCTTGAAACTGTCTCAGGAGTATACTATTAAAAGGCACTTTGAATCCTGTCACAAGAGCTACTCAATATATCAAAGAGAGGTGCTAGTGAACAATATAAACTCTCCTTAAATCAACGTTTTTGCAGCTAAATAGTTTTAGAAAGCATGTTGATGAAACCCTATCTACTGTGAGGGCCAGCTATCATGTTGCTAAATGTATTCCTGAGAGTGGTAGACAGGTTCTGATGGTGAATACGTTTAAAAGTGCATTGTTAAAGTAATGGAGGAAATGTACCCTGAGAAGGTATGTTTTTTTGTGTCAGTTTATCTGCATCTACAATCACCAGACGTGTTGAGAACTAGAAGAGCTGCATATGTAACTGGTTGTAAAGGCAAAAAGTTTTGATTTTTTCCCCCTTTGGCATTAGATGGGAGCAATGGTAATATAGACAATGCTCAAGTACTAATTTTTATCAGGGGGATAGATTCCAACTTCAGAATTACAGAACAGTTGTGTGCACTGCAGAGTTTGAAAGGCACCGCAAGTGCAGAAAACATTTTTGAAGGTGTGTAAATCAATAGAAAATCTTGGTCTGAGTTGGGATAAATTGAAAAGCATCACAACTGATGTTGCAAGATATATGGTGGAAAGTAAAACTGGTGTAGTTGCAAAAACCAGTGAAGAGAAATTGAAATTATACTTCCCATGCAAATTTCACTGCATCATCCATCAGCAAGCTTTGTGAAGTAAGATTCTTCAGTGGGAAAGTGCGATGCATATTGTTGTATCCAGCATTAAATATCAGGCATTATGGACTTGCTCATCGTCAGTTTCAAAATGTTCTCTCAGAGATAGATGCCAAATATGGGAATGTATTATACCATGCAGAAGTCAGGTGGCATAGCAGAGACAAAGTCTTCAAACGTTTTTTCAGTCTTCATCATGAAATTGATGTCTTAAGGAGAAAGGAGAAGGTCAAGAAGCACTTTTTGACTCTGAATAGATTTTTGATTTGGCTTTCTTAACAGATATCACAGAGCATCTAAACACATTGAATCTAAGGTTGCAGGGGAAAGGAAAGCTTGTTTGTGACATGTATACTGAATTGAAAGCTTTTGAAGCAAAACTACACATTTTTGTGAAGCAAGCTTGTGACGGTAACTTTTCAAACTTCTCATGCTGCAATGGACTAAATTTTGAAAAGGATGGGCATTTGAGGGACTTTGGAATGTTCAGCCTGGAGAAAAGGAGGCTGATAGGGGACATGATAGCCCTCTTTAAGTATTTGAAAGGTTGTCACTTGGAGGAGGGCAGGATGCTGTTTCTGTTGGCTGCAGAGGAGAGGACACGCAGTAATGGGTTTAAACTTCAAGTACAATGATATAGGCTAGATATCAGGAAAAAATTTTCACAGTCAGAGTAGTTCAGCAGTGGAATAGGCTGCCTAAGGAGGTGGTGAGCTCCCCCTCACTGGCAGTCTTCAAGCAAAGGTTGGATACACACTTTTCTTGGTTGCCTTAGGATGCTTAGGGCTGATCCTGCGTTGAGCAGGGGGTTGGACTAGATGGCCTGTAAGGTCCCTTCCAATTCTATGATTCTATGATCATCTGAGAGACATTTACAAAGAAAATAGTCTGTTAGATTTCTATTCTGGTCTACCTGGTATCTTTACCAACTTAAAGAAATTTGCTGCAGGTATGTTCACATCTTTGGCAAAATATGCATCTGTGAATAAACTTTTTCCAAGATGAAAATTGTGAAATCAAAGTGTAGGTCAATGGTTACAGATGAACATTTACATGACATTGTGTCCAAGTCACAAACTTTGACTTGGACGTATAAAGATCAATGTCCGGAATATGGGGAGCAATTTTTAAATTTCGCCATCTTGTATCTGTATTTATATTTTAAAATGGTTTACTGTTTTTGGGGAGAATTTTATTGATATTGTTTGTGAACCACTGTGAGCCAGTTTTTGGGAGCAATAATAAATAAATAAATAGTGCCTTGGCTAACAGAAAACAACCACAAAAATCTCACTAAGTAAGCATGTGTAGCTAAATAAAAGAATTCCACAGTAAAATGTTGTTCCAAAATGGATTGCATTAAAGTTAACATTTCTACATTTACCTTTGAATGTTTACTTCAAAGGTGGGTGGGTGTTTTGTTTCATTTTGGTTTAAGATGTGGCACTCTTTAGGCACTCATCATGCTAATGCAGCCCTCATGAGCCAAAAGGTTGGGGACTCCTGGCCTAAAGCATCCAGGATAAGTGCAGAAAACCCTGCTTGAAGTCCAGCCCTGCTTGAAGACTGTCAGTGAGGGGGAGCTCACCACCTCCTTCCACAGCCCATTCCACAGCTGAATTTTTTTCTCCCTGGTATCTAGCCTGTATCGTTCTATATGTAGTTTAAATCCATTACTGTGGGTCCTGTGATGTCAACAGGAACTGCTCCCTACCCTCCTCCAAGTGACAACCTTTCAAATATTTAAAGAGAACCATCCTTTCAACCTTCACTTTTCCAGGCTGAACATTCTCAAGTCTCTCAGCCTTTCCTCACAGGGCTTGGTCACCAGTCCCCCAAATCATTCTTATTGCTCTCCTCTGTACCCTCTCCATTTTTGAAGTGAGACCTCCAGAACTACACACAGAACTCCGGGTGCTGAATAGGGCAATAGTACAGCAGTACTATGAATATTGTGATTTTGATGTGATGCATCTGTGCCACGAGCAGGTCTGTTTAGATTTGGAGATTGAGCTCGCAGCTCTGGGTCTTCTGTAGGCATTGGTTCAGTGTAATGGCTGTGGTTTAGCCCAGAAGACCTTGCTGCAGTCTGGATCAGTAAGGGCCATGCTGTTGACTTGGCCTTTCTCCCAGCATGCCTTGCCAAGGCTGGGAAGTTGCCTTTGAGTTATACGCTCTGTTCCCAGTCATAGAGGAGATGAACAGTGATCTCACCTGCTGTTTTGACTGGACACCTAGCCTGTTGATATCTCGAGGGATATGGCTTCAGAGGGTTGTATGGGAGTGTGGGGTATGACAATGAAGGTGTCATTACCATGTAGTTTGGAGGTCAGCCAAACTTCCCTTTGAGTTTGAGTTAGCTTCCCTGATAGAAGGTATTCTTTATATGATCAATCTCTTTTGATGAATAGACTGGAATTCAGGAAAGCAGATTTTAACAGATTCAAAAGTATGTTGGGCAGAGTTCCATGGTAACAAAGACTTAAGGAGATGAGAGTCCAAGAGGGCTGGGAGTTTCTTATATATGAAATCCTGAAGGCTGAATACTGAGACAATTCTCTTGAGAAGAAAAAATGGAAGAAGCCTAAGGAAGCCAAGATCACGGGAGTTGATGGTACCTCTTTACTCTGCTCTGGTTCGGCCTCACTTGGAGTCCTGTGTTCCGTTTTGGGCACCCAAGTTGAATAGGGATGTAGACAAACTGGAACGTGACCAGAGGAGGGCAACAAAGATGGTGACGGGGTTTGGAGACCAAGCCGTATAATGGAGGAGGAAGAAGAAGTAGTAGTAGTAGTAGTAGTAGTAGTAGTAGTTGTTGTTGCTGTTGTTGTTGTTTTGGTCATCATAGTCGTCATTATCTCGAAGCGGCTTACATTTATATTCTCTTCCCTCTCCCCACAACAGACATCCTGTGAGTTAGGTGAAGTTGAGAGAGTCCTGATATTATTGCTCGGTCAGAACATCTTTATCAATGTTGTGGCAAGCCCAAGGTCACCCAGATGGTTGCATGTGGGAGAGCGCGGAATCAAACTCGGTTCGCCAAATTAGAAGTCTGCACTCCTAATCACTACACCAAGCTGGCTCTCTCCAGCAGTTGGGGGAGCTTGGTCTGTTTAGCCTGGAGAGGAGACAACTTATTATCATCTTTAAGTATTTTAAAAGCTTTCATTGGTTGGATACACACTTTTCTTGGATGCTTTAGGATGCTTAGGGCTGATCCTGCGTTGAGCAGGGGGTTGGACTAGATAGCCTGTATGGCCCCTTCCAACTCTATGATTCTATGATTCATATAGAGCAGTGGTTACCAACCTTTTTATCACCGGGGACTGGTCAACGCTTGACAATTTTATTGAGGCCCGTGGGGGGGTAGTCTTTTGCCAAGGGACGTTGCCACCACTGCCTGAGCCCCTGCTTGGCTTGCTTTCTCACCGGTGCCCAGACTTTCCACCGCCCGCTGGGGGGTGCTGCTAGCAGCAGCTGTGCAGTGCCACGCCGAGGGAGAGCCCCAGCCACGGCGGCCGCCAGAGAGTACCAAAGGCCGCCAGAGAGTACCAAAAGAGCCGGTGGCAGAGTAGCAGGGCAGCCCCCGAAGCAGCAGCTGGGGAGGAGGACAATGAGGAGCCGCGGCCCTTTACCGACTGATCCATGGACTGGTCCCGGTCCCTGGATCGGGGGTTGGGGGCCACTGATATAGAGGATGGAGCAGAATTGTTCTCTCTTGCCCCAGAGGTGGTGGTGGTAGTGGTGGTGGTGGTGGTGGTAGTAGTAGTAGTAGTAGTAGTAGTAGTAGTAGTAGTAGTAGTAGTTTTCTTACGGTTTACACCAGGCATATAACATGGGAAATTATACAATGCACCCCAGATAAAATATAATGTTAAAATATAAATATATATCTATTATTAAAAGTTACTTTAAAACTTCGTAGTAAAATGTATAGTGAAGTTTTAAATCTAGAACAGAAATGGCTTTCAGCCTGAAACAAAATCCTCATATTTCATTTTTCATAGCAGATCCAACCAGCTCCACAAACTCTACATACACTATTGAACAGAATTCAGCAACAGGTTTGGTCGTTTTGGGGAATTCGTCAGACAGTGATTTATTAATAATGTCTGTGTGATGTGTTACAGTTTGTCCTAACTTTTGCTTTAAATAAAGGTCGATGAACTTGGCTTGGGCCTCGGAGTAGAAAGAACAGCTCAGAAAAACGTGTTCAAGGTCTTCTACCTGGCCAGAATTACAGGGGCAAGTTCTCGCAGGGAAGGGGATCCCTTCGAGTACTGCTGAGGGTAGTGCCATGCACATAGCCAGGGTAAAGGCTCTTCTGTGTTTTACTTTTCAATGTAAAAAGATATGAGTCGGGAGAAAGAATATCTGTTACTGAACGGTGATCTAAAGATAGGAGAACTAGAAAGGTCCGCTTGCCATTCAGTTTCTTGAATTCTTTGTTTTATCATTTTATTAGCTGAGTCCATACCTGCCGAAAGTAAATTGCATGAGGAAAATCCAAGACACTCAATCCACCAGTAACCAGCTAGACTGAAAACTATCCTCTAAAATTAAGGGTAGTAGACCACTGGGGTTGAAAATCAGCTTTAGCCAGAGATGGAGAGAGGAAATTGCAACCCTTACCTCAACTTTCAGCATTCCAGTCTCCAGCCGAACCAGGAAGTTTGACACACACCTGGGAACTTGTAAAACGGCTCTCAGGAATTTGGATTGTACCCGTTTAAGTGGGGTAAAGCAGGTGGCTAGGGGGCCTAGGAATGTGCCGTAAAGCAGTTGGGCTAGGGTCTTGGCCTGATAGACCTTAAGGGCAGCCGGGACACAGTGACCACCCTTATTCCATAGGAACTTAAGAATGTTGAGTGCAGATCTGGTTCCCATATCCGCTAGATGGTTTCTATGGGCCAATTTTGAGCCATGTGCCTGCAGAACCATTTCTAGGTATTTAAAATGTTTTACCTATTCTATACTGTGGTTGTTTATGTGCCACTTTCTAGTTTTTTTGGAAAGTGTTGAAAGCCATTAACTAATAGTCTGTGTATTATTTCAATGGGGCGGATGGTAGGCATTTATGATAAGTATTTTACCCCAGTCACAACAAAGGGCCACTGCCATGGCAGAGAGACCTAATACATTTACAGTTCTGGTGTGTTGCTATGAGAATCCCCAACCCTCCTTTTAATCTGCCAGGTCCCTTGCCTGGGATGGCTTCCACTTTGAAAGAATGGTAACCATTCAATTCCAAGTCAGCGGACAGCTATGATGTCAAAGTCCCGCCTGTAGAAAGGGATTTCGGAATGGTTTGCTAAACATGGAAACCATCCCGCGATATTCCAGGAAAGAATTTTTTTTTGTCTTTGGGGGTTCTCTGTCCTGGGTATTCAGTTGTAATCAACTCCAGTTGGCCTGTTGGATCATTGAAGACACATACATTCAGTGCAACAAAGTCCAGCCTGGGGGGCTTTCCTTCACGTATTGGTAGTGGTTTATTCTTTTCAGTTCCCTCTGTCAGTAAGGACAAGGTCTCTTCCTTAGTTTATTTAGGGGGCTCAGCTAGTTGGACAGTAACTGAATTTTGTGGTGTGACTAACTTGGGAAGTCTTTTCCAAGCAGAGGGGCCTTTGTGGTTTCCAGTAGTCTATTTCTGAGTTCCTCCAATCTGTCCGTTATTGCTTTTTGGTCTTCCATTGGCAGGAACTCAAAAGATTTAATCAGATCCTCCTCCACTAAGTTCTCTAAATTGGCTTCTCTAGTAGGAGGCTTGTTTGAAAGATCAATCCAATTTATTAGGTCTGGTTGAGATAAATCTGCTGCACCACCTTTTTTAGCCATTTCTGCTTTGACTAGTCTTACTTGTAGAAAATTTTGCGAGAAGTGGGGAAGTAGTGGTGTTAAGGAAGACACGTGTTGTGAAAAATCTTTGTACCGGAGTTTCACTTTCTGAGCAAGCAGCAATGATGGAATTCTTGCAGTCCTAAAAGAGATCAGTACTTTCTGCGTCTGATTGGAGGTGATTAAGAGTTTCTGTTGTAAGTCTGTACAGAAGGCGCTTTCCCAGAGCAGATCACTCAGATGGTGCATGACCACATGCTTTGAATTCCACTTTGGTAGGTGTCCATTCAAAGGGCAGATTGTCAAGCACACTTTAGTGTCTTGTAATACCAAGGTCTGAGAGGTTTTTAATTGTGAGGGTGTCAGGTTCCTGTTTAGGTTGTGTACAGGAAATGTTACAAGAGGAACTGCTTCCCGACTTTCCCTCAGTTGCTAGGCTCATTACCACCTGGGTAATCCTCTCCAACTCTTCTTCCATGCTCTTAATTAAGTTAAAAATTAGATTAACTGTTTTAGCAGTCAGTTTCACCATTTCTGCCAATACCCCATAGCTGTCTGTAAAGTTGTTACTTGAAACCTTTTCCTCGTTTACCCCAAAGAGTTCATTCATAGCAGCTTCCCCTTCTGTTCTTTCAACATTTTGTTTATTCACCTTAGTTAACTCCTCCACTATGCTCTCTTGAGCTTTATCTGAGCTATAAGCCAACGGAGCAAAATAATTAGTGACTGGCACGCTGTAGTTTTCTGCTGGCTAGTAATTAAATGTTAGGCATTAATAATAAAAGATTAAAAACCTGCAGAGCTGAAAGCAAAATTAACATCCTCCTTCTTCCTCCTTCCGCCGGAACTTCTAGGTTGCCCCAGAGGGACGTACCAAAATCAATGGGATGAAATTAATTCAAAAGAAATTCCGTCTAAATATCTGGAAGAAGTTCCTGACAGTCAGAGCCATTTCTCAATGGAACAGGCTTCCTCGGGAGGTGGTGGGTTCTCCATCTTTGGAAATTTTTAAACAGAGGCTGGTTAGCCATCAAACAGGGTGATTCTGTGAAGGCTTAAAGAGGTGGCAGGTTACAGTGGATGAGTGATAGGGTTGTGTCCTGCATAGTGCAGGAAGTTGGACTAGATGACCCAAGAGGTCTCTTCCAACTCTCATTTTATGTGTATATCTTTGTTAAGCATTAGCTGTTATATTTTATTGCATTTCTTCTTTAATTTTAAGTGCCTTAAAGGCCTGGATATTTCTAGACTGATGCAATAGCTTAATCATTATTTATTTAATTTAGTAGAAACGTTGGTGGAAGTCCTAATTGGGCCTAGTGCAATGGCAATATTTAGGGGGGTTACAGTTGATTTGGGGTTATGGTTCCTTCTTCCCCAAGTACTCCTTCCCTATCTACCCTCCCTTATCATCCCTTTAATTGCCTCCCCCCATTTCCCAACCTTGGCCTCTATCCCTCTGTAATGGCTGGCCATTTTCCTCAGATCTCCACTCACACACATCATACCTTCATTGGAACTATTTCTTATTTATGGTGGGGGTTGTGAGTGGTCAGGCAGTGCTAGTCACCAGTTGTGCTGGACTATGTGGCTGTGTTACCGAGGAATCCTGGAGAGTCATAACAGGGACCTGAGGTCATTTCTTTGGCATTCCCCTCTCCTTCTCCTCAAAAATTCATTTATAGTCTTTGCTTCTACTTCAGTGGGGCCGAAGTCATCCACAGATGGTTAGGTAATGCCTCTGCTCACTCAGGTAGGGCTATTCTTATTCAAATTATTTTGGGTGGCCTTAATGGGTGACCATGGGATGGCCTTTCAGTTTCGAATAGCCCTCCGCTCAGGTAGCAGGCTCATGGCTAGCTTCATTCACCCACTGGTGAGAAAACCTTTTCTACTAATGAATCACAAGATGAGCGAAGGAAAATCTCCAAAGTCTGTGTCCAATCACAGATCCAGCACAACATCACTGAAGACAATGAAGAGAGACTTCAAGTAGTTGACTGAGAGCCTGCCCAAGGCTTCTGGGCTGGGGACTCAGAAGGTGGCATACACAGGCATGCAATCGGCCCCCTCTGCAGAGTGATCCCCCCAAGGTCTCAGGGGGTGGGTTTCTCTGCCACCAGCTGGGACTGGAAGGTGAACAACACAGAACGCCACAGGAAACACAAGGGGCCAGTGTGCCCCAGTGGTGAGATTGTTCCAGATCCTGGGAAATCCCCAGCTGCGAGGCAGAGCCTTTGCAGGAGCCAAAACCACTCCAGGAGTGTGGGGGGGGGGGGAGCTCCAAGATGCCAGGCAGGGCAGGGGCCACATCAAGCACCCCACACCTGGGCACAAGAGAAAGTGTGGGAGGGTAGAAGGCAGTCAACATCTGCCATAATGGCAGCACCTCCATCATGGTGCTGATGGTAGCTTCCAACATAGGGGTCCCCACAGATGGTGGTTTGCGCAGACTCTGGCTGCCCAGGTGATTGTGACACCTACAGCCATCTAGCCTGTCATCCAGTCCAGCAGGGCACAGGTTTTACGCACAGCTCCCAGGATAGGGAGCAACTGCAATGGCTGATCCCACCACCTGACCTGCTTTTCGCACAGCTCCCAGGATAGGGAGCAATCGTGATAGCTTCTCCCATCAGCCGCCCAATTTTTTGCATGGCTCCCAGGATAGGGAGCAACTGCAATGGCTGCCCCCGCCAACTGCCCAGCCTTTCGCACAGCTCCTAGGACAGGAAGCAATTGCGATGTCTGCTTCCATCCACTTCCCATTTTTCCTGCTGCTTCCAGGGCAGGAAGCAACCATGATGGCTGCTCATGTGCCTCAGCCCTTCCCAGGGACCTTCCTGCATGTCCAAGGCATCATGGCACAACCTTTTGCAGGCTGTTGGTAGCAGTCATATGGGAGGACATGGTCCTTCCAGCCAATGTGGGGGGCACCCCTTCCTTTCTATTGGAAACAATGCAAACTACTCAGCTTCCTCTCCGGAGGGAGATAGCGGAATCTAAGGCATGGACCCTTGAGGCATGGGGGGAAGACATTCCCTTCCAGGGCTGAGCAGGAGCTCCTCCTCCTCCCAAGGAACAAAAGGGCAACATGTCCTTCAAACTTTTTGCCTGAGGCCTGCGTTTTGTGCATCAATCTCCAGAGGGGAGGAGGGGAGGCAGGAGGAAGCTGACCATTGCTACACAGCATTGCTAGCCAATTTGTTGTGTCAGGATTCAGAGTTCAAGGCCTCAGCTTCAACCGCCCCCTCATTAGATCTGAACTCAGAAGCGGATGGCGGGTGGTCAGGGGGCAAAAACCCAGCCATGGAAATCCTCTGCCAGATTGTTCTACATGGAGCATTTCCCATGCTTCCTGAGTACCCAGCTCCTGCTGACCTTTCAGGGGATCTGAAACTGCTGGATTTTAAGGATATGGATGAAAGGATATTTTGGGATCCTTCACAACTTCAAAGCATCTCATCCTTTCCCTGTCACTACAAGCAGGCAATGAAAGCTGAATGTGTTATGTCAGGGGGACAGCAACTCCCTTGCATCCCTGGCAATAAATATTTATTGTTTGCCCTGAAGGACGGATAATCTAAAACTGCCCCTGTTCCATACCCCAGCAGTTGCATTCAGGAATGGTCCTGCCCAAGGCTGATGACAGTGCCTCAAGGACGGGATGGATAGAAAGAATGGCATGTAAGAGGGTGCACAAGGTGGCCTCTCTGGTGATGCTCACAGGGCCAGTCATCCCCATATTGGCCATGGCGACTATGGTTTAAGCAGATAGTCTGTTGTAAGAGCCCCAACTCTGACAGCCGCGTGCAGAGTATGACACACCTCAAGATAAGACACACGGCAAAATTATGCATTGACGCCAGACAGCATATTATATATTTGGGGACAGAGTGCAGATGACCACCATCATCAATAGACACAATGTCTGGTTGAAACTCTGAAATCATATAATCATAGAGTTGGGAGGGGACCTACATCTAGTCCAACCCCCTGCATAATGCAGGAAGGTGGATACCTCTTCCAAAACTGCCACCTATCCTTTGGCAAGTCAAAACTGGAACAAGGTCCTAGTTGAGACAAAGGACGAAATCATCAGCCAGGAGAGCCAAGGGCGCCAGACGGAGACAGCATTCTATTCCCCTCCATAGACCAGCAGACAGAATGGTTATGGGAGACTACAGAAGCACTGACTAGTTCTAATTCAGGCCCAGAGCTGCCCAGGGTCAGCACTGCAGTTTCTGCAAGGAAAGGGAGCCTCACACAAAGAACATGGTCATCTGACTGCCAGAGAAGTGGTTGGCTGCAATATTCCAGGGGAGCTGGGCAACCACTACCTCTGACAGATGGATGTTCTCACTCATGTCAGAAGGCCACAGGATTGAATTCTCCTCTCTGGTGGGTCAAGCAATGAAAGTTCATCATGGAATTCTTTCAATAAATTTTTAGCTCCCCACAATGCAGTGTTCTTGCATGTTCCTGTCCACCCAGCATCACACAAGTACTTTCACTTTACATTCCAGGAGTACTATTGCTCCTGGACCGTTATCTCCCCCAGGGTTTTCACCAGGGGGCCCTCGTGGTCTGACTGAGGCAGGAGGATATACACATCTCCTGTATTGCTACTATGTTCTGATCTAGGCTCTGGATTTCCTGACTGCAGAGAGGTCCATGGCACACACCAGCAATTGTTTGGAATGCCATGGCCTCCAGGTAGTCTTCTCCCAAGAGTTACATTATGCTGATAAGGGACCTGTTCCGCCTGGGGGCCAGGATTCACATGACACAAGCCATGGCCTTCCTGCATCTCGATAAGCAAAGATTGCCATATTGGTCCGAGAAGTCCTAGCCTGCATGCAGTTATCATCATGCTCCTGGTGGTCATTCAGGGCCTGCTGATCTCTACAACAAACATGATTCCGCAGGATTGCTTTCATTCCAGACCTTTGCAATGCACTCTCTTACCTTACCAGTAGGTAATATAGGCCATGATCCACCAAGCCCATAGACAGCTGCAATGATGGAAATCTGGCCAGGGAACATTGTTCCTTCTACATCCCCAGAAGATAATCACAACAGGGGGCACACTGCAAAGGCCACATTGTGCAAGAATGGTGTTCTTCAGAATGGTGGACTTCAGTCAAGGTCCAGCACAACTGAAGCTGGCTTAAATAACAAGTTGGAAGTCCTGTGGGCTTTTCAACATCACCTGCAGAGCTGTCATATCCTGATAGACTTAGAAAACCTTTATTGGCATACATGATATTCTTATACGTGCAAACATATTTCTACCAAGACCCACATCGATCAACGGGGCAGAACAAGATCACAGTCATTGTTCATTAAGGCAATAAAGTGCTGCTGTGGGGAAAGGCAAACCTTGTGGACCTCAAGGCAGAACACCTCAAGGGGCTTGCCAACATTGGGATGGATTGGCTAGTCAAGCAGGACCTGAACCTGAGGAAGGGAATCTCAATCAGGAAGTTTTGCTTCAAATCGTGACCTGCTTTGGCCAGCCATACTTGAATCAGATGATATCAGTGAACAATCACAGATCAGAGTGTCATGTCAAGATTCCACAATCCACTAGTGGTGGAGGAAGACACCATGATCCATCACTGGCCAGTAAAAGCCTGTATGTGTTGCCCGCAGTCTCATCAGCCATCTGATAAGCAGGATATGCCAAAAAAGGGCAGAGATCATCCTTGTCATCCCATTTTGACCCTGACACCTATGGGCTTCAAACTGCTTGCAGCTGAAATCCTGGGAACCCAGGCGCTTACCCACCAGACTGGATTTCCTGCTTCAAGTGTCAGTATGTTTCTCATATGTGGATTGGATCTGACCGATGGCATAAAAACTGAGGAGACCCTGGCAACACAGGGGCCCTCTATAGGAATCGTAGACATCAAGCTACAGTCATTAAGATCAACAACAAAAAGGAGCTACAATCACATCTGGCAAACTTTGAGGTAGTGGGCAGCAGACTGTAAGGTGAACTCACTTGAGTCACAGGTAACAGAAATGGTTCAGGTTTTGTTCAATGGATGTGAGAGGTGTCTGAGACTGAACATCTTGGAGGGACAGGTTGCTGTGATTAATGAGGCTCTAGGCAGCAGTAGGTGCAGGAGTCTGAGCTCAAGCAGATATGTCAAGAGAGTCATTCAAGGTTTGACACAGTTGCCTTCCCCAGTAAAGCACCATTTTCCCTCCTGGAAACTCTCCATAATCTGTCAAGGGCAGACAAAACTCACAAACAAGCTTCTATAGAAAGAAAGCTTTAATTGGAAGTAGATCTGAGCACTTTAACATAACAGGTCCCTTTTTGGAGACCAGCTCCTATGGCATATGCCTAGGCTCACCACTCTTCGCTATCATATAATTCTGTGCTGAGAGAGTATGACTTTTGTGCATCTCCAAAAAGTCAAAAAAATTTACATATTGGTTGGAGCCATAATCTACAGATCCCACTCAGCTACAATTTATAATTAGTTCAGACTTTGTATATAGAGTGTATTGTTATAATTCTTACCACTGAAGAAGACCCAGTAGGGTCAAAATGCGTTTAGTCTTATGTGCAGTTAGTTCTGTATAGCTTTTATGTAGTTTTTATTCTGTTTTTAAATTATGCACCACAATAAATAATTACTGTTTTTAGAATATTTTATTGTACAGCTCAACTTCCGAGTTCCCACTTGTAAAGGTTGTGTTATGTTTCTTTTTTGGTTTGGGTTTTACAGTGTATATAGAACCAATGGGGAGCGGAAAAGTACATTGCAACATTTGGAATGGTGAATGACATAACTGTTATAACAGTAATAACAATTGGGTAGGAACAACTAGACATGTGCATTTCAGACCACTTCGGCCACAAAAGGTCTGAATTAGAACTGCTTTGGACACAGATCAGCTGAATAAGGTCCGAAGCGGCAAATGCCATAGATTTGTATGGCCGAATCACAGCCATCCTAATCGTGATTCGGATATCTCTGAAGCTATTTCAGCCATTAATGTCAATGGCTCCATTAAAGCCAATGGGAACTTTCCTATTTCCGAATTCTCCAAGGCTTGGGGGCTGGGGATTTGAGTTAGAGACTCCAACCTTTCAGGGTAGCTTGATGACCCTCTTCTCTAAATACCCCTACAAGTTTCAATAAGATTGGACCAGGGGGTCCAATTCTAGGGATACCCAAAGGGCACCCCTATCTGTCTTCGTTGTATCCTATGGTGGAAATTCAGACTCTCTTGTCTAGTCTCACTCCATTGGATACAATGAAGCCTGGATGGGGCAAGCATACCTGAAAGCTTGGCAGAAGAGTTCCATTTTGCAGGCCCTATGGAATTGTTCAAGTTCTGGTAGGGCCTTGATTTAATTAGGGAGGTTGTTCTACCAGATTTGGGGCCATGGGTGAAAAAGCTCTGGCTGTTAATTACAGAGATGATGGGCATAACATTCTAATAGACCCATATTTCTCATTTATCTATTCCCAGCAATAAAGCTGGGGCGATGGATGGCCCCAGGGGGATCCAGATGCCACAAGACTGGGAGAGGACCCATTCTTATAGCCTGGTATGCAGCCCAGCCTCAACCAAAAGCCTGGTGGAAGAACTCCATCTTGTGGGCCCTGTGGAACCCAGAGAGCTCCAACAGGGCCCTCAACACTTCTGACAGCTCATTCCACCAGGTAGGGGACAGGACTGAAAAAGACCTGTCCCTGGTCGAGGCCAAGTGTGATTACTGGGGACCCAGGATTCTCAAAAATTTCGTACCTGCAGAACGTAATGCCCTGCACGGGGCATAAGGAGACAAGTAGTCCTGTAGGTAAGCAGGACCTAGGCTACGTATAGTCTTAAAGGTCTAAACCAATACCTTGAATTTGATTTGGAAGCAAACCGGCAACCAGTGAAGCTGGCTGAGCAGCAGTTGGACATGGGCCCTCCAAGGTACCTTTGTGAGGACCTGAGCAGCTGCATTTTGTACCAGTTGAAGTTTCTGAGTCAAGGACAAGGGTAGACCTGCATAGAGTGAGTTACAGAAGTCTAATCTGGAAGTGACCATTGCACTGTGGCCAAGTGTTCTGGGGACAGGTAGGGTACTAGTAGCCATACTTGGCGCAGATGGAAAAACCCCATCAGGACTACCTTTGTGACCTGAGCCTCCATTAACAAAGAGGCATCAAAAATCACACCCAAGTTCCTGGCTATGTTTGCAGATGTAAGTTGTGCTTCGTCCAGGCAAGGGAGACGCACTTCCTGATCCTGTCCCTTTCCTAACCAGCCATAGGACCTCTGTCCTAGAGGGGTTGAGTTTCAAAGCCTGATCCATCCAGCCACCGCTTCCAAACAGCTGGCAAATTTATCCGGGGGGAGATCCAACCGGTCGTCTATTAGGAGATAGAGCTGGGTGTCACCCACATACTGGTGACTCTCCAGGCCATAACTTCAGACCAGCTGGGCCAGAGGGCACATATAGACATTAAAAAGTGGGGAGGGAGTATCGCCCCTTGTGGCACCGTGCCTAGACAGTGTATGACTGACAATTGCACAATCCACTAGGAATCTGGGTGTGATATTTGATGCCTCCTTATCAGTGGAAGAGCCTCTTGTGGCGCAGAGTGGTAAGGCAGCAGTCATGCAGTCTGAAAGCTCTGCCCATGAGGCTGGGAGTTCGATCCCAGCAGCTGGCTCAGGGTTGACTCAGCCTTCCATCCTTCCGAGGTTGGTAAAATGAGTACCCAGCTTGCTGGGGGGTAAACGGTAATGACTGGGGAAGGCACTGTCAAACCACCCCGTATTGAGTCTGCCATGAAAACGCTAGAGGGCGTCACTCCAAGAGTCAGACATGACTCGGTGTTTGCACAGGGGATACCTTTACCTTTTATTAGTGGAGGCTCAATTCACTAGAGTACTGCGGCTGGCATTCTACTACCTCCTCTAAGCAAAGCTACTAGCAGACTACCTGGCCCCAAAACACTTGGCTACAATGATCCATGCAATGGCTAGCTTAGTGTAGTGGTTAGGAGCACCAATGTCTAATCTGGTGAACCAGGTTTGATTCCCTGCAGCCAGCTACAGTCCTGTTAGAGCTCTTCTGACCGAGCAGTAATATCAGGGCTCTCTCAGCCTCACCTCCCTCACAGGGTGTCTGTTGTGGGGAGAGGAAAGGGAAGGAGACTAAGCCACTTTGAGACTCCTTCTGGTAGAGAAAAGCAACATATAAGAACCAACTCTTCTTCTGGTTGGATTACTGTAACTCGCTCTACACAGGCTTGCCATTGTCCTTAACCAGGAAATAGCAACTGGTCCAGAATGCAGCAGCAGCCTCACCAGAACTCCTTGGAGGGCCCATATCGGGCCTGTCCTCAGTACTGGCTTCCGGTTGAATTTTGGATCAAGTTCAAGGTCTGGGTTTTAACCTTCAAGGCCATTTGTAATCTGAGCCTGACACATCTGAGGGCCCACCTAACTGACTATATCCCCAAAGAATGTTGCATTCTGCCAACATGAACAGGCTGGTGATACTTGGTCCGAGAAATGTACATTTGGCCTCAGCCAGAATCACAGTCTTTTTGGTCCTGGCCCCTACTGGATAGAGTGGTCCTGGCCCCTACCCAAAAGATCTGTGGGCCCTGCAAGAGCTTTCACAGTTCCAAAGGGTCTTAAACATGGACCTCTTCCACCAGATGTTTGGTAGGGTCCAGTAAGTAACAGAAAACCCTAAGGGCCCTCCCTGTAGAAATTCTCACCTGGAACTGCAAAGTGAACAAAGTATTTAACAGCAGAAACCAGCAGCTATAGTGAATAAGAGATTTGAATGATTTAAAATGTTTTAAATGCTTAATGTTAAATGTTATTAGTTTTTAATGTTACCTGGAAATTGCCTGAGAGGGGTAGTGAATGAATGAATGAATGAATGAATGAATGAATGAATGAATGAATGAATGAATGAATGAATGAATGAATGAATGAATGAATGAATGAAAACTTTATTTTCATATCTTGTGCCTGTAATTGTGCCTTTTGCACTATGTAATTGTGCCCTTTGCACAATGTAATTGTGTAATTGTGCCTTTTGCACAATGTTGCTGAGTGTTATGTGACCCCTTCACACTTAACAGGTGAAAAGAAATACCTGGTTAATATATGAATGGGGGAGTAAGTGTATGATGTGTGAATCTGGAGGCATAAAGGCACTTAAACATGAGGCACATTTTTCCCTATACTGGTGAAGCTAAAAGTACATCATGTTACTGCTTCTGGCAGTCCCTGTGCTTCCATGATAAAGTGATGACTGTCTCATTAAGCTTTTTGCACAGTCTGACAGCTGAAAGGTCCCAGTTAGATAGCATGGATGCCAGCTGATGTTTCTGGAACCTGCACTGCACTCTTAATTGACTCCTTGCCCCCTTTGTCTCAATTTCCATACTTTTACAGAAGCAATTTCTTTATATCTTTGTATTCTGTGTTTTAATTTGATGCCTCATTGATCTGTATTCAGAGCAAATTGTCTAAAAGGTCAGCCCACACCGGCTTTGCCTTGGCAAGTGGGAAATCATGCTGGTCACAGATGGGATTTCTTAAACTCTAGGATGCTGAATTCTGATTTTCTTTTCTTCTGACCTACACAGGGCCGCATCTGCAGAAAAGCTGGGAAGTCAAAAAAGTCCTTCAGCCGTAAAGAAGCCGAAGCAACATTTAAGAGTCTAGTGAAGACCCATGAAAAATATGGGTGGGTCACTCCTCCGGTGTCTGATGGCTGATGCTGCTTGTGATCCACCCATTAGACGCTAAATGAGAAACCAACTACAAGTCCTCTGACATCTTCTCAATGCATAAACCCACATCCATCCTTTTTCTACGTCAGCTTCTGTTAGATGTCATGAATGTCATGGAGATGTCTGAGTTATTTATGAACAGATCTGTTTACAGGGAGGGGGAAGTGCTGTATAAGATTATATTTTAAAACTGGCAGAACGATCACATGGATCATTTTTGAAGTCACTTTAGAGCAGAAGTTGAGATTGTCTTGCCTCTGCCCCTTCTCCTCCATCCAAGCCTTGTCCTTGTTGCTGCACTGCCACTTCTTCCTCTGGCTCAGCAGCATTGACCAGCGGCCCTGGAATTCCCATTTGCCATCATTCCGTTCATTTATATGTTAAGAACAACAACAAAAAAATGAAACTGTTAGTATTTAAATAGGGAAGCAAGTGCATTACAGATTCATTTTTGCTGTGCTGTTTTTAAAGTTTGTGTTTCCAAACAGGTCAACCTAACTTTGAAGATGTGTTTCTTTTGTGTGGAGCTGTGTTCTGCCGTAGCTGAAATTCAGGCCTCATTTGTGCTATGTAACATGACCTTTGGTTTTCTTAAAAATAGAAAAATAGGATTCTAGGAAAGACACAAAGTCTAGTGTTGAAAAAGGGAAGAAGAGTACCCAGCTGGTCAAAAGTGGGCTAGTTTTGGGGACACTGTGGTATGCAGTTGCTAAGAGCAAGAACAAAGAATCCATGATCTTATGGTGGCCAAAATGGTTTTGGGAACCAGATACACCCGAGCCATGGGGGCAGCAAGGAGCTGGTGACCCAAATAGCTTCTATCTCCCTAGCAGAATTAGGTATTTTAAGAACTGTGTATTTATTTATCTGTCAGCCTCTGCAACTGTCAAACAAAATTGAGACAAAATAAAGAACTAAATTAACAGTACTCACTAAAAAAAAAAAAAGATGGACCAGTTTACAAAAGATTTTTTAAAGGCCTTTCTATGATTATTTGCATGCCTGGATTCTCCCCCCACCCCAAAACAATAGAGATGTTTCATCCTTCCAGTCCAATGTCAGAGAGAATCAAATACTAGATAAAGGCCCAAGAGGGTTGTTAAGGATTCATGTTCCCCCTTCTTCTCAACCGGTTTTTAAGGCTTCATATACAGTTCCTATGAACACAAAGTAGGAGCTTGGAAATGTGAAACCTGACTGTGTTGGACACGTTCTGAATAAAACCAACCAAATCATCTGCCTGCCTTTTTGGTCATTCTTTGGAAGGACTGCTGCAAAACACTGGGAATCTTAACAGTTATATTAGTATAGTACAGTACAGTACAGTACAGTATAGTATACTATAGATTGAAGCATCTGTTCCTAAAATGGAATAACACTAAAAAAATTTAAATTCCACCCTGCATCCCCTTGCTGTCAAGGTGGTTCAGCTCTCTACTAGGGAGGAGATGGCTGTGACTGTTTGGAGCAACCAGAACTCCAGTGGAACTTTCCATTCACTCTTTTGCATACTGGCCCCTGTTTGCATTTGTACAAGATCCTATCCCTTTTAAATTAAATAATACAGGCAAAGCAAAAACTTTTCCCCCCAGTTAAAACATAAGGCATGCCTCCCTAAAGTCCTCCCCCAAAATCTGGAACAAGATTAATTTTTAAAATATTCAAGGCTCATGATTCCGTAAGGGGTGGCAGTATAAAAAGCACTATGCATCTATGATTAGATGCATAGGCGTTTCAATGGAGAAGTTTTACTTTTAAAAAAGAATGCTGCCATTGCAGGCCCTTTAAAACATGGAGAAAGGTGATTGGCTGCCTGGCTTGATTGACAGGCAGAGTACAGTCGCATGTAAAGCACATTGCTCTCTTCCACCCTTTCAAACAGGCATGTGGAGTGCTAAGAAGAGCAAGAAGGCGGCAGACGAAATCGAGAGAAACAGAAAGAGAGGAATGGCCAGAGGCATGTTATTTTTTACCGTAACGCCATTTCTCTGACGTAACACTATTTCAATGTGTGGAGCTGTCCCAAAATTCTTCCTCAGAATTTTAAACTATATTGTATTGAACGACCATCTTTGTGCAAAGTATAGTGTTTAATGTTGTGCACTGGTGTGAATGTGCACATGCATCATGCAAGCTATGCCTTGCAGATTGTAACTGCCTGCCCTTGGGGAACCCATTGATAGCTGTGTGCTACATATCAGGACTAAGGGGAAAGGGCCGCTTTCCCATGCATGGATCAAAGAGTGTTTTTGATAGCGTGGGCATGTTTGACACAGTTTCATAAGGAGACTTAAGAGGGAATCATGGGTGAAAAAACATCTCTTTATACAAAGGCACAATACATTATTCAGTAAGATCGAACATTTGATTTTGAACCTATTAGTATTCTCCCTTGTTCAGTTGCACAAGCAATATTTGTTCTATGTACTGCTCTCCTGCTTATCTTTCTAAATATTATTCTGTTCTGTTTGTGTGTTGCTTTTCCATCCCAAGAGAGCCCCCAAGAACCAGCATGGACAAATGCTGCCCTCTAATAAGTCCCTCATCCAGATCAAATATAATAACAAAACTGATTGCTGATGCACCTACAATAATACATTTATATGTCCATTGGTGGGAGGTATAACACACCAAAAAAATAAAACTGGGAATTTCAGTATGATTGTGGGAGTTCAAAGAAATCAGAATAACCTGGCCCAGGCTAATTCCAGACACCCCAATACTATTTAGAATGAAACCTGAGTTCTGACGTCTGTTCCTCATTTATTACCCCAAGGGTAGATTAATATTCCATGATCATGTACATTAAAGCAGTGGTCCCCAACGGCACTTCCGTGCATGCGCAGCAGTTGCATGCACGATTTTGGCAGCTCGCATGTGCGCATGCACGGCCCGGCCGCACATGCGCGATGCGCAGCGCGGCCCTTATTCTCTCTCCCCCCCCCCTCCCGCAGTAAGAAGCTTCCCGGGCCGCAAGCTTGCGGCCTGGGAAGTTTTTTACTGCGGGGGGGTGGGGAGAGGGGACCGCAGCCCGGCGCCCTGGCCTTCGCGGCCCGGCACTGGGCCGCGGACCGCAGGTTGGGGACCACTGCTCTAACTTGCCAAGCAAGATGGATGAATCATAGAATCATAGAGTTGGAAGGGGCCATACAGGCCATCTAGTCCAACCCCCTGCTCTACGCAGTATCAGCCCAGAGCATCCTAAAGCAACCAAGATAAGTGTGTATCCAACCATTGCTTGAAGACAGCCAGTGAGGGGGAGTTCACCACCTCCTTAGGCAGCCTATTCCACTGCTGAATTACTCTCACTATGAAAAAGTTTTTCCTGATATCTAGCCTATATCGTTGTACTTGAAGTTTAAACCCATTACTGCGTGTCCTCTCCTCTGCAGCCAACAGAAACAGCATCCTGCCCTCCTCCAAGTGACAACCTTTCAAATACTTAAAGAGGGCTATCATGTCCCCTCTCAACCTCCTTTTCTCCAGGCTGAACATTCCCAAGTCCCTCAACCTATCTTCATAGGGCTTGGTCCCTTGGCCCCAGATCATCTTCATCGCTCTCCTCTGTACCCTTTCAATTTTATCTACATCCTCCTTGAAGTGAGGCCTCCAGAACTGCGCACAGTAGTCCAAATGTGGTCTGACCAGTGCCGTATACAATGGGACTATGACATCTTGTGATTTTGATGTGATGCCCCTGTTGATACAGCCCAAAATGGCATTTGCCTTTTTTACCGCTGCATGACACTGCCTGCTCATGTTTAGTTTACAATCCACAAGTACCCCAAGGTCTCGTTCACACACAGTGTTACCTAGAAGCGTATCCCCCATCCAGTAGGCATGTTTTTCATTTTTCTGACCCAGATGCAGAACTTTACACTTATCTTTATTAAATTGCATCTTGTTCTCATTTGCCCACTTTTCCATTGTGTTCAGATCTAGTTGAACTCTGTCTCTATCTTCCGGAGTATTTGCCAGTCCTCCCAATTTGGCGTCATCTGCAAACTTGATTAGTCCCTCCACCCCCTCATCTAGATCATTAATAAATATGTTAAAAAGTACCGGGCCGAGCACCGAGCCCTGAGGTACCCCGCTACTCACCTCTCTCCAGTCTGATGAAACGACAGCTGTGCAAGTTCTCTAGAAAGTTCTTTGAGCACTCTCGGATGCATTTCATCCGGCCCAGGGGATTTGAACTCTTCCAGTGCAGCTAAATGCCTCTCAACAGCCTCTCTATCCATGTCAACCTGCCACCCAGACACTATCCTTTGGCTACTGCCATCTCTAGATGTGCCTAAACCCTTTGACCTGTGGGAAAAAACAGATGTAAAATAGGCACTAAGCCTTTCTGCTTTCTCTGCATCTTCCGTTAGAGTTTGTCCATCCGCACCCAACAGTGGGCCTATTGCCTCCTTTACTTTACGTTTGCTCCTCACATAACTGAAAAATCTTTTCTTGTTACAATGGGCTTCCCTGGCCATTCTTGGTAATGTTTAAACATCCCTTCAAAATAAGATACAGACACGCCACAACAATGATCATAAGGAACATTTTATTTTCATCGAAATTTTAACTCATGACAATGACAAATCAATGGGAACCCTGAGCTTGTTTCTCTGCAACGAGATAGTCCCATCGGGGAGTGATGGGAGACAATGACATCCAAAGTGTGTTGTAAAGGGCCGGGGGGGGGGGGGAGAAGGCGTGGTGTGGACAAAGAATATTGAGACTTGAGATCTGTCTTTGAGGAGCATGAGTGTGATATATTGCCCTCACATCGAAAGACAAACTAGAATCATTTTTCCATCGTGTTCAGATCTCGTTGAACTCTATCTCTATCTTCTTGAGTGAATAAAAACAAAAAGGGTTGGAACTCCCAACCTCCCTCCAGGAGGAACCAGTAGAAATGTGATTGATTGTACGGATTATTTTAAATGCTGTTTTATCAGCAGCTGCCACTTCAACACAAGTCTCTTCACTATGCTATTAAAGGTAAACTGTATCAGAATCCAGAAGGTGCTTGTGGGTTCAAAAAAGTTGGAGACCCCAGGTTTAGCTACATCTGATAGGCAAGGCAAGGGTCTGCCTCAGTCTAGCAGCAAACTTTGCATAAAGACTCAGCTAACAGTCAGATTGAGCCTTCAACAGAACACTCTTTGTCAATTTCATGAAGGGAAATGTAGTCCTGGTCAGTTTCAGGGAGGGAGGCTACTAATGTTAACTTCATCCAGCAGCTCCTGCAGCTTTCCCCAAGTAAAAGAAAAATCTTTGTTTTATCACATAGGAGCATCCTAGCATAATGACTAAAAAAATAACATGCACTATATGTGGGGGAGGGGCACCATTTTTCCAAAGCTGTTTTTTTTTTAATTTGCATTGTTCCTGATAAGGCTGGGGGGAGGGGAATGAGCTGCACAGCATATGGAAAAGGTGAATGCTTGGGCACTTTTCCCATGGGTGGGAGAAAAAGGGAGGGGGGGGAGGTTGGCAATGAGAGCAAGACACAATAACAAGGTGAGGCTACACTATCACATTACTGTTCTTGGATTTTTTAAAAAAGGAATTGAGGCAGGAGCCAGGAATGCCTACTCTCCCAATCAAAGTGTAAAATGCAAGTTTCACACAGACTCCTGGAGAGCACTGGAGGAACTCACAAATGTAGAATGCCAGGTACAACATTGGGGTTGGCATCCAGAAGTCAATGCGGCAAGAACGAACTTGCTAATAACTAGGGGGGAAAACAATTTGTTTGTTACTTAAAAGCACCTTTGGTTAGCATTTATCTGAATCCTGTCAGGGGTAGAAAGGAACAGTAAACTAGTGGATCAGTAACTAAGCAGTATATCCACTGCCCTCCATTCATTCCTCTTGGCTCTTCAGTGAGGGAATCATACAAGGGGCTATGCTTTATGGAAGGTGGGTCACACCAAAAATTTAAATATTTTCGGAGAAAGGGAGAGCGAGGAAAAGGGCAGACATGTATAGTTGAAAAAAACAGATTTGGACACCATGGCTAGAGTACAAGAGAGGTCCATAGACTGAAGGGGAAATGTTGGGAAACTTGGGCTATGCGCTGAAGGGCACAGCTCCCATTGTCTCATGTCTCTGGCCATGTCATGGCTTTACATTAAATTAGTTGACAGATACAATTAAATCTTGATATTAACTTAAAGAAACTAATGCGATGGTTTGTAACTCCAGAGAACGTTTTATTCAATATATAATAATAATAATGAATAATAATCATAGAATCACAGAGTTGGAAGGGGCCATACAGGCCATCTAGTCCAACCCCCTGCTCAACGCAGGATCAGCCCTAAGCATCCTAAAGCATCCAAGAAAAGTGTATCCAACCTTTGCTTGGAGACTGCCAGTGAGGGGGAGCTCACCACCTCCTTAGGCAGCCTATTCCACTGCTGAACTACTCTGACTGTGAAATTTCTTTCCTGATATCTAGCCTATATCGTTGTACTTGTAGTTTAAACCCATTACTGCATGTCCTTTCCTCTGCAGCCAACAGGAACAGCATCCTGCCCTCCTCCAAATGACAACCTTTCAAATACTTAGAGGGCTATCATGTCCCCTCTCAATCTCCTTTTCTCCAGGTTGAACATTCCCAAGTCCCTCAACCTATCTCCATAGGGCTTGGTCCCTTGGCCCCAGATCATCCTCGTTGCTCTCCTCTGTACCCTTTCAATTTTATCTACATCCTTCCTGGATATTAGCTGCCAACTGGTTCAAGATGGCATCCAGATAGAAACACCGGCTATCCTGCTCCGCAAGTTATATTTTATTCTGTTATTTTATTCGGCTAATTGAAGTTTCCTGAAGGTCTGTGACTGTGTGCTATCTTGTGCTATCTTGTGCTAATCTGAACTGAAGGCATTCCTCAATCTTATTCCGTTAATTATACCAACCACGGAAGAGCAGCTCTTATCAAGGAGTGCCTCCTTGGCAGAGGGCCATAAATCGCAGCCTAACTTCAAGCTCTCCAATAGGCAGCTTTAGTATAAAAGGGGAGAATTTTTTTTCAATAACCACTGTTTTACAGAATTACAAAGTTACAAAAAATTGTTTTCAGCTTGGAGCAATTTTCTGCTTGTCTGCTTACCTGTTCCTTTAACTAATTGTTCAAGTATCTCTGCTGCCACTCATCATATGGGAATGGGAGTAAAACGCAGGTGTGAAGAGGATTTAAACTTGCCAGCTCAAAAACAGACGAGAATAGGGGATTACTTTGTGACCAGCAATGCCTCAACATTTAGCATTCCCACCAAGAACCATTTTACTCCTCTGACAGAAACGGAAGAAAACCTAAACTTAAATTCAAATAATTCACCCCTAGAAGCTGACAGTAAAGGAGGCACAGAAAACCTTGCAGGAGAACTCTTGGAGCTGACTGCAAGAACAGTGGAGAGTATTTTCTGCACGTTGAAAAGGAATGGCCATCTACTTGAAAAACTTACCCAGACAGTTTCAAGGCTAGCCACCCTGAGGGAGTCCAAATTCACCTCTAATGGGCCTCTCCCTCAGCCACCTTATTCTCCTTCTGGTTCAACCACAAGGACCTGTGAGAATTCTTACACAAGGCAGTCAGAAGACAAAAGAAAACTCCCAACACCTGATTTTGCAACCATGTAAAGTTTGCCTGGTTATCTGCCGGTACAAGGGGTGGGTCCCCCCTTGGAATTCTAAGCACCTGGCTATCAAACATCTGAGAACCCTAATCACAGAGAGGCACTTCCCTATAGACCTAATTTCAACGGAATTCCTTAATTATGCAAATCAGGCACAGAGAATTATGCTCACCTTCAATAGTCCAAGGATACCTTCTCTACTTCTAAGACAGAAATCTATCCTGGGTCCTAAAGGAGTTTTCCCCATTCGAGTCTTCACTAATACTGTAACAACTGCTTTGTTTTCAAATCCTCCTCATCAGAAAACCACTATACCAGCAGAAAAGCTTCCTGAGGAAACATCAAATAACACATTACAACAGGACCCTTCTAGACGGCCTGGCCCACCAGACTGCCTACTCTCAAGTTCTGGAGATCTTCACCTTGAAAACTCCTTTGAAGAGGGCCTTATCAACTCCTTTTCGACCCTCCCAACATCAGAACGTCTAGCCATTACAAACAGACTAGAATGTCTCAGGTTGGAACTTTTGAAAATTCACGAAGTCTCAGCAGTTCAAAACCTATCCCCACCAACAAACTGCAACCAAACATCCACATCACCAAGCACTCCAGCTGTTTTCCCTTCGCCCAAGTTACTCCCTGATAAGATACAGAGCTCCAGAGATGAAATTTCAATCTTCCAGCCAATGGAGTGTGAACCTGTGAAAAACAGCCCATCTTCACGGAAACAGTCCTCCTCTTCCCATGGACTCCCCTCCAAAAATGGATGTGTCTTCTCAGATTCAAGGGGAGAATTAGATAAAATTTCAAACTCGGACTGTTAAAGATACTATCTTGGAACTTGGGGGGATGGCAGAACAAATTCTATGATCCTGAATTCTCAAAATTTTTAAGTGGTTACGATATTCTTTTTTTACAGGAAACCTGGGTCCAAGATGTAACCTCTGTAGCTCTACAGGGTTTTCAGCCGTTTGCCACAACGGCAATCAAAATCCACTGTAAGGGCCGGGGCAGTGGTGGTCTGGCCGTCCTTGTAGCGGTTGACTTAATAGCAGAGGTTCAGAACCTGGAAAGCAGCTGCCCAAATTACATCCAAGCATTACTGATTAAGGGACCACATTTCGGCAACCTCCTGTGCATCAATGTATATGTCCCTCCAAAACTCTCACTGTCACAGGATAAAGGGAAACTTTGGGAGCAACTTTCACACACACTGGAAACCCTTTCTTCTCAGTTTCCTAGAGCCCAAATAATTATGTGTGGTGATTTTAATGCCAGAATTGGCCCTGGTCACTCTGACTCTAGGGCAGATGTCAACTCTCAAATCGCGGAGCATACATGTCTTTTAGAACGAGTCTCACAAGACCCTATAATTAATAAGCCTGGTCTAAAATTATTGGAATTGCTATCCTTGTTTAATCTTTATGTCTTACATGGCTCTAAGTTTGACAAGTCTGGTGGTTCCTTCACATTTTTATCTTCCTGTCATGCTAGCACCATAGATTATATAGCAGTTTCACCTGCCTTACTAACAGAGGTGGTCTTTTTTGAAGTAGGTAACTCTCTTTTAAGTGATCACTGCCCTCTACAGCTCTTACTTAAATATAATAGCAACATTCTTTTACCTCCAATTCCTGAACTCGCTGAAGGTACATTCCCTGGCTATAGGAGGCTGAAATGGTCAGAGCAGGTACAAAACAACATAGCTCAAGCTCTGACTAGTGATGACCTTAAATCCCTGCATTCAGCCCTTTTACAGCCTGGCCATGACGCCATAGGACACTATGACAAAATTATTAGCTTGATCAAACCTATGCTTATCAACAATCAACAATAAACCTCTAAAGCTGTTATCCTGCCCCAATAATTGCTGGTTTGACCAAGAATGCAAAACCTTCAGGAAAAAGTTAGTCAAATGTATGAGGCTGAGCCGTCGCAGTAGAGAGGATAACAGAATGTCAGAGCTCATCAGATTAAGATCCCAATATAAGAGTCTCCTCAAAAGCAAGAAAGCTGACTATGCTAAACATATGTGGAACAAACTAAATCTGGCAGTAAAGGAGAAAAATGAGTCTCAATTCTGGAACCTTGTTTCTTTCGGGCTTGCAAAATCACCCCAACAGGTTGAAGCCCAAATATCTGGAAACACTTGGTTTTCACACTTTTCAAAAACTTTTGGAGCCTGGCCACCTCCCCCACCATATACAGAACCAAATACCCAGGCTATTTCCATTGACTCTCTAAATTTACCAGCTTGGCCCCCAGTCACAGAAGCTGAAGTCAGAGGCCTTATTACATCCTTAGCTTCCAATAAATCACCTGGAGAAGATCTGATTCCACCGGATTTATTTAAAACGTTCCCTAACTGGTGGGCCCCAGTCTTAGCTAGGGTCTTCACCCAGATAAATGAATCAGGCATTTTCCCCAATGGCTGGAAGATGAGCAGAGTGGTTCCTATCCACAAAAAAGGCAACAAGATCGATCCACAAAACTACCGCCCCATTAGTTTACTAAATATTGCATCTAAACTCTATGGAAAATTCCTCTTACATAAACTAGAGGACTGGGCTGCTGACAACCATATCTTACACCCACACCAAGCAGGATTTAGAAGAGGCCATTCTACCACTGTCAAACCCTCCATTACTTGGCCTACTCCAGTATAGAAGGCCCTACGAGAACCCTATACGCAGCTTTCATTGATTTAGCCACAGCTTTTGACTCCATTGATAGGGACAGACTCTGGTCAAAGCCGAGGGAAACTAACATCGATAAACGCCTACTGTTTCTGATGCATGAACTGCACTCAGGCACCCACACAAAAATTAGGGTAGGTGCTTCAGGCTCTCTAACTAATGAAATTGCAGTAAGGAAAGGGGTAAAGCAGGGGTGTGTACTAGCCCCTCTGCTTTTCAATATTTATATTAACGATATAGTTCAAAGACTATCGGGCCCAGAATTTGTACCCCCTTCTGTCGTCAGCAAAAGGTCTCTATCCTGCTTTATGCAGATGACATGGTCCTGGTTTCCCTTACAAGAGTTGGTCTGAAAAAGCTACTTAACAACTTGGGTACTTATTGTAAGGAAGAGTCGCTTTCCATCAACTACACAAAAACAAAAGTTATGGTTTTTAGGAAAAGACCTAAAAAATTTATCTGGAGTATAAACAATATTCCTATAGAACAGTGTAGTACATTTAAATATCTTGGAATCACTTACAGTGAGACCCTAAACTGGAATGCCCACCTTGCAACTATAAAGGCCTCTGGTCTAAAAATCATTGGAGCCATTCTGAGATTTTATTATACCAGGGGAGGGTTTCTAGTTGACCCAGCTCTAAAGCTCTTTGCAGCCAAGGTCATTCCTCACCTACTATATGGCATTGACATATGGGGCTGGAAAGAACAAACAATCAATAGCTTGGAGCCCATTCAGAACTTTTTCTTCAGACGTATTCTGGCTCTTCCAAAAGAAGAGCCAGCCCTGCAGCCCTGATGAGGGCAGAGCTTGGTTTTCCCTCACTCAAAGCCCGTGCCCACTTAGCTATTTTGAAATCTTGGAAGAAAGACATCACAACCAAATTAGATTCTTTAAGCCATCAAAGTTTTAAGCTCTTATTGAGCAAAGACAGGACTCGGTCTGATTTTTTTAGCTCCATTCTTTCACGCTATACCATACCAGATGACTTACTGCATACATCAGCCAATATTTCTGATTTACGTGATTGGGTGTTCAAACCTGACTCACTGATTGACCACTCTTCAATACAGCTATCACAAGCAGCCCCATGGTATAAAACAATTAAAAAAGACCATTCTAGAGCATCATATTTAGTAAATATAACAACACGTAATCTTAGAATGACCCTAACATCTTTGCGGTTTGAAATGATGCCATCAGCCATGCTCTCTGGGCGATATCTCCGAATACCCACAGCCCAACGCCTGTGCATATGTGGAAATCCATCTGTGGAGGACCTGCCCCACTATGTTTTGGTTTGTCCCCTGTACTCCGAACCCAGGGGCAAATTCCTTGCCAAGTTATTACCAAACTCTCACCCTATTTCTGATTTTAACAAAGTCACCTATCTGTTATCAGATGTCGACCCCTATATCTCATATAGGGTGGCACTTTTTGCTCTGGCTGCCAGGAAGATTCGAGCTAATGCATTTTTACAGGAGCCTCCACCTTGATACACCATTTTATTCCTTTTATTGTAACTTAGTTGGACATGCATACATTTTTACGTACACAATATTGGAGAAATATTGTTTTATTTATTTATATTTGTGCCATATTGTTTTAATTGTGTTTTGTAATGGCCTTTGGCTACATACAATAAATGTTATCGTATCGTACATCCTTCCTGAAGTGAGGCCTCCAGAACTGCACACAGGTGTGGTCTAACCAGTGCCATATACAATGGGACTATGACATCTTGTGATTTTGATGTGATGCCTCTGTTGATACACCCCAAAATGGCATTCGCCTTTTTTACAGCTGCATCACACTGCTTGCTCAAGTTTACAGTCCACAAGTACCCCAAGGTCTCGTTCACACACAATGTTACCTAGAAGCGTACCCCCCATCCTGTAGGCATGTTTTTCATTTTTCTGACCCAGATGCAGAACTTTACACTTATCTTTATTAAATTGCATCTTGTTCTCATTTGCCCATTTTTCCATTCTGTTCAGATCTCGTTGAACTCTGTCTCTATCTTCTGGAGTATTTGCCAGTCCTCCCAATTTGGTGTCATCTGCAAACTTGATGAGTAGTCCACCCCCTCATCTAGATCATTAATAAATATGTTAAAAAGTACCGGGCTGAGCACCGAGCCCTGAGGTACCCCGCTACTCACCTCCCTCCAGTCTGATGAAACACCATTGAAAACAACTCTTTGAGTGCGGTTCTCTAACCAATTCCCTATCCACCTAACTATCTGAAAATCCAGATTGCAGTCCTTCAATTTATCCATCAGAACATCATGGGGAACCTTATCAAAAGCTTTACTAAAATCCAAGTAAACGACATCAACAGAATTTCCACGATCCAGCAAACCTGTCACTTGGTCAAAAAAAGGAAACCAGGTTGGTCTGACAGGACCTGTTGGAGACAAATCCATGCTCACTTCCTTGGATCACCAAATTTTCCTCCAGATGTTTGCAGATCGCTCCCTTTAATATCTGCTCCATTATCTTACCCACAACAGAGGTCAGACTCACTGGTCTGTAGTTTCCCGGGTCATCCTTCCTCCTTTTTTTGAAGATCGGAATAACATTTGCTCTCTTCCAGTCCTCCGGGACATCTCCAGTCCTTAAAGAGGTCCCAAAGATGATGGACAAGGGTTGTGCAAGTTCTCTGGAAAGTTCTTTGAGCACTCTCGGATGCATTTCATCCGGCCCAGGGGATTTGAACTCATCCATGCAGCTAAATGCCTCTCGACAACCTCTCTGTCCATGTCAACCTGCCACCCAGACACTATCCCTTGGCTACTGCCATCTGTAGATGTGCCTAAACCTTTTGACCTGTGGGGAAAAACAGATGTAAAATAGGCCTTTCTGCTTTCTCTGCATCCTTCGTTAGAGTTTGTCCATCCGCACCCAACAGTGAGCCTATTGCCTCCTTTACTTTATGTTTCTCCTCACATAACTGAAAAATCTTTTCTTGTTACAGTGGGCTTCCCTGGCCAATCTTAGCTCACTCTCAGCTTTGGCCTTTCTGATGATTGATCTACAGTGCCTAGTAACCTGTAGGTACTCTTCTTTAGAGCTCTGTCCTTCCCTCCATTTCCTGAACATTTTCCTTTTCTTTCTTAGTTCCTCTTGAAGTTCTCTGTTCATCCAAATAGGCTTCTTAGAGCTCCTGCAGTGTTTTCATCTTTCTGGAATAGTCATTGATTGAGCATGCAATAGCTCTTGTTTGAGTAGCGCCCACCCTTCACATGCTCCCTTCCCTTCCAGCATTCTCGTCCATGGTATGACATCATGTCTCTGAGTTTATTACTATTGAACTAGAAAGAAAGAAAGAAAGAAAGAAAGAAAGAAAGAAAGAAAGAAAGAAAGAAAGAAAGAAAGAAAGAAAGAAAGAAAGAAAGAAAGAAAGAAAGAAAGAAAGAAAGAAAGAAAGAAAGAGAGTTTTAAAAAAGAAAATGTTTTTGACAGTAAGGCAAATCGAAATAGAATAATCATACTTTATAAAACAAAAACTTCAACATGCAAAGAAACTGGGGGGAAAGCTTTTTATAGTATTACTAGATTTAAAGCGTATTATACGTTTAAATACAACGGGCGCTAGAAAGTGTAGATGTGGGTTGGGAGGAGGCTGACACCCTGTTTCAGGGGGAGTGTAGTAGCTGGAAGAGTCCTGGAATCAGGAGTTGGGAGACTGGACAGTAGCTGGAGAGGATGGCAGGCACGCAGGGAGCTGTGGGATGGAGACAGAAGGGGGTAGAGGTGGGGTCTGGGCGTAGGAAACGGAGGTAGAGCATAAAGTAGGTAATGCATAAGTGAGGACAGGGACTGGCAGGTAGCAGCACTCACCAACTGGTGGGTTGGGAGGATGCAGAGCCCCCGTTTCAGGGGGAGTGTATTAGCTGGAAGAGTCCTGGGATCAGGAGTGTTGGGAGACTGGACAGTAGCAGGAGTGGCTGGCAGGCACCCAGGGAGCTGCGGGATGGAGACAGAAGGGGGATGCATGAGGTGGGGTCTGGGAGGAGAAGGAGGTAGAGAAGGAGGAGGAGGAGAAGAGTTGGTTCTTATATGCTGCTTTTCCCTACCCAAAGGAGGCTCAAAGCGGCTTACAGTCGCCTTCCCATTCCTCTCCCCACAACAGACACCCTGTGAGGTGGGTGAGGCTGAGAGAGCCCTGATATTACTGGAGAAGAAGAGGAAGAGTTGGTTCTTAAATGCCGCTTTTCCCTACCCAAAGGAGGCTCAAAGCGGTTTACAGTCGCCTTCCCTTTCCTCTCCCCACAACAGACACCCTGTGGGGTGGTTGAGGTTGAGAGAGCCCTGCTCGGTCAGAACAGCTGCTCGGTCAGAACAGCTTTATCAGAGCCATGGCGAGGCCAAGGTGACCCAGCTGGTTGCATGTGGGGGAGCGCAGAAGAGAACCTGGAATGCCAGATTAGAAGTCCGCACTCCTAACTACTACACCAAACTGTGGGTGGCTGAGTATAGAGGAGGGAAGGCATAAGTGTGGAGGGTAGGTGGGTGAGGGGGTTACTGTAGGAATAGGGGAGGCAAGGATTGTAGGATTGTGATAGGGAGGGATTGAAACTCACCAAGGAATGTGTCTGGAGGAGGTGCACAACACAATGCAAAGTAGTTGAGGCAGCAGTTCACCAAAGAAGCCTCGGCCAGCCGCCCCGCATGCTACAAGCTTCAGCCACGTGCTCGGAGCAGGCAGGCCTGCTCCAGGTGCAGCTGAAGGCTCGTTTGCCTCCCCCGCCCCCCTCGCAAGCCCGAGGCTTCAGCCATGTGCTCGGAGCAGGCAGGCCTGCTCCAGGTGCAGCTGAAGGCTCCTTTGCCTCCCCCCCGCCCCCCTCGGAAGCCCGAGGCTTCAGCCATGTGCTCAGAGCAGGCAGGCCTGCTCCAGGTGCAGCTGAAGGCTCGTTTGCCTCCCCCCCACCGCCCCCCTTGCAAGAGAAACGCTCGCCCCGGCTCCCTGCAAGCCCGAGGCTTCAGCCATGTGCTCGGAGCAGGCAGGCCTGCTCCAGGTGCAGCTGAAGGCCCCTTTGCCTCCCCCCGCCCCCCTCGGAAGCCTGAGGTTTCAGCCATGTGCTCGGAGCAGGCAGGCCTGCTCCAGGTGCAGCTGAAGGCTCGTTTGCCTCCCCCGCCCCCCTCGCAAGCCCGAGGCTTCAGCCATGTGCTTGGAGCAGGCAGGCCTGCTCCAGGTGCAGCTGAAGGCCCCTTTGCCTCCCCCCGCCCCCCTCGGAAGCCTGAGGTTTCAGCCATGTGCTCGGAGCAGGCAGGCCTGCTCCAGGTGCAGCTGAAGGCTCGTTTGCCTCCCCCGCCCCCTTCGCAAGCCCGAGGCTTCAGCCATGTGCTTGGAGCAGGCAGGCCTGCTCCAGGTGCAGCTGAAGGCTCCTTTGCCTCCCCTCGCCCCCCTCAGAAGCCCGAGGCTTCAGCCATGTGCTCGGAGCAGGCAGGCCTGCTCCAGGTGCAGCTGAAGGCTCGTTTGCCTCCCCCCCACCGCCCCCCTCGCAAGAGAAACGCTCGCCCCGGCTCCCTGCAAGCCCGAGGCTTCAGCCATGTGCTCGGAGCAGGCAGGCCTGCTCCAGGTGCAGCTGAAGGCCCCTTTGCCTCCCCCCGCCCCCCTCGGAAGCCTGAGGTTTCAGCCATGTGCTCGGAGCAGGCAGGCCTGCTCCAGGTGCAGCTAAAGGCTCGTTTGCCTCCCCCCCTCGCAAGAGAAATGCTCGGGCCGCCGCCCCGCAAACCCGAGGCTGCGGCCACCACTAAAACCCCCACTGGCAAGCCCTTTCCCTCTCTCCACAGAAGGCTCCGCTGACCGCCCCCCTTTCGTTCGAGGCCGTGGCTTCAACATACTGTATGGCAGATGTCTGGTGTTGGAGTAAAAGCAGCGGCAGCCAGTCTTGTCACAGGGTCTCACAGCGGCAACAGTCGGCAGTTGGGAGGGAGGTGGAAACTGCTTGCGTCTGAATGGATCCTTTGTTGTCTTTCCTGACTCCCAATTGGCTTATGTGCTGTCAGGGCTTGGACCCAGACTGGCAGTCGAAGGGACCAATCGGGAGCCGCTTTGCCTTCGAGTTTTTATCCCGGACTCGCCCCGCCCTAACTCCTCCCACATTGCCCTTACTGCTTTATTCTTTACCGCTCCCATGGAGCGGTTTACAGATACAAATTTATGTAAAGGGTATGACACTGACAAAAATACAAGAATAACTTGAAAAGCAAAATTCATTTAAAAAAAAAGATTTTAATAAGAAAAGACTGATACCAGTTGTCAAATTTCTTTATGCCTCCAAAGGAAACTATTAAATTGAGATCCTTTGCAGACTATTTATTTTTGATCATGTAGGAACAAATGATACAGCCCAGCATGGCATGGAAAGACTTTGTGGATCTGGGGGAAAAGGTAAAGGACTTGGGAGTATGGGCTGTGTTTTTATCAGTTCTTCCTGTAAGTGGCCGTGGCTTAGGAAGAGAGAGAAAAATTATGCAAGTTAATGACTAGCTACGTCACTGGTGTTGTATGGAAAGGTTTGGATTGGATCACCGTCTATGATAATATGAGGGGTTACTATCAGGAGACGGTGTGCACCTCACAAGGGACGGAAAAAGTATTTTTGGGAGAACCCTTGCACACCTGGTGAAGAGGGCTTTAAACTAAATCCAAAGGTGGAGTGAGACATCAGGGCTGATCTACTCTAGGACTGATCAGTTTGTTCATCTTGCAGTCCAAGAGTCTTCTCCAGCACCAGAGTTCAAAAGCCTCAATTCTTTGATGCTCAGCGTTCCTTATGGTCCAACTGGGAAGTCCATAGCCTTGACTAGATGCACTTTTGTTGCCAGGGTGTTGTCTCCAGTTTTTAGGATGCTGTCTCGATTTGCCATAGCTTTCCTCCCCAGGAGCAAGTGTCTTTTAATTTCTTTGCTGCAGTCCCCATCTGCAGTGATCTTGAAGCCCAGGAAAATAAAATCTGTCACTACCTCCATTTCTTCCCCAACTATTTGCCAGGAACTGAGAGGGCCGGATGCCATGATCTTAGTTTTCTTAATGTTGAGTTTCAAGCCAACTTTTGCATTCTCCTCCTTCACCCGCATCAACAGGCTCTTTAGTTCCTCTTTACTTTCTGCCATTAGAGTGGTATCATCTGCATATCTGAGGTTGTTGATATTTCTCCCTGCAATCTTGATCCCAATTTGTGACTCCTCTAATCCCGCCTTTCTCATGATGTGCTCCGCATACAAGTTAAATAGGCAAGGCGACAGTATACAGTCTTGCTGAACTCCTTTCTCAATTTTGAACCAATCAGTGATTCCATGTTCAGTTCTCACTGTTGCTTCTTGACCTGCATATACGTTTCTCAAGAGACAAATAAGATGCTGTGGTATTCCCAGCTCTTTAAGAACTTGCCACAATTTGTTGTGCTCCACACAAAGTCAATGAAGCAGAAGTAGATGTTTTTCTGGAACTCCCTAGCTTTCTCCATGATCCAGCGTATGTTGGCAATTTGATTTCTAGTTCCTTTGCCTCTTCAAAATCCTGCCTGTACTTCTGGAACTTCTTAGTCCACATATTGCTGGAGCCTAGGTTGTAGGATTTTGAGCATAACTTTGCTAGCATGAGAAATGAGTGCAATGGTGCGGTAGTTTAAACGTTCATTGGCATTGCCCTTTGGGATTGGAATGTAAACTGACCTTTTCCAATCCTGTGGCCACTGTTGCATTTTCCAAAATTGCTGGCATATTGAGTGTAGCACTTTTACTGCATTTGAACTCATTTTTACTGGATTTGAACTCATCCACTGCTGCTAAATGCCTCTCGACAACCTCTCTGTCCATGTCAACCTGCCACCCAGACGCTATCCCTTGGCTACTGCCAACTCTAGACGTGCCTAAACCCTTTGACCTGTGGGGAACAAAGATGTAAAATAGGTGCTGAGCCTTTCTGCTTTTTCTGCATCCTCCATTTTGGTCGTTTATCACAGCAGTCCCCAACCTTTTTCCAGTTGAGGACCACCTCCGGTGGTGGGGGAGAGCTGCCGGCCCAAGCACTGCTCATGCATGTTTTCTCCAGCAGGTGGCACTCTTGCGCATGTGCATTTGTGTCCGCTGGCGTCCCGTAGGCCGTGCCTGGCTCTTTCCCCCCCTCTCACAGCAAGAAGCCTGCCGGGCTGCAAGGGAAGCAGCCGCTTTGACGGCCGCTTCGCTCGGGGCCTGGCGAGCTTCTTGCTGCGGGGGGGGGGGGGGGGAGAGGCAGGCGTAGCTGCTGGTGGCCTGGTACCGAGGCCTTCACAGCCCGGTACCGGAATGCTGATCGGGGGTTGACGTCCCCTGGTTTATCATACCCATCTTGGCATGAAACATTCTCTTCATATCTCCAATTTTCTTGAAAAGATCTCTGGTCCTCCCTATTCTATTTTTCCTTCTATTTGTTTGCACTGTTCATTTAAGAAGGCACTCTTATCTCTTCTAGATATTCTCTGGAATTCTGCATTCAGTTGGGTGTATCTTTCTCTTTCTCCCTTGCCTGTCACTTCCCTTCTCTCCTCAGCTATTTGTAAAGCTTCCTCCAACAGCCATTTTGCTTTCTTGCATTTCTTTTTCTTGGGGATGGTTTTAGTTGCTACCTCTTGTACAATGTTGAGAACTTCCATCCATATTTCTTCAGGCATTCTGTCTATCAGATCTAATTCCTTAAATTTATTTGTCACCTCTACTGTATATTCGTCAGGGATATGATTTTTTTCGTACCTGAGTGGCCTAGTGCTTTTCCTTACTTTCTTCAATTTAAGCCTAAATTTCGCAACAAGAAGCTGATGATCTGAACCACAATCAGCTCCTGGTCTTGTTTTTACTGACTGTATAGAACTTCTCCATCTTTGTCTGCAGTGAACATAGTCAATCTGATTTTTGTGTTAACTATCTGGTGTTGTCTATGTGTAGAGTCGTCTCTTAGATTGATGGAAAAGAGTATTTGCTATGACCATTGTATGACCATTGTAGAGGAAGGGGAAGTGGTTGGCCTCATTGCTATTAGCATCCTATCCACTTCAGCTAATGAGAGTCATCTGAAGCAACTCAGTGTACTCTTCAAGGACGGCCCCTCTAGTTTGTTTGCTGTGTCCAAAGTTGGAGGGAGGTCGCAGTGGAGAGTCGAGATTTTGTCTGTAAAATGACTCGCAAATGCCTCACAGCTAATATCCAATTGGCTACTGTTTTGGCACCCTTCATCAAGGGCGGTGAGGGATTGGACTACCCTGAAAGACTAAAACACTGCAGGAGCTCTAAGAAGCCTATTTGGATGAACAGATAACTTCAAGAGGAACTGAGAAAGAAAAGGGAAATGTTCAGGAAATGGAGGGAAGGACATAGCTCTAAAGAAGAGGTTACTAGGCACTGTAGATCAATCATCAGAAAGGCCAAAGCTGAGAGTGAGCTAAGATTGGCCAGGGAAGCCCACTGTAACAAGAAAAGATTTTTCAGTTATGTGAGGAGCAAACGTAAAGTAAAGGAGGCAATAGGCCCACTGTTGGGTGTAGATGGACAAACTCTAACGGAGGATGCAGAGAAAGCAGAAAGGCTCAGCACCTATTTTACATCTGTTTTTTCCCACAGGTCAAAGGGTTTAGGCACATCCAGAGATCGCAGTAGCCAAGGGATAGTGTCTGGGTGGCAGGTTGACATTTAGCACTGGATGAGATTAAATCCCCTGGGCCGGATGAAATGCATCCGAGAGTGCTCAAAGAACTTTCCGGTGAACTTGCACAACCCTTGTCCATCATCTTCGAGACTTCTTTAAGGACTGGAGATGTCCTGGAGGACTGGAAGAGAGCAAACGTTATTCTGATCTTCAAAAAAGGGAGGAAGGATGACCCAGGAAACTTTACAGATCAGTGAGTCTGATCTCTATTGTGGGGAAGATAATGGAACAGACATTAAAGGGAGTGATCTGCAAACATCTGGAAGACAATTTGGTGATCCAAGGAAGTCAGCATGGATTTGTCTCCAACAGGTCCTGTCAGACCAACCTGGTTTCCTTTTTTGACCAAGTAACAGGTTTTCTGGATCGTGGAAATTCAGTTGATGTCGTTTACTTGGATTTTAGTAAAGCTTTTGATAAGGTTCCCCATGATGTTCTGATGGATAAATTGAAGGAGTGCAATCTGGATTTTCAAATAATTAGGTGGATAGGGAATTGGTTAGAGAACCGCACTCAAAGAGTTGTTGTCAATGGTGTTTCATCAGACTGGAAGGAGATGAGAAGCGGGGTACCTCAGGGCTCGGTGCTCAGTCCGGTACTTTTTAACATATCTAGGAGTCTTAGTAGACCATGCATTGAACAGGAGTCAACAGTGTGACTCGGTGGCTAAAAAGGTGAATGGGATTTTGAGCTGTATCAAATGGAGTATTGTGTCCAGATAATGTGAGGTGATTGTACCACTTTGCTCTGTTTCGGCCTCACTTGGAGTACTGTGTTCAGTTTGGGGCACCCCAATTGAAGAGGGATGTTGACAAACTGGAGCATGTCCAGAGGAGGGCAACAAAGATGGTGAGGGGTTTGGAGACCATGACATATGAAGAAAAGGTTGGGGGAGCTTGGTCTGTTTAGCCTGGAGAGGAGACGATTGAGAGGGGATTTGATAACTATCAAGTATTTAAAAAGCTGCCATGTAGAGGCTGGAGCAGAGTTGTTCTCTCTTGCCCCAGAGGGATGTACCAGAACCAATGGGACTAATTCAAAAAGAAATTCCACTTAAAAATTTTCTTTTCTTTTCCTCTCTCCCTGCCCCTCCTTGTTTGACACATCACACTTTTTATTTCTAGCTTCCTCCTGTTCTCTCCTTTTTCCTTATTGGGTAAGATTCTCTCTTTTATTTTATCCTCCCTTCCCTCCCTCTTCCCTTTTTTGTACTGATTTCTCTTTCTTGCTTTCCCCCCCTATTCTACCTCCCTATTTCTTCTTTCCTGTTATTGGGTGAGATTTCTTGTCAGATCCACTCTCCCTTCCAATGAATCGATTATGGCCTGTCCAGCAGAGATTCACCCTTCCCTCTTCTGTTGCCTGCAGCGATGGTGGGATTGGGTGGTCTGGGGGGAATGTTCTGTGACACTGTTGGGTTTGGCTGGGTTGGGTGATGGAGAGCGGCTCAGCATGACATGGATGGTCAGGGTCTGGCAGGTCGCAATGTTCCCTCAGGGCAACGATGTTCTCCCAAGGCCATGCTGGGACCGGGTAGATTGGGAGTGTGCTGGACACAGCAGCGGTGTACCACACATTCTGGGAATGGCTGAGCATGGCGGCAGTGAGCTAATGAGTCTGCAGGCAGCTGAACATGGTGGCAGTGTGCCAGGCCGCAGGCAGCTAAAAGCGTTGGTGGTGGGCTCAGCAGACCAGGCTGGTTGGATGCGCCAGTGGTGGGGCCGGGCAGATCAGGAGTGGGCTGGGCACAGTGCCAGTAACCCTTTGAGCACGTTGATGACAACACACTGAAGGTCAGCATGGCCCTCAGTGGCCTAGGCAATGGCTCAGCACAGCCCCCAACAGCCTGGGTGTGGTTGCAGTAGAGTCCCACTGCGGGTCCCGGTGGCCTAGGTGCAACAATGGCACCAGCCTGGTACAACTCCCTACAGTTCCTGATGGCCAGGGGACAGTGGTGGTGTTGGCCCAGCATGGCTTCTGCGATGGGGTTCACCTTCCATTCCATTCTTTCTTTGTGATGGATTTCCTTATTTATCTTCTATTTTGTATTTTCATTCTTAGTTAGGTTCCTTGTGGTATCTGGGTTTTGAGTGTTGTCATTTCCAATCTGCTTCGATTTATGGAGTGCTTTTCCATAGTTAGGTTGGCTTTGTATTTAATTGATTGATTTTTCCTGAACAGATTTTTTATTTTTTAGGTCAATTTAGTTTCGGGAGCAGTCTGCAAGCTTGACTGTTCCGGCCGCCATTGCTGGATGTTGGATTCAATTCAGTTACTGGATTGAATTGCTACTATCAAAATGAATGTATTGCCTAGAATGTTGTTTCTCTTTCAAACAATTCCTGTCTTGACTTCTGATTCATTTAAATGGCAAAAAGATTTAGCAAAATTTACCCATAATAAGCCTCATATTAAATCCTTACCATTTTTCTGATAAATATTTACAAAAAGCCTCTGTGGGTAGAGGGTTGTCCGTGGTATCCAAATGGCACTTCTGCCCACATGGGCCAATCTGGACAGATTGGGCTGGCCCCTGTAGTGCCCGCCTCCAGGAGCTGCCTGTCAAGCACCCCTGGAGACTGTCTGGATACTAATCCATTGCAAAAAGCAAGAGGCCATGTCAACACTGCCACCAAGGACGCTGCCCCTCTGCCGCCAAGCACCCTGCACAGCATGCTACTCCAAAGAGCCCACACCGCCACAGCACAGGCCGCACTAGGGGCACCCAAATCCTGCCAGCACACTGGCACCACCAGTGCCACTGGCGCCCACATGTCCCCCAGGCTGACCAAGGACTCTTGCCATGCCGCCCCAGCTCGCCCATCAGTCCCTCACGCTGGCAGCAGCCACAGCAGTGGACCTACCGCCAAGTCTGAGCCCACTCTCGCCCTAGTCCCCACCTCACCTTCCAGACTCAAGGTAAGACTGACAATGGGAGGCCCATCCTAGCCTCCCAGAGCAGGGTTGCATTAGCTGATTTATATTAGTTGACAGTTTTACCTGGGGCTGACTGCTAGCTCCACTCTCTGATGGCTGGGCCTTTGTGCTATAAGAGGCTCTTGCTTGTGGACTCTTGGCTTGTGGATCAAGCTGGAAGGTTCTGTAAGTGTTCCAGAGTTTGCAGAAGGGGTCTGCTTCTTCCCACAAAGAATTGAAGCAGTGTAGCTGGTGATGGACCTGAGACTGTGACTTGCACTCTCTGTAGCATGCTTGTATTTCTACCTCAGATTAACTTTAAATACATATGCACCAAGCACAATGTAACAGTGCTCCTAGAGGAGAAGTTACAGAAGCTAGAAGAATGCTGTGAGGATAGGCTACCTCCCATGTAATTCCCCAACACATACACACCACAAAGCTAATGCAAACAACACAGTGTTGAGCCCCACCATAAATTGTCAAGCCTTCCCTAGACAGATCTGTGATAACACCAAATTGTCTAGTTTCTTCCTGCCCAGGTCACTCCAAAGCAACACTGGGCCAAATGGTCAGGTCTTCACATCTTTTCTATTGCCCAGGCAAGATACTTCAAAGATGTTATGCTTGGTATAAATGGAAAGAGTTCCTCAGACCAGGAGCCTCAATCTTGCAGATCCTATTTTCCATCAGGAGGAATTCTGCAGGTGCAAAAGGCACCTTCAAAGTGAATAACAATTAACCTGAACCTCGGCCATCTCCCAGCTTTAGGGGGTGGGAATGGGATTAGACAGGGTCTTCCTTTGCTTTCTGTCACACATCATTTTTTCTGTAACTCTGAAATGATTTTTAGTAAATCCTTTTCCTTTTTTCTACCATCTAGTCTCAGCATGGTTATTGGCTCTTTGCAATTGGCAGAACCCGTGGAGGTTTGAAGGGGAACCCCTAAACCTTTCCTTACAAATGCCTATCCACACTTTATTCTAAAAAGGAGGGTGAAGACTTCTTAGAAAGAAATGGAGAAATTTTGAAGGTCTATTTGGATTGGTAGGAAAGGTGTCTTACCAAGTAGAGGAGAACCCAATACAAGAGGACAGCGGATGGAAGAACGTTACCCAGAGGAGTTGAAAGATAGTCTGCCACTCTGACAGAAATTGTTTCCAGGTTCTGACTGTAGATAGTGACTCAACCATATGAACAAGGATTATTTCCCCAACACCCCCGAAGCTCAGAAGATGTTTCACAGGAGGAGATTGGAAGATGGCGCTGTGTCAGCCTGTTCTCTAACGGGCTCTCGAACCAAACAGAGGGACAGGAGCAGAAGCTCCTGTCAGACTTGAGCTAGGTACACAAGCTCCTGTCAGACTTGAGCTAGGTACACAAACTTTGCTTGTGGTTGCCCCGGGAGCCGGGAACAGCATCCAGAGGGTCCTACAGATCCGTGGAGAATAAGTTCTCCAGATCACCGTAGTTTGTGTCCGAGGACCCGACAGCAGCTAAAATTGAAAGTAAAATTCTAAGCTTGAGACGACCAGCTGTATGAAACCCTGCACTTCCCTCCGGCTGTTTCAACTTCTCGGCTAGCCTTTCACACCTTGAGTAACTGACAAAAGGAGCGGAATCATCAGCCTAAAGACTGTGAGTCCTTTGTCTGCTCTCTATTGCTCTATTGCTTCAAAGCTAGGTAGGAGCCTCCCCTCCCCCCTCAACTAATTTGCAAGGGAATGCAAGCCAGCCTAATACACTCGGTAGAACAAAGAGAAGAACGAGCTTAAATTCTTACCGACAGAGAACGCGGCAGGAATTGTTTACAATACACGGAGATTTCTTAACTGATAACTACGAAACTCCTCAACTCTCGCGAGACGCCTGTCTGGGATTTGTGGTGGATGTATGCAGCGGAGTTAATGAATACTGCAATGGAGGAAGGACCCATCTTAGACGTCTAACTTGCGCCTGCCTGAGTGGATTATAATTTGTTTTCCGTCTCTTTTATGCCCCCATATTTTTTTCTTTTTTTTCTTTTTTTTTGACACATACCTCTCATCACCCTTTTCAGTATAATATCCCAGGAACTAATCTGTGGGGTATTAAACTTTTTGGGGGGGATATTCCAAAAATTAAAAAAACAACAATTCTCCTCTCTACACATTTCTACTTGTATTTTCACTGCCCTGCCCCCCCCCTCTCCTCCTTTGTCACTTTTTTATTTTAGACGAAGTGCCTGTTTGTAGCTACAGTCGATTCTGGAAGGACATATCTTTCTACCCCCTCTTATCCCCTCCCCCATTCTCACCTATGCTTTTTTGTTGTTTTGTTCTGTTGCCTGCAGGGTTCAAAGAGGGAGTCGGTCCCACCAACCAGAGGTTCGAAGGAATCAACGAACTAAGCCCATCACATTGGTAGCGTAGTTTAGTAGGACTTACAGATAATAGGTGAACAGAGTATATGAATGCTTAGGCTGTTATTGTGTTAGAGTATTGATCTAATGATTATAGCAATTTGTTAAAGCAAGTCCTTAAAGTTGAAGAAATAATAGCAATATATATTAATCTAGAACTCTGTACTTAAAACTCTGTTTACTGTACTGACATTGCGAAAGCGGTCATAAAGTCAAACCACACTGTGAGCTTTTGAGCAAAATAAAATCTTTGATGACAGACAGATTAAGACCTCGCCCAAAGCAAACCAGATCTCCTAAATCAGAAGCCACTATAACCAATTTTTGGAAGCGGAAAAAGGAGATGGCTGAAGCAAGGAAGGAGGCAGAAGCGGAAAAAAAAAGAAAACAGATCGAGGGAACAGAAGCAGAAGAGAAGGAAGGTGATATCGAAAACCTAACCAATGCACAGATGTACCACCTATTATGTAAGGGTAATTCAGAGATACTGGAAGCAGGTAAAAAGGAGGTTCAAGACATCAAGAAAGAGCTTTCAGACAGAATTGATGGTCTGGAAAAAGTAGTTGACAAAAATATAAATCAGCTGGCAAGACATCAAACGAGAATCCAATGTGTGGAAGACAAGCAGCAGGAGCAGGAGAGAGTGGCAGAAGACAAGTTAGAAGTCCTGGAAGTACAATCCAAAGCCAGAAACGTAAAAATTAAAGGCGTACCGGAAGAATTTGGGAAAACAGACCTGAGGAAGGAAATTACTGAAAGCTTGGAAGATTATTTACAGGAGGAAGAGATCCGGATTGACAAAGTATATAGAGTGTACTCATGCAATATAGTATATAGAGTGCCGCACGCAAGATTCAACCAAGAGATATCCTTGTACGTTTTGACAGTAAAGTAGTAAGAAACAACTTGTTCCAAAAGCATTGGGAAACGCCGCTAAAACTGGCAGAAAAAGAAACACAAATCTTAGAATCATAGAATCATAGAGTTGGAAGGGGCCATACAGGCCATCTAATCCAACCCCCTGCTCAATGCAGGATCAGCCCTAAGCATCCTAAAGCATCCAAGAAAAGTGTGTATCCAACCTTTGCTTGAAGACTGCCAGTGAGGGGGAGCTCACCACCTCCTTAGGCAGCCTATTCCACTGCTGAACTACCCTGACTGTGAAATTTTTTTCCTGATATCTAGCCTATATTGTTGTACTTGAAGTTTAAACCCATTACTGCGTGTCCTCTCCTCTGCAGCCAACGGGAACAGCATCCTGCCCTCCTCCAAATGACAACCTTTCAAATACTTAAAGAGGGCTATCATGTCCCCTCTCAATCTCATTTTCTCCAGGTTGAACATTCCCAAGTCCCCCAACCTATCTTCATAGGGCTTGGTCCCGTGGCCCCAGATCATCCTCGTTGCTCTCCTCTGTACCCTTTCAATTTTATCTACATCCTTCTTGAAGTGAGGCCTCCAGAACTGCACACAGTACTCCAGATGTGGTCTAACCAGTGCCGTATACAATGGGACTATGACATCTTGTGATTTTGATGTGATGCCTCTGTTGATATACCCCAAAATGGCATTCGCCTTTTTTACCGCTGCATCACACTGCTTGCTCATGTTTAGTTTACAGTACACAAGTACCCCAAGGTCTCGTTCACACACTGTTATTCCTGGAAGCATATCCCCCATCCAGTAGGCATGCTTTTCAATTTTCTGACCCAGATGCAGAACTTTACACTTATCTTTATTAAATTGCATCTTGTTCTCATTTGCCCATTTTTCCATTGTGTTCAGATCTCGTTGAAATCTGTCTCTATCTTCTGGAGTATTTGCCAGTCCTCCCAATTTGGTGTCATCTGCAAACTTGATGAGTAGTCCACCCCCTCATCTAGATCATTAATAAATATGTTAAAAAGTACTGGGCCGAGCACCGAGCCCTGAGGTACCCCGCTACTTACCTCCCTCCAGTCTGATGAAACACCATTAAAAACAACTCTTTGAGTGCGGTTCTCTAACCAATTCCCTATTCACCTATCTGAAAATCCAGATTGCAGTCCTTCAATTTATCCATCAGAACATCATGGGGAACCTTATCAAAAGCTTTACTAAAATCCAAGTAAACGACATCAACCGAATTTCCAAGATCCAGCAAACCTGTTACTTGGTCAAAAAAAGGAAACCAGGTTGGTCTGGAAGGACCTGTTGGAGACAAATCCATGCTGACTTCCTTGGATCACCAAATTGTCCTCCAGATGTTTGCAGATCGCTCCCTTTAATATGTCCCCACAACACAGGTCAGATTCACTGCTCTGTAGTTTCCCGGGTCATCGTTCCTCCCTTTTTTGAAGATCGGAATAACGTTTGCTCTCTTCCAGTCCTCCGGGACATCTCCAGTCCTTAAAGAGGTTCCGAAGATGATAGACAAGGGCTGTGCAAGTTATCTGGAAAGCTCTTTGAGTACTTTCGGTTGCATTTCATCTGGACCAGGGGATTTGAACTCATCCAGTGCAGCTAAATGCCTCTCGACAACCTCTCTATCGATGTTAATCTGCCACCCAGACACTATCGGCTACGGCCATCTCTAGATGTGCCTAAACACTTCGACCTGTGGGAAAAAACAGATGTAAAATAGGCACTAAGCCTTTCTGCTTTCTCTGCATCCTCTGTTAGAGTTTGTCCATCCGCACCCAACAGTGGGCCTATTGCCTCCTTTACTTTACGTTTGCTCCTCACATAACTGAAAAATCTTTTCTTGTTACAATGGGCTTCCCTGGCCAATCTTAGCTCACTCTCAGCTTTGGCATTTCTGATCTTCTTTCAAGATTGGCCAGCAGACACACTACGGAAAAGAGTACAATTTCACTTTTTGCGACAGATCCTAATTGCCAAAGAGATAAGATACTTCTGGAGAATCCCATTTGCCCTGGAAGTGATATTACCATCGGGAAGAAAAACTATTTGAACGCTTCAGCAGGCTCAAGAGCTCGCGGACAACTTATCTCAAGACACCTCAAGGGCAGGATCACCCAAGACTTCTCCAACAAGAGCGGAAACTACGCGCCGATTAGTTCAACTCTGCGATGATAGATCATCCCATCTAACACAAGCAACAGGAACACAAGCCACCTTTCCACAAGGAGCACAAGGAGCAACCATACCAACACGAAAGAATGGAGAAGCTAAGGTGCTATCTGTAAACGCTAATGGCCTGAATTCATCGGCTAAACGCACCAAATTCTTCAATCAACTGAAAAAACTGAGAGTTGACATCTACTGTATACAGGAAATACATGTGTGGGGGGAAAATCTAAATTTATTATCAACAAGAAAACTAGGAAGAGAATTTGCAGCTTCTGCCACAGTGAAAAAAGGAGGGGTGATAATCTATATCGCAAACCCCAACATTAAGGTTGAGCAGAAAATTCAAGATAATGATGGCCACTTTTTAACTGTCAGGTCTGTTAGAAATCCCTGTCATAAATTAGCCTGAGTGTCTCCATGACAGTTAGATTGCTTGGTGCCTGGGAGCCCCAGGTCCTATATCATGCTTGTTAGTTAAAAGTGAAACTATGTTATTATAGCCATTATCTCTGAATGTACTTTTCTGTGAGGCCTCTCGGCTGGGTCTGCTAACCATAACATCTTATCTCAGCTTGAAGACAGCCAAGAACATGTGAAAATAACACTGTTTTTTTTTTTTATAATTTTGTTTATTATTATATAAAGCATTTACAGAAAATTTGAGAAGAAAAAGCAACCAGCTGATATGGTTTGCCATCTCTTTTAACATACATATTCAGTTCCCATCACATATTATTCCTAATCTAGAAGTTTTTACCATTTTTCTTAGCCAAGTGATTGTTAATACATATGAGAGTATGATCTGTTATAAGAATACATTCTGTTATTATCTTAAATGATATTAGGTCAGTCCCCTTCATAGATTGGCCCTGACCCAAGAGTTACTACTGCCGTCTTGTTAATGCCTATGAAGTATGGTTTGTCATCCTCTTTTAGCATACATATTGACATACATATTCAATTCCCATCACATATTAATCCTGATCTAGGAGTTATTACCATCTTTCTTAGCAAAGTAGTTGTTGATACATATGAGAGTATAATCTATTATAAGGATATATTCTATTATTGTCTTAGATGATATAAAGTCAGTTCCCTTCATATATTGGTCCTATCCTAAAAGTTACTGCTGCTGTCTTTCCCACAGGAGGTCAGGAGAATACTCCATTGTTCAACTCATCCTTCAGGTGGTCGCAGAAAATGAAATTGTGTTTTTTTCCATAGTAGAGTGTTTCTGATTGTCCTTCTGTCAGGGCCAGAGAAATCTCTTACTTGATTCTTGCTGCCAGTCGCCTTTGAGTTGGCTCTGAATACTTTATCAATCTGGATCTCTTCCTCTGGTCACATAGGAATATCTCCTGATAGCTTACTGGTTGCTGTCGCTTTTGAATAGACTCTTTTTATTTTGCTGATCCAAATCATTTCCTGCTCTGAATAGACTTCCAGGTTTTCGGTGCTTTCCTTCCTTGAATCTGTTTTCCCAGGTTCTTCAAAGGTACTTTGGGTTTTTACATCTCTGGCTCTCTCCCTCTCCTGTTGATTAACTTCCAAACATTGAGTTTTCGTTTGATTTATTATTGGCAAAGCTGTATCAGCTGTTCTCTCTCCGTCCAAACGCTCCCCCTTAATCCCACGGATTTCCTTTTCCAGCTTATTGACTGCTTTCAGTATCTTTGAGTTCCCTTCGCATAACAAATGGAAAAGCTGTGCCTTAGTTAATTTCTCCATAGTTCCAGGCAGTCACAAATTAGAAACAGAAAGTCTCGTACGGTCTCGCGGGAGCACGGGCGATCCCAAATTATCAGTTTGTCGATCTCCGTATCAAGTCAGTAACCCCCACTGAACTTTTTTCAACAAAACTTCAAAGTTCTTTCTTTGTTTGGTTAGTGGGTATAATTAGCTGGGAGTCTCTCACTCGGCGAAAGAGGGAATTCACTTGTAAATTGGTTGAGGAAGGAGGGGGGGAAGAGCTTGTAGAGAAAGTAAGGGAAGAGCCAGAAAGCTTTCAATTCTTACTGTTGCAGACTCAGCTTCTGTCAGCGCTTCTGTCAATCTGGTAAAAGATGGTCTGGGAAGAATGTAGGGTCAGCTGGTCGTTTCAAGCTTGTAAAGTTGTTTGCGACAAGGACGCCATCGTGACCTTGAGCACACGCTGCTATTAATCCAGGGAATTCGGTCTCCCTACCTCCCCACGGATCTGTAGGACCCTCAGGATGCCGTTCCCGGTTCCTGGGGCGACCGGCGAGCAGATTTGCGTATCTGCTCAGGTCAGCCAGGTGCAGAAGCCCCTGACCCTCGGCATGGCTGAAGAGCTGAACAGAAGTCCAGCTTTTTATGGCGCCATCTTCAGTCGACTCCAAAGTAACACTGTTTTTAATTGCATTTGTCTCCTCTTTCTCTCCTCCCCTCCCTTGGGAACTTTCAAGTTTTGGGCGGGAGAATTGTATTGATAAGGAGAAGCAAATCTGTCCTCAGGCAGATTTGACTTCTCTAGTCTAGGTGTATGAAGCACTTCTCATTAAACTTTCTATTTCTAAGAAGTTGTTTGTGAGTCCTTGCAACGTCTGACATTAACACTTGAAATACAGCTACCAGATGGTCAGAAATACACATTGACAAACATATACGCTCCCAACAATGCAAAGGACAAGTTCTTCGAAGAATTTTTTCAGAAGCACACAGAAATTACTACCGAACAGTGGGTTATAATCGGCGACTTTAATGCAGTAATGAACCCTCGCTGGACAAATCACATAACCGACAGGGAGCATATTTTCCGAAATCGGCCAAGCGCAGCATTCACCTCAATTCACTAATAGATTTTTGGAGAGAACTTCATCCTAAAAGCAAACAGTACACCATCTATTCTTCTCGACACTCCTCATACTCCAGAATAGACAAATGCTGGTGTTCAAAATCGTTATTACCAAAAGTGGCAAATATTGAAATACTCCCTAATACCTTTGCAGATCACAACCCAATATGGGCAGAATTCTCCTTTTGCAGAGCTGGTATGTGAAGATGGAGAATGAATGAATATATCTTAGAAGACAAAGAAAATCTGAATCTGTGCGAAACTGACTTAAAAGAATTCTTCGAGCTTAACTGCACAAAAGTGATTTCTTGGGGAGAACTGAAGATGGCGCCATAAAAAAAGCTGGACTTCTGTTCAGCTCTTAAGCCATGCCGAGGGTCAGGAGCTTCTGCACCTGGCTGACCTGAGCAGATACGCAAATCTGCTCACCGGTCGCCCCAGGAACCGGGAACGGCATCCTGAGGGTCCTACAGATCCGTGGGGAGATAGGAAGACCGACCTCCCTGGATTAATAGTGGCGTGTGCTCAAGGTCACGATGGCGTCTTTGTCGCAAACAACTTTACAAGCTTGAAACGACCAGCTGACCTTACATTCTTCCGAGATCATCATTTACCAGATCGACAGGAGCAGAAGCTGACAGAAGCTGGAATCTACAACACTAAGAATTGAAAGCTTTCTGGCTTTTCTCTCTCTTCTCCCACAAGCTCTTCCCTCCCCCCCCTCAACCAATTCACAAGCGAATTCCTTCTTTCGCCGAGTGAGAGACTCCCAGCTAATTATACCCATTAACCAAACAAAGCGAGTGCTTTGAAGATTTATTGGTGAAAGTTCAGTGGGGGAATTTGACTTGATACGGAGATCGACAAACTGATAATTTGGGATCGCTCGTGCTCCCGCGAGACCTCACGAGACTTTCTGTTTATAGTTTGTGACTGCCTAGAACTATGGAAGAATTAACTAAGGCACAGCTTTTCCATTTGTTATGCAAAGGAAACTCAGAGATACTGAAAGCAGTCAACAAGCTGGAAAAGGAAATTCGTAGGACTAAGGGGGAGCTTTTGGATGGAGCCCAAGGTCCGGAGAGACCAGCTGATGACGTAGCTCAGCTAACAGTAAATCAAGTGAAACTTCAATGTCTGGAAGTTAATCAACTGGAGGGAGAGAGTGCCAGAGATGTAAAAACCCAAAGTACCTTTAAAGAACCTGGGAAAACAGATTCAAGGAAGGAAAGTACCGAAAACCTGGAAGTCTATTCAGAGCAGGAAATGACTTGGATCAGCAAAATAAAAAGAGTCTATTCAAAAGCGACAGCAACAAGGAAGCTATCAGGAGATATTTCTGTGCGACCAGAGGAAGAGATCCAGATTGACAAAGGATTCAGAGCCCCCTCAAAGGCGATTACAAGCAAGAATCAAGTAAGAGATTTCTTTGGCCCTGACAGAAGGACAATCAGAAATACTCTACTATGGAAAAAAACACAATTTCATTTTCTGCGACCACCTGAAAGATGAGCTGAACAATGGAGTACTCTCCTGGCTTCCTGTGGGAAAAATAGCAGCAGTAACCTTTAGGACAGGTCCAATATATGAAGGGAACTGACTTTATATCATTTAAGACAATAATAGAATATATCCTTATAATAGATTATACCCTCCTATGTATCAACAACTACTTTGTTAAGAAAGATGGTAATAACTCCTAGATCAGGATTAATATGCGATGGGAATTGAATATGTATGTTAATATGTATGCTAAAAGAGGATGACAAACCATATTTTATAGGCATTAACAAGACGACAGTAGTAATTCTAGGGTCAGGGCCAATTTATGAAGGAGACTGACCTAATATCATTTAAGATAATAACAGAATGTATTCCTATAACAGATCATACTCTCATATGTATTAACAATCACTTGGCTAAGAAAAATGGTAAAAACGTCTAGATTAGGAATAATATGTGATGTGAACTAAATATCTATGTTAAAAGAGATGGCAAACCATATCAACTGGTCGCTTTTTCTTTACAACTTCTCTGTAAATGCTTTACATAATAATAAACAATAAAATTATTATTAAAAAAAAAGAGAGAGATTTCTTTATCCACGGTCTGGGATGCGAGTAAAGCATATACGCGAGGAAGACTGATAAGCCTGAACAGCGCCAAAAGGAAAAAGAAAGAAAAAGAGCTGAATGAAATTGTGTGGTCAATTCGGCAATTAGAACTCCAACACCAAACTCATCCGTCTAAGAAGACAACCAAACAAATAACTCTCTTAAGACTAAAAAGAGATGCATTGGAAACCGAAGATATGAGGAAAAAATTGGATTGGTTAAAACAAAAGAACTTTGAACATGCTGACAAACCTGGAAGATGGCTGGCATATAAATTAAAAGGAAATCATAACAAAAGTGTCATATCCAGCCTTAAATGTGGAGACAATCACTTTCGTACAGAACCGGAAATACAACAATGTCTCTTAAACTTTTTCCAAAATTTATACCAAACAGATGAAGAATCTGTACCTGACAGTATGGAATATCTTGGAGGCACCCCATCTTTAACCTTTACAGATGAGCAACGAAAGATATTAAATCAGAAATTCTCAGTGCAGGAACTGGCCGAAGCGGTAACAGCTATGAAATTAAACAAGGCTCCAGGCCCAGATGGCCTTTCCGCAACCTATTATAAGAAATTAAATCATATATTATTACCAGTTCTGACACAGATGCTGAATGAGGTAGTGGACAATTCTGGAAAATCGCTCCCCAAATCGTGGCAGCAAGCATCGATAAAACTCATATACAAAGAAGGTATGAACTCATCATCGCCGAATGCTTATAGACCAATATCACTACTTAACGTGGATTATAATATTTTCGCTAAGGCCTTAGCAGAAGACTGAAAAAATGCCTTAATGAAATCATCCATCCAGACCAAACAGGATTCATGCCCAAGAGGCATATGAAAAACAACGTCAGATTTGTCCTTAATGTAATGGAGGTGGTCCGTACTAAAGGAATCCAAGCGGCTTTTGTGTTTTTAGACGCTGAAAAAGCTTTTGACAAGGTGCAATGGAAGTTTTTATTGGCCACGCTCACCCAACTAAAATGTGGGGACAATTTTTGGAATCTAATTAAGCATGTATACTCTAAGCAAGAGGCAAGAATTTTGGTTAACGGAATGTTAACTAAGGACCCTATTCATATTGGGAAGGGAACCAGACAAGGACGCCCGCTTTCCCCCCTATTATTCAACCTGGTATTGGAGTCTCTAGCTCATAAAATTCGAGCAAACGCAAAGCTCGCGAGACTCATGATTGCTGGAGAAGAATTTAAACTCAAAAGTTATGCTGATGATGTTGTTTGTGTATTAACCAATCCAGTCTCCACCTTAGAATTGTTGTTTGAAGAGATAAACACTTTTGGGAAAAATTTTGGATACAGGGTAAACCTCTCTAAAACTAAGGTTATGCTATTTGGCATGTCTGACTCGAATATAGAGATAACCAAAAGGACATTAAGGTGTGAGATCAACCCCAAGAAGGTTAAATATCTAGGAGTCCAAATCGGAAACCGTTCTGAGACCTTGTTTGCAAAAAACTATGGGGAGCTCTGGTTACAAATCCAACAGGATATTAAGAAGTGGAAAAGCTTGAACCTTTCGTGGTCAGCAAGAATGGCCACAGTAAAAATGTCAATATTACCAAAATTTAACTTCCTTTTTCAAATTCTACCAATAGATATCAACGACTCCGTGGTAAATAAACGGCGGTCTGAAATAAATAAGTTCATCTGGAATTATAAGAGGCCAAGAATTGCTTTTAAAATTTTACAAGATGACAAGAAGAGAGGGGAACAGGGCGTCCCAAATTTAAAATTATACCTTCATGCGGCAACACTGACATCAGTGGCAGATTGGATAACTGACCCAATGACAAGAGACCTGGTGTTGGAAAAGGCAGATACCAAGCAAAGTTTTCATGAAATGCTCTGGCCCTCCCTGAAAACAAAAAGAAAAGAAAAACCTAAGGTCAACTTTTGGACAAGGTCTCTCTTAAAGATCTGGATATAGGCGTATTTTTCCAGACAGTAGCAAAAAAGAATAACATGCCCAATGTACAAGGACTTGTTAACGAGAACAGGTGAGCTTAAGAGTCTGCAAGTATTAAACAAAGAAGGATATGAGCTACGATGGATGGAGTACAATCAATTGAAAGCTAGACTAAAAACAGACTTTGAGATTCAAGTGGACAAAAACTCGCCTCTTAGTGATTTCGAAAACATGTTATTGCTCAAAAAACCACACTTACAGGGCCAGATCTATAAACTACTTTTGAAATATGAGACTGAGTCAGAACAAGTAAAGAACTGTATGATTAAATGGATGCAAAATTGGGGCTCCATAATTACTATGGAGGAATGGGAACGAGTATGGATCAAAATTCCTAAACACACCAACAGCTAGATTTAAAGGGAAAACTGGTATAAGATGTTTTATAGATGGTATATTACTCCAAAGGTTATCGCAAAAATTTCAGATAGGTTTGATAATAAATGTTGGAAATGTAATAAAGCAATAGATTCCTTTTATCATATGTGGTGGAATTGTGAGAAAACAAAAAAGTATAGGGCTAAAATACATATGGTGTTACAGGAAATATTTAAAATGCGATACCGAATGAAGCCTGAATCTATGTTGCTAAGTTTTCATAGAATCATAGAATCATAGAATTATAGAGTTGGAAGGGGCCATACAGGCCATCTAGTCCAACCCCCTGCTCAACGCAGGATCAGCCCTAAGCATGCTAAAGCATCCAAGAAAAGTGTATATCCAACCTTTGCTTGAAGACTGCCAGTGAGAGGGAGCTCACCACCTCCTTAGGCAGCCTATTCCACGGCTGAACTACTCTGTGAATTTTTTTTCCTGATATCTAGCCTATATCGTTGTACTTGAAGTTTAAACCCATTACTGCGTGTCCTCTCCTCTGCAGCCAACAGAAACAGCATCCTGCCCTCCTCCAAGTGACAACCTTTCAAATACTTAAAGAGGGCTATCATGTCCCCTCTCAACCTCCTTTTCTCCAGGCTGAACATTCCCAAGTCCCTCAACCTATCTTCATAGGGCTTGGTCCCTTGGCCCCAGATCATCTTCGTCGCTCTCCTCTGTACCCTTTCAATTTTATCTACGTCCTTCTTGAAGTGAGGCCTCCAGAACTGCACACAGTACTCCAGGTGTGGTCTGATCAGTGCCGTATACAATGGGACTATGACATCTTGTGATTTTGATGCGATGCCTCTGTTGATACAGCTCAAAATGGCATTTGCCTTTTTTACCGCTGCATCACACCATCTTTGGCTTCAGAGCACATAGTCAGTCTGATTTCTGTGTTGACCGTCTGGTGTAGAGTCGTCTCTTGGGTTGTTGGGAAAAAGTGTTTGCTATGACCATTGTATTCTCTTGACAAAATTCTACCTGCCTGTGCCCTGCTACATTTTGTACTCCAAGGCTAAACTTGCCTGTTATCCTAGTTATCTTTTGGCTTCCTACTTTAGCATTCCAATTCTCTTGATGATAAGCACATCATTTTTTGGCGTTGCTTCTAGAAGGTGTTGTAGGGCTTCATAGAACTGGTCAACTTAATCCTCTTCTGCAGCAGTGGTTGGGGCATAGACCTGGATTACTGTGATGTTGAATGGTTTGCCTTGAATTCAAACTGAGATCATTCTGTCATTTTGGGGATTGTATCCCAAGACTACTTTTCTTAGTCTATTGATTATGAAGGCTACTCCATTTCAGTAGTATACCTGATGGTCATCTGAATTAAATTCACCCATTCCTGTCCATTTTAGTTCACTGATTCCTAAAACGTCGATGTTCAGTCTTGTCATCTCTTGTTTAACCATGTCAAGCTTGCCTTGATTCATGGATCTGATGTTCCAGGTTCCTATGGAATAAAAATCTTTACAGCATCGGACTGTCTTTTTGCCACCAGTTACTTACACAGCTGAGCGTCCTTTCAGCTTTGGCCCAGTCACTTCATTAATTCTGGCGCTACTCGTACTAGCTGTCTGCTCATCCCCAGTAGCATATTGGACACCTTCCGACCTGAGGGGCTCGTCTTCCGGCGTCACATCGTTTTGCCTTTTGAACTTGTCCATTGGGTTTTCATGGCAAAGATACTGGAGTGGTTTGACATTTCCTTCTCTAGTGGATCACCTTTTGTCAGAGCTCTCAGCTATGATCCGTCCTTACAAGGCATAGCTCATAGCTTCAGTGAGTTACACAAGCCCCCTTGCCACGGCAAGGCAGCAATCCTTGAAGAGGGTTTTAAAAATTACAAAAATAATAATGCAATGTATGGAATTTAAGATATATTTTCTTTGTTTGGTCCTCTGTTTTCTTCCTTTTAAAATGTTAAAAAAATAAAAACTAAACTATGCATCCAAAGTTGTAGCAGGTGATTAGGCAGATACATGGAGAAGAGGTCTATCAGCTGCCATGGGGACTAAGGGGAACTTCCGCATTCAGAGATGGTAAACTTCTGAACACCAGTGTCAGGAGGCACTGTCAGGGGAAGACCTGGGAATATGCTACCCTGGAGGGTGGTGGAATCCCCGAAGGAAGGGTTTAAGAGGGGATTGGATGAGCGCCTATCAGGAATGAGTGACTTTTAAGTTCACAAGAAGGTTGGGGGCTGGACTGAATGGCCCTCTGTGGTCTTTTCCAGCTCTGTGTGATTCTGATTCTACATTGGCCCTCCAGAGGAACAGGAGAATGCTGGACTAGTTGGAATACTGGTCTGAAGGACTCTTCTTATTTTCTTATGAACCATCTACTCCATGCCATAGTAGTCAACATTGAAACAGCAGCATATTCAGAGTTACTAGTTCATGTCTGGTGATGCAGCAAGACAATCACAGCAAGAGCTCTGGGTCTTTTCACCTGTTACTGCCTGCACTCTTTGTTGTTCTCACATACATTCATTCACTTAGCATAATTGTGTGGTTGGACTATTCCTGGAGTCAACTGCTTTAGACAGGAACTGAGGACATTAAAGTTAGAATGCTCTTAGGGCGGGATTCAGTTTCTGATGTTTGTTTCAACAGAGTAGCCTCTAAGGCCATGTTAGAGACATCGGTTTCCAGCATGAAAGGTGAAGTTATGGATCCAAATGCTCTACGGCAGTGGTCCCCAACCCCCGGTCCGGAGACCGGTACCGGTCTGTGGATCAATCGGTACCGGGCCATGGCTCCTCCTTGTCCTCCTCCTCGGGGGCTGCCCTGCCACTCTGCTGCCAGCTCACCTTTGGTGCTCTCCATGGCTGGGGCTCCCCCTCGGCATGACACTGCACAGCTCCTGCTGGCAGCGCCCCCCCCCCCAGCAGGTGGCGGGAAGTCAGAGGTGCCAGCGGGAAAGCAAGTGGAACAGGGGCTCAGGCAGCGGCAATGTCCCTCGGCAAAAGACTACCCCCCCCGGGCCTCAGTAAAATTGTCAAGCTTTGACCGGCCCCTGGTGATAAAAATGTTGGGGACCACTGCTCTACGGGACCCAATGCCTCCAGGCAGCTCATTGGCAGTGCTGGTGAAGGATTGACAGTCCTGCCTTGCAGCTGCCATTCACAACATTGTTCCTAGATGTCCTCTCTGTCCTCAACTCAAACTATGTTATGCTGTGGAGCTGAAGGAGAGGAAGAGGGAAGTGTGATGGCTAGATCAGGTGTGGAGGAAGATTTGCAACAAAGTGGCAAGAGCATCTTATTGTACGCTTATGAAGGCATATGAGATGGCAGTGAAGGTGGGTAAACATGAGTTTTCTGCCTTCTCTATCACATCTGCAAGCTCCTGCTCAGCACAATTGTTTAGAGTATTTCAGTCTCTTATCACCCTCAAGGAAGGGTTTAAAAGTTCTAGCGAATTGTACCTTAGCTGTGAGGCACTAGCGAGCTTTTTTGCAGATAAAGTCTTATCACTCCAGTGAGACATTCCTGCCACTTTTGCAACAGAAAGGTAACTGGAGGCCCCTTGGCCGTCTTGGTGGGATACATTTGATGGCTTCAGGCATCTCTTAGAAATCAAAGTAGACCCCTTGATCCCTGCCCCTCTTGATTATTATTGTCCCTTACTCAAAAAGCCATTGCTGGACCCACAGAAACTCGCCAGCTAGAGCCCAGTCTTGCATCTTGCGTTTCTGGTTAAGGTGGTTGAAAGGGCCTCTGCAAACCAGCTCCTCACATTCTTGGAATAAACTTTGGCAATTGATTCATACCAGACTGACTTCCGTCCTGGCCACAGGGTGGACACAGTGTTGGTCGGCTTGGTGGATGACCTCCGGTGCCAGCTGGATCAGGGCAATTCAGCTATCCTCGTGACATGGTCAACCACGAGCTGTTAGCCCACTATCTCACCAGAATCAATGGGATGAAATTAATTCAAAAGAAATTCTGTCTAAACATCAGGAAGAAGTTCCTGACAGAGCAGTTTCTCAGTGGAACAGGCTTTCTCGGGAGGTGGTGGGTTCTCCATCTTTGGAAATTTTTGAACAGAGGCTGGATAGTCACCTGATGGAGAGGCTGATTCTGTGAAGATTCAAGGGAGTGGCAGGTTACAGTGGATGCGTGATAGGGTTGTGAGTGTCCTGCATAGTGCTGGGGGTAGATTCCAGAAGGTTCCTTCCAACTCTATGATTCTATGACCTGCTACCTTCCAAAATTGCCAATGATGGGACAGAAAGGGAGGGGCCCCAGCCATATAAATCATTGCTGCCTGGAGGCTCCTCTCCTCTCTTCTCATATAGCTGACCTGAGTTGGTCGCAGCTGAAGTGTGGTGAGTCTTTCAGGTGTGGTAGGATATCAACCTGCCAAAATAAGAAAGGATTATGCCACAAAGCATCCATTTCCACCAGGGAAACTTATCTCTGAGGCCTGGAGATGAGCTGTAATCCCTGGGGATCCCCAGGCCCCACCTAGAGGCAGCCTTTAAAAAGACCTACTACACCTGGGCCCAGTGCAAGGACTGTGCACAGACTGTCCAAGGATTCCTTTCTTTCCAGGTTTCTCCTTGTCCTGGCAGCCATTTCCGACCCTGGGAAAATATATTCTCAGGTCTTGCTAGGATTGCTAACCACCTGGTGGTCCCTGAAGTAACAGGTGATCTCCAAATCTCCCCTCAGGAGAATTGCTGCTTTGCATGGAGGGCTTCATGACAGCTGAAATTAATGCTTCCTTCTTTTGCTCAGGATACTGCACACCCAAAAATGAAACAAACTTATTTAACAAGCATCTCCTTTGATTACCTATGCCATGTACACTGTAAACATGTGACTTCTGGGGGCATGGCAGGGAAGCATGGTCAGCTGGCACCATTTCCAGTGTTACTCAAAGCCTGAATAATATTTCAAGAGTTACTCCATGGTCAAAAGGTTGAAAAAGACTTCGTCAAGAGTAGTTTATTAAAGACCATTAAACTTTTTAACACGTTTGCTTCTATTTGAAGGGCAGTTAATTAAACCACAGTTAGGTTTCAGTATTAGGTCCTTTAGTTATAAAAACACAAAAACAGAAACAGGAGGAAAACACAATCTGTGATGAGGGCAGGTTAGGTTATTTTGAAAGAAAAAGTCTGGGGGTGGGCAGTTACATAAAAGCATGTCAGTCTGTTCAGACAGGTTGCAGTGCAGGTACTTAGAAGTATACAATAGCAAACGTTATTCCGATCTTCAAAAAAGGGAGGAAGAATGACCTGGGAAACTACAGACCAGTGAGTCTAACCTCTGTTGTGGGTAAGATAATGGAGCAGATATTAAAGAGAGTGATCTGCAAACATCTGGAAGATAATTTGGTGATCCAAGGAAGTCAGCATGGATTTGGCTCCAACAGGTCCTGTCAGACCAACCTGGTTTCCTTTTTTTGACCAAGTAACAGGTTTGCTGGATTGTGGAAATTCGGTTGATGTCGTTTACTTGGATTTTAGTAAAGCTTTTGATAAGGTTCCCCATGATGTTCTGATGGATAAATTGAAGGACTGCAATCTGGATTTTCAGATAGTTAGGTGGATAGGAAATTGGTTAGAGAACCGCACTCAAAGAGTTGTTGTCAATGGTGTTTCATCAGACTGGAGGGAGGTGAGTAGCGGGGTACCTCAGGGCTCGGTGCTCGGCCTCAGGGCTCGGTGCTTTCTAACATATTTATTAATGATCTAGATGAGGGGGTTGAAGGACTACTCATCAAGTTTGCAGATGACACCAAATTGGCAGGACTGGCAAATACTCCAGAAAGAGATCTGAACACAACGAGATCTGAACACAATGGGAAAATGGGAAAATGAGAACAAGATGCAATTTAATAAAAATAAGTGTAAAGTTCTGCATCTGGGTCAGAAAAATGAAAAGCATGCCTACTGGATGGGGGATACGCTTCTAGGTGTGTGTGAACGAGACCTTGGGGTACTTGTGGATTGTAAACTAAACATGAGCAGGCAGTGTGATGCAGCGGTTAAAAAGGTGAATGCCATTTTGGGCTGTATCAACAGGGGCATCACATCAAAATCACAAGATGTTATAGTTCCATTGTATACGGCACTGGTCAGACCACACCTGGAGTACTGTGTGCAGTTCTCACTTTAAGAATATAGGTTGAGGAACTTGGGAATGTTCAGCCTGGAGAAAAGGCGGTTGAGAGGGGACATGATAGCCCTCTTTAAGTATTTGAAAGGTTGTCATTTGGAGGAGGGCAGGATGCTGTTCCCATTGGCTGCAGAGGAAAGGACACACAGTAATGGGTTTAAACTACAAGTACAATGATATAGGCTAGATATCAGGAAAAAAAAATTCACAGTCAGAGTAGTTCAGCAGTGGAATAGTTGAGCAGGGGGTTGGACTAGATGGCCTGCATGGCCCCTTCCAACTCTATGATTCTATGATTCTACAATACCTTCCCAATGCTGTTAAGAGTTTGACCTGGGATGATTATGAGCTACAGAGAGGGTCACAGCAATGAAGATGAGTGGGGAGGGGAAGACTGTGTGTTTCCTCCAAGAAGTGTGGAAGACTGCTCCACAGCCACCATTCACCACTTGGACCACTGACTATAGGGGTGCAATGAAGAAGCCTCACAAGGTACTCTGCCTTGAAGCTGTTGTTGAGGTGCTTCATGCAAATGTGCAAGTAGGTGCTGGCATTGGGAGGGGGTCTACAGCTCAGGCAATCCCTCCTTTGGCTGTTGTTGCTAAGGTTCAGCACCAGGAGGAGAAGCTGCCTGTCTTTTGGGGTGAGCTTTGGGAAGGAGAGTGCTTTGGTTCTGGAGCTCACCACAGGAACTAATAGACTTTTCAAGGGGCTGGTGGAAAGGCTTGATGCTGTCAGAATCCACAGGTTACTGCCAGGATTTACTATGCCTGATCTTTGTATAACTGTCATAATTTAATGCTTAGCCTTTCTGTAACCATTTTGTCTGTCTGCATTTTAGCCGTAGCCTATCTGCTACCCAGCTATCCATGTATTAGTGTAACTACTGTTATCATTGAAGTAGTAACACTGGGTGCTCCAGGATCAGTACGAGGCATAATAAAATCAGAGTCCAGTAGCACCTTTAAGACCAACGAAGATTTATTCAAGGCGTGAACTTTCGAGTGCAAGCATGTTATCAGCTGTTGGACGCTTTCCCGGATGGCATCTGGACTGTCTATTTTGATTGTAACTGTGAGAATATGATTTGGGTGGGAAAGATGGAGGGGTTAAGAACTGCGTTTTGAACTGGCACCTCAGATCTGGCTTTGTTTTCATCCTGGATAGAACTGTTGAATTAAACTCTTTATTTTCAAAGAAGCTGTTGTGATTCAAGTCTGTCATCCTGACAGTAAGCCAGATCTACCCTTACTCCTACCCTTGGGCCTGCTAGCCATGTCAGACCACAAGGGCGAGTGCACACCGGATCAAGGTGATGATGCCGCGGGTCCCAAGCCGGGACCAAGGGACCGATCCAGCTGAACCAATTGCACCGGCCAGCAGAGCTGGTGAGGCACCTCCACAACGGCCACCGGGAGGAACCCCGATGCAGCCAGTGTGTCAAAGGCAGGCAGACTCACAGCAAGGCTTCTGGTTTAATAGAAAGCTTTAATTGGAAGTCGTTCTGATCACTCTAACATCTGAAGTCAAGACAGTTTGATATAGGAAAAGCAAGCAGTTATCAATACAATTCTCCCACCCAAAATGTCCCCAGTTCCCAGGGAGGAATATTCCACCCACACCAGGTGACATCCCGGGCTTCCTGTCAGACCGTCCCTGGCTCCAGGGGCCTTGGTCGAATTGTCGCCTCTCTTTGTAGATAAGATGTTCACAGGAGCATTTGCAACAAAGTGTCACAGCAGGGGAGAATGCAGTGTGAAAATGCTCAGGGCCATCAAAGGGGAGCAGAGGTTCAAAGAGTTGCTACAGAGTCATAAAGCAAAAGAGGGTACGCACACACAAAGATGGAGTCAACCTGAACCAACCATGGCAGAGAGCAGGGGGCTGATCCTGACAAAGGGGTTCAGTTGAGCGTGTTGTTCTTTGAGGATCATTGCTTGGGAATGGCTCGAGTCATGAGGACCCCAAATTGGCATGTGCGTTTTGTGGCTCCCCACATTATGGAGCAGCGAAGCAGACGCACCGCTTCCCGGTACGATGAGCCGGTCACATGGGGATGGAAGTATGGAGCCCCAGACATAAAGACTATGGCCACTTTGGAAACCATGGAGCTCTGGAATCGAATGGCCGGGATGGAGAACTGGCTGGTCACTCTGGTTGACACCCAAGATGTGGACATTCAACGGGGTGTGCATTTTTTCCAGGCTGAAATGGGCCATCCAGTGCTGCAGCCAGAAGAAGTGAGGCCACCGGCAATTGAAGCTCTCCGTCCTGACCACCAGCAGCAAACAGCGGCTCCCCAAGAGCAGCCCATGGAACCTGCAGTTCCTGCTCAACCGGCGGGACCTGCCGCACTTGTTTTGATGGGGACCCCAAAGCTTTTGCCTCCTTCCTGATCCAGCTCCAGGGATACATGATGGATTATGGGAAAACTTTTCCCATGTGGACCGTGTGCGGTTTGCTGGAGACTACCTGGGCGGCGAGGCAGCTAAATGGTTCGTGAGCCTGTATTCCTATGCTGCTCCTGAGACCCAGAATTTTGACCTGGTTCTGAGGGCTTTCCGTGAGTGCTTTGAGGACCCTCTGGAAGCAGAGGCCACGAAGGAGCTGAAACACCTGAAGCAAGGCTCGATGACGGTGTCACAGTATGCCCGGGAATTTGGCAAGCTAGTGGTCCAAGCGGATGTGGAGGCCAGGGGCATTTGCTGGCTGAATGTCCTTCCAACCAGCCACGGCAGTGAATGAGAAATCCCTGGTGAAATCTGCGGGAAAATCTGCCAGCCCAGCGGTCAAGAAAGGAACACCTGGAAAGAAGACCATGCGCACCCTACTTACTCCGTGCTTGAACCCATGGAAAGCTGCTCATTAGCTAGCAGGATGGATGATGAAGAGGAACCTAGAAGACCACCGGGACACAGGGCAGACTTGTTGTGAGGCAGCCCCACCGGCAGGTCAGAGACAGGAGTAGGTGCTCGGTAAGTCCCATTCCCCTTCTACTCATCCCAGTGACTTTATTGGATCCCACCACGGGGAAGTGTGTGAGGGTGCAGGGTATCTTGGACTGTGGGTGTACTTGGACTATTATTAACCCAAGCTTAGTGGAAGCCCTGGGAGCGGGGGTAGAACCCTTGCAGAAAGTCCTCCACTTTGCACAAATGGACGTTATTTTTTCCAAGGGGGGGAAGCTGTTTCCCATACTCTTCCCTTGAATTTGGATACAGCTGAACTTTGGGAATGTATCCAACTGATAGAGGCTCCTAAAATAGCATTCCCCGTTGTACTGGGCTTGGACTGGTTGTATAAAAATGACCCCAGTATCAAATGGCGGTCCAGTCCTGACGTTTACAGACCCTGGTTGTCAGTACCAATGTAGACAGGCTGCCCCGGCTGCCGCCTCGGGGGAGCAGCAGGAATTTGCCACACTGAGCCGAGATGCGGTGCCCGGGTTGCCAAAAGATTATTGGGACTTGGCTGATATGTTTGAGGAAAAAGAATGTGATCAGTTGCCCCCTTATAGAAAAACCGACTGTGCCATTGAACTTAAACCAGGCGAGCTGCTGTCAAAATCCAAGTTGTATTCTATGAGCCCCCGGGAGATGGCAGAACTGCGTGCCTTTTGGACAAGAATGGGAACCCCCTTAAACACGTCAGCAACTGCAAATCTTCCTGGGGTTCGCCAATTTCTATTGTTCGTTAATCCTGAACTTTGCCAAGGTTGCTCTGCCCCTTACAGACTTGTTGAAAACGAAAGGGGGAGGGGGGTTTGAAAGCATTGAAACCCAGTGCAGCGTTCCCTTGGACACCAAAGTGTCAAACAGCCTTTGAAACCTTAAAGTCTTTATTCACCACAGAACCAATTTTTAAGCATGCTGACCCTCAAAAGAGCTTTGTGTTCCAAGATGATTCAAGTGATGTGGTGATGGGGGCCGTGATCCTCCAGAAGGGAGAGGATGGACAATTATACCCGCTAGCGTACATTTCCAAAAGATTCTCCAGGGCTGAAATGAATTGGCCTATTTGGGAAAAAGAGGCCACTGCTGTGAAATTGGCATTGTCTACCTGGAGACACTGGTTAGAGGGTTCTCCTATCCCCTTTGAGGTGTGTACCGATCATAAGTTACAAGCCATGCGGCAGCCCCGCTCACTTTCTGCAAAACAAATACGTTGGTCTGAGTTCTTCTCCTGATTCGAATTCACCCTTTGCCATTTGCCTGACAAACTTAATTTTCTGGCATACGCTCTGTCGCGCTTGCCACAGTACGACAGTAAAAAGAAGCCATTGGTGGACTCTATGTTTAGCACCGCCCAATTGGGCTTGGCAGCGGTGACTCACAGCAAGGCGGGTAGTGGCCCTCTGGGTGACACCCAGAAAGATGTCATCCAGGATCCTGAGTTTCCACGCCTTCAAGAAACCCTGCAGGTGCGAGAGGGGGTATTTTGCAAAGGTGACAAAATTTATGTGCCAGCTGCGGCCAGGAGAGACATTTTAAAACTTTGCCATGATTCCAAAGCAGCAGGGCATTTGGGGTTTTTCGAGACCCTCCATCTGACCCGTAGACATTACTGGTGGTCATCTATGAGGCCGGATGTCGAGAAATATATACGAGGCTGTCCAGGATGTTTAACTGCTAAACGGGCTGAGGGCAAACAAAAAGGGCTATTACACCCACTACCCACCCCCTCTGCTCCATGGAAAGAAAAAACTATGGACTTCATCACAGACTTGCCCCCCAGCCAGGGAAAGATTGTTGTATGGGTGGTGGTGGATGCGTTTTCTAAACAAGCCCATTTCATTCCTTATGCTGGGTTGCCCACTGCTTCCAAACTGGCTTCCTTGTTTGTAACCCACGTTTATAAACTGTACAGATTACTGGATAGATGCTTATCAGATTGTGGCACACAATTCGTTGCCAAGTTCTGGCAGGAGCTCCTTAAGACTTTGGGGGTGGAGCAGGCACTAACCTCGGGCTACCACCCTGAATCCAATGGGCAGACCGAGAGGGTGAACCAGATTCTGGAACAGTACTTGTGATGCTTCATTAATTATCAACAGTCTTTACTACCCCTGGGAGAATTTGCTTATAATAATGGGGTCCACTCCTCCACTGGGCTGTCTACCTTTAAGATGGTGTATGGAACAGACTTGCAAGCAGTACCCACCTGGGCTCCGAAGGATGATAGTCCTAAGGATCTGAAAGTGTGGGCTAGCAACATTGCTGCAGCCTGGCCAACCATTGTGAGCACACTGGAAGCTGCTAAAAGAGACTATAAGCAACAGGCTGATAAAAAGCAGGCTGATGCCCCTAGCTGGAAAGGGGGTGATCAAACCTATCTGTTTACAAAGAACTTGTGATGTCAACAACTTTTCAAAAAAAAACTGGGACCTAAATACATGGGGCCTTTCAAAGTATCACAGAATCAGAGTTGAAAGGTGCCATACAGGTCATCTAGTCCAACCCCCTCCCTGCTCAACACAGGATCAGCCCAAAGCATCCTAAAGCATCCAAGAAAAGTGTGTATCCAACCTTTACTTGTTGGAGTGAGCCAGTGAGTCATAAATCCCATGTCATAAATGCTGTGACTGTAGAATTGCAGTTACCAAAAACTTATAAACATATTCATCCTGTGTTTCATTCCAGCCTGCTCAAGAAAGCCCCTCCTCCTGATGAATGGCATCCTGCTTCTGCAGCACCCATCCCTGTCTTTGTGGATAGACACTCATTATGAAGTCAAGCAAATTTTAGATTCCAGATGGCATCAAGGCAAACTACAGTATTTGGTGGACTGGAAAGAATTCCCTATGGGGGACAAGGAATGGGTGGATGCTGGTAATGTGCGGGCACCCAAGCTTGTACGTGAATTCCATGCTTCATGCCCACACAAACCGGCCCTGACCAGTGGAGGTTGATAACAGAGAATGTTTTTGGAGGAGCGGAATGTCACAATCCACAGATTACTGCCATGATTTACTATGCCTGATCTTTGTATAACTATCACGATTTAATGCTTAGCCTTTCTGTAACCATTTTGTCTGTCTGCATTTTAGCCGTGACTTGTCTGCTACCCAACTACCCATGTATTAGTGTAACCACTGTTATCATTGAAGTAGTAACACTGGGCGCTTCAAGGCCAGTACGAGGCATGTTATCAGTTGTTTGACGCTTTTCTGGGTGGTACCTGGACTGACTGTCTATTTTGACTGTAACTGTGAGAATATGATTTGGGCGGGAAGTTGGAGTGGTTAAGAACTGCGTTTTGAACTGGCACCTCAGATCTGGCTTTGTTTTCGTCCTGGATAGAACTGCTGAATTAAACTCTTTATTTTCAAAGACGCTGTTTTGATTCAAGTCTGTCATCCTGACAGATGCCCCACCCACTGCTCCAGTTCCTTCAGGGTCCAGCAGGCCTTCTGAGGAGGAACAGGAAGAGAGACCAGAAGTGGTGCAAGAGGAAGAATTGGAAGTGCACCCAAGATACTGCCATCTCATCCCCTTTCTCTCCCCTCCCCCACTCACGACACAATGCGTCTGCTCTGAGTTCCTCACAGGTGGCTGCTCCATGGGTGCTACCAGCTGTTGGTCAGAATGAGTACCCGTACACCTCCAAAGTCTGAAAGCATTTTTAGCCAACAATCCATGCATTCAACAGGGCAAGCTGTGTAGGGCCCAGATCAGTCACGGGAGAGGCCATCATCGCATGATGACAGATTTTCAGAACCATCTTGAAGAGGCACCACCAGGTGGTGCTTTTTCAGGGGGAGAGACAGGCTACTATGGGGGTGCCAGAGGTCACCCCCAGCCAAGTCAGGGCTGTCAAACTTTGACCTGCCCCCCAGGTTCTCCCTGAACATCCAACAGGGACACCAAGCATTTCCGACAGATACTAGGTGACGGTATTATTGGATGCAGGGGGAGGGGGGAAAGCTGCAGTAAATCACTTGACATCTCTCTTTGCTAATGGCTGTAGATGGGTCCCCCTTCTCTATGGTACCAGCTCCGTCCACAGCCCTGGTGGCACCGGTGGTCCACGCACCACCCACCCCGATGCCAGCCCTGGTGGCTGCCCCCCAGTTTGGAACAGTAGCAGGGTGCGTGTTCCATGCCTGCTTCGATGACTCCATTGAAAAACTGGACTATTTCCTCCTACAGGTGGATGGCTTCGTAACAGACTGGGGACATCCTTCACCTTGGAAGCCAACACTGAGCACACGTTGGGTAACAACCTGGAAGGTAAGGTGGTGGAGTGGTGGGTAGACAAGAACATGGTCCAGGCTCCAGAAGCAACCAGCTTAGTCCACTTTCGAGAGGCACTCGCAGCGCACTTCCAAGATCCATTCCGTGAGATGAAATCCAGAGAGAGCTTAAGACGTCTGAAGCAGAGGGGGTGTCCCGTGGCCGAGTACATCGGGGACTTGTGCTCCATTTGGGAATCTGCGTAACCTGAACAAGGAATAGAAGATCGAAGCCTTCAAAAGGGGACTTGATCATACTCTGATTGAAGGCATCTTCAATCACAGGGCTCCTATAGATGAGAACCTAGATGCCTGGATTGTGAGAGCGGGATGAGTCGAGGCTGAACAAATGGACTATAAACTCTGGAAATAACAAATAGTTCCCGGCATGAGTGGTAAGCCGAGATGAGGGGGGGCGAAGAAGATCCCTCCCCACACCACAGCCATGGAGAGGGACCGGTGTCGCCAACTGGGACTCTGTCTAGAGTGTGGAGAATAGGGGCACTTTGCAGCTGAGTGTCCCTGTTGCCTGCCATGGAGGAACTTCGGACGGCCAGCCTGTTCCCCTCAAACCCAAGTCAAGGTCCCCTTGGAGAAGTCCAGAGCTTCCCGGCAGCAGGGAAGTCCCATGGGATGTTTACCCCCTGTGCAGTCTGGAGGAGCAGAGTGAAGAGAGCGAAGAGGACAGGCAGCCGAACAGCCCACCCCAAGTGAGTGAACCACCCTGACCGACTCCAGGAAACGACGACAGCCTGCCCAGCCAGGTGCCCTATGGTGGGTACCCCAGCTCCTCCACACCACATTCTACCTCCCATCCTCCTCCCCGCAAAGTTCTTGAACGAGGAGGGTCACAAATAGAAGTACAAGTGTGTATCCCCCTTCTCTATGGTAGAATCCCCTCATTCCAACATTTTCCTCCAGAAGTCTGTCCCTGGTATGTGCCTCCATAATGACGGGATAATGAGCAGGACTATCTTGCCCTTATTGTACAGGGCTGCCAGAGTTCTTGTGAAGGTAGAAATGTCCCTCACTTCCAGGAGAACTGTGTAGTTAATGTCCAACATTTGGATGGCATGGCAATCACACAATGCACATATTTTGCTAACTGTACACTGGTGGGAAACAGGCGATGTTCGGGGGCGGGTCAGCAACCAGTGCTAGGCAGAGTCAGGGCCGCCAGACTGTCTTATCACCAAGTTCTACTCCACGTCAACTCCTTTGATGTTTGGCACATGGCTGATAACACAGCCACCATCAGGAGACAGATATATGGGTAGGCAGGGATCTCACCATACGCTTCTTGATGACTGATGGTGGCTTCAACATGAAGTTGGTGGCCAAGGATTTGGGTTTCATGCACATTTCCCGTGTAGCCCACCTTATCTACCTCCTGACTAAGGATGTCTTGGGTCTGGGTACTGTACAGAAGTCCACTTTGGATGCCAAGATCTGAGTTCAGCTGGCACATCACGGATGATTTCTCTCTCAGCTTGAGAGACACCCATCTATTGAGTGAGCAGCAGACACTGATAGGCATGCCAGAGCACCAGCTGATTAGTGATGTTGTAACTTGCTGGAACTCCGCCTGTGCCATGATCAAGCACTTGATGGACCAAAGGATAGCCCTGACTGCCCTAATCTCTGAGACCAGGTTCATTTGGGCTGAGAGTTGGCTCAATGACAAGAAGTGGTTAACCGTCTCTCTTAAGCCTTTTAAGAATTTCACAGACGTGCTCTCATCTGACATGTCAAGTCTGGCTCTGGTCATCCCATGACCCATATGGCTTGTGAGTACTTGGCCTCTTTTCTGGAGCCAGCTGCAGGATGTATAGATTTGGTTCCAGCAGTGCATATGCTAACAAGAAGGATGCAAGCTGGACTTGAGCTTTCATACAGCAAAGGTTGGCAAGCATGTGTGACCCCTGCATCAAGGGCAGGACTGCCAGTGGGCTGATGAGCTCAAACACTGGCAAGATGTGCTCTCCCTGAGACTTGAGCACCTACAAGCCAAGAGGGGCACATTGCTACCAGCTGAGAAAGAGTTTGGGCAAGAACAGCTCCACTGATGTTCATCTCCCACCAGGCAGCACACGCACATTCCCTGTGCCAGTGAGCTATGAGCCAGTGAGATGGCAGTCATCAGGATGTTCAGCTAATCTGGGAACATTAGGGACAGGACACAGCAGATATGAAGGAGATAGCTTACTTTTCAGAGCCCTATGAGTCACAGACTACCTCTCCACTGAGGCTGGAAAGGAAGTGGTGTGACCAGACCAGAGCTCCTTTCATGCCTTCCAATGAATGTGCAGATTGTGGAGTCTTTTTCTCATGCAGGCAGCACTGTCTGTGCATTGCTCACTCCTGCTTCCTGTTAAGAGTTGAGCAGATGACATTCCTGAATTGCTGCTGGGCACTGTACTGTTCGGCTGATGTTGGAGCTTTACTGATCTGCTCTTCACAGGCTCTGCTGTCCTTGTGAGTCCCCTCCACCTTGCTGAGATTGTGAGTGCCTACAGAATTGGACTGCCTGAACCAATCATTCTGACACTTGGGGGTTCTTTTGAGGAGAGGCTCCAGCACAGATGCTGCAAATTTGGCACCTCTACCTCAACCCCCACCACTGAATAGACAGGCTAAATTTATCACTGACTGTAATGGCTCCATAGGATATAATGGAGCCAAATCAATTTGAGAATCCTGAATCTTGCCGAAACTGAATCCCTATACCAATACTGAAATTCGATGATTCAGCATATACCAAATAGATTTAGAAGAAGTGGTTCTTATATGTTGCTTTTCTCTACCTGAAGGAGGCTCAAAGTGGCTTACAGTCGCCTTCCCTTTCCTCTCCCCACAACAGATACCCTGTGAGGTGGGTGAGGCTGAGAGAGCCTGATATCACTGCTCGGTCAGAACAGTTTTATCAGCACTGTGGCATGCCAAGGTCACCCAAGCTGGCTGCACATGGGAGAGTGCAGAATCAAACCCAGCTCGCCAGATTAGAAGTCCACACTCATAACCACTACACCAAACTGGCCACCAAATCAACCTGAGTCCAAAAAAGGCTTTTTATTTTTGCACATCTCTAGTTCATAGGAACTGTATGACTCAAGGGACTAATACAGGGGGATGCCAATTATTCCCTGGAAGATCACCTGAGATCACACTACAGAACTACCAAAGTTCAGCTTACTAGATCAGCTAGCATAGAATTTCACTGGCTAGAGAATATTTTATTTGCTTGCTGAAAATCAAAAGACAAGGGAAGCTCTCCACAGTATCAGACAGAAGACTTTTTCCTAGCCCTGAACCTTGAGTCTTTGCACTGGCAGTAGCTGAACCTTCTGCAAGTATGTGCATATCAAGCCACTAACCCTTGCAAACACAGAGAAGCACAAAACAGAAATCAAGGGATTTGTTCCACTTTGAGACAAAAATAGACACTGTTGTTTCTTGATCTTACCCACTTCCTCATCTATAACTAGAATTAATGGACCTGTACCAACAGATGGCAAGAAAATAGGTAAAAACTCACAACATAGCACCTTTTAAAAAAACTGGTCAATGTGAAAAATCCAAACCCTGATCAAATGCAAGGTCCTATAAATTCATGTCAGGTTATCTGATCATTTTCATTTTGTGTTCAAAAGAAATGCAATGCAAACACGAAATAAATGCAAAAAACAAACAAACAGATTCACAGCCCAGTTTTAGATTATATCCACATAGGAATAATTTATTTAACATTGAAGCTGACAGGTGCCATCTGAATGACATGAAGCCCATTGCCAGCAACAGACTAAGCATGATTATCCTCTTGGAATTTACATGTGAAGGCAAGACAAAGATGGAAAATTATTTTTTTTAAACAGAATGGAACATTCATAGAAACTGAAAAGCCTTTTAATAAAATTTGCTTCAGGGTTATTACCCAAAATGATGCACATATCCTATCCATTAAAGTCACTTTTTACCCTTGTAGATCACTATGATTAGCTCTGTCTTGACTGATCATATTTTGGGTGTTCTCACTTCTGTCACTGTAAGAAAGGTGACCTCCCGTGTTATTTTCCAGTTCTGCTGTAATGGGTTTGATGGATTCCTGTAAAGGCTGACCATTAAACTGCTCTTCCGTTTGAGCAGACTCCTTGATTTCATACTCCAAGTCCTCCACCTCCTGCTCTGTCCTTCCCACTTCCGTTTTACCTTCTCCAGCTTCTTTCTTCTTGGCTTTGAACACCTCCACTCCCATCATCCTGAGGTAGTGCAGCCTCTCGTTTTTGGGCACAAACGCACAAATGGAAGTCTTGCCAAGCCAGCCACAAAGCACAATTGAACACTGAAGGGTTTCTGGCTGACTACAAACATACAGGTTGTTAGCCATTTAGGGGTGTCAACAATTTTAGCATGCAATGATTGCCAATGAAGCACCAACTTATGCCTCTGCCATTGTGGTTTTGTACACTGCAAAAATTCTGCTATGCAGATGATCTCAGATTAAAACCTCAGTTTAAGTTGAGGGTAAAAAATCCTAAAACACAAAGCTGTTGGATGATCTTGGATCGGAATGAAGGCAATGAATGAACCAAGCTCAATAGAAACATGATTGTTTTACTAGGTTCAAGTGGGTAGCCATGTTGGTCTGAAGCAGCAGTACAAATTTAGAGTTCAGTGATACCTTTAAGACCAACACATTTTTATTCGAGGTATGAGCTTTCATGTTCACACACATGGAAGCTCATACCTTGAATAAAAATGGTTTTGGTCTTAAAAGTGTTACTGGACTATAAATTTGTCGTATTTCATTAGACAACTCTACAAGATCCTGATACTGCTATATGGATCCTTTTCAGGAGGCCCAACATCTGGAAAGGGTGCAGTCAACTTTTCTAAGGAAGATCATCCAGCTCCCCAAATGCATTTCAAATGCTAGAGTGAAATTGGAAACAGGTATAGAAAGTGTGGAAGATAAGATCTATACATTATCGATCCTCTATTGGCTGAAGCTAACCTACGACCCAAAGCAATTGTCTGCTTTGATCTTAAGAGACAATTTTCAATCAATTTGGCTAAAAACTGTGAAGTGCAAACTATCACAGCTTGGCTTTATGGAACAACAGCTAGCCAACTTACACCAAGATCAAGCTAAATCCATAATTAAACAAAGGGCCAAGGACATTAGTCGGCAAAGTGATCTAGCCAAAACATCAGAGTTTCTGTGTCCAGATAGGATCCGATACAAGCTTGTTCCAGCCCCATATCTGTCCAACCTAGAACTTAACACCCATAGAAGGGCCTTCGCCCAAGCGAGATGCTCAGCTCTACCTAAGGCTGTGTTGGAGGGGCGTTACAAAAAAACAGCCCCTTGCTCAGCGACTCTGTCCTTGTGCCAGTGGATGGATAGAGTCAGACAAACATGTGCTTCTGTTCTGCCCCATTTATGATACCATCAGATGTAACTTTATTCAGCCAATTTTGAACACCTACCCAAGATCTTCCCCAAAGAAGAAAATCAAGGTGCTGCTTCAGGACGAAGACAGGCAAATAACTCTCTGCACAGCTAAATTTTGCACTGCCACCATGAAATTGTGTACTATGTATGTGGATCAGAAAGTTTCTCTCTGATCCAATTGGTCACTGGCAACTTAAACTATGTCTTAAATATTGAATGTAACATCTTAAAGTTTTTATGTTGTCAGATCTTTTAAAAATTTTATAGTACTATTACTGTTTTTTCTCTTTTAAAATTGTCTTAGTTTTTAATTGCTTGTATTTTAATTTTGGCCTGAATGACTGTAAATAAATATTGATTGATTGATTTGGTGATTAAAGAGCTAAGATTACTATCCCCCCAAATTTACTTTGAATTACTACTGATTTTAACAGGAGAGGATTCAAGTGGATTGACTCCCTGTGTGGAAAAGCCCGGAGACTGGGAACTGCCCTGACCACATCAGGCATGCCATTCCACAAGGCGGGGGCCACAACAGAGAAGGCCTATATTGGTACCTGCAGCTAGCCCTGCTCAGGTAAGCAAAGTTGTCAGACCACAGCACAGGGAGAAATGGTCTCACAGGTTTGAGAGCCCAAGGCCAGGAAGGGCTTTGTATGTGATAGCCAATACTTTAACTTAAGCCTGTTAACTGATGGGCAGCCAGTAGACTGATGATGGAAGTAATATGCTTTCTCCATCTGGCTCTCCATAATGACTGGACTATGGAATTCTGCAGTAACTGAAGTTTGCCAATTGAATTTGAGGGAAGACCCAAATAAGCAGGACTCCAAACTGGTGCTTCACAAGTATTTTAGGGAGTAATAGATCAATCTTTTGTGCGATTCTTCTGAGCAGAAGAGCTGTTCAAGTTTTAAATACACAATGCAACTTCATATATTGAGATTTACTTACTTGGGATCTGGTTCATATTTCAGCACTAAGCTCCCCATAGCTGCAAGGAAGAAGGAACGAAAACATTACAATGCATCTGCAAAATACAATTCTTAATGATTTTACTCCAACAATCCTGGCATTCATCTAATCATTACAGTGAAATTTTGAATATCCTTAATACTGGGTTTCTAAAAATGAGCTGCTTGAAAGAGCTTCTTGGAATCTATATCTAAAAACTCTCGTTTCATTATCCCACAACAGGTTTGACAGCAGTTATAAAATGACTAGCGGAAGCTGCTTAACAGTGGGCTAGAATCCGGCAACCCTCCCCCTCATGTGAGCATTGGCAATGGTGTTCATACTCTGTAGGTGGGTGGTGATGGCTGGCAGTGGGCAGACTCGTTTTAAAGTAGGAATGGGTACGCCGGTCCCATACCCTGGTGGTGGTGGGGGGTTAGTATTGTGATGCCCGCTCTAGTATTGTGATGCCCGAGCATTGGCAATGGTGTTCATACTCTGTAGGTGGGTGGTGATGGCTGGCAGTGGGCAGACTCGTTTTAAAGTAGGGATGGGTACGCCGGTCCCATACCCTGGTGGGGGGGGGGTTAGTATTGTGATCCGGGTTGGTCCCTAGGGGCCAACCCTAAAAGCGGGTTGGTCCCTATCAGCCTACCCCCTGCCCTCACCATGGGTGTGCGAGGAGTGTTGCCAATGCTAGGGGGGGTGAGGATGGGACAGGAAGATTGTAGGCTATCTTTACATGGGGCATGTCTGCATTGGCCCCCTGCCTTGGCTAATATAAAAGAAATGGTTGCCACACACACCGTCATGGCCATAGTCTCATAGGCTATGCATAGGAGTGCCTCTGCGTTCCTATCCATATGATCCTGAAGGCTTCCCTCCCTGTCTTCAGACACCAGGCCCGGGAAGTAGAGCAATAACAGACCCAGCAACCGTTGGGACTTGTAACACCTCCTCTGCATAATCATGCAAGCTGCACAATTTCTTTAAGGAGGAGGGAAATTGTTGGCCTGTGGCTTCTTCCACTCTGCCCTCATCTTTTTTTTCAAAGAGGGGGAGTGGATACAACTTAGGAGAGATCTCAACCGTAGGAAAGAACTCCTCATATCCAAGGGCTACCTTGCTCTTTTTTGTAGGGACATCCTGAGGATCAAACCCCTCACACTGCTTTAAATTGACAGCTGCCATCACCCTAACAAGCAGTGGGTGGTAATCCTCCTGGTTAAAAAACCTTAGCTCCAGAATCTGTCCACAGGCTCCTTGTCTGAAAGAAATTTGCCCTCTTCCCTTGTTTGTTCCACTGGTTCTGAATCAGAAAAGTCAATCAATATTTAGAGGGGAATCCCTTTTTCTAGCTGCCTTGGTGGGCCAGTTAGTATGCTTCAACACTAGGATCATCAGTGTATGAGTATCTATCAGCACCCAATGAAGAATGATGAGGGGACTGGCCTCTATCAGAGAGAACCCTCCTACGTGACAAGGGGAGACCATTTCCTCCCTCATGGTTATTCTTATGGTAAGTAATAAATCCAGATTGATGGGTCTGATTCACTGCTATGACCCGACTAATCAATATCACACATCCAATCACGGGTTTCCTCATCTCTAGGGCAATGTACTGGCAGAGCCATTTCTGCGGAGCCCATCAAATGGCTGCCAGGATGAACCAGCCTTATAACTGCAGCCACATGTGGCCCGTGGCCACAACTGACACTGAAGGTGTTAACTGACTGCCTGTTTGGGTCTGTGCAGGCTGTCTTTGCCTTGGTTGGAGCAGCCCCATCCAGGGCTACACTCATCAGGCCCATTGCCTCTCACTTACAGACCAAGACCAGTTCTCTAAACAGTGAATGCACCGTTTTTTGGATCGTATGCTATAGCCGCAGATGTGATCCGGCCTATGACCGGAAACAAAATGGCTATCACGGGGAAAAAGATTTTGCAATGCGAACCACCAATCATCTCAAAAAAAGGAAAAAATGCCCTACGCACCCTCAGTGGGAAAGAGAGAGACAGGAGGTAAAGGAGAAGATGAAACAGACAGAAATAGAGAGAAATTAGGTAAGAAAAAAGAAATAAAGAACTAATTTGTTCGAAAACACCTCAGAAAACACACTATGCTGCCTTCCCTGACTAGAAGCAGGAGAGACTGGGGAGGATCACAGTGGGTATTTCAGGAAGAGGAGGGACGGTTACCTTCTTTGAGCTCCTGCCTCCCAGAGATGGGGATGAGAAAATCCATCTTGTCTTCCAATTTGGAGATTTGAGTTCAGCCAAGTCGATTTGGTGCCATTAAAGTCAATGGGAAATTTTGCCTTTTCGCCTGTTCCGTGGTCTGGGGGGTGGGGTGAGGGTTTGAGGTAGAGGCACCAAATTTGGAGCATAATGGTGGGAGTATCTGCTAAAAAGAACCCCCAAGTTTCAAAAAGATTGGACCAGGAAATTCAATTATACGGCCCTTCCCAGCCAATCTCCGCCATTTCCTATGGTGAGGAAAAGATTCTCTGTTTTTGTCTTTTTTTCTCCATCGGAAACCATCTTTGGATCCAAATTGGATCCCCTAATTCAATCTTTTTGAAACTTGGGGGAGGGGGGGATTTTGAGGGGTGGCTTCCACAGCTGAAAATTTGGTACCTCTACTTCATTCCTCCCAAGACCATGGAACAGACAAAAAGGCAAAATTTCCCACTGACTTTAATGGCTGCAAAAACTGTAATAGAACAGCCAAATTGCATCCAAAACACAATTTGCTTCTGATTGTTTAAAGTGCAGGGATGAGCGATTTAGCTTGGATACACCTGAAAAATCTCCGAATCAGCATTGATTCAGATACTTTTCAGCTTATTCAAAATGAGTCACCTATCCCTATTCCCCAGTTCTAAATGCGAGGCAAATGCTACCTTATTGTTTGTGGGACAGGCAGCAGGGAAGGCTGCAGATGAAGCTTCAACTACCTGATAAAACAAGGCCTGTGTAGCATCTCAGGCACAATCAGCTCAAGCAGCCAATACTCACCCATTTCTTTGACTTGACTTTGAATCTCATTACTGAGTTTATTTAAGAATGGGTTTTCTTCTGTTAGCAACACTTTAACATCTTCCAAGCTGATGATAACAATCCTTGCATTAATAAAAGGGTATAACGTATATATTCCCTGGAAATGAAACACAGAAAGTTTTAAATGGCTGTCCTTGCTTCCCAGAGTTGGCAATTTGACCATACCAAAAACCCCACAATTTTTTTGTCTTTTTTTTAAATTAATGTATTCCAGTACTGTTCATTTTTACTCAGGCATCCTCTGAGGAGCTCATTATTCTCATCCTCAATATTATTCCCCTCCCCCATGAAGTAAGATCAAGAAGAGACAACAATGGTTCAAGTCATTCACTGAGTTTCACAGCTCCTTAGGGGACTCTTACATAATGTTTTCTCTGACCAAGAGAAGAAATCACACCAGTCACAAACTGATACTAGACTTTCAGGATAAGGCTTTCCTCTATAGAGAGAATGGCACTGTTACCTCTTGTGCTAATCGGAAGGCACAGCCAAATTGTTCTCCATCACTATTGCGGCACCACACTTTGATTCCTGTGTTAATCACCTGAAAATGGGTAAAACACTTTTTAACAGGTTTAAGTTCATCTAAAATTAATTAAATACACAGAAGGACATAGCTTGTTTACCCCAAAAGACATTTAACAAGTTTTGAATGCATGATCCACACCAACACACAGGAAGTCATCAAGTTAAAGGGGAACAAAATGAACTCCAGGCAAACTAATTTCTCAGTTTTTCATATGCAAGCAGGAATAGGAGTTCCACTGAGGCCTCAAGATCCTGATGAAAAATGCAACCAACTCTGGAAATGAGCAAAAATACTACACTAGTAACAATACTTACCAGGAGAAAAACAGTTCCAAGAGGAGGAAAGGGTGGAAAGAAAACAAGACCTCCTCTCCTTAAATCACCAGATAAAAGAAGCCAATTTAAATCAAAATTTACTATTACTAGTTAGAATCATAGAATCATAGAGTTGGAAGGGGTCATACAGGCCATCTAGTCCAACGCAGGAGCAGCCCAAAGCATCCTAAAGCATACAAGAAAAGTGTGTATCCAACCTTGGCTTGAAGACTGCCAGTGAGGGGGAACTCACCACCTCCTTAGGTAGCCTATTCCACTGCTGAACTACTCTGACTATGAAAATTATTTTCCTGATATCTAGCCTATATCATTGTACTTGTAGTTTAAACCCATTACTGCGTGTCCTTTGCAGCCAATGGGAACAGCATCCTGCCCTCCTCCAAATGACAACCTTTCAAATACTTAAAGAGGGCTATCATGTCCCCTCTCAACCTCCTTTTCTCCAGGCTGAACCTCAACCTATCTTCATAGGGCCCAGATCATCCCTTGGCCCCAGATCATCTTTGTCGCTCTCCACTGTACCCTCTCATTTTATCTACGTCCTTCTTGAAGAGAGGCCTCCAGAACTGCACACAGTACTCCAGGTGTGGTCTGACCAGTGCTGTATACAATGGGACTATGACATCTTGTGATTTTGATGTGATCAACATACAGCCCAAAATGGCATTTGCCTTTTTTTACTGCTGCATCACACTGCCTGCTCATGTTTAATTTACAATCCAAAAGTACCCCTAGGTCTCGTTCACACACACCTAGAATCGTATCCCCCATCCAGTATGCATTGCCCATTTTTCCATTGTGTTCAGTTCTCTTAGAATTCTGTCTTCTGGAGTATTTGCCAGTCCTCCCAATTTGGTGTCATCTGCAAACTTGATGAGTAGTCCTTCCACCCCCTCATCTACATTATTAATAAATATGTTAAAAAGTACCGGACCAAGCCCTGAGGTACCCTGCTACTCACCTCCCTCCAGTCTGATGAAACACCATTGACAACAACACTTTGAGTGTGGTTCTCTAACCAATTCCCTATCCACTTAACTATCTGAAAATCCAGATTGCAGTCCTTCAACTTATCCATCAGAACATCATGGGGAACCTTGTCAAAAGCTTTACTAAAATCCAAGTAAATGACATCAACCAAATTTCCCCGGTCCAGCAAACCTGTTACTTGGTCAAAAAAGGAAACCAGGTTGGTCTGGCAGGACCTGTTGGAGACAAATCCTTCTGCCCTTGGGCCCAGCAGAAGGCCACAAAGCCCACTCCCGCCGTCCCGAGCCTTCTGCCAGGCCCTGGAGCAGCCGAGCGTGCCCCTGGGCCCGGCAGTAGGCCGCAGAGCCCACCGCCCCCGTCCGGAGCCTTCTGCCGGGCCTGGGGTTAGCCGAGCCTGCCCCTGGGCCCGGCAGAAGGTCCCAAGGCCACCTACCTTACTCTGTTCCTCCCCGCATTCCCTTTGTTTTTCCCTTTCTCCCTTCCTCCCATCTGCCTCTTTCTCGCTACCTATTTCTCTCCCTCTTCTTCTGTCTCTGTCTTTCTGTCTCTCTTTCTCCTTTTCCTCCTTCCTTTGCCCCATCCCTCCACCCACCCACCATGCTAGGGCCCGCTGTATTTTGGCCACAGTGGGCTTAATATCTAGTTTATTTATAATACAGGATACAGAATGATCTTGATAGGCTCGAAAAGTGGGCTAAACTAAATAAAACTAAATCCAATAGAGACAAATGTAAAGTTCTGCATTTAGGTAGGAAAAACTATTTACACCAATATAGGATGGGGGAAACTTGTCTCGGCATTAGTATGTGCAAAAAGGATCGAGGAGTCTTAGTAGACCATATATTGAACATGAGTCAACAGTGTGACTAAAGGCAAATGGCATTTTGGGCTGTATCAGAGTATCGTGTCCAGATCACTGGAGGTGATGGTACCGCTTTACTCTGCTCTGGTTCGGCCTCACTTGGAGTACTATGTTCAGTTTTGGGCGCCACAGTTGAAGAGGGGTGTAGACAAACTGGAGCGTGTCCAGAGGAGGGCAACAAAGATGGTGAGAGGTTTGGAGACCAAGACATATGAAGAAAGGTTGGGGGAGCTTGGTCTGTTTAGCCTAGAGAAGAGACAATTGAGAGGGGATCTGATAGCCATCTTCAAGTATTTAAAAGTGTGTCATATAGAGTAGTGGTCCCCAACCAATGGGCCGTGGCCCGGTGCAGGGCCGCGAAGGCCCTTGCACCAGGCCGCGGCTCCCTCTCCCCGCCCCCCCGCAGTAAAAAACTTCCCAGGCTGCAAGCTTGCGGCCCGGCAAGCCTCTTACTGTGGGAGGGGGGAGAGGGAATCAGGGCTGCGCACGCGCATTGTGTGGCCGAAATCGTGTACGTGTGGCACTTTTGCACGTGTGCGATTTCGGCTGCACATGGCGCATGCGTGGCCTGGCCGCACATGCGCAATGCGCGAGCGTGGCCACGCATGCACAGCATGCGCGGCCAGGCAATCGCCCTCTCAGCTGCCGCCGGTCCTTAGCCTCAAAAAGGTTGGGCACCACTGATATAGAGGACGGAGCAGAGTTGTTCTCTCTTGCCCCAGAGGGATGGACCAGAACCAATGGGATGGAATTAATTAAAAAGAAATTCCATCTAAACATCCCGAAGAAGTACCTGACAGAGCAGGTTCTCAGTGGAACAGGTTTTCTCAGGTGGTGGTGGGTTCTCCATCTTTGGAAATTTTTAAACAGAGGCTGGATAGCCATCTGATGGAGAGGCTAATTTTTTTAAGATTCAAAGGGGTTACAGTGGATGAGCCATAGGGTTGTGAGTGTCCTGCATAAAGGGGTTGGACTAGATGGTGCCTTCCAACTCTATGATACTAGACTCTATTATTGGTAGTATTTTAAACAGAGTATATAACTCCTTATTTTAGATAACATATTGCTCACAACTTGCAAAAAGTATCTCTTTTCCAATCTGCAACTATAACAGGCTTTTTTGAAGACAGGTCCTGGCTGGACTCAACCACAAAGCAGCCTGTCATCCTTCCAGTGCTGTTTCAGTTTCAATGTGCTACTTATCTGTCATGTATCTGCACTTCCCTACTCTACAAAACCTTCAACCAGAGGAAAAGGATGAGAAGGAGAATAAACATCTATTTTCTTTGATAGGTAGACACAACAAATAAAATTAGAATATGAAATCAAGGTTCAGAAAACAAATGTCAAAAGTGATCTAGATATATGAGTTAACATATAGATATGGCATCTTGCCAGTCCAGGGGCCCAGTATCAAGCCATAGTATGGGCACTATTGTGTTTCATGGTAACAGAGAACAGTGTGTTCCTTGCAAAGAGCAGCAGCAACTCATGGTTTCCTAAGAGTGGTACATTTTGCTTCGAGAGATCATACGCTAGTATTTAGTTCAGATTACTTCTTGAGAAAAAGAATCCTTAAACTTTTTAACGAATCTCACTGCTGATTTTTACACAACACAGCTAAAACAGGGGGAGTCTCTCATATTTGTGAAGAGCCACAGAGAGATGCAAGAAGGGCTCACGGGAAAGTTTTGCTCAGAGTCCTTCCTGATGTTCAAGCTGGGAAGGATCCATCCTCTCTCCCAGCAGCAGGTATCAGACCAGATAAGTCATCAGGACAATCTGCATTTTCAAAGTCTTAGTTTTTCCTATTATATCAATGCTGTATGTATTCTTTCGGAAAAAGCCATCATTACACTACTCGTTATCACTAAAATGGATAGGGAAAACTATATAACCACACACACACCCTGCCCCATTCAAAGACGGTGCTTTTTGCTCTGGGCAGAAAAGCCCCCCCTTCAAGACAGTATGGGCTTCCACACAGAAAACAGAAGTACAAGTCAAACCTTCAGCTTCTCACTGTTGTTTAGGAGTACGTTCCTTATCTCCTTGGAAACCATGTACAGCTGCTTCTTCTTTCCTTCTTGAGTGCGAGTTAACAAATTCATCCTTGGGAATGAAGGATCCAATGCATAAAAAGCTCTGGAAACAAATAATTGCATTATTCAGTTTTAGAAAAAGATATGCAAAATTACATTTGTAACTATTTTAAGCAGTTAGTTTCTTATTTTTCACTCAATTGATTTTAATAGCCTGACAACTACCGCCCCGTCTCGCACTTAGCGTTCCTCGGAAAGTTAGTTGAAAGGGCTGCAATGGACCAAATATCAGCATTCCTAGAGAAAACTTCAGCCCTTGACTCATTCAGTTGGGTTTCCGGCCAGGCCATAGAGTGGAAACAATGCTACTCGTCCTGACGAATGACCTCCATCGCCAGCTCGACTTGGCTGGGTCAGCGCTGCTTATTGGGCTGTATCAACAGAGGCATCACATCAAAATCACAAGAAGTCATAGTCCCATTGTATACGGCACTGGTCAGACCACACCTGGAGTACTGTGTGCAGTTCTGGAGGCCTCACTTCAAGAAGGACGTAGATAAAATTGAAAGGGTACAGAGGAGGGCGACGAAGATGATCTGGGGCCAAGGGACCAAGCCCTATGAAGATAGGTTGAGGGACTTGGGAATGTTCAGCCTGGAGAAAAGGAGAGGGGACATGATAGCCCTCTTTAAGTATTTGAAATGTTGTCACTTGGAGGAGGGCAGGATGCTGTTTCTGTTGGCTGCAGAAGAGAGGACACGCAGTAATGGGTTTAAACTTCAACGATATAGGCTAGATATCAGGAAAAAAATGTTCACAGTCAGAGTAGTTCAGCAGTGGAATAGGCTGCCTAAGGAGGTGGTGAGCTCCCCCTCACTGGCAGTCTTCAAGCAAAGGTTGGATACCCACTTTTCTTGGATGCTTTAGGATGCTTAGGGCTAATCCTGCATTGAGCAGGGGGTTGGACTAGATGGCCTGTATGGCCCCTTCCAACTCTATGATTCTATGATTCTATGCTATTAGATCTGTCAGCAGTGTCTGATACTGTAAATCATGAGCTCATAGCTCACTGCCAAGCCGATGCCGGGATACGGGGGACAGCTCTTAAATGGCTGATCTCCATCCTCCAGGGTCGCATACAGAGAGTTGAAATAGGAGAGCATCCAACCGTCATCAGTTCACATTTGGAGTCCCACAGGGAGCAGTCCTCTGTCCTATTTTATTTAACATCTTCATGCACCCTCTTGCTCAGCTGGTATGGAGGTTTGAGCTAGGTTGCCACCAATATGCAGATGACACCCAGCTCTTCCTCCTGATGGATGACTGCCCCGATTCCCCCCCAGAAACCTTAAACCAGATGTTTGGAAGAAGTGAAAAAATGCCTCAACCCTTCAAAGACAGAGGTCCTGTAGCTGGGTTAGAAGGAACCAAGCGAGGAAGTGCGCCTACCCAACCTGGACAGAGTGCGTCTAACAGTAGCCCACCACCAGAAACCTGGGGGCGATCCTTGACGCCTCCCTTTCCATGGAGTAGGTCATAAGAGTAGCACGGCAGGCCTTTTACTACCTACTCCAAGCCAAGCTACTAGCGCCCTACTTGGCACCAGAAAACCTAGAGACAGAAAACCTAGAGTGATCCATTCGACAATCACCTCTAGATAGGACTTCTGCAACTCACTCTACACAGGCCTACCCTTATCCTTGATCCGGAAACTGCAATTGGTGCAGAACGCAGCGGCCAGAATTCTCACCAATACATTGGGGAGATCTCACATCCAGCCTATACGTCAACAACTCAACTGGATCCCAATTGAATTCCAGATCAGGCTTAAGGTTTTGGTTCTTACCTTCAAAGCCATATGTGGTCTGGGCCCAGTGTACATATGCCTATACTATACTCTGCCTGGGATGAGGAAGGGGAGGAGCTGTCCAATCTGTAAGGGCATGGGATTGAATGTGTATGTTGTGTGGGAGGTTGTGGTGGCATGGTGACAAGTGAGGGCATGGGTGTCACAAACCTGTGGTTTGGAATGTTCGTTGAGTATGGGAGAGGACTGACCTGTAGGAACTGTGACATAGTGTTTACAGATGAGCTTTCCAGAGGCATGTCTTCAGATATGTGAGGGAAAATCAGACTGGAGCCTCTTCTTAGCCAACTGTGAGCATGTGTTCACATTTCATTTTAAACTTTACTATTATGAAGCAAAAAAGCTCTTCCCGTGTACTTTTACTTTTCATTTTCAAGATGCGTGAAGCAACTGGAACGGCACTAATTCACACATAGAGTACTGGGAGTTCTAATGGATTCCATTAAAAATATACAAGGAAATAGCACATCTTACTGAATAGGTGAAAATAATGGGTCTTCTTCAGAAAGAAATACAAAGGGATCTTCTTTAAAACCAAAAATCTTCATTTTTTTAGTTGGTGGTGGCCTGGAAGAGAAATGCATATATTGAACTCAATCAGTGCTGCAACTGAAATTTTTTTATCCTGCTTACAGTAATTACTACAGTTATTTATAAGGAAGAATGCCTCAAATGTAGTTTTTTTAAACCTTCATCAGCTATTACTTTGAAAAAGAGCACTGAAATATAGGCAAATAAAGCTACTATTTCAGTTTACCATAGTTGCACACTACATTACACTACACAAAGGAAGAGAAGGATGACTACCACAACCCATAACAAGCAAAAGGGTGTGCCCTAACTATGTATTTATATAGCAGCATAACATGCTCAAAGGGACCCTAGGGGGAAGTGACCATGTCCTCACAAAATTCCTTTTGAGATGGGGAGCCAAGGAAGCTTGTAGCCAGACGCGGATGTTGGATTTTCGTAGGGCAAACTTTAATAAACTCAGAGACATGATGAGTGTCATATCATGGACGAGAATGCTGGAAGGGAAGTGAGCATGTGAAGGGTGGGCGCTACTCAAACAAGACCTATGGCATGCTCAATCCATGACTATCCCAGAAAGACAAAAACACTGCAGGAGCTCTAAGAAGCCTATTTGGATGAACAGAGAACTTCAAGAGGAACTAAGAAAGAAAAGGAAAATGTTCAGGAAATGGAGGGAAGGACAGAGCTCTAAAGAAGAGTACCTACAGGTTACTAGGCACTGTAGATCAATCATCAGAAAGGCCAAAGCTGAGAGTGAGCTAAGATTGGCCATTGTAACAAGAAAAGATTTTTCAGTTATGTGAGGAGCAAACGTGAAGTAAAGGAGGCAATAGGCCCACTTTTGGGTGCAGATGGACAAACTCTAACAGAAGATGCAGAGAAAGCAGAAAGGCTTAGTGCCTATTTTACATCTGTTTTTCCCACAGGTCAAAGGGTTTAGGCACATCTAGAGATGGCTGTATCCAAAGGATAGTGTCTGGGTGGCAGGTTAACATGGATAGTTGTCGAGAGGTATTTAGCTGCACTGGATGAGTTCAAATCCCCTGGGCCGGATGAAATGCACCCGAGAGTGCTCAAAGAACTTTCCAGAGAATTTGTACAGCCCTTGTCCAGCATCTTCGGGACCTCTTTAAGGACTGGAGATGTCCTGGAGGACTGGAAGAGAGCAAACGTTATTCCGATCTTAAAAAAAGGGAGGAAGGATGACCCGGGAAACTACAGACCAGTGAGTCTGACCTCTGTTGTGGGGAAGATAATGGAGCAGATATTAAAGGGAGTGATCTGCAAACATCTGGAGGACAATTTGGTGATCCAAGGAAGTCAGCATGGATTTGTCTCCAACAGGTCTTGCCAGACCAACCTGGTTTCCTTTTTTGACCAAGTAACAGGTTTGCTGGATCGTGGAAATTCGGTTGATGTCATTTACTTGGATTTTAGTAAAGCTTTTAATAAGGTTCCCCATGATGTTCTGATGGATAAATTGAAGGACTGCAATCTGGATTTTCAGATAGTCAGGTGGATAGGGCATTGGTTAGAAAACCGCACTCAAAGAGTTGTTGTCAATGGTGTTTCATCAGACTGGAGAGAGGTGAATAGTGGGGTACCTCAGGGCTCGGGGCTCGGCCCGGTACTTTTTAACGTATTTATTAATGATCTAGATGAGGGGCTAGAGGGACTACTCATCAAGTCTGCAGATGACACCAAATTGGGAGGACTGGCAAATACTCCGGAAGATAGAGACAGAGTTCAACGAGATCTGAACACAATGGAAAAATGGGCAAATGAGAACATGATGCAATTTAATAAAGATAAGTGTAAAGTTCTGCATCTGGGTCAGAAAAATGAAAAGCATGCCTACTGGATGGGGGATACGCTTCTAGGTAACACTGTGTGTGAACGAGACCTTGGAGTACTTGTGGATTGTAAACTAAACATGAGCAGGCAGTGTGATGCAGCGGTAAAAAAGGCAAATGCCATTTTGGGCTGTATCAACAGGGGTATCACATCAAAATCACAAGATGTCATAGTCCCATTGTATATGGCACTGGTCAGACCACACCTGGAGTACTGTGTGCAGTTCTGAAGGCCTCACTTCAAGAAGGACGCAGATAAAATTGAAAGGGTACAGAGGAGGGCAACGAAGATGATCTGGGGCCAAGGGACCAAGCCCTATGAAGATAGGTTGAGGGACTTGGGAATGTTCAGCCTGGAGAAAAGGAGGTTGAGAGGGGACATGATAGCCCTCTTTAAGTATTTGAAAGGTTGTCACTTGGAGGAGGGCAGGATGCCGTTTCTGTTGGCTGCAGAGGAGAGGACACGCAGTAATGGGTTTCAAGTACACCGATATAGCCTAGATATCAGGCGAAAAATTTCACAGTCAGAGTAGTTCAGCAGTGGAATAGGCTGCCTAAGGAGGTGGTGAACTGCCCCTCACTGGCAGTCTTCAAGCAAAGCCTGGATAAACACTTTTCTTGGATGCTTTAGGATGGTTAGGGCTGAACCTGCATTGAGCAGGGGGTTGGACTAGACGGCCTGTATGGCCCCTTCCAACTCTATGATTCTATGATTCTAAGTGACTGATACATTCCTGTAATCTTAGCAACAGCTTTCTTTTGTCACCATTATGTACCAGAGTATGTATCTAATACTCATATCAAGGAGCCCTCAGAGCTTTTTAGGAAAGCTGACTGAACAAATTGTGTAATGCACATTAAGGCACATGGCAGAACTATGATTCTGACCAAAGTTTATCCTGACCTATGAGTACTTTATTTCACATTTGCTTTAACTGTGCCAATATGCTATAAAACTGGTGGGATGAGTAAACATGAAGCTAGGCAGGAAATGCAGCCATCCACTTGGAACCAGCACATTTCTGCATGCACCAGAGCTCTTGTAAGAGAAAGCATGCAGAAGCTACTTGTCTTGACTCAAATTTATTGTACTCCCACTTGCATTAAATATCTGTGCAAGATCTTGTGCAACTGATTTCCAGGGACTTTAATATATAGGGATGAATACACTAAGTGCTTCATAAGATTCCATGCAGGCAAAACAGCACTAAGGTTACATCACTGGGTCTAAGTTATGTCTTCAGTCAAGGGTCTAAAACTAGATTGTTTTTAGGTCCTTTCTAATCATAGACTTACAGGACAATGTTGAAGCTAATTTTTGTGGAATCTGCAAGCAAAATAAAGCACATAAGCTGTACATAACCAACTAGCTTCCTTAAGTCATTTCAGTTGCAATAGTGCGTTTTCTGGGATTTCAGTCAGTGCCAAGTCTCTGTTCTGATGTGAAGTGATAGCTGTTATAAGGAAAATACATGAAAGTATTTTGCCTTTTATCACAAAACCTGCTCTGAAAGTAAAGAAGCTGTAGACACCATCAAGTACCAGGAACTCTTGGTGTAGGCTTCAGGTTCTTACCCACAAACGCCATCCTTTTTGCTCTCCTTGACCAAGGAACTTTCCCCTCTTGTTTCTGTAAGCACATCACCTTCAACCATTTCTAAAGATTCAGCCGCAGAAGACTGCGCGACATGTTCTGTCTTCTGTGACTGTGGGAGGTATTCCAAAAAGAAGGCCCATGTTTTCAAGGAAGAAGAAAAAGCATCTGGTGGTTATAATAGGCACCATTTTCTACTTGCTTTTAAGTTCTGCCCCAATTAAAATATTCAAAATAGATAGTATGCACATGATAGACAAAGTATTTCCCTGAATGTCATTACAATATGAATTAGTTAAATTTACTTTTCCATCAGAAATGTAAAAACCACTTAAGTGTCTTCTAAGACAGTTGCCTTTATTCAAGAGGTTTATACAAGAGGTTAAACTTGCTTAAAAAGCAAACTAGAAGCCGGAAGGTTCCCATCACCACCATACCAGCAGTAGTTGCTTCCCCCACCACCCTCTCCCTGTGCTCCAAAGGCAAGGGGTGGCATGTGGGAGGGCAGCTGGTGACTTGTAGACCACTTTTAAAGCAGGCATGACTGTAGCGGCTCTCACCCCGCTCTCCGGACACCAGGAGGCTGGAAGTCAGGTAGGAGTGGGCAGCAACTGCGAGAGCTCAGGGCCGGGAGGCAGCAGCATGACTGCCATCATACCAGTGCAGTTCCTCGCTCCACAACGAAGTGGGAGGACAGATGGTGTCATAGGTTGTGGCAGCACTGGTCCTGTGTGCAAGCAGGAGGGTATGCGGTAGCCTCCACTGGCCCATGTGGCAGTTGGAAGTACACGGGGCTGGGAGGTGGTAGCATCCCCTCCAGCATGCCAAGCACACTCTTGGCCCCATGTGGAGGCAGGTGGCCAGCAGCCACAGAGGGTATTGGAAAGTATATCCCTAAGCACACACTCAGACCCCCACCACCTGCAGCCAAGTCCTAGAGGGCCGCACAGGCAGCGAGGCAAAGCGGGGATGGACTCCTTGGTCAAGGTGGCTGCCATAGAGGTAAGGAAGGTTGGGAGTATGTCAGTGCATGAGTGGCCTGCCATGACCTGCCCCAGAAGGGGATCCATGGGGGTGGCAGGGCTGGGAGGACATGAGGAAGAAAATGATTGAGAAAATGACAGAACATGTGATGAAGGGAATTTTGGCCTTCAAAAGCTTACACCTTGTGTTGGTATGTGAGGTCCTTTACTAAAGACCAAAATGATTACCCTCAGAAACGAAAAATGCAATAAGCATTCAAAGCAGAATTCCAGTGAAAATCCAGAGGGTTTTTATTGTGTAACACTAAGTGTAGCGGACAAAGGGACAGCTTGCTTGATCACCTTGGTCTGGCCTATCTCAGTTTGATGTGAGAAAACAGTGCGTTGAGTCCCACGTGGGAATAAAAGGATATAAATGCAAGTGCAGCCCTGCAAAAGTGGCCCAAAGATTGGTAAAACAAATTACTAACACATCGCACCTTCAACCTCTCTCTATATATACTAAATAATGTTCTTACAAGGAGTCTTAATGAGAAATGTTCTAAACTGCTCATGTAATCTACGCTGAAAATAAAGGATAGATACGCTGTAATTTAAATTCAATGCCCTGCTGAAAATAAAGACAACATTTTAAACAATATTTATTATTTACTTCATTCATAGTTTGCCCTTTGTTCCCAAGGGGTACCCAAAGCAGCTAACTTCTTCCAAGTATGCTGACAGTTGGTCCATGACTGCTTTTTCAAATATTTCCCCCAGAAATGCTAGGTGCAAGATGGGATGACAGTTGGATGGCTGTCGTGAATCAAGAGGTTTTTTTGAGTAGCAGGCAAACCACTTCTTCTTTTAGTCCCTCCAGGAATTCTCCTGCAGAAAGGGAGAGGTTGATTATCTCCTGGAGGGGAGCTATTACTCTTGTGTCGGATGTTTGTAGTAGCCATGATGGACATGGATCTAGAGAGCAAGTGGTTGGCTTTGCTGTCTTTAGCAACTTGTTCACTTCAGTCTGTGCAAATCGTCTGAAGTTACTTTTTCTGTTTTGCATTTTTTTTTTACCCCATATTGCTGCCTTGGTGGTTCTGAGAGCAAGTAACAAACTAGAACAAGAACCAATTTTTCAAGCATACACTTCCAACTAATTAAAAAAAAAACATCATACTGAATGTAATATTAAACTTCCGTGTCATGAAGCACAAATATCATGATTTGTATTTGGTTTTTAGCTATGCCATTAACAACAGCATCAAAATTAGTTTTTTACACAAAGGAAAGATTACCTTGGGTAGACGTTTATTCCATGGCATAGGAGAGTTTTTAATTAGTACAGCTACAAAGAATCCTCCAGTGTTTTGGTGGTGTGGCAAAATTCTAAGGCTAGGTAAACAATAAAATGTTTTATCAGTATCAACATGCACATTTTTATAGTCTCCCAGTGTGGTACAGGCTAAAACCACCAGACACACATAAAATAAAAAATGTTAGTACCTGAATACACCACACCAAGAACTCAGAACCATTCAGAAGGTTTTTATATTTTCTTGTACTCTGGTGCTTTAAAATATTTAGTAAGATTATAAAGCAATTAATGCTTTATTCATAAGTCCACCCAAAATTATTAGGCAGTATCTATATTACCCCCTTCAAGGATCACTGCCTTCATGTGGCGAAGGGGCTAGTGTAGTTCACTGAAGTTATGAGCTATGCCATGCAGGGCCACCCAAGATAGACAGGTCATAGCAGAGAGCTCTGACAAAAGGTAATCCACTGGAGAAGGAAATGGCAAACCACTCCAGTATCTTTGCCATGAAAACTCTATGGACAGGTTCAAAAGGCAAAATGATATGACGCCGGAAGATGAGCCCCTCAGGTCGGAAGGTGTCCAATATGCTACTGGGGATGAGCAGACGGCTAGTATGAGTAGCGCCAGAATGAATGAAGTGACTGGGCCAAAGCCAAAAGGATGTTCAGTTGTGGAGGGAACTGGTGGTGAAAAGACAGTTCGATGCTGTAAAGACTTTTATGCCATAGGAAACTGGAACGTAAGATCCAAGCAGGATGTGGTCCAACAAGGGATGACAAGACTGAACATTGACAGTTTAGGAATGAGTGAAATAAAATGGACAAGAATGGGTGAATTTAATTCAGATGACCATCAGGTATACTACTGTGGGCAAGAATCTCTCAGAAGAAATGGAGTAGCCTTCATAATCAATAAAAGAGTAGGAAAAGCAGTATTGGGATACAATCCCCAAAATGACAGAATGATCTCAGTTTGGATCCAAGGCAAACCATTCAACATCACAGTAATCCAGGTCTATGCCCCAACCACTGCTGTTGAAGAGGATGAAGTTGACCAGTTCTATGAAGTCCTACAAAACCTTCTAGAAGCAACACCAAAAAAATGATGTGCTTATCATCATGGCGAATGGGAATGCTAAAGTAGTAAGCCAAAAGATAACTAGGATAACAGGCAAGTTTGGCCTTGGAGTACAAAATGAAGCAGGGCACAGGCTGGTAGAATTTTGTCAAGATAATACAATGGTCATAGCAAACACTCTTTTCCATCAACCTGAGAGACGACTCTACACATGGACAACACCAGATGGTCAACACAGAAAGCAGACTGACTATGTGCACTGCAGACAAAGATGGAGAAGTTCTATCCAGTTAATAAAAACAAGACCAGGAGCCAATTGTGGTTCAGATCATCAGATTCTTGTTGCAAAATTTATGCTTAAATTGAAGAAAGTAGGGAAAAGCACTAGGCCACTCAAGTACAAACTAAATCATATCCTTGATGAATATACAGTAGAGGTGACAAATAGATTTAAGGAATTAGATCTGATAGACAGAGTGCCTGAAGAACTATGGACGGAGGTTTGCAACATTGAACAAGAGGTAGCAACTAAAACGAACCCAAGGAAAGAAAGCAAATAAAGCAAAATGGCTGTCTGAGGAAGCTTTACAAATAGCTGATGAGAGAAGGGAAGTGAAACGCATGGGAGAAAGAAAAAGATACACCCAATTGAATGCAGAATTCCAGAGAATAGCTAGAAGAGATAAGAGTGCCTTCTTAAATGAACAGTGCAAACAAATAGAAGAAAACAATAGAATAGGGAGGACCAGAGATCTCTTCAAGAAAAGATATGAAAATAATATTTCATGCCAAGACGGGTATGATAAAGGACCAAAATGGTAGAGACCTAACAGAAGCAGAAGAGATTTAATAAAGGTGGTAACATTATACAGAAGAACTATACAAGAGCGAGCTTAACATCCCTGATAACCACGATGGTGTAGTCACTGACCTGGAGCCAGACATGGAAAGTGAAGTCAAATGGGCCTTAGGAAGTCTGAACAACAATAAAGCTAGTGGAAGTGACAGTATTCCAATTGAACTATTCAAAATCTTAAAAGACGATGCAGTAAAAGTGCTACACTCAATATGCCAGCAAATTTGGAAAATGCAACAGCAGCCACAGGATTGGAAAAGGTCAGTTTACATTCCAACCCCAAAGAAGGGCAATGCCAATGAAGTTTAAACTACCGCAACATTGCACTCATTTCTCATGCTAGCAAAGTTATGCTCAAAATCCTACAACCTAGGCTCCAGCAATATGTGGACTAAGAACTTCCAGAAGTAGAGGCAGGATTTTGAAGAGGTAAAGGAACTAGAAATCAAATTGCCAACATACGCTGGATCATGGAGAAAGCTAGGGAGTTCCAGAAAATCTACTTCTGCTTCATTTACTTTGATTGTGTGGAGAACAACAGATTGTGGCAAGTTCTTAAAGAGATGGCAGAAAGCGAAGAGGAACTAAAGAGCCTCTTGATGTGGGTGAAGGAGGAGAGGGCAAAAGTTGGCTTGATACTCAACATCAAGAAAACTAAGATTAAAGATGTTTATGCCAAAAATTAAAGACGTTTCAGAACGGCTGCCCAAACTCCTCAAATCTATGGATCGCTACCCATTTGTGATGGTCCATATGGGTACAAATGACATGTCTGCGAATACCATCACTCCTATTAAAACAGACTATCAAGATCTAGGGAGGAAGCTCAAGCAAATGGGGGCACAAGTGGTATTCTCTTCCATCTTGCCTGTCAAGGGAAGAGGAATGCGTTGGGAGAGGAAGATAATGGAGGTGAATCAGTGGCTGCGTACTTGGTGCCAGCAGGAGAGATTTGGATTCTGGGACCATGGGATAGGCTTTCTTGAGGAAGGCCTACTAGCACCTGATGGACTGCACTTATCGAAGTTGGGGAAGAATGTGTTTGGCAGGAACCTGGGGAGATTCATCAGGAGAGCTTTAAACTGAAGCCACAAGGGGAAGGAGACGTTCAACATAGGGAGTGTAAGGAAGGAGACCGATCAGGGGCAGCCCAACCAGGAAGGCCACCTCATAGGGAACCAAAAGTAAAAGGATTTAGATGCCTTTATACTAACGCCCGAAGCATGGGCAATAAGAAGGAAGAGCTGGAACTTCTCATGCTGATGGAAAGGTATGATCTAGTAGGCATCACAGAAACTTGGTAGAATGATTCTCATGACTGGAATGTAATAGTGGATGGATATGAACTGTTCAGAAAAAACAGAATAAATCGAAGAGGTGGAGGAGTGGCACTGTATGTGAGAAAAGGGCTTACCAGTCAGGAAATTCTAGTGAAGGAGAGTATATCTACAGTGGAAAGCATCTGGATGAAATTAAGCGAGGAGAAAACAAACAGTGTGGTGGTTGTTGTCTGCTACCGACCGCCTGACCAATGAGAGGATGTGGATGCTGCACTTTGTGAGCAGCTTGGGAAAATATCCAAGCGTCAGGACCTTGTCATCATGGGTGACTTCAATTTCCCAGATGTGTGCTGGGAAACAAACTCTGCAAAGCGTCCTCAGTCATGTAACTTTCTGACCTGCTTGGCTGACAATTTCATTTATCAAATGGTAGATGAACCCACAAGAGGTTCAGCCATACTGAACTTAATACTGACCAACAGGCAAGAGTTGGTGGATGAGGTGAAGGAGGTGGGGACCCTAGGGGGAAGTGACCATGTCCTCATAGAATTCCTTTTGAGATGGGGAGGCAAGGAAGCTTGTAGTCAGACGCGGATGCTGGATTTTCGTAGGGCAAACTTTAATAAACTCAGAGACATAATGAGTGGCATACCATGGACGAGAATGCTGGAAGGGAAGGGAGCATGTGAAGGGTGGGCGCTACTCAAACAAGAGCTATTGCATGCTCAATCCATGAATCTATTATTCAAGCAATTATTTTAAACTATTTTTATATATCTCTAGAAAAAAGTCCATATGAACCTATGTCTTTTATATGAACCTAGTCTTGAAAACAGCTTACATCCTAAGAGAGCAGTCTACATGCTGACAAAAGGAAGAACTATATAGGAACTATCAAAAGGGTAGCATTGTGGAACCAAGAAACTACAAATTGAAGAACCTCATACAGACAAGTGAATTACCAGAAAAATCTGTCAAATGCTGAAATGCTTCCTAGTATAGCAAGAATACGTACCAGCGCTCCAAATTCAAGGCTTTAAGCTTTGCTTCATCTTTCAAGGGGAACATAGTGGGCCTTATTTGAGTGTGCCTACTGAGAGGCACTGCATTCCAGTCTTCAAACCACTGCCCATCTTTCGTCATTACCTGAATTGTAAAATGTGAATACATCATAAACTGACAGTGGCCACCCAACAGTGACAATGAATTCCATTTCAGCAGCCATCTCTTCAGGCACATGTGGATATAGTATATGTTAACCCAGCACACAGCAATGGTTGCATTTGAGCCTCAGTTTGACCGTTTATGCACTGGGAATTTCCCTGCCCCAGCTCCTATGCAGGAGCACAAATCAGGGGCGGATGAGGCACACCGGGCCAAATGCTCCCCCGTGGGTGTGCAGGAAGAGGTGGGGCAACCTGCCATGACTAAAACGCCAGCCTGCAGCTCGGCATGAAACCTCCAGTGCGTAAATGGTCCTTCAGTCGCTAAAAACTGGAGGGGGGGCACTTTCTTAGCCTATTTTGGCCTTTGAGAGAAGACTTCTTGGGGCTACAGGCTTGGAGGCAACACTGGAAGGTCTGGCTGCTAATTTCTGTTCAACAGCAGCCACTGAATGAAAGCCAGCACAGTGGCTGGAGTTTCAGAACAAGGCTCATATCACTTCACTTCAGTGGAAGCTCACAGGGTGACCTTGGGCCAGTCACACATTCTCACCCAGCTAACGTCACAGGGTTGTTGTGACGTTAAAGTGGAGGTGAGGAAAATTATATGACCAGCTTTGGTTCCCCACTGTGAAGAAAGGCAAGGGTTAAGTGAAATAACAAGAGGTGTAGAATCATAGAATAATAGAGTTGGAAGGGATCTCATGGGTCATCTAGTCCAACCCTCTGCACTATGCAGGACAATCACATCCCTATCGCTCAACTACTGTAACCTGCCACCCCTTTACCTTCAAAGAATCAGCCTCTCCGTCAGATGGCTATCTAGTCTCTGTTTAAACATTTCCAAAGATGAAGAACCCATCACCTCCAGAGGAAGCCTGTTCCACTGACAAATTGCTCTTTCAGGAACTTCTTCCGGATGTTAAGATGGAATTTCTTTTGAATTAATTTCATCCCATTTGTTCTGGTCTGTCCCACTGGGGCAAGAGAGAACAATTCTGCTCCACCCTCCATATGGCACCCTTTTAAATACTTGAAGACGGTTATCAGATCCCCTCTCAGTCATCTCCTCTTTAAGATAAACAGACCAAACTCCCCAAACCTTCCTTCATATGTCTTGGTCTACAAACCCCTCACCATCTTTGTTGCCCTCCTCTGGACATGTTCCAGTTTGGCAACATCCCTCATCAATTGTAGTACCCAAAACTGAACACAGTACTCCAAGTGAGGCTGAACCAGAGCAGAGTAAAGTGGTACCATCACCTCCCTTGATCTGGACAAGATACTCCGTTGGATACAGCCCAAAATCCCATTTGCCTTTTTAGCCACTGAGTCACACTGCTGACTCATGTTCAATGTATGGTCTACTGAGGCTCCTAGATCCTTTTCGCATATGCTACTGCCAAGACAAGTCTCCCCCATCTTATATTGGTGTATTTGGTTTTTGCTACCTATATGCAGAACTTTACATTTATCCCTATTGAACTTCATTTTATTCAGTTTAGTCCACTTCTTGAGCCTATCAAGATCATCCTGTATTCTGTTGCTGTCTTCAGTTGTGTTTGCTACCACTCCCAGTTTAGTATCATCTGCAAATTTAATAAGTATCCCCTCATCCAAATCATTTATAAATACGTTGAACAACACAGGCCCCAGGACAGATCCTTGGGGTACTTCACCTGTCACTCTTTTCCAAGAAGATGCTGAACCATTAGCAAGTACCCTCTGGGTACGATTTGTTAACCAGTTATTGATCCATCTGACAAAATTAGGATCCATACTGCATTTTACCAATTTGTGAACAAGAATATCATGTAAAACCTTATCAAAAGCTTTACTGAAATCCAGATAAACTATGTCCACGCATTCCCCTGATCCAGCAAGGCAGTCACTTTCTCAAAAAAAGAGATCAGGTTGGTCTGCCATGACTTGTTCTTGCAAAACCCATGCTTAGAAATCACAGCTCTCAGTTTCAACTGCTCAAGGACCAAGTGTTTATTTGTTCCAAAATTTTGCCAGCTACAGATGTCAAGCTGGCTGGTTGATAATTACCCGGATCCTCTTTTTTCCCTTTCTTGAAGATTGGGAGAACATTTGCTTGCCTCCAGACAATAAACACAGAAATCAGATTGACTATGTGCTCTGCTGCCAAAGATGCAGAAGTTCAATACAGTCAGTAAAAACAAGACCAGGAGCTGATTGTGGTTCAGATCATCAGCTTCTTGTTGCAAAATTTAGGCTTAAACTGAAGAAAGTAGGGAAAAGCACTAGGCCACTCAGGTATGAACTAAATCATATCCCCGACGAATATACAGTAGAGGTGACAAATAGATTTAAGGAATTAGATCTGATAGACAGAGTGCCTGAAGAACTATGGATGGAGGTTCGCAACATTGTACAAGAGGTAGCAACTAAAACCATCCCTAAGTAAAAGAAATGCAAGAAATCAAAATGGCTGTCTGAGGAAGCTTTACAAATAGCTTAGGAGAGAAGAGCCTCTTGTGGCGCAGTGTGGTAAGGCAGCGACATGCAGTCTGAAGCTCTGCCCATGAGGCTGGGAGTTCGATCCCAGCAGCCGGCTCAAGGTTGACTCAGCCTTCCATCCTTCCGAGGTCGGTAAAATGAGTACCCAGCTTGCTGGAGGGTAAACGGTAATGACTGGGGAAAGCACTGGCAAACCACCCCGTATTGAGTCTGCTAGAGGACGTCACTCCAAGGGTCAGACATGACTCGGTGCTTGCACAGGGGATACCTTTACCTTTACCTTTAAGGAGAGAAGGGAGGTGAAAGGCAAGGGAGAAAGAGAAAGATACACCCAATTGAATGCAGAATTCCAGAGAATAGCTAGAAGAGATAAGAATGCCTTCTTAAATGAACAGTGCAAACAAATAGAAGAAAAAAATAGAATGGGGAGGACCAGAGATCTTTTCAAGAAAATTGGAGATATGAAGAGAACGTTTCATGCAAAGATGGGTATGATAAGGAACCAAAATGGTAGGAACCTCACAAAAGCAGAAGAGATTTTAAAAAGTTGGCAAAATTATACAGAAGAACTATACAAGAGTGAGCTTAACATCCCTAATAACCACGATGGGGCAGTTACTGACCTGGAGCCAGACATCCTGGAAATCTTAAAAGACATTGGATCATGGAGAAAGCTAGGGAGAAAAACATTTACTTCTGTTTCAACAAATTGTGGCAAGTTCTTAAAGAGATGGGAATACCAGAGCATCTTATTTGTCTCTTGAGAAACCTATATGCAGGTCAAGAAGCAACAGTGAGAACTGAACATGGAATCACTGATTGGTTCAAAATTGAGAAAGGAGTTCAGCAAGGCTGTATACTGTCACCTTGCGTATTTAACTTGTATGCGGAGCACATCATGAGAAAGGCGGGATTAGAGGAGTCACAAATTGGGATCAAGAATGCAGGGGGAAATATCAACAATCTCAGATATGTAGATGATGCCACTCTAATGGCAGAAAGTAAAGAGGAACTAATGAGCCTGTTGATGCGGGTGAAGGAGGAGAGTGCAAAAGTTGGCTTGAAACTCAACATAAAGAAAACAAGGATCATGGCATCCGGCCCTCTCAATTTCTGGCAAATAGTTGGGGAAGAAATGGAGATAGTGACAGATTTTATTTTCCTGGGCTCCAAGATCACTGCAGATGGAGACTGCAGCAAATAAATTAAAAGACGCTTGCTCCTGGGGAGGAAAGCTATGGCAAATCTAGACAGCATCTTAAAAACCAGAGACATAACCCTGCCAACAAAAGTGTGTTTAGTCAAGGTTATGGTATTCCAGTTGCAATGTATGGCTGTGAACATTGGACCATAAGGAAGGCCGAGCGTCAAAGAATTGAGGCTTTTGAACTCTGGTGCTGGAGAAAACTCTTGTGAGTCCCTTGGACTGCAAGGCGAACAAACCGGTCAGTCCTAGAGGAGATCAGCCCTGACTGCTCCTTAGAAGGCCAGATCCTGAAGATGAAACTGAAATACTTTGGCCACCTCATGAGAAGGAAGGACTCCCTGGAGAAGAGCCTAATGCTGGAGCGATCGAGGGCAAAAGAAGGGGACGACAGAGAATGAGGTGGCTGGATGGAGTAACTGAAGAAGTAGGTGCAAACTTAAATGGACTCCGGGGAATGGTTAGAGGACAGGAAGGCCTGGAGGATCATTGTCCATGGGGTCGCGATGGGTTGGACAAGACTTTGCACCTAACAAATCGTATGGCACCTCACCTGGGTGTAAACTGCACTGAGCTTTTATTCCAACCCCAGATTGATTCAGCCCCTGCCCTCTACACAGAATGCGATTTCCGTTTGGATTTGGGGCGATTTAAAATTTCCTTCTGCAGCAAGAAGGATTGATCTGGAGTGACCCTACCTTTATTGTACGATATCTTAGAGTGCTGTTAATGCTCAATATTTAAAGGCTATTTTGAATCTGGGCTCTCCTCCGTGGTAGAGGACCCGTGATTGGCTACAGGTGGTCATGTGACAAACTTGCCTTAAAGGAGAAGCCCCTAATTTCTCTCAACTTCTGTGGGTCCTGGATTTTTTCTCCCTTCTCTGCCTTTTTCGTTCATCTCCCCCCCCCCCACCCAAGAAAAGAAAGAGGCTCCCTGCCTGGCTCCTCTCCCCGCACCCTTCAAGAAAAGAAAGAGGCTTGGCTCCCCCCCTCCCTTCTGAATTACCCTAACCACGTGCAGAACAGTATCCTGTTTCAATGGGGGGGGGGGGGAGAGGAAGATCCGAGTTCAAAGGGATCTGAATTCAATAGGATTGACAATGGAATAAACAAAGTAAGTGCAGACTCTGCCCTGTTCTCCAAGAAGTATCAAAAATAATGGACAAAGGTTCCTATTTTTCTTGCTTGAAATATAACTAAAGAAGCCTTTTTTGTTATGTTTAGCATTTCTTGCTAGCCTAAGCTCATATTGAGCTTTGGCTTTTCTAACACAATTATTGTGGAATGAGCTCCCAGAAGAGCTAAGATCCCTGCAAGATCTACCAGCTTTCCGCAGGGCCAGCAAGACGGAGCTCTTCCGCCAGGCATATGGTTGAGGCCAGGGCAGCTCTCCCACTAATCCATCAGAGGATCCCCTCCAATATTGAGATCTCTAACATCGAGATCATTGTTAGATCTATTGTATTGGTGCCACCCTCTTCTGAATATTATTCTCCCCACCAGGCTGAACTTGGGGAGAAGTCGGGTAACTACGATCAGAATTGTGACCACCTCCGCTTATATGTTATATGTGACTTGTTGTTGATGTTAATTGGGGTTTTTATGGGGTTTTATAATAATAATGGTTATTTGTTTATACTCATCTGTGGTAATAAGGCCTTCCTTCCATTTCCTACATGACTCTTTTTTATTTCTCAAATCTTTTGACAAAGCTTATGGAGCCACCTTGGCTTCCTTAGGCTCCTTCCATCTTTTCTTCTCAAGGGAATTGTTTGTGATTGAGCCTTCAGTATTTCACTTTTAAGAAGCTCCCAGCCCTCTTGGACTCCCATCTCTTTAAGTCTTTCTGACCACGGGACTCTACACAACATACTTTTAAGTCTGTGAAAATCAGCTTTCCTGAAGTCCAGTCTATACGCACAACTACGTAAAGGTTTTCTCTTTCCCACAATTGAAAATTCCAAAAACAGGTCGACTAAAGATGGCGCCGTAACAGCTGGACTTCTGTCCAGCTTTTAAGCCATGCTGAGGGTCAGGAGCATCCGCACCTGGCTGACCTGAGCAGATACGCAAATCTGCTCGCCGGTCGCCCCAGGAACCGGGAACGGCATCCTGAGGGTCCTACAGATCCGTGGGGAGGTAGGGAGACCGAGCTCTCCGGATCAACAGCGGCGTGTGCTCAAGGTCACGATGGCGCCCTTGTCGTAAATAACTTTCTAAGCTTGAAACGACCAGCTGACCCTACATTCTTCCCAGATCATCTTTTACCAGACTGACAGGAGCTGAAGTTTACAACAGTAAGGATTGAAAGCTTTCTGGCTTTTCCTTTTCTTTTCCCACAAGCTCTCCCCCCCCCCTCCTCAACCAATTTACAAGTGAATACCCTCTTTCATCGAGTGAGAGACTCCCGGCTAATTATACCCACTAACCAAACAAAGAGAGAGCTTTGAAGTTTTGTTGGAGAGAGTTCAGTGGGGGAAGCTGACTTGATACGGAGATCAACAAACTGATAATTTGGGATCGCTCGTGCTCCCGCAAGACCTCATGAGACTTTCTGTTTATAGTTTGTGACTGCCTAGAACTATGGAAAAATTAACTAAGGCACAGCTTTTCCATTTGTTATGCGAAGGGAACTCAAAGATACTGAAAGCAGTCAATAAGGTGGAAAAGGAAATCCGTGGGACTAAGGGGGAGCTTTTGGACGGAGCCGACGGTCTGGAGAGAGCAGCTGATGACACAGCTCAGCCAACAATACATCAAACGAAAATTCAATGTTTGGAAGTTAATCAACAGGAGGGGGAGAGAGCTAGGGATGTAAAAATCCAAAGCACCTTGGAAGAACTTGGGAAAACAGATTTAAGGAAGGAAAGCACCGAAAACCTGGAAGTCTATTTAGAGCAGGAAGTGATTTGGATCAGCAAAATAAAAAGAGTCTATTCAAAAGCGACAGCACCCAGGAAGCTATCAGGAGATCTCTCTGTGCGACCAGAGGAAGAGATCCAGATTGATAAAGTATACAGAGCCTACTCAAAGGCGACTGCAAGCAAGAATCAAGTAAGAGACTTCTTTGGCCCTGACAGAAGGACAATCAGAAACACTCTACTATGGAAAAAAACACAATTTCATTTTCTGCGACCACCTGAAGGATGAGTTGAACAGTGGAGTATTCTCCTGGTTTCCTGTGGGGAAGACAGCAGCAGTAACTTTTAGGACAGGACCAATATATGAAGGGAACTGACTTTATATCATCTAAGACAATAATAGAATATATTCTTATAATAGATTATACTCTCATATGTATCAACAACTATTCTGCTAAGAAAGATGGTAATAACTTCTAGATCAGGATCAATATGTGATGGGAACTGAATATGTATGCCAATATGTATGCTAAAAGAGGATGACAAACTATACTTCATAGGTATTAACAAGACGGCAGCAGTAACTCTTAGGTCAGGGCCAATTCATGAAGGGGACTGACCTTATATCATTTAAGATAATAACAGAATATATTCTTATAACAGATCATATTCTCATATGTATTGACAATCACTTTGCTAAGAAAAATGGTAAAAACTTCTAGATTAGGAATAATATGTGATGGGAACTGAATATGTATGTTAAAAGAGGATGGCAAACCATATCAGCTGGTCGCTTTTTTCTTTATTTTCTGTAAATGCTTCATATAATAATAAATAATAAAATTATAACAAAAAAAAATTCCAAAAGCACATGGTCACTGCTACCAAGTGTGCCCACTACTTCCACAACATCTACCAGTTCTTCCCTGTTGATGAGAATCAAGTCTAAAATAGCAGAGCCCCTGGTTCCCCTCTCTACTTTCTGGGAAATGAAGCTGTCGGCAAGACAAATTAAGAATTTAATGGAGTTTGCATTTTTAGCAGAGTTGGTCTTCCAATAGATATCTGGGTAACAATAAAATCAGAGTCCAATAGCACCTTTAAGACCATCAAAGATTTATTCAAGGCGTGAGTTTTCGACTAGTCTGACGAAGAGTGCTTGCACTCGAAAGCTCATGCCTTGAATAAATCTTTGTTGGTCTTAAAGGTGCTACTGGACTCTGATTTCATTGTGCTACTTCAGACCATTTATTTATTTATTTGTTTGTTTATTTGTTTACACACACACACACATATATACACACATATATATACATATATATATATACATACATATACATATATACATACACATATACATATACATATACATATATATATATATATATATATATATATATATATATATATATATATATATACATACATACATACATATACACATACACACACACACACATATATACACACACACACATATATATATACATATACATATACACACACACACACATACCGCCCTCCCCGGGGGCTCAGGGCGGTTTACATAATAACATAAGAACAATACATGGAACATGGCTACTCATTTGAATCTATCCTGGGTAATTGAAGTCACCCATGACCACTGTTTCCCCCTTTTTTGAAAATTGAGTAATTTGGTCTAGCAGTATCTCATTCAAGTCCTCTGACTGGCTTGGTGGTTATAGCAGACCCCCACTATAATACCACTCTCATTTCCTACTCCTTTTATATTTACCCAAATACACTTAAGTGAATTTTCATGCTCGGGTACCTGTATTTCTTCACAAGTATCAAGATTCCTAACATATATTGCTACACCCCCCTTCTTTTCTTGTCTGTCCCTTCTGAATAGTAACCCTCAATTTTAGTATTCCAATTGTGGGTATTATCCCACCAAGTTTCTGTGATTCCTATTAGGTAATAGCCCCCTTCCTCTATTACGACCACCAGTTCCTCCTGCTTGTTTCCCATACTCTGTGCATCAGTGTAAAGACATCATAGTCCAACCCTTGTGTGCCTCATGGTTCTGGTTTTTGAACTTCCTTGTAAGCTAGTAGGTTCCCTGCTTACGTAACCTTAGGGATTAGGGAGTGGGTGGGAAGGGGAGAGGGAAGCCATGACAAGTACAGATATGGAGCTTGCAAGGAAAAGTAAAAGAATAAATAGGATGAGGAAGAAAATAAAGGGTTAAAATGAGTTGACCACCCACATGTCACTGAGGGTCCCTCACTTGTTGTAATAAAGCATATTTTTTAATATAAAGAGTTACCTTCCACTGTGTAACCCCGGGCATTCTCTTCAGACCTGGTAATTCCAAAGAAACATCAGCGAGTTCCAAGGCACCTTTGAACAATAAGAAAAACTGTAAAAAAAATTAATTAAGGAATGTTATGAACTTCTGAACAACCTGAAAATGCTGACACCCTGTGAGGGAAGTGAGGCTGAGAGAGCCCTGATATAACTGCTCAGTCAGAACAGCTTTATCAGTGCGGTGGCGAGCCCAAGGTCACCCAGCTGGTTGCATCTGGGGGAGCACGGAATCAAACCCAGCTTAGAAGTCAGCACTCCTAACCATTACACCAAGCTGGCTCTACTCTTAGAAACTGGAGCCCTTAGACGAGGTAAAAGACAAGCTCCAAAATAATTTTTTTAGAATGATAGTAAGAAAAAATATTGTGCAGGTACCCCGACTTAGGTGGAACATTGAATTGCTAACAAGTGAAATTTTACTGACAATCCTTCACGTATAAAGGACAATAAATAGTTAATTACTGATAACAAATACTTGTCAGGCCTAATAACCCTGATCCAGGCATATTTCTTGTGGACCAGGTATCACCAATCTATTTATACCCTCAGAGCGAAAAGCCCAGTGGGGGGCGAAGAGAGAGGGTCCTTCAAGTACGCAGAGCGCATGCAGACTGAGTTACAGAAATCCAGCATGGCGATGACTGTAGCGTGCATCACTGTGGCCAGGTGTTCTGGGGACAGAGTGCTAGTAGCCTTGCTTGGAGTAGATGGGAAAACCCCACTTGGGCTACTCTAGTGACAGTGAGGCATCAAGAATCACACCCAGATTTCTGGCTGAATGTGAGATCTTCAACTGCACTCCATCCAGTGTAGGCAAACACGCTTCCTGATCTACACCTTTCCTACTGAACCACAGGAAATCCGTCTTGGAGGTGTTGAGTTTCAGCTAGCTTTGCCTAAGCCATATTGCTATCGCAAATTTATTTATTTGGACTTTTATACCACCCTTCCAAACGGCTATGGGCTGTATACATAGAACATTGGTAAAAATAGTCATATAACACTAGCAAGAAAGCCCATTACAACCTGGAATGCAATGGGTGCTAGGACCCAGGGGACACCGGCAGGCGGAGATCTCTCTCTTTCTCTCTCTCTCTCAGCAGGAGCCATAGGAGGTAACCAGGGCTGTTTGTAGCAGGGAATGAGGGCTCCTTTGGGTGGCTCTCCGCACAGCCGGTGGCTTCCAAGCAGCCTCTACCCTTCTCTCAAGTGTGATGGGTTAGTTCTAATAGGTGGTAAAACTGACTGACAAACCTCCTTTCCCATGGAGTTTCATCAAAATATTTTGCATCAATATATGAGTTGGGAGCCTGCTTACTTCAAGATAATAGCCTATGCATTAAGATTACTTACTACAGCAGAACAAGATCATGCTCAAATAGAGGAGTTACTTGCTGTATTTTATGCGATGAGGAAGTTTCATCAGTATGTATTTGGTAAGGTTGTTTTGGTTCAGGCTGATCATAAACCATTGGAGGTAATTTTTAAAAACCAATTGGTAGTGCTCCTGCTCGGTTTCAAGATATGCTTTTACAGCTTCAAAGATACCAACTTAATCTGGTGTACACTCCCTGGAAGCAGATACCTAGCTGATATCAAGGGTCACTGTGGGCACAGTGATAAATGATGAGGAGCAAGCAAATAGAGAAGAACTATCAACCAGAGAACAAGATTGCTTAAATGCATTGCATGTGTTTTACAAGACTGATCTTACTTAAAGAAAAATACATCAAAGATTCTTATATGTCTCATTGCTGGCTATCCAGAGAAAATGTTTTGCCACTGTGTGAGACAGGATGCTGGACTAGATGGACCACTGGTCTGAACTAGCAAGGCTCTTCTTATATAGACTGCTTAACACAGCTGCAATCTTCATTAAGAAAGGAGATGAGCACACAACTTGGAACTGGAATTCTGATCAGAAAAGTGTCAAGCAATAGAGCAGGTTGAATTCTAAGACACCTTTCAACCAAGTCTCCTTCCAACAGAGAAGACTTTCTACATCAGAAGTTGTTCTCCTTTGTGGGAAGTCTTTCATCCTTGAACCATCCTAGAACCACCGTGAGATCCAACAGTGAAACGGTTATACTGAGAATCATGGCACTTTCATAGACTAAGGGTATGTGAGATGGGGGGCTGTAATAAGGAGGGTATTCAGATGAAGCAAACCTAAAACTAATTCAGTATTTTTACAATCACACATATACTGTTCTGTAAGCGCAGAAATTCCCTTCTCCATCAGTATGATTCTATTGCTAACTTCCGTTCTCACTATTACAACCAAAAACAGCTATACTTACCTTCACTTTTTTCCAGCAGAGAGGCAATGACAGCTTCATTTTCAACAGGGTTCAAGGAACATGTGGAATACACCATTCGGCCTCCTTCTGCCAGCTGTTCTGCTCCACGGGTTGCAATCCTTAACTGTAGCCTATGCAAGAAAATGATTTTAATGTGCTGGTTTGCACTTCACCGACTTTGCACGAGACAGGCTGCCCCATTATTCCAAAGCATGAAACCCAGACTAAGCTTTCTTGTTACACTGCAACTGCAGAAGAAAGGTGGAAAGCTAGCTGGATTTTCTCTGCCCAGACAGCAAGCCAGCCAGCCAGATAAAGCACCAAATACAGCACAGTATAACAACCTACATATTTGTGAAGTCTTCTTTCTGAGTCTTCCCCGGACTCAAAGCTGACTGTTTTTAAGACCAGCCTAGGGCACTTTCTGCACTATGATATGTTTTTATGTCTTTTTTGCTATCCAATCACTGCCAACATATGGCACTTTCAAACATATAGGGTTTTCAACTTGCCTGTTGTGAAGCAATCCCAGCCTCCTGGGCTTCCCTGGTGGTCTCCTATCCACGTACTAAACAGGCTTGACCCTGCTTAGCTTCCAAGATCTAACAAGCTCAGGCTAGTCTGAGCTGTCCTCTGATCTTGTCAAAGTAATTAAATCTTAGGGGAGAGGAATAATGCAGCCGAAACTATCGGTTAAAACTTAAGGGAAGCAAGCTCAAAAAAAAAAAAAAAAAACCTTGTCAGGTGAGGATTCTGACACCTCTCAAGATACTTAATATTGACCAACAGGCAAGGATTGGTGGATGAGGTGAAGGAGGTGGGGACCCTATCCTCATAGTGACCATATCCTCATAGAATTCCTTCTGAGAAGAGGGGGGCAAACAAGCTTGTAGCCAGACATGGATGTTGGATTTTCGTAGGGCAAACTTTAATAAACACAGAGACATAATGAGTGGATGAGAATCCTGGAAGGGAAGGGAGCATGTGAAGGGTGGGGCACTACTCAAACAAGAGTTATTGCATGCTCAATCAATGACTATCTCAGAAAGATGAAAAAACTGCAGGAGCTCTAAGAAGCCTATTTGGATGAACAGAGAACTTCAAGAGGAACTAAGAAAGAAAAGGAAAATGTTCAGGAAATGGAGGGAAGGACAGAGCTCTAAAAAAGAGTACCTACAGGTTACTAGCCACTGTAGATCAATCATCAGAAAGGCCAAAGCTGAGAGTGAGCTAAGATTGGCCAGGGAAGCCCATTGTAACAAGAAAAGATTTTTCAGTTATGTGAGGAGCAAACGTAAGTAAAGGAGGCAATAGGCTCACTGTTGGGTGCAGAAGGACAAACTCTAACGGAGGATACAGAGAAAGCAGAAAGGCTCAGTGCCTATTTTACATCTGTTTTTTTTCCCACATGTCAAAGGGTTTAGACACATCTAGAGATGGCAGTAGCCAAGGGATAGTGTCTGGATGGCAGATTGACATGGACAGAGAGGTTGTCGAGGGGCATTTAGCTGCACTGGATGAGTTCAAATCCCCTGGGCCGGATGAAATGCAAACAAGAGTGCTCAAAGAACTTTCCTGAGAACTTGCAGAACCCTTGTCCAGCATCTTTGGGACCTCTTTAAGGACTGGAAATGTCCCAGAGGACTGGAAGAGAGCAAACATTATTCCAATCTTCAAAAAAGGGAGGATGGATGACCCAGGAAACTACAGACCAGTAAGTCTGACCTCTGTTGTGGGGAAGATAATGAAGCAGATATTAAAGGGAGCGATCTGCAAACATCTGGAGGACAATTTGGTGATCCAGGGAAGTCAGCATGGATTTGTCTCCAACAGGTCCTGTCAGACCAACCTGGTTTCCTTTTTTGACCAAGTAACAGATTTGCTGGATCATGGAAATTTGGTTGATGTTGTTTACTTGGATTTTAGTAAAGCTTTTGATAAGGTTCCCCATGATGTTCTGATGGATAAATGGAAGGACTGCAATCTGGATATTCAGATAGTTACGTTGATAGGGAATTGGTTAGAGAACCAGAGTTGTTGTCAATGGTGTTTCATCAGACTGGAGGGAGGTGAGTAGAGGGGTACCTCAGGGCTCGGTGCTTGGTCCGGTACTTTTTATTAATGATATAGATGAGGGGGTGGAGGGACTACTCATCAGGTTTGCAGATGACACCAAATTGGGAGGACTGGCAAATACTCCAGAAGCTAGAGACAGAGTTCAACGAGATCTGAACACAATGGAAAAATGGGCAAATGAGAACAAGATGCAATTTAAGAAAGATAAGTGTAAAGTTTTGCATCTGGGTCAGAAAAATGAAAAGCATGCCTACTGGATGGGTGATACGCTCCTAAGTAACACTGTGTATGAACAAGACCTTGGGGTACTTGTGGATTGTAAGCTAAACATGAGCAGGCAGTGTGATGCAGCGGTAAAAAAGGTAAATGCCGTTTGGGGCTGTATCAACAGGGGCATCACATCAAAATCACAAGATGTCATAGTCCCATTGTATACGGCACTGGTCAGACCACACCTGGAGTACTGTGGGCAATTCTGGAGGCCTCACTTCAAGGACGAGGATAAAATTGAAAGGGTACAGAGGAGAGCGACGAGGATGATCTGGGGCCAAGGGACCAAGCCCTATGAAGATAGGTTGAGGGACTTGGGATTGTTCAGCCTGGAGAAAAGGAGGTTGAGAGGGGACATGATAGCCCTCTTTACGTATTTGAAAGGTTGTCACTTGGAGGAAGGCAGGATGCTGTTTCCTTTGGCTACAGAGGAAAGGACACGCAGTAATGGGTTTAAACTGCAAGTACAACGATATAGGCTAGATATCAGGGGGAAAAATTTCACAGTCAGAGTAGTTCAGCAGTGGAATAGGCTGCCTAAGGAGGTGGTGAGTTCCCCCTCACTGGCAGTCTTCAAGCAAAGGTTGGATACACACTTTTCTTGGATGCTTTAAGATGCTTACGGCTGATCCTGCATTGAACAGGGGGTTGTACTAGATGGCCTACATGGCTCCTTCCAACTCTGATTCTCAGAGAGCCAGTTTGGTGTAGTGGTTAGGAGTGCGGACTTCTAATCTGGCGAGCCGGGTTCGATTCTGCGCTCCTCCACATGCATCCAGCTGGGTGACCTTGGGCTCGCCACGGCACTGATAAAATTGTTCTGACCGAGCAGTGATATCAGGGCTCTCTCAGCCTCACCCACCCCACAGGGTGTCTGTTGTGGGGAGAGGAAAGGGAAGGCGACTGTAAGCCGCTTTGAGCCTCCTTCAGGTAGGGAAAAGCGGCATATAAGAACCAACTCTTCTTCTTCTTCTTCTTCTTCTTCTTCTGTGATTCTGTGAAGATTTGACTGTGTCCTTATCCATCTTGGAGCTACAGAAAAGAGATTCTTCCCCTCCTACATGGTTGAGGCTTGTTCTTCCCCACTGTCACTTTTTGGGCTTTATAAGTAACTGCAACAAGCCTGGAAAGACGCCTGGCCCAGTAGTACAGATCACACAGGAAGCATGACCCTTCACTGCAAACTGGCTCTGTTAAAGAAAAAGAAGGAGCCTCCTACTTGCAACCCATCCAACACTTCCTCCTTTGAAAGAAAACACCTAGCACCTAATGGACAGAGATCACCCCATTGTTTAGGCCAGTGGTCCCCAACCCGCAGGCTGCGGGCCGGTGCCGGGCCGCGAAGGCCTCGGCGCTGGGCCACGGCTCCTTCTTCCCTCCCCCCCCCGAAGCGAGAAGCTCGCCAGGCCGCGAGCAAATCGGCCACCAAATCGGCCGATTAGCTCGCAGCCCAGGAAGCTTCTCACTTTGGGAGGGGAGGGAAGAGAAGCTTGCCGAGCCGCAAACTAATCGGCCGCTTTAGCGGCCGATTTGCTCGCGGCCCAGAGGGGCCGGGAGGGAGAGCCACGGCCGCGCAAATGCGGACTGCCGTGCACGTGCGTTTGCGCCACTGCCGGGCGCAAACACGCATGCGCGGCAGGCCGCGCACGCGCGTTTGCGCTGGGGCTGCCGCGCATGCGCGGGCCCCTGGGCCGCCCTCTCCTTCCACTACGCCGCAGCGGTCCGCAGCAAGCGAAAGCTTGCGGACCGCTGGTCTAGGCTGAAGCAAGCACCAAATAACAATAAATACTTACCTAACAGCAAAATATGGAATCACTGACTGGTTCAAAATTGAGAAAGGAGTTCGGCAAGGCTGTATACTGTCGCCTTGCCTATTTAACTTGTATGCAGAGCACATCATGAGAAATGCGGGATTAGAGGAGTCACAAATTGGGATCAAGATTGCAGGGAGAAATATCAACAACCTCAGATATGCAGATGATACCACTCTAATGGCAGAAAGTGAAGAGGAACTAAAGAGCCTGTTGATGCGGGTGAAGGAGGAGAGTGCAAAAGTTGGCTTGAAACTCAACATCAAGAAAACAAAGATCATGGCATCCGGCCCTCTCAATTCCTGGCAAATAGAAGGGGAAGAAATGGAGATAGTGACAGATTTTATTTTCCTGGGCTCCAAGATCACTGCAGATGGGGACTGCAGCAAAGAAATTAAAAGACGCTTGCTCCTGGGGAGGAAAGCTATGGCAAATCTAGACAGCATCCTAAAAGGCAGAGACATTACCCTGCCAACAAAAGTGCGTTTAGTCAAGGCTATGGTCTTCCCAGTTGCAATGTATGGCTGCGAAAGTTGGACCATAAGGAAGGCCGAGCGTCAAAGAATTGAGGCTTTTGAACTCTGGTGCTGGAGAAGACTCTTGCGAGTCCCTTGGACTGCAAGGCGAACAAACCGGTCAGTCCTCGAGGAGATCAGCCCTGACTGCTCTTTAGAAGGCCAGATCCTGAAGATGAAACTCAAATATTTTGGCCACCTCATGAGAAGGAAGGACTCCCTGGAGAAGAGCCTAATGCTGGGAGAGATCGAGGGCAAAAGAAGAAGGGGACGACAGAGAATGAGGTGGATGGATGGAGTCACTGAAGCAGTCGGTGCAAACTTAAATGGACTCCGGGGAATGGTAGAGGACAGGAAGGCCTGGAGGATCATTGTCCATGGGGTCGCGATGGGTCGGACACGACTTCGCACATAACAACAACAACAAACAGCAAAATGTCAATGTATTATGTAAAATAAAGTCGTAGCTCCCCAAAGGCAAAACTTTCATGAGTTAAGAGTCCACACCGATCAAATATTGGAATGAAGTGATTCCATGTAAGCAAAATGTCATGATAGAGACACTCCTGAGCAATACGCCATACTATACCAGGTGGGATAGTGAAGGAGGAAGGTGGTACCAGGCAAACTACTCTTCCACATTTTTGCACAAGCAACCATCATGGTCATGGAGCTTGCTTAGGTCATACAAGAGAAGGGATTTGAAAAACAGTAAATCTTTCCTTACCCATGCAGTTGCAAGCTATTTTGTGTAGTCCACTTTTTCCACACATCAATGTTTTTTCTCATGGTTCCATCTCCACTGCAAGACATTTTGGTATGTTATTCTCGTGGAAGCCAAAAATACAGCTCTAAGCACAACAGTTTAGGCAACTTGTACAAAAGCGTTTTGTACATACTATGGATTGTCCATTGTGGGAGATATGATTCCTACTATGTAATTTCTGTAATACTTATGCTTCATTTCCAGCTCAGTTTCAGACTTAAAGAAAACAAATCCTATTGTCCTGTTTATTAGATGTCCCATTCTGTTGATTGTATGGACATACACAAAATCCACCTGGAGTCACAGTGACACAGGTTGACTATAATAAATGCTGTAAATAAATACAGATGTCTAAAGCTGTGCATTTTTTCTCTGGCTTTACAAGAGCTAAGGACAGATGGTTGACAATGTTGTTCATTTGCCCTAGGCATCACCCTGTGAGTTTTATTAGGCTGGGAGATCTTAATTGATCAAAGTCAACCAATGATCTTCCATGACAGAAACCAACTTCAACCAGGTCTCCAATATAAATGCTACTCTTCTCTCCTGTGGCTGGGTAGCAAGAGTCCATGTGAGGAAGTGCATCTGCCCACCCTGGTTGCTGTGCAGCTCTCAGAGGTTCAAGTCCACCAGGAACCTGGGCATGATCCTGGACGCTTTCTTCACAATGGAAGGCCAGGTCACAAAGGTAGTGTGGCTAGCATATCACCAACCCTGCCAAGCCAAAATACTAACGTCCTACCTGGTCCTGGAACACCTAGACACAGTAATCCATGCAATGGTCACCTCTAGACTGGATTTCTGCAATTCGCTCTAAGCAGGCCTGCCCTTAGCCTTGATCCAGAAACTACAGTTGGTCCAAAACACAAAGGGCAGGGTCTTCACAGTAACACCATGGAGGTCCCACATTCGGCCCATCCTCCATCAACTACAGTGGCTACCAGTCAAATTCCAGATCAAGCTAAAGATTCTGGTAATTACTTTTAAAGCCACACACGGTCAGGGCCCAGTGTACCTTAGGAATAGCATCCCTGCATATGCTCCTCAAAAATCTTTACGCTCTGCCACCACCAACCGGCTAATGATCTCTGGCTCTAAAGAAGACCGCTTGGCCTCAACCAGGGCCAGAGCTTTCTCCGTCTCCCCACCTGGTGAAATTAGCTCCTGGAGATCAGGGCCCTGACAGAACTAAAACAGTTCCATAGAGCATGCAAAGGGGAGCTCTTCTGCCAGGCATTTGATTGAAGCCGACCAAAATCAGCAACATGTACAGGCCTCCTGCACCCTCCCTCCCAGAAATCCATACACCCATTCTGAACTTTGGACCTGTTCGATTTGTTATAGACTATTAACTTCTGTTGTAGTTGCTAATGTTAATGTCATTATCGTTGCAGTTCATTCATACGTTGTGTATAAATTAAGTTCCGTGTATTGTTTACGTTCCATGTAAACTGCCCTGAGCCCTCCACACACACAGTCTCTCAATGCGATGCAAAATATGACACATTAATTAAATAGGATGAAGATGACACAAAGCTTTTAAATATAATAGACACACAAAATACCTGCATGGGACATCACATAGTATCCTGTCATAAAAAAGGATCTCCTTCTTTCCATTCACGTTTATTTGTAAATTAGGGATGCTGGAGGCATCATGATTTACGACCATGATGCAAGGGCTGTTCAACCTCTTGGCCTGATGAACCAGCAAATAGCAGCGCTTGTTGTCAACATCATTTGCAATTACAAATCCCTCTAAAAGTAAAAAAAAAATTGAAGAAGTTATCAGTTAATTCAAGAAGAGCTACTTTAAGTCAGTGTGTTTCATGTCCTCAAATAAACTATGATTAAATTTTCTACTATACATATACCTGGGAAAGGAGTACTCATGTCTGCATGTAACATTTCAATAAGCTGGGCAGTCTTAGATCCAGGAGCAGCGCACATGTCTAGAATCTGCCAAGAGAAAAATTACCAAAAAATAATGAACAAATTAAAAAATCACAATGCTGAGTATTATTTGGAAACAGCAACATAACATTTGTTTACCAGCAGCTAATATATTCTTAGGTACGTAAGGAGAGACAGACAACTGATGTGTGGAAGAGAGTGCAATGCATGCACACAGGTCACATACCTGTAAGCAGGACATATCATGGCAAGAATGAAGAATGAAGATTTTGGACAAACAACTAAATGAGAGATAATCACTGAATATAAGCTGGTTGTAGCAAATCACCACCAAGCCCCTTGTGGCGCAGAGTAGTAAGGCAGCAGACATGCAGTCTGAAAGCTCTGCCCATGAGGCTGGGAGTTTGATCCCAGGAGCCGGTTCAAGGTTGACTCAGCCTTCCATCCTTCCGAGGTCAGTAAAATGAGTACCCAGCTTGCTGGGGGGTAAATGGTAATGACTGGGGAAGGCACTGGCAAACCACCCCGTATTGAGTCTGCCATGAAAACGCTAGAGGGAGTCACCCCCAGGGTCAGACATGACTCGGTGCTTGCACCTTACCTTTTAGCAAGTCACACTTCAGACTTGGGAAATACAAAGCAGTGCACTAAACAATGCACCATACAGGTTTCCAATACTCTTACACTGGACTCATTGCTAATCAACTGAATAAGAGATGCAATACAAACCAATAATATGAAACTACTGATGAGTACACCATTTTGTTTTCCAATAATGTTTCAGGATGACACTGCAATGGAAGGACTCACCTTATGATGAGGCTGAACATTAAGCAGGAGGGGAGGAATCATGCTGACAGCTTCTTGACGACTAATGTTCCCCTAAAGCAAAAGCAGAAAAAAGAACAAGTAGTTTCATTTTTACCTTATCATTAGTCAGAACAGAAAACACACTTGAAAAAAATAGACATGAGAAGTACAGGGAGGTAAGTGGGTGCTTTGGTAAAGCAGCATCCTATGCTGTTTAACATTTACATGAAGCAACTGGGAAAGGCCATAATGTATTAGATATGTTGGTCTGTAGTAATTGAACAAAGTTTAAGTCCAGTGGCACCTTGTGCATATACACTTATAGGCAAATGAGAACACAATGTAATTTAATAAAGATAAGTGCAAAGTTCTGCATCTGGGTCAGAAAAATGAAAAGCATGCCTACTGGATGGGGGATACACTTCTAGGTAACACTGTGTGTGACCGAGACCTTGGGGTACTTGTGGATTGTAAACTAAACATGAGCAGGCAGTGTCATGCAGCGGTAAAAAAGGCGAATGCCATTTTGGGCTGTATCAACAGGGGCATCACATCAAAATCACAAGATGTCATAGTCCCATTGTATATGGCACTGGTCAGACTACACCTGGAATACTGTGGGCAAATCTGGAGGCCTCACTTCAAGGACGAGGATAAAATTGAAAGGGTACAGAGGAGAGTGACGAGGATGATCTGGGGCCAAGGGACCAAGCCCTATGAAGATAGGGTGAGGGACTTGGGAATGTTCTGCCTGGAGAAAAGGAGGTTGAGAGGGGACATGATAGCTCTCTTTAAGTATTTGAAAGGTTGTCACTTGGAGGAGGGCAGGATGCTGTTTCCGTTAGCTGCAGAGGAAAGGACAGCAGTAATGGGTTTAAACTACAAGTACAACGATATAGGCTAAATATCAGGAAAAAATTTTTCACAGAGTAGTTCACCATTGGAATAGGCTGCCTAAGGAGGTGGTGAGCTCCCCCTCACTGGCAGACTCCAAGCAACGGTTGGATACTCACTTTTCTTGGATGCTTTAGGATGCTTTGGGCTGATCCTGCGTTGAGCAGGGGGTTGGACTATATGGCCTGTATGGCCCCTTCCAACTCTACGATTCTGTGAAGTTTGTGTTACATCCACATAAGAGCCTCTCTTTCACTTAAAATCTGTCTTCCAGCAGCAATCAAATTTTAAGTTCTTCTTAAAGAATTCAGCCAACCAGTACTACTTAATAGTGGGAACACAGCATGCAAAGTAACATTTTGTCCCTTAAAAAGAATGAGGGTGGCTTAGTATGGTACAAATCAAGAGACTGTGTGTGTGCAAAGGATGGCAAGCAGATGAAAGAATTAAAAAAACATGTTTGACAGTCCGTGATTCTATAAGGTACACACACTGAGAAGACCTCTGAATATGGAACCCTTAGCAAGTCTCTAGCAAAAAAAGTATAACTTCATGGCCACAAGACCTATAGAATGCATTTGCTCATCAACTTATTTTTTTTTTAAGGCTTGAGGAGTTCATTAGGTTTTGACTGCTGCTCAGTCACGCAGCATTTATGCAGTGGGGTCTCATCCGACTCCATCTTGTCTCCTATGCTGTTTAACATTTACATGAAGCAACTGGGAAAGGCCATCTGGAGATCTGGAGTAAGCTGCCACCAAGATGTGGATGACAACCTGTTCTGCTTCTCCTTCGCAGCTGCTTCAGGTGCAAGATTGACTCTCATTCACTTTGGTCATAGTGACCAAAGCCGATTTTCGGCTGAAAATAAAGTGAACTTGCAAACGGGGCTGTGTTGTGCTTGGTGACTTAGGGGAGCTTTAAAGCACTTCTGTGGAGGGACTGTAGCCAGAGAAGCCTCGCTGGGTGAATGAAGGCTCGCCGGTTCGTTGCTTTCTGCTCGTTCCGAGAAAAAAAAATTAGCGATCGCTTCACCGGAAGTTCGGAGGAGAGAGCCAGGGGGAGGGACTTTGCTGGAACCGCAACAATGGGAACACACAGGTCTTTTTCGCTAGTGTTGCAGATTGTTTGCCAGAGTGTAGCGCTTTTTGGAAGGTGAATCCATTTTTCCCAATTTCCATTTAAGCACTACAACGAATCGCTTTTTGCGGGACTGTTTCAGGAGTGTGGCAGATTGTGTGCGACGTCTTGCGGAACTGCAAATTAGTAGCGTTTACAATATGCAAGCCTTTTGCAACATTGAAGTCGTGCGGAATGGACCCCAGTATCCCCAAAATAAAGAGCAAAACGAACATTCAGAGGCAACTGCACTGCTCCAATTAATAGTAAAGTTATTCTTCGGAAGACTGAAATTAATGGTAAAATGCCATGAACTCTTTAGTGCAAGCCTCTCCCTTGCAATAAACTATTCACTATATTATAGCACATTGCCTTCAACCTTTCCAGGCCTGGGATCCAATAATCTGCAAATGTCACTGACAGGCAGAAGAGAATCTTGATTTATGACTTAACTAGGATCAAGGTTAGGACTGTGGGTAGTGAACCAAGAGAGCTGTAGAATGAAATCCTAAGATAACATTTACAGGAACATTTACAGATGAGCTATGAAGGAACCCTCTCCACCCCTGAGTGTTCTTGCCTCACCATCCTACTGCTCCTTCTGTGATGTGTGTGCACAGAGCGAAAGATGGTATGAGCCTTTGTTCTGCATACAGTGGGTGGAAGTAACAGGGGCTTCCAGAGGACAGCAAAAGAAAAAAGTGGAGGCCCTACAGCAGTTCATGACCAAGCAGGCTGGACTGCATGGCCCCTTAGGCTGAAGACCGCTGCTTCAGCAAACTGTGATCCTAGATGGGATGAAGACTTCTTGAAGCAAAGAGTGCCCAAGAAAGCAAAATGTGAAAAATCTGACAAATACATTAATGTACTTACACATTCTGTTTCGCTAACAAGGAAGTGATGAAATTTTTCTAGCTGTGGAGACTTACGCAGGACTTTTCTGCTTAGGTTTGTGTGCCACGCTAACTCTTCTGGATACCTGGAAAAAAAAATGATCTGCATAGAGTGTCATCAAGATCTGAAGAGGAATAACAAAACACCCCATTGCAATTTTGTCAGTAGGCTCATGGATTCATTTTGTGTATGGAGGATACAAGAACTCAAATTACCACAAGTGACTAAAGTGTGGCAATCAGCTACAATAAAAATGTGATAGAAAATGCTATCCTTATCCTTAATCCCCCTTCAAGGATCGCTGCCTTGTTGTGGCAAGGGGGCTTGCGTAGCTCAGTGAAGCTATGAGCTATGCCGTGCAGGGCCACCCAAGACGGACAGGTCATAGCTGAGAGCTCTGACAAAAGGTGATCCACTGGAGAAGGCAATGGCAAACCACTCCAGTATCTTTGCCATGAAAACTCTATGGACAGTTCCAATAGGCATAACGATATGACGCCGGAAGATGAGCCCCTCAGGTCGGAAGGTGTCCAATATGCTACTGGGGATGAGCAGACAGCTAGTACGAGTAGCGCCAGAATGAATAAAGCGGCTGGGCCAAAGCCGAAAGGACGCTCAGTTGTGGAAGTAACTGGTGGCGAAAAGACAGTCCGATGCTGTAAAGATTTTTATTCCATAGGAACCTGGAACGTCAGATCCATGAATCAAGGCAAGCTGGACGTGGTTAAACAAGAAATGAGAAGACTGAACATCGACATTTTAGGAATCAGTGAACTAAAATGGACAGGAATGGGTGAATTTAATTCAGATGACCATCAGGTATACTACTGTGGACAAGAATCTCGCAGAAGAAATGGAGTAGCCTTCATAATCAATAAGAGAGTAGGAAAAGCAGTCTTGGGATACAATCCCCAAAATGACAGAATGATCTCAGTTCGAATCCAAGGCAAACCATTCAACATCACAGTGATCCAGGTCTATGCCCCAACCACTGCTGCTGAAGAGGATGAAGTTGATCAGTTCTATGAAGCCCTACAACACCTTATAGAAGCAACGCCAAAAAATGATGTGCTTATCATCATGGGGGATTGGAATGCTAAAGTAGGAAGCCAAAAGATAACTGGGATAACAGGCAAGTTTGGCCTTGGAGTACAAAATGAAGCAGGGCACAGGCTGGTAGAATTTTGTCAAGAGAATACAATGGTCATAGCAAACACTCTTTTCCAACAATCCAAGAGACGACTCTACACATGGACATCACCAGACGGTCAACACAGAAATCAGATTGACTATGTACTCTGCAGCCAAAGATGGAAAAGTTCTATACAGGCAATAAAAACAAGACCAGGAGCTGATTGTGGTTCAGATCATGAGCTTCTTGTTGCAAAATTTAGGCTTAAATTGAAGAAAGTAGGGAAAAGCACTAGGCCACTCAGGTACGAACTAAATCATATCCCCGACGAATATACAGTAGAGGTGACAAATAGATTTAAGGAATTAGATCTGATAGACAGAGTGCCTGAAGAACTATGGACGGAGGTTCGCGACATTGTACAAGAGGTAGCAACTAAAACCATCCCAAAGAAAAAGAAATGCAAGAAATCAAAATGGCTGTCTGAGGAAGCTTTACAAATAGCTAAGGAGAGAAGGGAAGTGAAAGGCAAGGGAGAAAGAGAAAGATACACCCAATTGAATGCAGAATTCCAGAGAAAAGCTAGAAGAGATAAGAATGCCTTCTTAAATGAACAGTGCAAACAAATAGAAGAAAACAATAGAATGGGGAGGACCAGAGATCTTTTCAAGAAAATTGGAGATATGAAGAGAACGTTTCATGCAAAGATGGGTATGATAAGGGACCAAAATGGTAGGGACCTCACAGAAGCAGAAGAGATTAAGCAAAGGTGGCAAAATTATACAGAAGAACTATACAAGAGCGAGCTTAACATCCCTGATGACCACAGTGGGGTAGTTACTGACCTGGAGCCAGACATCCTGGAATGTGAAGTCAAATGGGCCTTAGGAAGTCTGAGCAACAATAAAGCTAGTGGTGGTGACAGCATTCCAGTTGAACTATTCAAAATCTTAAAGGACGATGCAGTAAAAGTGCTACACTCAATATGCCAGCAAATTTGGAAAACTCAGCAATGGCCACAGGATTGGAAAAGGTCAGTTTACATTCCAATCCCAAAGAAGGGCAATGCCAAAGAATGTTCAAACTACCGCACCATTGCACTCATTTCTCATGCTAGCAAAGTTATGCTCAAAATCCTACAAGCTAGGCTCCAGCAATATGTGGACCGAGAACTTCCAGAAGTACAGGCAGGATTTCGAAGAGGTAGAGGAACTAGAGATCAAATTGCCAACATACACTGGATCATGGAAAAAGCTAGGGAGTTCCAGAAGAACATCTACTTCTGCTTCATTGACTATGCTAAAGCCTTTGATTGTGTGGAGCACAACAAATTGTGGCAAGTTCTTAAAGAGATGGGAATACCAGAGCATCTTATTTGTCTCTTGAGAAATTTATATGCAGGTCAAGAAGCAACAGTGAGAACTGAACATGGAATCACGGATTGGTTCAAAATTGAGAAAGGAGTTCGGCAAGGCTGTATACTGTCGCCTTGCCTATTTAACTTGTATGCGGAGCACATCATGAGAAAGGCGGGATTAGAGGAGTCACCAATTGGGATCAAGATTGCAGGGAGAAATATCAACAACCTCAGATATGCAGATGATACCACTCTAATGGCAGAAAGTGAAGAGGAACTAAAGAGCCTGTTGATGCGGGTGAAGGAGGAGAGTGCAAAAGTTGGCTTGAAACTCAACATCAAGAAAACAAAGATCATGGCAGCCGGCCCTCTCAATTCCTGGCAAATAGATGGGGAAGAAATGGAGATAGTGACAGATTTTATTTTCCTCGGCTCCAAGATCACTGCAGATGGGGACTGCAGCAAAGAAATTAAAAGACGCTTGCTCCTAGGGAGGAAAGCTATGGCAAATCTAGACAGCATCCTAAAAAGCAGAGACATCAGCCTACCAACAAAAGTGCGTTTAGTCAAGGCTATGGTATTCCCAGTTGCAATGTATGGCTGCGAAAGTTGGACCATAAGGAAGGCCGAGCGTCAAAGAATTGAGGCTTTTGAACTCTGGTGCTGGAGAAGACTCTTGCGAGTCCCTTGGACTGCAAGGCGAACAAACCGGTCAGTCCTAGAGGAGATCAGCCCTGACTGCTCTTTAGAAGGCCAGATCCTGAAGATGAAACTCAAATACTTTGGCCACCTCATGAGAAGGAAGGACTCCCTGGAGAAGAGCCTAATGCTGGGAGTGATCGAGGGCAAAAGAAGAAGGGGACGACAGAGAATGAGGTGGATGGATGGAGTCACTGAAGCAGTAGGTGCAAACTTAAAAGGACTCCAGGGAATGGTAGAGGACAGGAAGGCCTGGAGGATCATTGTCCATGGGGTCGCGATGGGTCGGACACGACTTCGCACATAACAACAACAACAACAAATCCTTAATAGCAATAATTTAATATGAAAGGGATTATAAAAACTTAACCCTGTTATAAGTATGTTTTAAATTCAGGCAACAGCATTTCTCACAAACTCTTCATAAGTAGTTTTATTTGCATTAGATATTTAAAGATATGAAAAGCCGCCTCAAACCAAATCAGAACCCCCCCACACACGCGCGCACGCACGTACACACACACACACACATCTCCAGATAAAACTATTGAGTGGGTGATGCAAGTGAGGTCCCTGTCTGCCCTGGAGAACCACTGTCTGTCAGACTATGTAATGATCTAAGATGCCTTTGCTAACAGTTACACTTAAACAGCAAAGCAGGTTAAAAACTTGCAAAGTGTACGAAGTATTATGCAAAGTAACCTTACCAGTTTAATGGTTGTGGCATCTCAATTATTTGACCATCTACCACCTGGTTCTCAAGCTCCTTGAAATACTTATTCTTCAAACAATGGAGAATTTCTTTGGCATGGCTAAAAAAAGAAAGGACAAATTAAATCACATCTGCCACAACTGCACAACAGCGTTTTACAAGAACTATTTTTTCAACTCTCATGACATCCTGAAATTCTTCTTATGTGTCCACCAGTGGCGACAAGAAGAATATCTGGCCAAAGCTATTCTAGCTCATTCCTGTTGCTCCTGGCCTGGCCTGAGACTGGAGGGGGGGTTGTTCCTTTTGTTTTTTCAAGAGAGGAAGGATAAGCAGACTTGGGTTCGGCTGCCCTGGGAATATCAGGCCAGGGGAAAGGCTGACAGAACCCCTATTTTTTTAGGCAGGATCTGGCCTTCTCCTGTTACCCAACCTTGTACCACTAGCTGCTAGATTAGGTGGGGGGGGGGTTGGGTAGTTAATACGGGGGTGGTGAAGGGTCAGGGGGGTTAGGGTGGGTTAGTGCAGCTGGGAAGGGAACATAGCTCAGTAGGTGAGTTAGGCAGTCAGTCCTCTCTCGACAGGGGCATGAGGAAAGAGGGAACATTGTGCGGGGGGGGGGGGATTCCAACATTCATGGGCCAGAGGTGCTATGGTTGGGGGAGGAGGTTGGAAAACAGAAAAGCAGGGAGCACTGGTGTCCTGTGTGGGGCCCAATCGTGGAGACATGGCCATGGCCCCAGGTGTGCTCACTCCTCTTCTAATCTCCATCCCATCCCCAGAAATGTGATGGTGGAGGTTAAGGAGGATCTGATTTTGGTCCTATGCAACACAAGGTTGATCAACAACAGGTCGATCATGAGGTGCCTTCCAACGCTATTATTCTATGATTCTAATTCTATGACTTTGCAGGAGTTCTTTGCAGAGTCAGGGGCCGACCTTGCTTGCTTGACCAAACCCTGGGTGCGGGAAGGTGAGACAGTCGCCTTGAAAGAACTAGCCCTGCCTGAGTTTTCAGTCCTGTACCACTCTCAGACTCATAGGAGGGTAGGGGGTGTGGCTATCAATGTCCGGGAGGCTTTCTCCTACACGGCTCTCCCTGCACCAGAGATCAGTGGGGTGGAGCATGTTGGTATTGGTTGGGACTTGGTTGAGAGCATGGCCATCTGGTTGTCAGGATCAGGCGTCTGATCTCTGACATGATTTGTGATCAATGACCCGTGTAACACCATTTTGGTTTATTGTGTGTTATTTTAAGGATCTCTGTGTAATTCTGTTTATGTAACCCTGAGCTGCCCGTTTCAAACTGTAATTTAGACTAGCAACTGCTGTTCTGTGTTATCGGGAAGGGAGGAACTGTCTAACACCCAAAGTCACAACGGCCTGGCTATTGTCTGGAAAGGGCACCTGTGGGAGGGGGGCTTTTGCTCTCTGGGAACTGGGCAACTTTGGGCGGGAAAGAACTGGTAAAAGTGTCTGTTGTCTGTAAATTGGCCAGAATCGACTATGAGTGTTAAGGTGTTCTGATCTGCTATCAATAAAGCTTTCTATGAAACCAGAAGCAAATTGTTAGTCTGTCTGCCCTTGACAGTCAGTCGATTCTCACAACCGTTCTCCCAAACTTTTGGGAAATGGATCCCAAGCCACTTTTTAAAGAGGAGAAGGCAGGAGCCTTTCCTCAGAACAGCACAGAAACCATCAAAGTTTGCTGTGCGCCAGCACATATCGTTGGATCCCGACGCCAGAAAAGCGGCAAGCGGTTCAATAAACGGGGGTCCCTGCTGTGCCGGGAGTGCTTCCCAAAGAAGTATGCCTGCCCATCATCCCCTGGACCAAGTGGGACGGGTGCCAGCTCGGATGAAGAGGATGACATCCCTGTCTGTTCTGGAGTGACATGGATGCCCCTCGACCCCAAGGTGTAATGGGACAATGCCAGCTCGGGAGAGGACGAAGAGGATGAGGTTCCCGTCTGCTCTCGCATTGGGATGAGGACATGGAGAAACTGCAATCCCTGCCGGCCGAAATGGCAGAGGGAAAGGCCCATGGAATTATCCAAAACTCCCCTGTGATCCCAGCCCTCAAGGAGGCAATAGTCCCCGCCAAAGGTCCCCTTGCATCTTTCATTGGGAAAGAAGGAACTGCAACTGATCTGTCCACAGTATTGGGAATAGAGACAGAGGAGGTTGCCCCGAAAATCCCAGGAAGGAATAAAGAAAGTGGTTTGGACGCTGGCCTGGAGGACATTGAATGGGGCCAGGGCCTGCACCGCGGGACCACCGATGGCAAGACAGCAATTGCCCTAGAAAATCTGGAGCTTCGCGAGCAGATGGAGTGCATAGGAAACTGGCTGGCGACCCTAACGGTGGCTCCTGATGCAGAACATCAGAGAGGGGTGAGATTTTTTCTTGGCTGAGATGGGGTGTCCGGTGTTGCGGCCCGGAGGGCTGGTCGCTCCTGCTCCGAGAGGCCTACAGGACTGGCGGCATAGCCTGCGGGAGAGCCGGTCACCCCCCAGCAATCAGTGGTTCTGGCTCCCAATCATCCCCCATGTGGGCAGATGGCCCTGGAGGAGAAGTCTTTGGAAGGACTGCTGACTGAGACTGAAGAGGGAGAGAAGCAAGGAGGGAAGGGCTCGGACTGTCTGGTGGGCCCAACCGAAGAGGGACTGGTGCCCCCTCCCTTCATCCCAAACGAGCCAATCCCAGCTGCCCCAAGAAGCAGCCTGGTATGCAGCCTGCTACCCTCAGCGAGGGAAACGCTCCAGCCGGGATTGTCCCTCGGGCATAGTGGTTGTGGGACTGTGCTGAGATGGAGGGCAGAAGGGACTGCCCCCGAGAATTGAAAGTTGCCCAATTCCTCCCCTGCCTGGCCGTGGTGACTCCAATTGTCTGGAAGATGTTGTCGGCTGCACGCAGTGAGAGGATTGCACTGGCCACAGAAACCAAAGGATCGGGCCCCTGGGAAGAAGGGCTTACAAATGGCTCAGCTGGAGAGCCAGATTCAATAGCGGGGAAGGCTGACCCCATTGACTTGGCGACAGAGATGGAGGAAGGGGCTCTCCGGGGAATGGGAAATGGCTCTACAGAAGAGAGTGCTGGTCTTCATAGAAAGGCACCAGTGGAAGACTGGGAAACTCCATGCTTCATGGCTGAAACGAGTTGGCCAGCAGGAGTCATCTCCACTCTCAAAACAGCTCTCCCATTGCGAATTTCTGGTGAGAAAAAGAAGGCAGGGGGGCCCTGCTCCCGGAGAATTTGGAAATGTGTGAAGCCTCGAGGGCGATGCCCACTGATTGCCATGTGGACTCCACCCCTGGGAGATTGGTGAGTGGCACCCTGTCTTTTCATGTCCAGATAGATGTGGCCCCTCCTAAGAAAAGTCTTGGACCCAGGCCAGGCCGCCATTGCTCTGGGAGGAGGGAGGAAATTGCCCACATCAATAGAATCCTGAGTGCTGCCTTTTCCCTGGGCCAAAGACTGAACCTCGTTGCTAGAAGTGGGCTCTGGGGAAGGCTGGCAGGCTTGGATATGCCGCCCAGGGCCCAGAACATGGCAGAATGGAGAGAGTTCCAAAAAAGGGAACCTTTCTATCCAGTGGAGACTGCTAGATGAAAGCGCTGCGGCTGCACTGCCTCTTTGGATTACAAATGAACGGTTCGAGAATGTCCCGGGCAAGGGTGAGTATATGTGGCATGCAGAGAATGTGTTGTCTGGAAGCCAGAGCCTTCTGTCCACCCTGCTGAGTGCCTGGCCCAACCAATTGTCCCTGTTTGAGAAGCCCAGCCGAGCACCGGGAGGCCGGGACGGTGCCTTCCCTTGAGAATGAAAATTGCTTCACGGTCTATGACAAGACCCTGGCAGAGCGACGTGAGGGAGAGCTTCCTAAGTGTGGGAGCGTGCCTGTCAATGCCAGGCTGAGCATCGTAGAGCGTTCAAAGAGTCAATCCCTACCCCTCAGACTGACTTTACCAAAAGGAAGGGGGGAGGGGGAAACCCGTTGCCCTGAGCTCGGCTTCTTGGGAGGAAAAGGGGAAAGGGATCGAACCCGCTGCCTACTCGTCAGAGTTGTCAGAGTGCCTTCCGTGAAGGGAGTACTTCTTTGCCCTGAACCAGGGCGGCTGGATGTGCCCCTGGTGAAGCCATCCACCACCAGCGTCAACCCAGAGGAATTTTGTTTCCCTCCAGCCAAGCTCCCAGCAGTGCATGCCTACAGAGCCCTGTTTCCTGACTCCTCGGTGGGGAAGAGCGGCCAAAGCTGTCCCCAACCGCTTCCCACCTCGGCATCTGTGGCTGTGTGTTCCTGAGGGGAACAAGGTTTCTACTGCAGGATCATGGTTCCCTGTAAATTTTTCTATACGTTCCAGTTCAAAAGAAAAGGGGAGAGGGATGAAGTTGTGGCTTGGAGCTTGTTTCCTGCTCACTGTTGGGACCTGAAGTGCATCCCCCCATAATCCAGACTTTCTGCACAAGGAAAACAGAGAGGGCGCAGTGCCTGGACATTCCGTGGATTGGGGCCCTTTGAGTAAATCGTTCATAGTTGTACTAGTGCCACTGGACTCTGACTTTGTGGTGTTATGGGAATTATGAGGTGAATCTCTGCCCTGACAAGGGTAGAATCCTCCCCGAGAAAGGCAGAGCTTTTGGACTTAAAAAATGAACTTTGAACAGGGGCAGAATGACCATTGAATACTTACCGTGAAGGGTCCTTCTCTCCTGGGGTATAAGAGGACATCTTGCTGGGTGAGATTCCACCGTCGGATCAAGGGAGGCAGGAACTTCACAGTTCTTCTTCCTGTCCCTAGGTGGCCTCACCCGGCCTCTTCAGTTCGCCCACTGCCATAGCTGATCACAGGCATTTTCTTAACTACAACATATAATCTAGGAACCTCTTAGCAGAAGAAGAACAAAAGACATGTCACAGTGAACAAAAACGAAACAAGCACCTTATGACATATCAAGACACATGCCGAAAACCCTGCTCTGGGTTAACTTCCCGATGCCTTACGGCCAGGTAACCTCTTTTTCTTCGCTTGACGATGGCAGGGAGGGATCAAGATGTCCTCTTATACCCCAGGAGAGAAGGACCCTTCACGGTAAGTATTCAATGGTCATTCTCCTCCTGGGGCGAGGACATCTTGCTGGGACCTCCCATAGCAGTCCGCAAAATTTAGGGTGGGCCATCGTCATCTGTGTTGATTACATTTTGCAGCACTCTTCGCCCAAACGCCGCTTCGGCTGAGCTGTACACGTCTATCTTGTAATGGCGAATGAATGTTGAGGCGTTAGCCCATGTTGCTGCTCTGCATATTTCGAGAATCGATGCTCTGCCAAACAAGGCCGCTGACGTTGCTGTGCTCCGTACTGAATGAGCTGTAATACCCCGTGGCGGGGTCAACTTCTGAGCCACGTATGCTTCAGCAATGGCCGCTCTAAGGCAACTACCAATAGCCCTGCTGGACAGCTTCGAACCCTGGTTGGGAGCTGCAATGGACACGAATAACGAGTCGGACTTTCTTATGTTCTCTGTTCTGATAATATAGGCCTTTAAGGCTCGCCGCACGTCTAGGGTGTGCCAAGTTATCTCCTTGGGATGAACCGGGTTAGGACAAAAGGATGGTAGGATTAGGTCTTGACCAAGATGGAAACTGGATAGCACCTTTGGCTTGAAGGCTGGATCCGTTCTTAGTACCACCTTATCTTTATGAAAGATACAGAGCTCCTTTCTGACCGATAGAGCTGCCAGCTCTGATATCCTTCTGGCCGATGTCACTGCCGTTAAGAAGATCGTCTTCATTCTCAGGTGTTTTAAAGATATGTCCATTATGGGCTCGAAGGGATGTTTAGTCATTCCCGTTAGGACTTTATTCAGGTTCCAAGTGGGGAACCTATGAGTAACTGGGCCCTGGATTTGGGTGGCTCCTTTTAGGAAGCGGACAATATGAGGATGCTTGGAAATAGGTTTTCCTTTAAAGTTTGGAAGGACAGAAACTAATGCTGCTACCTGCCGGCGGAGGGTGGCCACCCTCAGTTGCTTTGCCATACCATCTTGCAGGAACTGCAGCACATCTCGCAGTCTTGGAGTCAGGTGATTCACCTTCTTCCTTTTGCACCAGCGAACGAACGCCTTCCAAGAGGCATTGTAGATCCTATTGGTGGACTGGCGTCTGGATGCCATGATCGTCTCGACTACTTCTGTACTGTAGCCTTCAGTTAAGAGGTGGCCCCGCTCAACCTCCAGGCGGTCAGTTGAAGCCATTCCGGGTCCGGATGCCAAATGGGCCCTTGTTGAAGCATGTCCGGCTGTACAGCAGAGGTTCCCTCACCGACATGCGCACTAGGGTCGAGAACCACGGTCGACGAGGCCATCTGGGAGCTATCAGTATCACCTCCGCCCTGAGTTCTCTGACTCTTGCCAGCAGGCGTGTTATTATCGGAAATGGAGGGAAGGCGTAAAGCAGGCCCTCCGGCCACTGGGCCAACAGGGCATCTGTGTTTTCCGCTGCAGGATGGAAGTACCTGGAGAAGAACCTGGGCATCTGGCTGTTTTCTGCTGTCGCAAATAGGTCCAGCTTTGGTTGGCCTAGGACTGATGTTAACCAGGTGAAGATTTGCGGTTTCAACCGCCATTCGGCCGTGGACACTGTCGCTCTGCTCAGCCAGTCTACTTGGACGTTTTCTTTTCCTTTTATGTATTCTGCCCGTATTGATGACAGGTTGGCTTCCGCCCAGGCCAAGGTCTGCATGGCTTCCCTGTGGAGGTTTGAGGACCTGGACCCTCCTTGGTTGTTCAGGTAGGCTTTGGTTGCTATGTTGTCTGTTCTGACCAACACGTGAGTGTGCTTTAGTTGACAACTGAAGTGGTGTAACGCTCTGCGTACCGCCTTCATTTCCAGGATGTTTATTGGGAGTTTCGACTCCTCTGAGGACCATCTTCCTTGGGCTGATTGGGTCTCTAGCGTGGCTCCCCAACCTCTCAGACTTGCGTCCGTGAACAGTTGTTTTTCCTTCCTGGGACCGAATAGCTTTCCCTTGGACAGGTTGGCGTTGTTGGTCCACCAGGTTAGACTGGTTTTGATGTCTATTGGTACCTTCACTTTCTTGTCCAGTCTTATTGATATTTGGTGTTGGAATGGGCGTAATAAGCCCTGGAGTCGGCGGGAATGTAGTCTCCCCCATTGCACCGTAGGGAGGTTCGATACCAAGATGCCCATCATGCTCGCTAGCGTCATCAGGGGTGACGTTCTTCCCTTTATTATCTGATTTGCCAATCTTTTGTTTTTTTGTATTTTTTCTTCTGTCATGAAGAGCCTGGACGCTACCGTGTCTATTTGTACGCCCAGGTGTTGAAGGGACTGGGACGGAGTCAGGGAACTTTTTTGGAGATTCACGATGAATCCGAAGTCTTGAAGGATTTGCATCGCGATAGTGGTGTGGCTGACCGCTTGCTGATGGGACTGGGCTCTCAGCAACAAGTCGTCCAAATATGGATGCAGGTGAATTCCCTGCTTTCGCAGGTAGGCCACCGGCGCGATTAACAGCTTTGAGAAAACTCTGGGTGCGGTCGAGAGTCCAAATGGTAAAGCTTTGTATTGGTAGTGGTTCTGGCCCACGCAGAACCTGAGAAATTTCCTGTGACCGTGTCGGATCGGGACATGCAGGTACGCTTCTGTGAGGTCTAGTGATGTGAGGTACTCTCCTCTTTGTATCGCTTCTGTGATGGATTTGAGTGTTTCCATCCTGAAATGACGAAGTTTTATGAAGCGATTTAGAAATTTTAGGTCTAGGATTGCTCGCCAATCCCCGTTGGATTTTGGTACTGTGAAAAACACCGAGTAGACCCCCGTCCTTTCCTCTCCGTGAGGTACGGGTTCTATTGCCTCGATGTCTATCAGGTGTTGTATGGCGGCTTGGGTTCTTTCCAGCTTTTGTTTGGATTTTGGGTGGGGCGACTGTAGGAAGTGGTTTGGTGGGATTTTTTGGAATTCGATGGCGTAGCCCTTTTCTATAATTTCCAATGACCAGCTGTCCGCTTGGTATCTTGTCCACTGTTCCAAGAATCGGGCTAGTCTTCCTCCCACTGGGACGATGGAGTCACGCCTTGTGAGGCTTCCCGTCTCTTTCCTGTTTCGGAGGAGGGTGTCCTCTCTGGAACCTGTTGGGGTAACTACCCCTGAAGGACTGTCTGTTGTTGGGCCAGCCAGATCTCCTGTCCTGTCTCTGTCTGCCGTATGAACCAAAGGAACGAAAGGAGTTACCTGTGAGTTGGGAGAACCGCCTATCTGTTCTCCTCAGGTTCCGTGGCATTACTCTCTTTTTATCACGTGTCTCCACGAGGACCTTATCCAAGGACTCCCCGAAGAGCTTGGATCCATGAAATGGATACGCCGTGACGATTGACTTTGCTTTGGTGTCCGCCTGCCATGCTCTCAGCCACAGTGTTCTCCGTGCTGCCGCAGTGGCCATGGCTCTGGCGTTGAAGATAGATGCATCTAAGGTGGCATCTGCTGAAAAACAGGCTGCTTTTAGCACTCTATTCATTCCTTCTGCCACCCTCTTATCTGGGTCTGGTAGTAGCTGGATCAGCTTCTTTACCCACATGATTGTGGCCCTTGACACAATTGATGCTATAGAGGACGCTCTTATAGACATAGCTAAGGTTTCATGGGTTTTACGTAAGGCAAAGTCCGCCTTTTTATCCATTACATCCCTCACAGACCCCTGGTCATCCTCTGAAAGAAGACCATAGGATTGCAGCCCTACTACCGGGGCATCCACAATTGGTGTTCTTAAAATCTCTTCTGCATAATCAGGCATCGTGTACAGCTTTTTTGCATACGCTGGCAACTGTCTGTTTGCCATGGGCTTTTCCCATTCTGCTCTAAATTTTTTCTCGAAAAATACTGGTAGGGGAAAGTTTCTAGGGACATCCTCCTCTGGGGGAAAGTATTCTTTGTTGCCATAAGGCCTCCTGGGGTCCTGATCCTCTGGATCCTCCGTTCCCTGTTTCCATTTTAAATCTAATGCGTTAAGGCATTTTGATAAGAGATACTGATAGTCTTCTGGTTTAAAAAATCTTTTGGATACCTCAGGTAATTCCATAATCTCAATCACTTCTTCATCAGATAAAAATTCCCCATCTTCCTTAACTGAGGATTCATCTGCTGTGGAAGGATAATCCCCCCTGTCAGGGCTCCAATGGGGTCTTTTGCGCGCTGCCTTTGTGGGCCAGGAAGGTCTATGCTCGGCCAAATCCCCATATTCCTCCCTCTCTGAGTCAGGGGAAGCCTGCCTGTAATATCTATGCCCCTCAGGCCCTTTTTCCCTTTTCTCTAGCTGTGCTTGCACCACCTCTGAAATACAAGCAATAAGTTCCTTTGACAATAAATGTTGCCCACTGGGCCTTACTGTATCCCTGGATTGACTCTCCTCTCCGTCCATCTCGGCTCCGGTCTCCTCGCGAGCAAGCGTGGACCGGGCCGCAGCTGCGGAGCTTCCCGCCCGATTTTCATCAAAATGGCCGCCGCGCATCTTCTCCTTGCTTTTTTCCCGCGCTTCTGTCTTCTTGCGGCGTTTTGCCGCTTGGCGGCTTGGCTCCGCGGTGGCTGGTTTAGGGACGGCCTGCGGCGCGCCCTCCAGCATCTTGTGCTCCTGCTCTGTTGGTTCCATCGGTGCCTCCAGTTCTCCGTCGGACAGGAGGTCGTCTGCCATGGCACAGAGCGGAGCCGGCAAAGGGGCTTCGCTGGGAGGTTTGCCTTTAACGGCCTTCTCCAGAGCCGAGCCTTCAACAAGGTGGAAGGGGGGGGGGAATTTTTTTTTTTTTTCCAAAGAGGAGAGACAAACGGAGACTGACAAACACACAGGTATTTTCCACAAAAGGTAAGTAGATCAGACTGAAGTAAATAGAAGAAGAATAGACTGAATTCAATTCGGGATCTCTCAGCTCAACTGCTCTCCCTCCGAGGCAGAAACCGAACTGAAGAGGCCGGGTGAGGCCACCTAGGGACAGGAAGAAGAACTGTGAAGTTCCTGCCTCCCTTGATCCGACGGTGGAATCTCACCCAGCAAGATGTCCTCGCCCCAGGAGGAGAATGCATCCTCCACACCCATCATTTTTGATGGTAATAATGATACATGGACTGTTGACAGTTGCGCTTAGAAACCCAGTCCAATCCTGGATCTTAAACCTGCCAAAAGTCTTATGTAATTTATCTACTAATTCTGACTGCTGTATTGTGTTGTTGTTGTTGTTTGGTGCGAAGTCATGTCCGACCCATCGTGACCCCATAGACAATAATCCTCCAGGCCTTCCTGTCCTCTACTTCCTGTCCTCCATTCCCCGGAGTCCATTTAAGTTTGCACCTACTGTTCAGTGACTCCATCCAGCCACCTCATTCTCTGTCGTCCCCTTCTTCTTTTGCCCTCAATCGCTCCCAGCATTAGGCTCTTCTCCAGGGAGTCCTTCCTTCTCAGGAGGATGCCAAAGTATTTGAGTTTCATCATCAGGATCTGGTCTGCTCCTTAGGTCAGGGCTAATCTCCTCTAGGACTGACCGGTTTGTTCACCTTGCAGTCCAAGGGACTCGCAAGAGTCTTCTCCAGCACCAGAGTTCAAAACCCTCAATTCTTTGACGCTCGGCCTTCCTTATTGTCCAACTTTCACAGCCATACAGTACGACTGGAAATACCATAGCCTTGATTAGACGCACTTTTGTTGGCAGGATGATGTCTCTGCTTTTTAGGATGCTGTCTAGATTTGCCATAGCTTTTCTCCCCAGGAACAAACGTCTTTTAATTTTTTTGCTGCAGTCCCCATCTGCAGTGATCTTGGAGCCCACGAAAATAAAATCTGTCACTATCTCAATTTCTTCTATTTGCCAGGAATTGAGAGGGCCGGATGCCATGATCTTTGTTTTCTTGATGTTGAGTTTCAAGCCAACTCTTGCACTCTCCTCCTTCACCCGCATCAACAGGCTCTTTAGTTCCTCTTCACTTTCTGCCATTAGAGTGGCATCATCTGCATATCAACATCTTGTATTCTATATTTCCTTTTTAAGGGGTTGTGTTTAAATTTGGGGTTTTAGATTCTAAGAATATTGTCAAGTAAAAATGTTGTTTATAAATGTTGTTCTCCCCCTTCAAGGATCGCTGCCTTGTCGTGGCAAGGGGGCTTGCGTAGCTCAGTGAAGCTATGAGCTATGCCGTGCAGGGCCACCCAAGACGGAAAGATCATACAGCTCTGACAACATGTGATCCACTGGAGAAGGAAATGGCAAAACACTGCAGTATTTTTGCCATGAAAACTCTAAGGACAGTTCCATAAGGCAAAAGGATATGATGCTGGAAGATGAGCCCCTCAGGTCGGAAGGTGTCCAATATGCTACTGGGGATGAGCAGACGGCTAGTACGAATAGCTACAGAATGAATGAATAGACCGGGCCAAAGCCGAAAGGACGCTCAGTTGTGGAAGTAACTAGAGGCGAAAAGACAGTCCGATGCTGTAAAGATTTTTATTCCATAGGAACCTGTAACGTCAGATCCATGAATCAAGGCAAGTTGGACGTGGTCAAACGAGAGATAACAAGACTGAACATCAACATTTTAGGAATAAGTGAACTAAAAGGGACAGGAATGGGTGAATTTAATTCAGATGACCATCAGGTATACTACTGTGGACAAGAATCTCGCAGAAGAAATGGAGTAGCTTTCATAATCAGTCAGAGGGTAGGAAAAGCAGTCTTGGGATACAATCCCGAAAATGACAGAATGATCTCAGTTCGAATCCAAGGCAAACCATTCAACATCACAGTAATCCAGGTCTAACCACTGCTGCTGAAGAGGATGAAGTTGACCAGTTCTATGAAGCCCTACAAAACCTTCTAGAAGCAATGCCAAAAAATGATGTGCTTATCATTATTGGGAATTTGAATGCTTATCATCATGGCGAATGGGAATGCTAAAGTAGGAAGCCAAAAGATAACTAGGATAACAGGGAAGTTTGGCCTTGGAGTACAAAATGAAGCAGGGCACAGGCTGGTAGAATTTTATCAAGAGAATACAATAGTCATAGCAAACACTCTTTTCCAACAACCTAAGAGATGAGTCTACATACGGACATCACCAGACAGTCAACACAGAAATCAGATTGACTATGTGCTGTGCAGCCAAAGATGGAGAGGTCTATCCAGTCAATAAAAACAAGACCAGGAGTTGATTGTGGTTCAGATTATCAGCTTCTTGTTGCAAAATTTAAGCTTAAATTGAAGAAAGTAGGGAAAAGCACTAGGCCACTCAGGTATGAACTAAATCATATCCCTGACGAATATACAGTAGAGGTGACAAATAGATTTAAGGAATTAGATTTGATAGACAGATTGCCTAAAGAACTATGGACGGACGTTCGCAACATTGTACAAGAGATAGCAACTAAAACCATCCCAAAGAAAAAGAAATGCAAGAAATCAAAATGGCTGTCTGACGAAGCTTTACAAATAGCTAAGGAGAGAAGGGAAGTGAAAGGCAAGGGAGAAAGAGAAAGATACACCCAACTGAATGCAGAATTCCAGAGAAAAGGTAGAAGAGATAAGAATGCTTTCTTAAAGGAACAGTGCAAACAAATAGAAGAAAACAATAGAATGGGGAGGACCAGAGATCTTTTCAAGAAAATTGGAGATATGAAGAGAACGTTTCATGCAAAGATGGGTATGATAAATGACCAAAATGGTAGGGATCTCAGAGAAGCAGAAGAGATTTTTAAAAGGTGGCAAGATTATACAGAGGAACTATACATGAGCGAGCTTAACATCCCTAATAATCATGATGGGGTAGTTACTGACTTGGAGCCAGACATCCTGGAATGTGAAGTCAAATGGGCCTTAAGAAGTCTGAGCAACAATAAAGCTAGTGGTGGTGACAGCATTTCAATTAAACTATTCAAAGTCTTAAAAGACGATGCAGTAAAAGTGCTACACTCGATATGCCTGCAAATTTGGGAAACTAAACAATAGCCACAGGATTGGAAAAGGTCAGTTTACATTCCAATCCCAAAGAAGGGCAATGCCAAAGAATGTTCAAACTACCACAACATTGCACTCATTTCTCATGCTAGCAAAGTTATGCTCAAAATCCTACAAGCTAGGCTCCAGCAATATGTGGACCAAGAACTTCCAGAAGTACAGGCAGGATTTCAAAGAGGCAGAGCAACTAGAGATCAAATTGCTAACATACGCTGGATCATGGAGAAAGCTAAGGAGTTCCAAAAGAACATCTACTGCTGCTTCATTGACTATGCTAAAGCCTTTGATTGTGTGGAGCACAACAAATTGTGGCAAGTTCTTAAAGAGATGGGAATACCAGAGCATCTTATCTGTCTCTAGAGAAACCTCTATGCAGTTCAAGAAGCAATAGGGAGAACCAGGCATGGAATCACTGATTGGTTCAAAATTGAGAAAGGAGTTTGGCAAGGCTATATACTGTCGCCCCTGATCCCACAAATTGGGATCAAGATTGCAGGGAGAAATATCAACAACCTCAGATATGCAGATGATACCACTCTAATGGCAGAAAGCAAAGAGGAACTAAAGAGTCTGTTGATGCGGGTGAAGGAGGAGAGTGCAAAAGTTGGCTTGAAACAACATCAAGAAAACGAAGATCATGGCATCAGGCGTCTGATCTCTGCCATGATTTGTGATCAATGACCTGTGTAACACCATTTTGGTTTATTGTGTGCAGTTTTAAGGATCCCTGTGTAACTCTGTTTATGTAAAGCTGAGCTGCCCGCTTCAATTGTAATTTAGACTAGCAATTGCTGTTCTGTGTTATCGGGAAGGGAGGAACTGTCTAACTGTCTAACACCCGTCTTAACACCCAAGCCTGGCTAATTGTCTGGAAAGGAGCCCAGGATAGCACCTGTAGGAGGAGGGCTTTTGCTCTCTGGGAACTGGGAAACTTTGGGTGGCAAAGAACTGGTAAAAGGGTCTGTTGTCTGTGAATTGGCCAGAATTCACTATGAATGTTAAGGTGTTCTGATCTGCTATCAATAAAGCTTTCTATTAAACCAGAAGCAAGTTGTTAGTCCATCTGCCCTTGACAGTAGGGCACCACCAAAAGCAGTATACCATCCACCAGATGCCCTGTTGTGCCTACTGGCGGAGGTGGCCGCCTGAGCGTTGCAGTACCCCAAAGCTTTTAATTCTGGATCACTTCAATGTCTCAGCGCCCTCTGGTGATAAATTGCAATCTTACAGGACTAACATCTGATTTTTTTTTTAGGATTTTGCTGTCTGTTGGGATTAATTGAGATTAATATCAGTACAGTCAGCTAGCTATGGCAGGGAAAGTGGGTTAAGCCAGAAAACCCTGGAAGGTGGGATCTGGCAATACTTCCTCGCTGAAGGGTAATTTTATCTAGTTGTTAGTTGTAGGGGGGAGGGGAGGGTGGATGGGTTAGGGTGGGTAGTTCTATTGAGTTTGTAACAATCAGGAGGGTAGTTAGATTGGTTAGTGCTAGTTAAGAGGGAGACCACTGCACTGCCAAGGTTTTGTACTTTTTAGTAGATTAGGCTATTCCAGTCCATCAATGATGCCAGGCTCCACAGGCAATGTTTTGCAATGCAGGGAGCTTGTGACAGCTGGAGAGGGTAGAGAAAGGGGGAATTAGGACCTCGCCCGGTGAGAATATTCCAGCAATTCTGGGCCAAGGGAGGTATGGCGGCGAGAGGGGGTTCAATAATATGAGGGCAGTGAGACACGAAGGTCCATGGAGGCCCCAACTGTGGAAACATGGTCGGTGGCCTGGTCAATGTGCTCACTGCATTTCAAACCTCCCATTCCTAAATTTGTAGGGGAGAGGGCTAAGTCAAAACCGGTGCTGATGCTATGCATCGCCAGGTCAATTAAAAACAAGTCCTCAACCCTGCGGGACTAATTCACAGGACATGGGGCAGGACATAGCATGCATCACCGAAAGCTGGGTAAGTGAAGGCGAAATAGTTACCTTGAACAAACTGGTGCCACCTGGCTTTTCGGTCATTCACCAGCCCCAGCTCCATGGTAAGGAGGGGAGGGGTGGTAATCCTGGTCCGGAACACCTCCCCCTTCAGGGCTCTCCCAGCACCTTCGATCATGGAGGCGGAATGTGTCGGCCTGACATAGGAATCAGTTGAGAATGTGGCCATCTGGGTGATTTACTCCCCCCACCACTGCTCCATCTGATGTGCTGCTGGAGGCGGTGGCTGCCTGGACATTGCAGTTCCCTAGGCTTGTAGTTCTGGGGGAATTCAACATTCATGCAGATTCGCTGGCTCCAGGACATGGCCCAGATCTAATGTCAGCCATGGAGACACTGGAGTTCTTGAAAACTGTTGCCGGCCCCACCCATCAGGCTGGCCATACCCTTGATTTGATATTCAGTGCTGGTGTGGAGATGGATCTGTTAGCTCCTAACGGTATTCCATGGTCAGACCACCGTACCCTGAAGGCCCTGCTAAAGATGCGATACCCTTCCTCCCATTTGGGTACCAGACATATTTTAGCCTGCCCATGGAGACTTATGGAATTCAATGTATTCCTGAATGCTCTGAGGGACGCTATGCCTTCTGGTGACTCGTTGGAGGCTTTGGTGGAGGACTGGCAGTCCCGCCTGGTGGCCATCATTGACGAGATCGTTCCTGAGCACCCTCCGCACCCTCGCATGAAACAGGCTCCGTAGTTTACCACAGAGATTCAAGAGAAGAAGAGGGAGGTTGGACAGCTAGAAAGAGTGTGGTGGAAGACTCGTGACAAAGCAGCAAGAACATCTCATGAGGGTGTATGAGATGGCGATGAAAGCTGCTAAGAGTGACTACTTTGCGGCAGAAATCCCATCTGCTAGCTCTCTCAGCCTAATTATTTAGGGTAACTTGGACTCTTACCACCTTTGAGGAAGGGCGTCAAAATATTAGTGAATGGGACTTAGCCTGCAAGGCTTTAGTGGGCTGTTTTGCAGATAATATTTTGTCGCTCCGCTGCGACCTTACTGCCACGGCTGATGCAGACATGGTTACTCAAATCAGGTGACCGATGGATAGGTGTACTGCTGAGGAAAATTATCAACCTCTCCCTCTCTTCAGGGGAGTTCCCTCAACGGCTCAAGGAGGCGGTGGTCTGTCCTCTGCTGAAGAAACCATCTCTGGACCTGTGGGACCCCGCCAGCTAGCGCCCAGTGCAGCATCTTGTGTTTCTGGGAAAGATGGTTGGAGAGGACCGCAGCAGACCAACTCCTCGTTTTTTGGGATGAAACTTCGGCCCTGGATCCATTCCAGTCAGGCTTCCATACTGGCCATGGCGTAGAGACCGTGCTGGTTGCTCTGATGGATGAGCGGTGCCAACTGGACCAAGGCGGGTCGGCCATTCTCGTGTTGTTAGACCTGTCAGACACTTTTGATATGGTTGACCACGAGCTCTTGATCAAACACCTCACTGACATGGGGATGGGAGGGACAGTCTTAAATGGCTGACCTCTTTCCTTAAGAACAAATCGCAGAGGGTTGCAGTGGGAGATGATTTGTCAGACCCCTTTGCACTGCCATGCGGCATGCCACAAGGTTCTATATGTGTCTTCTTCCCCCGTTGGTTCAGAGTTATGGGCTGGGCTGGCACCAATATGCGGATGATACCCAGCTCTATCTCCTGATGGGCGGACAGCTGGACTCCCCCCCCCCCGAAACATTTGCCAGTTGTTTGGAAGCCAAAGTTGGATGGATCAGAAGAGTCAGAAATTCAACCCCTCTAAGACGGAGGTCCTCTGGCTGGGTAGGAAGGGGCAAAACCAGGAAACACAACTCCCCTGCTTGGGTGGGGTACAACTATCATCTCTAACACAAACCAGGAATTTGGGCGTGATGTTCGACGCCTACCTATCTATGGAGGCTCAGATCATTAAGTCTGCTTGGACAACATTTTTCCATCTACACCAAGCCCGGCTACTAGCGCCCTACTTGTCTCCAGAACACATGGCCACTGTGATACTTCCAGGCTATATTTCTGCAGGCCCTGTCAGGGCTCTCCGAGTCCCACAGGACCTGGAAAACAGAGCTCTTCCACCAAGCGGAAGTGTTGAGACCAGGTAGGAGCCCCGGGGTTTTAGATCAAGCCCCCCCCCCCCCCGCAAGCTCCTATTAAGAACTGCAGTACTAAACTGGGATGGGGCCTTATTTCATCTTCCAGCTTATGTTATGCTTTCAATTATTATTTCATCTACACTGACTGATGCCCAGAACAAGGGAGATGATTATATTAGGTCACCACCATTTGCTATTTGTTATATGTTGTAAATTGTTTTAACTGTTTTATGGGGATTTTAAATATTATGGATTTCGCTATATGTTAATTGCCGCGAACCAGTTAATGGGGGTAGTGGTATAAAAATAAAACATGATGATGATGATGATGATGTTTATGTGGACACACTGCCACCAGGACTTGGTTTGGACCTGGTGTCTTCCCTGACGACAATAGGGCTTTTGCAATTTGTTGGGCAGTGGAGACTGATGGATCCACTTGGTTTCCAGAACGCTCTGCAGGACCCGATGCCTCCTGGCATCTCACTGACAGCCCTGGCGGAGGACTGGCAGTCCCACCTGTCAGCTGCTATAGACTAGATTCCTCCTAGACGTCCTCTCCAACCTTGACTCAAATGGGCCCCCTGATATACAGGGGTGCTCCAGAAGAAGAAAAGGTTAGTGAGACAACTAGACCGGGTATGGCAGAATACTCGTGATGAAGTGGAAAGAACATCTGTAGGACAATTTGGTGATCCAAGGAAGTCAGCATTGATTTGTCTCAAACACGTCCTGTCAGACCAACCTGACAGGTTTCCTTTTTTGACCAAGTAACAGGTTTGCTGGATGGTGGAAATTCGGTTGATGTCGTTTACTTGAATTTTAGTAAAGCTTTTGGTAAGGTTCCCCATGATATTAAGAATCATAGAGTTGGAAGGGGCCATACAGGCCATCTAGTCCGACCCCCTGCTCAACGCAGGATCAGCCCTAAGCATCCTAAAGCATCCAAGAAAAGTGTGCATCCAACCTTTGCTTGAAGACTGCCAGTGAGGGGGAGCTCACCACCTCCTTAGGCAGCCTATTCCACTGCTGAACTACTCTGACCGTGAAACATTTTTTCCTGATATCTAGCCTATATCGTTGTACTTGAAGTTTAAACCCATTACTACGCGTCCTCTCCTCTGCAGCCAACAGAAACAGCATCCTGCCCTCCTCCAAGTGACAACCTTTCAAATACTTAATGAGGGCTAATGTCCACTCTCAACCTCCTTTTCTCCAGGCTGAACATTCCCAAGTCCCTCAACCTATCTTCATAGGGCTTGGTCCCTTGGCCCCAGATCATCTTCGTCGCTCTCCTCTGTACCCTTTCGTCGCTCTCCTCTATACGCTGCATCACACTGCCTGCTCATGTTTAGTTTACAATCCACAAGTACCCCAAGGTCTCGTTCACACTCAGTGTTACGTAGAAGCGAATGAGCTGGCCTTGCCGGTTGGGCTGCCTCCGATCGTTTTCCTTCCATACACTCCCTATGTTGATCGCCTCCTTCCCCTAGTGGCTTTAGTTTAAAGCTCTCCTGATGAATCTCATCAGGTTCCTGCCAAACACATTCTTCCCCAGTTTTGATAAGTGCAGTCCATCAGGTGCTAGTAGACCTTCCTCAAGAAAGCCTATCCCATGGTCCCAGAAACCAACTCTCTCCTGCCGGCACCAACTACGCAGCTAGTGATTCACCTCCATTATCTTCCTCTCCCGACGCATTCCTCTTCCCTTGACAGGCAGGATTGAAGAGAATATCACTTGTGCCCCCATTTGCTTGAGCTTCCTCCCCAGATCTTGATAGTCTTTTTTAATAGGAGCGATGGTATTCAGGGACATGTCATTCATTCCCACATGGACCATCACAAATTTGCACTCTTCTCATCCTGAGTTCTTACCTTCACACCAAGTTCGGAATTTACGTCTTGCTCCCCCTATGGATCTATTTTAAAGCCCTCTTCACCTGGTTTGCAAGGGTTCTCCCAAATTTCAATTTTATCTATGTCCTTCTTAAAGTGAGGCCTCCAGAACTGCACACAGTACTCCAGGTGTGGTCTGACCCGTGCCGTATATAATGGGACTATGACATCTTGTGATTTTGATGTGATGCCCGTTGATACAGCCCAAAATGGCATTTGCCTTTTTTACCGCTGCATCACACTGCCTGCTCATGTTTAGTTTACAATCCACAAGTACCCTAAGGTCTCGTTCACACACAGTGTTACCTAGAAGCGTATCCCCCATCCACTAGGAATGCTTTTCATTTTTCTGACCCAGATACAGAACTTTACACTTATCTTTATTAAATTGCATCTTGTTCTCATTTGCCCATTTTTCCATTGTGTTCAGATCTCATTGAACTCTGTCTCTATCTTCGGTAGTATTTGCCAGTCCTCCCAATTTGGTGTCATCTGCAAACTTGATAAGTAGTCCCTCCACCCCCTCATCTAGATCATTAATAAATATGTTAAAAAGTACCGGGCCGAGCACCGAGCCCTGAGGTACCCCGCTACTCACCTCTCTCCAGTCTGATGAAACACCATTGACAACAACTATTTGAGTCTCTTTATAGGGCAGCTAGGTGCCACGTGGAGGTACAGATGTCCTGGCTTCAGGGACTGTACACTTCATGTTGGATATATGGACATGTCATGCGCAGGATGCGTACATCTCGCTGACTGCGCATTGGTGCGATGTATGGGAGGTGCTGGGTGGGGTTGAGCCTGTTAGGCAGGGTGAGGGCTGTCCGGCAGGCTATTGCCATGCTTTGCTGCACATTGAGCCCTTCAATGTGCGGCACACAATATTCAGAGCACCATCTGTAGATCATTAATAAATATGTTAAAAAGTACCGGGCCGAGCACCGAGCCCTGAGGTACCCCGCTACTCACCTCTCTCCAGTCTGATGAAACACCATTGACAACAACTATTTGAGTGCGGTTCTCTAACCAATTCCCTATCCACCTAACTATCTGAAAATCCAGATTGCAGTCCTTCAACTTATCCATCAGAACATCATGGGGAACCTTGTCAAAAGCTTTACTAAAATCCAAGTAAATGACATCAACCGAATTTTCCCGATCCAGCAAACCTGTTACTTGGTCAAAAAAGGAAACCAGGTTGGTCTGGCAGGACCTGTTGGAGACAAATCCATGCTGACTTCCTTGGATCACCAAATTGTCCTCCAGATGTTTGCAGATCTCTCCCTTTAATATCTGCTCCATTATCTTCCCCACAACAGAGGTCAGACTCACTGGTCTGTAGTTTCCCGGGTCATCCATCCTCCCTTTTTTGAAGATCGGAATGATGTTTGCTCTCTTCCAGTCCTCCGGGACATCTCCAGTCCTTAAAGAGGTTCCGAAGATGATGGACAAGGGCTGTGCAAGTTCTCTGGAAAGTTCTTTGAGTACTCTCGGGTGTATTTCATACGGACCAGGGGATTTGAACTCATCCAGTGCAGCTAAATGCCTCTCGACAACCTCTCTATCCATGTTAACCTGCCACCCAGACACTACGATACGATAACATTTATTGTATGTAGCCAAAGGCCATTACAAAACACAATTAAAACAATATGGCACAAATATAAATAAATAAAACACTATTTCTCCAATATTGTGTACCTAAAAATGTAAACATGGACAACTAAGTTACAATAAAAGGGATAAAATGGTGTATCAAGGTGGAGGCTCCTGTAAAAATGCATTAGCTCGAAACTTCCTGGCAGCCAGAGCAAAAAGTGCCACCCTATAAGAGATATAGGGGTCAACATCTGATAACAGATAGGTGACTTTGTTAAAATCAGAAATAGGGTGAGAGTTTGGTAATAGCTTGGCAAGGAATTTGCCACTGGGTTCGGAGTACAGGGGACAAGCCAAAACATAGTGGGGCAGGTCCTCCACAGATGGATTTCCACATATGCACAGGCGTTGGGCTGTGGGTATTCGGAGATATCGCCCAGAGAGCATGGCTGATGGCATCATCTCAAACCGCAAAGATGTTAGGGCCATTCTAAGATTACGTGTTGTTATATTTACTAAATATGATGCTCTAGAATGGTCTTTTTAAATTGTTTTATACCATGGGGCTGCTTGTGATAGCTGTATTGAAGAGTGGTCAATCAGTGAGTCAGCTTTGAACACCCAGACACTATCCTTTGGCTACGGCCATCTCTAGATGTGCCTAAACACTTTGACCTGTGGGAGAAAACAGATGTAAAATAGGCACTAAGCCTTTCTGCTTTCTCTGCATCCTCCGTTAGAGTTTGTCCATCCCCACCCAACAGTGGGCCTATTGCCTCCTTTACGTTTGCTCCTCACATAACTGAAAAATCTTTTCTTGTTACAATGGGCTTCCCTGGCCAATCTTAGCTCACTCTCAGCTTTGGCCTTTCTGATGATTCATCTACACTGCCTAGTAACCTGTAGGTACTCTTTAGAGCTCTGTCCTTCCCTCCATTTTCTGAACATTTTCCTTTTCTTTCTTAGTTCCTCTTGAAGTTCTCTGTTCATCCAAATAGGCTTTCTTAGAGCTCCTGCAGTGTTTTCGTCTTTCTGGGATCGTCATTGATTGAGCATGCAATAGCTCTTGTTTGAGTAGCGCCTACCCTTCACATGCTCCCTTCCCTTCCAGCATTCTCGTCCATGGTATGACACTCATCATGTCTCTGAGTTTATTAAAGTTTGCCCTACGAAAATCCAACATCCGCGTCTGGCTACAAGCTTCCTGGGCTCCCCATATCAAAAGGAATTCCATGAGGACATGGTCACTTCCCCCTAAGGTCCCCACCTCCTTCACCTCATCCACCAACTCTTGCCTATTGGTCAGTATTAAGTCCAGTATGGCTGAACCTCTTGTGGGTTCATCTACCATTTGATAAATGAAATTGTCAGCCAGGCAGGTCAGAAATTTGCATGACTGAGGACGCTTTGCAGAGTTTGTTTCCCAGCACACATCTGGGAAATTGAAGTCACCCATGATGACAAGGTCCTGATGCTTGGATATTTTCTCAAGCTGCTCACAAAGTGCAGCATCCACATCCTCTCATTGGTCAGGCGGTCGGTAGCAGACACCAACCACCACACTGTTTGTTTTCCCCTCGCTTATTTTCACCCAGATGCTTTCCACTGTACATATGCTCTCCTTCACTAGAATTTCCTGACAGGTAAGCCCTTTCCTCACATACAGTGCCACTCCTCCACCTCTTTGATCTATTCTGTTCTTTCTGAACAGTTCATATCCATCCACTATAACATTCCAGTCATGAGAATCATTCCACCAAGTTTCTGTGATGCCTATTAGATCATACCTTTCCATCAGCATGAGAAGTTCCAGCTCTTCCTTTTTATTGCCCATGCTTCGGGCGTTAGTATAAAGACATCTGAATCCTTTTACTTTTGATTCCCTATGAGCTGGCCTTGCCGGTTGGGCAGCCCCCGATCGTTTTCCTTCCATACACTCCCTATGTTGATCATCTCCTTCCCCTTGTGGCTTTAGTTTAAAGCTCTCCTGATGAATCTCCCCAGGTTCCTGCCAAACACATTCTTCCCCAGTTTCGATAAGTGCAGTCCATCAGGTGCTAGTAGGCCTTCCTCAAGAAAGCCTATTCCATGGTCCCAGAAACCAAATCTCTCCTGCCGGCACCAACTACACAGCCACTGATTCACCTCCTTTATCTTCCTCTCCCAACGCATTCCTCTTCCCTTGACAGGCAAGATTGAAGAGAATACCACTTGTGCCCCCATTTGCTTGAGCTTCCTCCCCAGATCTTGATAATCTTTTTTAATAGGAGTGATGGTATTCAGGGACATGTCATTCGTTCCCACATGGACCATCACAAATGGGTAGTGATCCGTAGATTTGAGGAGTTTGGGCAGCTGTTCTGAAACATCTTTAATTTTCGCCCCTGGCAAGCAACACACCTCTCGGGTTAGGGGGTCGGGCCCAGCCACATGGCGATCCATTCCTCACTCTGATGGATAAATTGAAGGACTGCAATCTGGATTTTCAGAAAGTTAGGTGGATAGGGAATTGGTTAGAGAACCACACTCAAAGAGTTGTTGTCAATGGTGTTTCAGCAGTATTCCAATTGTGAGTATTATCCCACCAAGTTTCTGTGATTCATAGAATAGAATCATAGAGTTGAATCAGACTGGAGGGAGGTGAGCAGGTGGGTATCTCAGGGCTTGGTGCTCGGTCCAGTACTTTTTAACATATTTATTAATGACCTAGATGAGGGGATGGAGGGACTATTCAAGTTTGCAGATGACACCAAATTGGGAGGACTGCAAAATACTCCAGAAGATAGTGACAGAGTTCAATGAGATCTGAACACAATGGAAAAATGGCAAATGAGAACAAGATGCAATTTAATAAGGATAAGTGTAAAGTTCTGCATCTGGGTCAGAAAAATGAAAAGCATTCCAACTGAATGGGGGATACGCTTCTAGGTAACACTGTGTGATCGAGACCTTGGGGTACTTGTGGACTTTAAACTAAACATGAGCAGGCAGTGTGATGCAGCGGTAAAAAAGGCGAATGCCATTTTGGGCTGTATCAACAGGGGCATCACATCAAAATCACAAGATGTCATAGTCCCATTGTATACGGCACTGGTCAGACCACACCTGGAGTACTGTGTGCAGTTCTGGAGGCCTCACTTCAAGAAGACGTAGATAAAATTGAAAGGGTTCAGAGGAGAGCGACGAAGATGATCTGGGGCCAAGGGACCAAGCCCTATGAAGATAGGATGAGAGACTTGGGAATGTTCAGCCTGGAGAAAAGAGGTTGAGAGGGGACATGATAGCCCTCTTTAAGTATTTGATTGGTTCTCATTTGGAAGAAGGCAGGATGAGGTTCCCATTGGCTGCAAAGGAAAGGATACCCAGTAATGGTTTTAAACTACAAATACAACGATATAGGCTAGATATAAGGAAAACATTTTTCACAGTCATAGTTCAGCAGTGGAATAGGCTGCCTAAGGAGGTGGTGAGCTCCCCCTCACTGGCAGTCTTCAAGCAAAGGTTGGATACACACTTTTCTTGGACGCTTCAGGATGCTTTGGGCTGATCCTGCATTGAGCAGGGGGTTGGACTAGATGGCCTGTATGGTCCCTTCCAACTCTATGATGCTATAATTCTAATTGAACGCTTATGAGGGCATATGAGATGGCGGTGGAAGTGGCAAAACATGAGTTTTTGCCGTGGAACTCACGTCTGCATGCTCTCATCCAGCCCAATTATTTAGGGCAGCTCGGTCTCTTACCGCTCTTGAGGAAGGGCGTCAAAATTTTAGTCAATTGGAACTTGGGCTGTGAGGTATTAGTGAGCTACTTTGTGGATAAAGTCTTGTCGTTTCCCCGTGACCTTCCCGCCATGGTTAATAAAGTAAATGGAGGCCTGTTGGCCCTCTTTGGAGGCAACGTTTGATGGCTTCAGACTGCTCTTTTCCTGAAGTGGAAAGGTTGCTATGGTCGGTTAGGGTGACCACATGCCACCTTGATTCCTGTCCTTCCTGACTCCTCAAGAGGGGAAAGCCAGCGGATAGGAGGCTAACTCAGGGATATCAACAACATCTCCCTGGATTCCGGGGAGTTCCCTGAGCTGCTGAACGAGGCAGTGGTTCGACCTCTCCTCATTAAACCATTGCTGGAGCCATGGGACCCGGCCAACTACTGCCCAGTTTTTAATTTGGCGTTCCTGGGTAGTTGAAAGGGCTGCGGTGGACCAGTTCCCGGCATATGGGAGGAAACTTCGGCTCCTGATCCATATCAGTCGAGCTTCCATCCTGGCCACGATGGAGACAATGCTGGTCGCCCTGTTGGATGATCTCCGCTGCCAGCTGGATTGAGGTGGGTCAGCCGTGTTGGTTCTGTTAGACCTGTTGGCCACCTGTAATGTGGTCAGCCGTGAACTACTGGATCACCGCCTCACCGGGACGGGGATATGGGGCACAGCTCTTAGCTGGATATGATCGTTTCTCCATAACCAGACCCAGAGAGTTGCCATGGGGGAAGAGTTGTTGTGCTTCTTCCAACTCCCATGTGGAGTCGCCCAGGGCACGGTACTCTTCCCCATGCTATTTAAAATCTTTGTGCCCTCTGGCCCAGCTGGTGTGGAGTTTTGGGCTGGGCTGTCTTCAAAATGCAGATGACATCCAGCTCTATCTCCTCATGGCCCAAATTCCCCCCTGGGATCCATCTGCCAGATGTCTGGAAGCAGTGACAGATTGGCTTGAGCAGAGTCACCTGAAACTCAACCCCTCTAAGACGGAGATCCTGTGGCTGGGAGGTAGAGGGTCAGGTCAGGAACCATGCTTACCCATCCTGTCAGGTGGGCGGCTACAACCATGTCGCAGGCCAGGAATTTGGGTGTAATCATTGATGCCTCACTTAGCATGGAGGCATAGGTCAGGTAGGTAGCTGGCCAGGCATTTTTCCATCTTCGCTAAGCCCTAGTGCCCTATCTGCTCCCTGAACACCTAGTCACCTCCGGAATAGATTACTGCAACTCGCTCTACACAGTCCTTGACCCGGAGACTCCAAAACGTACAAAATAAAACTGCTAGGGTCCACACATGGTTTGGTGTGGATTTAATTTCTCAGTAGGAAGCTGTCAAAGGAGATGTTTCTCGCTGCACAGCAGGTTTGACCCAAGTCAGATTTATGAACACCTAGGTAATAAGGAATTCCAGAACACGAACCTAGACTAATCTGGTAACCTTACCTCCTCTCTACAAAGTTTTCTTGACCTGAAATAGATCAGGGGATGCTAGCTGGCTGGTTAGGTGGCTGCGGAGGCATTACACACTTTGAGGCCGAACTTCCAAACCTCAAGGAATATTTCCAGACCAGGGACAGTCAGCCTCCAGGTAGGGACTGGAAATCTCCTGGAATTGCTGCTCATCTCCAAGACTATAAAGGTCAGCTCCCCAGGCAAAAATAGCTGCATTGAATGGGTGACTGTAGCATTGTATCATAGAATCATAGAATCATAGAGTTGGAAGGGGCCATCTAGTCCAACCCCCTGCTCAACACAGGATCAGCCGTAAGCATCCTAAAGCATCCAAGAAAAGTATGTATCCAACCTTTGCTTGAAGACTGCCAGGGAGGGGGAGCTCACCACCACCTTAGGCAGCCTATTCCACTGCTGAACTACTCTGACGGTAAAAAAATTTTTCCTGATATCTAGCCTATATCATTGTACTTGAAGTTTAAACCCATTATTGCGTGTCCTCTCCTCTGCAGCCAACAGAAACGGCATCCTGCCCTCCTCCAAGTGACAACCTTTCAAATACATAAAGAGGGCTATCATGTCCCCTCTCAACCTCCTTTTCTCCAGGCTGAACCTCAACCTATCTTCATAGGGCCCAGATCATCCCTAGGCCCCATATCATCTTCGTCGCTCTCCTCTGTATCCTTTCAACTTTATCTACGTCCTTCTTGAAGTGAGGCCTCCAGAACGTGCTCTCAGTTGTCTGAGCTCTGCCTCTCGCGAGGAGCAGCCTTTTTTAATCCTCCCAGCAATCACCTCACCCAGTCAGCACAATAGCCTCACCTGGTCAGCAGCAACACTCCCCAGTCCCCAGTAGCTCTCTCCACGTACTCTCAGTTGTATCCCATTGAAGCTTAGGGATACCAGCCTCCAGGTGGGGTCTGAGAATCCCCTGGAAGGACACCTCATCTGCAGGGAGTTAGGCTTAAGGGAAAGCTCTCCCCCGTCACATGCTTACCTTTCAAAAGGAATGCACGTGGCCACAGACACCCCTTGGGTAGCATAGTCTTGTTTGGCTGGTAAGGTCTGCCCTTCTGAAACCTGAGGCCTACTGTTGTCAACTGCAGTCCCTTAGTTCCCCCATAGTCTCACTGTCTACTTGTCTATAAAGTTAACTCCACTTGAAATTCTGGCCAACTTATGCCTTTGGTTTCGTTGGACCTTCCTGGGAAACACTGGTTTTTATTTATCAGGCCAAGCTTGAGAATAGTCAATTCAGTTCTTATGTCTCTCGAGCCATAGATAGTTTTAGGCAGTAATTATTCTTTATTTAGATCTTCCTACACTTTCCAGAGCCTCTTGTGGCGCAGGGTGGCAAGGCAGCCGACCTGCTGTCTGAAGTTCTGACCATGAGGCTGGGAGTTCGATCCCAGCAGCTGGCTCAAGGTTGACTCAGCCTTCCATGGTTGGTAAAATAAGTACCCAGCTTGCTGGGGGGTAAAACGGTAATGACTGGGGAAGGGAATCGCAAACCACCCTGTATTGAGTCTACCAAGAAAATGCTAGAGGGCATCACCCCAAGGGTCAGACATGACTCGGTGCTTGCACAGGGGATACCTTTACCTTGATCCTTCCAGACTCGCTGGATCCATGCTGGTCTGCCTGTCTGCACCGTAAAATACAAGCAGTTGCTGGTAAGAGCTGGCCAAAGCCCATAGCCCAGGAGGGACAATCTGCACCACTCCACCCTAACCTCAGTCTGCAACCCTCTACCATTGCTGCTTATCTCTATATTATAATGATAATCAACTCTGCAGGCAAAAAAATCTACTTTGGAAGGTGGACTCTGAGGCATTGTACCATTTTAAGGCCCTCCTCCAAACCTCCAGGAATATATTCAACCCAGGGATAGCCAGCCCCCAGGTGGGGCCTGGAATTACAGTTCATCTGCAGAGTATAAAGATCAGCTTCCCAGGCAGAAAGGGCTGCTTTGGAGTTTGGACAGGTTTGTTGTGGAGAAGAAACATGTAAGGTCCTCCCACACAGGTTGCTGTTGAGTTGAAACACTTGAGGCCTACTGCACAGGGTTGTTATGCAGATGAAACAGGAGACAAAAGAACCTCCGCAACAGCATCCACTGTTGTCTGCACAACAAGCCTGTGTAGTAGGCCTCAAATATGCAGAGTCACAAAGAAGAAATACACATAGCTTGGCTGTTTCTTCCCTCCAGCAGTAAGGCCAGCCAGAGCAGTATTTTAAGCAAGAAGGGGCTTTTCTGTGGCCTTCCTGTCAGCCAACTGTTTGACAGAAGGGGAAAGCTCCCCCTCCTCAAAAGGAAACCACAAGTACCCCCACAGACTCCCCTGCGTTGCTCTTGGAAATGCCTCCCTCCCCTCAGTCAGGGGCTGTTAGAGGCTCCAGCAGGCCTGAAGGCTGGAGGGGGGGGGTAGTTGCCTTCTCTCTCTCTTTCCTCACACACAGACACAAGCACAACCATACCCACTGTTAAAGTCAGGCAGGCAGGAAAGGAGCAGGAGCCCCAAGGCAGGCAGCAGAGGGGGGTGCTGCTGCCTTCTCTTTCTCTCCCCCCCTCTCACACACAAACACAACCATACCCAGTCAGGCAGGGAAAGTGCAGGAGCTCCGAGGCAGGCAGCAGGGGGAGGGGGTACTGCTGCTGCCCTCTCTCTCTCTCTCTCTCTCTCTCTCTCTCTCTCTCTCTCTCTCTCTCTCTCTCTCTCTCTCAGTGGCAGGCAGTTCCTTGACCCCTCCCCCCAAGGACTCAGGTCCTTTTCCTCAAGTTTTCCATTACTTAAAAGACTCTAAATATGAACCATGAAGGCTTGAACTATGACAGACCACAGTGAGCTGCCTAATTCATTACTATCCATTTAAAAAAGAGTTCATTTTTATACCAGGCTTTTCACTACCCAAATGAATCTCAAAGTGCCTAACAATTGCTTTCCCTTCCTCTACCCCGAACAGGCATCCTGTGAGGGAGATTGGACTGAGAGAATTCTGAGAGAACTGCTCTGTGAGAACAGTACTATCGGGGCTGTGATGAGCCCAATGTCACCCAGTTAGCTTGCCAGATTAGAAGCTGCTGGTCTTAACCACAAAACCAAGTTGGCCTAAAGCTAACAGTAGGTCTCTAATGAGCTTTAGGAAGATTTTACTTCTTCCTGGTGTTGCCAATGTAACCCGTTCTCCAAAAGTGGAGGGGAAAAACCAGAGTATAAATGAAACTAGTAACTAAATTAAGCAAAAGCCTGTCTCACACGACAGCTGGGCGGAGGAAATAGAAAACAAGGCGATGTAAATAACCGCAATAGTACTAACAGCCACTTTATAGCTGCACCCCACCCCACCCCACCCCACCCCACCCCACCCCACCCCACCCCAAGCAACCAGGAGGCCTCCGCTTGCCTGGCCCACTCCCGCCCCAGGACTCGCCTCTTGTAGCCGGTGATGCGGAGGGTGGCGGGGAGGGGCTCCCGCAGGGCCGCCATGAAGCTGGCCCACTCCCCGTCCGGCACTAGGCCCAGCGCCGCGTAGTAGCGCTCGAACTGCGCGTTCTCCTTGACGATGTCCGCGTAGCCGCCAACCGGCCAGCCCTGAGGGAGACGAGGGAAGAGGCCCTCAGCCACACATCGACCCCAGCCCAGCCCACTGCCCATGGGGAGACCTCCCCCAACACCCCAGGAGGAGTCCGGCGGGAAGGAGAACCCACCGCCCGCACTCACCCCCGGGCCCCTTTCGCGCCCGGACGGCGCCGGCTGCCGCTGCTGCTTGTGTCGCTGCCTGCGCCCCATGGCCCCCACCAACGCCGCCGCCGCCCAGCCACGAAACCCGCTCCAAGCTCCTGCACCTCGGCGCATGCGGCCCGCTGACCGCGCCTCTTCCGGCGCACTGCCTGTTCCCTCGCCGCCGAGGTCAGGCGGAGCCGGAACTTGCCCTTGTAAGGAGAGAAAAGCGCCCCCCAAACCGGGCCCAGAATTAAATCGCGCGGGTCTGAAAGGTGCTTAGACCCAGGATTGAATACGGCAGGGCTTAAAGATATGTGTGCGCACGAGAGCTTATTCCATCTCCATCCCCAGCAACGTCCAACAGTGAAATACTGTGCGTTCTGTAGGCTGGTATGCGGTGGCTCACAATGACTCGCCCCAAAAAGTTTTTAAAAATAACCAGTTGGTATATGTTGGCAAAATACAGCAAACTTGCTCTGAAATTCTACCCAGCGCAGACTATGCACTACATATCTAGACATATCTAGACACAGGTGGTCACATAAGAGGCAATACAAATATTTTGAGGACCGGTCTGATCATGAAATTATATGAAAAACAGGCTGTGCAAGAAAAGAAGCCAGATGTCAATGGAAGGCACAGCACCAATGCTCATCTGCTGCCTCTGTCAGATAGAATCATAGAGTTGGAAGGGGCCATACAGGCCATCTAGTCCAACCCCCTTGCACAACGCAGGATCAGCCCAAAGCATCCTAAAGCATCCAAGAAAAGTGTGTATCCAACTTTTGCTTGAAGACTGCCAGTGAGGGGGAGCTCACCACCTCCTTAGGCAGCCTATTCCACTGCTGAACTACTCTGACTGAAAAATGTTTTTCCTGATATCTAGCCTATATCATTGTACTTGAAGTTTAAACCCATTACTGCATGTCCTCTCCTCTGCAGCCAACAGAAACAGCATCCTGCCCTCCTCCAAGTGACAACCTTTCAAATACTTCCTGATATCTAGCCTATATCATTGTACTTGTAGTTTAAACCCATTACTGCGTGTCCTTTCCTATGCAGCCAACGGAAACAGCATCTAGATCTGTGCCAGTTCTTCCTGGATACAGACCCTGTTGAACTTTTGCCGCTTTAAAACTGATAGACTAGAGATACTACTGCACGCTATTTCAGTAATTTAAGTTTTACTTCATTTGTACCCCACCAGTTGGTACCCGAAGTGGCTTCCATTTTTCTCCTCTCCTACATTTTATCCTCCCAGAAACCCCGCGAGGTCAGTTAGGCTGAGCAAGTGTGATTGGCCAGCTTCCATGGCAGAGTAAGGATTACAACCTGGGGCTCCCAAATCTTAGTCCAAAGCCACTCCAACCATGGCACCACTTTGGCTTGTTCTGTGCCTGTTGTGTGGCATCTGTGCTTGATTCTACAATTCATTAGTCTGATGATAAAAACACACTAAAAGACGATAGAAGATGCAGCATGAGGATTGACTCAATGAAGGAAGCCACGTCCTTCAGTTTGCAAGATTTATGCTAAGACTAGATTCAAATGGGTAGCCGTGTTGATCTGATGTAGCACAACAAAATCAGAGTCCACTAGCACCTTTAAGACCGACAACAATTTATTCAAGGCATGAGTTTTCTAATGCAAGCTCGAGTCTGAGGAAGAGTGCTTGCACTCAAAAGCTCACACCTTGAATAAATCTTTGTTGTTCTTAAAGGTCTTAAAGGGACCAAAATGGTAGGGACCTCACAGAAGCAGAAGAGATTTTAAAAAGGTGGCAAAATTATACAGAGGAACTATACAAGAGCAAGCTTAACATCCCTGATAACCACGATGGGGTAGTTACTGACCTGGAGCCAGACATCCTGGAATGTGAAGTCAAATGGGCCTTAGGAAGTCTGAGCAACAATAAAGCTAGTGGTGGTGACAGCATTCCAGTCGAACTATTCAAAATCTTAAAAGACGATGCAGTAAAAGTGCTACACTCAATATGCCTGCAAATTTGGGAAACTCAACAATGGCCACAGGATTGGAAAAGGTCAGTTTACATTCCAATCCCAAAGAAGGGCAATGCCAAAGAATGTTCAAACTACCACAACATTGCACTCATTTCTCATGCTAGCAAAGTTATGCTCAAAATCCTACAAGCTAGGCTCCAGCAATATGTGGACCGAGAACTTCCAGAAGTACAGGCAGGATTTGGAAGAGGCAGAGGAACTAGAGATCAAATTGCCAACATACGCTGGATCATGGAGAAAGCTAGGGAGTTCCAGAAGAACATCTACTTCTACTTCATTGACTATGCTAAAGCCTTTGATTGTGTGGAGCACAACAAATTGTGGCAAGTTCTTAAAGAGATGGGAATACCAGAGCATCTTATTTGTCTCTTGAGAAACCTATATGCGGGTCAAGAAGCAACAGTGAGAACCGAACATGAAATCACTGACTGGTTCAAAATTGAGAAAGGAGTTCGGCAAGGCTGTATACTGTCACCTTGCCTATTTAACTTGTATGCGGAGCACATCACGAGAAAGGCAGGGTTAGATGAGTCACAAATTGGGATCAAGATTGCAGGGAGAAATATCAACAACCTTAGATATGCAGATGATACCACTCTAATGGCAGAAAGTGAAGATGAACTAAAGAGCCTCTTGATGCGGGTGAACGAGGAGAGTGCAAAAGTTGGCTTGAAACTCAACATCAAGAAAACAAAGATCATGGCATCCGGCCCTCTCAATTCTTGGTAAATAGATGGGGGAGAAATTGAGATAGTGACAGATTTTATTTTCCTGGGCTCCAAGATCACTGCAGATGGGGCTGCAGCAAAGAAATTAAAAGACGCATGCTGCTGGAGACGAAAGCTATGGCAAATCTAGACAGCATCCTAAAAGCAGAGACATCACCCTGCTAACAAAAGTGCGCTTAGTCAAGGCTATGGTATTCCCAGTTGCAATGTAGGGCTGTGAAAGTTGGACCATAAGGAAGGCTGAGCGTCAAAGAATTGAGACTTTTTAACTGGTGCTGGAGAAGACTCTAGCGAGTCCCTTGGACTGCAAGGCGAACAAACCGGTCATTCCTAGAGATCAGCCCTGACTACTCCTTAGAAGGCCAGATCCTGAAGATGAAACTCAAATACTTTGGCCACCTCATGGACGGTTGAGGGCAAAAGAAGAAGGGGACGACAGAGAATGAGTGGCTGGCTGGAGTCACTGAAGCAGTAGGTGCAAACTTAAATGGACTTTGGGGAATGGTAGAGGGCAGGAAGGCCTGGAGGATCATTGTCCATGGGGTCAAGATGGGTCGGACACGACTTTGCACCTAACAACAACAAAAAGGGGCTACTAGACTCTGTTTTTGTTATGCTAAGACTGTTAACAACAGGCTGCCTTGGAGATCATTATTTCATTTCATCCATTAGTCACTTGATGGCACATAACACATAAATTGGGTTCATCTGAATGATCTGATTGCCTCACTCCCATATTAGCAACCTGATGTCCCCCGACTAACGTGGGGCGGTTTGGGGGGGAGGGTTAGTTGGGTTAGTTAGTGCTCGCCTGTTGCCTAACATCGATAGTGTGAATTGGTTTTAATGGTTTTATGGGTTTTATTGTAATTTTTATCGTGTAAACCGCCATGAGCCTAAGGGAATGGCGGTATAAAAGTTTAATAATATTAATAATAATAATAAATAAATAAAGTGTCAATTAAAAAAAACTCCTTGCAAATAAGAAGTCACCACAGCAAGCAACGTGCTTTTCTGCTTGCAGGGAGGTTTTGTTTTTTAATGCTGAAAGGGCATTCAAAAGGGAGACCCACAACCTACAGTCCTATTTGAATAGTGCATTATACCACTTGCATAATCCTACTGCATAATTTTCCAGTTTAACCAAGTCTATGAGAAGTTACTCCAGTCAACTTACTGGAATCTGTGCACTTAAGGAATAAGTAATTGTGCCCAGGATGGCACAGAAAGTATTTTACAGAAACCCATGGAGTTGGCTGGGAGTCCTTCTGCACAGGTTTGCACCACACTCCAAAGACCTGCACACCTTCAAGCAGGGCTTTGCGCTTGTATGAGGATGTATTTTTCCTGAGGCTCCAAATGGTCTGACCCCTCAACCCACGCTGCTTTCATTCCTGGCATAAGCTTTCGAGGGCTGGAGGCCACCCGCCTGGTGTGGCGTGACAAGGCACCTGCCTCACCCGGAATGCCAGGAATGGAACACAGCAGGGTTTGCGCGGGGCTGCAGCGTAGCGCACAGGGACCCGGGCGAGGCTCCTCTCCGGCCCGTCCCTCGGCCCCTCGCGGCCGCCCGCCCGTCCGCCCGTGTCACAGCCCGGCCATCCGTTGGCCGCCGCCGCCGCCGCCGCCGCCGCCGACCCCCCCCCCCCCCCAGGCGAGCGCGGCTGCAATCCCTAGCGAGCGGCGCGCCCGGTGCCGGGGCTGAGCGGCAGGCGGGCGATCGGCCTGGTGAGGCGATGTGGTCGGCGGCCTTTTGGCGGCGGCTGTCCGGGCCGGAGGAGCAGCGGGCGCTGGAGCTGCTGAGCTACGGGCTGGCGGGCTGCATGGTGGCGGCGGCGGTGCTGGGGCGCACCTTCCCCGTGCCCTACGGACGCTACGCGGAGGCGCTGGGCGGCGGGACGGTGCCGGCGCGGCTGGCCTGGGTGCTGCAAGAGGCGCCCTCTTTCCTGCTGCCGCTGCTGCTCGTTCTCCGCAGCGAAGGCGCCCAGCTGCCCCGCTGGCCCAATCGCATCCTCCTGGCTCTCTTCCTCGCCCACTACGCTTACAGGTGCGCTCCCGGGCGGTCAGGGTTGCCAGCTCTGTGTCGAGAAACACCTGGAAATTTGCGGGTGGAGCCTGAGGAGGGCGGGAAGGGGGGGGGGTGTAGGAATGCCCGCTTCCAAGTGGCCCCACGGAATTACAGGACCACCGGGCTCACTTCCCCTTGAGAAAATGGGTGCCTCGGAAGGGTGAACGCTAGGGCATTGCACCTCACTGAGGTCCCTGCCCTCCCCAGGCTCACCTGGAGCTGGCAGCCTTCCGAAGCGGCCATTTCCTCTACCGGAGCGGAGTTCTGGCGCCTGGAGATCAGTAAGAATCCCACCACGTGGAGGTTGGCAGCTGTAGGGCCAGCTGCTAGAGCAAAAGCACACAGGCGTCCCCTGCACCCCGAAGACTAACCAGCTTCTATTCCAGGATCATCACGACCACTGCACTATTAGGCTCATACCTTGTCCTTCATGGACCAGGAGGCAGGCTGTGTGTACAAAAACATGCATTTGACTTGAATGTATAAAAACACATTCTCCATATATATATATTAAAATAAAAGCCATATGCCAACAGGTAATCATGCCAAGTTTAGCCAGTCAGTGTTCACTTTGTTATATGGAAGATAATTCCATGCATTATTCATATTTTTGTGCACTATTGTTTACTTGAATTTATGAATTATCTTGTACCTCTTGTAATATGTAGTTTTTCTCGTTATATGTAAACTGCTCTGAACCAAAAAGGAAGGCGGTATTTAAATATACAAAAATAAAGAAATAATAAAACAAATAAAATACATTTTTCTCTGCTTCACATCAGATTCCAACTGTGCAGCCACTTTTGTGACAGTTAATATATCCCAGAACTTACAAAATCATTCTTGTTTCCCAAAGTTGTTTTTTTTAAGCCCTTTGCAATATTTGGCATGCAATATTTAGCCTGCCCATACTTGCAGCAGCTATTCTACATAAAATAAGGTGACCAGATTTTAACATTGGTAAAGTGGGACACCATTGACGGGGGGGGGGGGGTTCTTGATTAAAAATGTGGTCTATATGGAGCAACAAAAAGTTTGATTGAACGCATAGAATGCAAAAATAGTATTGTAATATATATATTTGTAATTTCAACATAAGCACAATTTGCCAGATACTCCCAGATATCCCTCCAAAAGTGGGACAATATGGTCACCTTAACATAAAACCAAATCTTATAAATGTGAAGGAATTTGGCGCTAAGTAAAATCCTGCAAAAACAACAAAAAACCAACCTGATGGGTTCATTGTTAAATAAGTTTTTAGATTTATTTATTTAGTTTTCCATTTGTATACCGCCACTCTCGACAAAGCCGTCTCATGGCAGTTCACAGAATAAAACAATAAAATTATAATATAAAACCCCCGTAGAACAAACAAATGAACAACAACTGAACAAACAAATGAACAAACAAATGAACAACATATGCAAACGATAAATGATGTCCTACTTGGGATCTCTAGCCCTTCTCAACCCAACCCAGCCTATGGGCTCATGCTGTTCATTTGTAAATTTTGTAACCTTGTATGGATTATCTATTATTTTGATATGGATGGAATGTTGTACTTAATACATTTTAAAAAAAAGAACCTGAATGTAGTGGAGCTTGTTTCAAATATGCTATTAAAAGTAGCTTTAACTGTGTTCCAGAATGCAATGTCTCCTTTGTACAACCACCACTTATCACAGTCTGCTAAATCACTGTTGTATATATTGACATATTCAACCAGACCAAAATTAAAACGTTCCCTTTTGTATTCCTTCTAGGGCATTCATCTTCCCTTTCTTAATTTGTGGAGGAAAGCCTACACCGATCATCACTTGTGTCCTAGCCTTTGCCTTCTGCTCCTGTAATGGATACTTGCAAGGTCGGAGTCTCAGTAACTATGCAGAATACCCAGCAGGCTGGTTGAAAGAGCCACGTTTCATTCTAGGTGAGTTGACTGGAAGTACGTGGCGGGTACAGGCTCCCAAGTATATGTTACGGTTGCATTCTGCTTCAGTAGAAAAGTTTAGCACTCATCCTTCAGGCTGAGAGGCCACCTTCTACTCATTCTCCTTCCTTCTAATCAAAAAGCAACCCCCATGAAAGGAAAACTTACTTCCCCTCCCACCACCCTTTGTTGAATTTTCTGAGCTGTTGTGGTGGTTTGTTCTGAGCAGATACCGGTGGTATCGCATACACTGTGATGCAGTGGACATAGTCCAGCGGCAGTTAGTATCAAAGATATTGATGCGTTAGTCCAGGGATTACCAGTGTGTGTGCGTACTCTAAAAGTTCCTGTGCTGGCTAGAGAGTAATTGCCTCCAAAGCATGATGGGTTGAATAAGTAAGAGCCATTCCCCCATCGGAAATATAAGAACCGAATGTTAGCTGGCTTTGTTTTTAGAACTGGTCAGACACTTATACTGTCTGATTGCACTGCTTTTTATATTCTGTATTCCACCTTGAATCTCAGTGAGGAAGGCAGGCTGTAAACAAGCCAGTTAAAATTAGGAGTCTCAAAAGCAGCCTTGCATAGAAAAATGGGCAAGAAACTTTTGTTAGATACAAATGCACATGACCAGTTGTGTACTTAGTAGAATTATTTTCTCATGTAAAATGTGCCTTTTCAAACCACGATTTTTGTGTTGTTACCATAGGTGTCACAGGGTGGATCAGTGGGCTGCTGATTAATGTGCATTCAGATCACATTTTAATAAATCTCAGGAAACCAGGGGAGACAGGATATAAAATACCAACAGGTGAGTAATGTCCCATAGGAAACTGGCATCACCCATGTTTCATAGGCTTTTGCCTATGCTGATTAGATAGGTCATATATTTACTATGAGTTCCTGTCCTCAAACACATCTTACTTGTATAAGTTACATGCTAAAATAGGCAATGATCCTTTCTGTTCACAAAGCTAATTTATTTCCTAATTGCTTAGAGAACTTGCTCTGTTTTACAGCAGCTGGAAATACTAAGGCTGTGTGCAGCCCTGCACCCTGATACATATGTCCACATCCCATTTCTTTCCATGGGACTGAAGGGTTTGTTAACTCTGGCAACCTAATTTCATTATTTTGACTAGGTTTCATTAATTTCATTTTTTTGACATATACCAGACACCATTGCAAGCCAAGGTGGTTTATTCTGCATTCAGGCAATGGTAATCTCATAACATACAAGGGTACTAGGTGGCAGAAAGAGCAGTCTTTAGCAACTTTAGGAAAGGGCGGTGGCTCAGTGGGAAGTCTTGGGCTTGGCATGCAGAAGGCTCCAGGTTCAGTCCCTGGAATCTGCAGCTAAAATCAGATTAAGTAGTTGTTGCTGTGAAAGACCTCTGAAAGACACTGGAGGGCTGGTACTAGTCCAGGTAAACAATGATCTGCTTCAGTATAAGGCAGTTGTATGTATATGTTCAAGTGGTCAACTGTTGTGGTCTGCTTTATAGTCCACTCACAATTGTACGTGGAAAACCCCAAGCAATAGGCAGCAACTTTATGGCTGGAATACTGGTGATGTTTAAGCCAATCATTCCCCCCCCCCTTGCAAATAGTGGAGAAATTTCAAGAGATGAGGCTGTGCTTCTTAGAGAACTGGCCAAATCCCCTCTAAGTTGGATAATTTCTTCAGTCAGTATTTCAGTATGACACAATTGATTTTGGGGGTAGGGGGGTCATACACCACAAGTCATCCAGCCTAGGGACATGGTTGCATCTTCTCAAGCACTGTATAGCCAATAATGTTGGGGGGCAAGATGTTTTGTGCTTATGGCTATGGGTGCCCATTCTCCCTATTTTCTTCCTGAGCAGGAAAGAAACCACTAGCATTCCTTGTTTGCATGATTCCATAGATATTGGTGGCCCAGTACACCCACATACCAAGTCCTGTACTGGGAGGGATTTGTGGTAGGGAGATAGGCATTAGATGTCTGAATTGCATCTCCATAGTGGGCCTCTTCTTTGCTAATGGGGGGCATACTTTGTCCTCACATACCCCACCCCCACTGCAGCTATATAATAGATTCTATTGAGAGCTGAGACCATATTTGCAACAAAAAAACGAAGAATCTTCTGGCTACCCTTTTTTTTTGCTTGTGGTTTTATCTTTCAGAGACTTCCCCTTCATTGGATTTGTGCTCTTACATACAACAATTGGATCCATTCCAAACTAAATATTCCAGCAGCAGAATGGAAATTTCCCCACTATAACTCACTGTTCTCCATGCAATGCTACTCCTGGGAGTTGGGGGCCCTAAGATATGACGCGGTGGGCGGGGGGGGGGGTTAATTGAAAAGGGAATCAGAAGAAATTGCCACTAGACTGGATCAAAGCCAGTGACTTCTGTGGAGCAGTAAACTCACTTAGTGCTTGGGACTGGCATTCCAAATTGAGAAAAACCAGATAATTCTCTGAGTCACCATTTCTTGCCTAAACATCAGTCCATGATGTGGTTTCTTAAAACTGCTGTGAAGGCTAATCATTTTTGTCTTCCCAAGACATGTGGCCAGGCATAGTTGGAAACACCATAGTTTGATTCAACTTGAACACCATAAACTTCAAGAACTGGAGTTTCAAATAACTCCTTAGGCTTTCTGGTTTAGGAGCAAAACTATAGCAAATTGATTGCGAAATGTTCACATAACCATTGTTTGCTGTTTAGGAGGACTGTTTGAATATGTGAGTGGAGCAAACTTCTTTGGAGAGATTATCGAATGGTCTGGGTTTGCTCTCGCTTGTTGTACAGTGGAAAGTGCCGTTTTTGCCCTCAGCACATTTCTGATCTTGAGTACCAGAGCACAGCAGCATCACCAGTAAGTGTCCAGTTTCTACAGTGCTTAGGATATATTTCAAGCTGAATAAGATGTTCTCTTAAATTCTGTAAATACCTATGATCAAACCCATTTTAATCCTACTGGCATGCTTGTCTTAATCTTTAACCGCTCCTGCAGAACGGATTAAATAAATAATAGAGTAAGGGCCCTGAGGGTGGGCCCTGTCCGGGATGAGGAAGGGTGCCCATTGGCCCCTTCCCCTGGACTGACAAGTGGAGGGCCCAATCGGGAGGTGCGAAGCCTCCCGATTGGGCCCTCCGCTTGTCAGTCCAGCTCCAAACCGCCAATCAGCAGCCACGTGCAGCGCCGTCCCCGAGCCCGAGGAAGCCTTTGCCGGTGGGGGGCTGGAGGGGAAAGGTTCTGCAGCCTCTTCAGCCTTAAGCCCTTCCCAGGGACCGGGGAGAATGACCGCTGCCTCACAGAGCCAGCGGTTGCTCTCCCCGGCCCCTGGGAAGGGCCTTCTCCTCCCCCTCAGCCTTAAGCCCTTCCCAGGGACCGGAGAGAATGACCGCTGGCCTGCAGACTGCGGTCACTCTCCCCGCCCCCTGGGAAGGGCTTTCTCTCCCCCCCCCCCCAGCCCAGAAGGGCGGAGAAAGCCCTTCCCAGGGACCGGGGAGAACGACCGCTGGCTCGCAGAGACTGCGGTCGCTCTCCCCGCCCCCTGGGAAGGGCTTTCTCCACCACCCCCCCCAGCCTTATCCCTTCCCAGGGACCGGCGGACCTGTCGCTCTTACTGGCCCCTGGGAAGGGCTTTCTCTGCCGCCCCCCCAGCCTAAAGCCGTTCCCAGGGGCCAGGGAGCGCTCTTCCCAGCCCCTGGGAAGGCCTTTCTCCGCCCTACCCCAACCTAAAGCCCTTCCCAGGGGCCGAGGATCACGCTCCCAGCCACTTCGGAATGGCTTCAGCCTGTGGGCGGCGGGAGCCCCTCCCAGCCACCCGGCTACTGCTGCCAGGGCGGTTGAGAACAGCTAGCGCCCGCTGTATTCATTTTACAGTGGGCTTAATTACTAGTTGTTTTATATTCATGCAATCCATATTTCTAAAGGAAGGAAATACTGACAGACAAGCTAAATACTAAATATATTGCTCCATTTTAGAACTCGTCAATTGCTCAAATTATCTTTCATACACGGTAAAGTAGTGGCTCTCAAATTGTCTTGACACAGGAAACATAAACTTAACTCTAAATTTACTGAACTTTTCATAGCCTTCTCTATGTTTATTGAACTATTGCAAACTAATCTTGTGCTTATCTTGTCCAACATAAAACACAAAGATACATCAACACAGAATAAGTCTGTATTTTATTTTCCTTGCTTCCTGGGTGTAGAGGAGGGTGGCGCAGCTCGGCTGGGCTGGCAGGCTTAAGAGCAGCAGAATCCCTTGTCGGCTGCCTTTGGCCGTGCAGAGCAGGGTGGGCAGGGTGGGTGTGGCAGAATATGCAGTGCGTGGCTGGTCAATTGCTCTAAGCTGCATGGTTTATCTCCTGCTGGCTTTCTGTGCTTGGGGTAACTGGGAGGAGGAAGGGGGCAGGGAAGAGGGCCACAGTAAAGGCCAATCAGAGGCCCCCTGGTGCTTCTCAACAGCTTGCCAGCCCTTTTGAGTGACCCTCAGTGGAAAGGGAGAGGGCCCTCCCCCCCAAAGGCCAATCAGAGGGCTGGCATGTCATCAGAAGTACCATTCACATTTTATGTTGGATGATGATTATGGTGATGATGATGATATACATTCATTTGTATAGCCATGTTATATTGAAGCAATAGAACAAAGTTTGGCACGTAGTTTGGGAATCACTGCTCAGAACGTCCCTTATGAAGCATGTTATGCCAATAAATTTTTCTGATATCTATCTTATGAAGCGTCAGTCCTGAACCCATTCCATTCTGGCTTTTGACCTGGCCACTGGGTAGAGACTGAGCTGGTACCCCTGACAGATGATCTCTGATGCCAGCTGGACTGATACTACTTGATCTGACAGCAGCGTATGTCCTGCAGCATGGGTTGGGTCTGTAACATATTGAGACAGTCCCAGGGTTCTCATAGAGGCCATGAAGTCCTGGGCCAGTCTACAAGAAGTATCCTCATCATGGAAATTAAAGTTGCCCAGCACTACAGTGGAGAACATGCTGGGGAACATCAGGTCTTATAAAAGCAATTCCTCAGTATTAGGCCTGGGATGGTACAAGAGAGCCAGCTTGGTGTCATGATTAAGAGAGCAGCCTCTAATCTGGAGAATGGGTTTGATTCCGCACTCCTCCACATGCTGCCAGCTGGATGACCTTGGGCTAATCACAATTCTGTGAGAGCTGTTCTTGCAGAGCAGTTCTGTCAGAGCTCTCTCAGCCCCACCTACTTTGCAGGTTGTCTATTATGGGGAGAAGGGAAGGCATCCTTAACACTTTGCTTATCCTTATCCATGGTTCCTCTATATATTTGTGAAACAGCCTGGGGGGTGGAATGTGTCCGGCTGTCCAAGTTGGAACAGCGCCAGTCAGGTTGAAGCCAACTTTGTTGGCTGCACCCTGATTGGCCCTGCCCCTGCAGCTCCCGCCCCTGGACTCTAGCCTCTTTGCTCTCAGACGCGCCTCAGTGCCTGGAGCCAGCAGCAGGTAAGGGGAGAGAGCCCTGGGCAAAGGGTCATTCTGGAGGGCCTGCTACCGAGGGCCTCTTGGCCTGCTAGGCTGGGCCTGCTAACGAGGGCCTCCTGGCCTGCTAACAACGTCCCCCCGGCCTGCTGGCTGCCTGCTAAGGAACATTTTCTGGGGCCTGCTAATGAGCTGGTAGCCCTTGGCCGCCCCACTTAATCCAGCTGTGAGCTGCAGCCCAAAGGCATCTTAAGCTGCCTGGCCAGCGGAGGGGACCCTTTCAAGGCCCATTCTTAGGAACGGGCTTTGAAGTTAGTTTCTTCTTATATTTGAGAAACAGCCTCCTGGTCGGAGACTGTCCGGGCTGTCCAGACTTTCCTTCCTGTCCCCGGAGGCCAATCTTGCTGTGCGCCTTCTGACAGTGGGTATATATGTGTTTGTTTGTGTGTGAGAGAGGGAGAGAAGGCAGCTAACTCCACCCCTTTCAGGCCTACTGTGAAGGAGCCTCTAACAGCCCCTGACTGAGGGGAGGGAGGCGTTTCTAAGAGCAACGCAGGGGAGTCGGTGGGGGTACTTGTGCTTTCTTTTTGAGGAGGGGAAATTTCCCATTCTGTCAAACAGTTGGCTGACAGGAAGGCCACAGAAAAGCCCCTTCTCGCTGGAGGTAAGAAACAGCCAAGCCATGTGTGTTTCTTCCTTGCGACTTTTTTCATATTTGAGGCCTTGTTGTGTAGACAAAACTAGTTGCTGTTGCGGAGGATCTTTTGTCTCCTGTTTCATCTGCACAACAACCCTGTGCAGTAGGCCTCAAGTGTTTCCTCAACAACAACCTATGTGGGATGCCTTACATGTTTCCTCTTCACAACAAGCCTGTCCAAACTCCAAAGCAGCCCGTTCTGCCTGGGGAGATGATCTTTATACTCTGCAGATGAACTGTAATTCCAGGCCTCACCTGGTGGCTGGCTATCCCTGGGTTGAAAATATTCCTGGAGGTTTGGAGGAGGGCCTTAAAATGGTACAATGCCTCAGAGTCCACCTTCCAAAGTAGCCTTTTTTTGCCTGCAGAGTTGATCATTATAATCTAGAGATGAGCAACAATACTAGAGACGATGGTGGAGGTTTGCAGGCTGAGGTTATGGTGGAGTGGTGCAGGTTGTCCCTCTTGGGCTATGGGCTTTGGTCAAAGTAGCCTTTCTTGCCTGCAGAGCTGATCATTATAATCTAGAGATGAGCAACAATACTAGAGACGATGGTGGAGGTTTGCAGGCTGAGGTTATGGTGGAGTGGTGCAGGTTGTCCCTCTTGGGCTATGGGCTTTGGTCAAAGTAGCCATTCTTGCCTGCAGAGCTGATCATTATAATCTAGAGATGAGCAGCGATCTAGAGACGATGGTAGAGACTTGCAGACTGCGGCTGCGGGGGCGCGGGGCGGGGTATGTCCCTCTTTGGCTATGGCCAGCCCTGACCAGCAACTGTTTATATTCTGGGGTGCAGACAGATGGGCAGAGAGACCAGCATGGTTCCTGCCAGTCTGGAACGTGCAGGAAGATCTAAATAAAGAATATTTACAGCCTGAAACTGTAAATAGTGAACAAGTAAATGGCTGGAAAGACATCTGAAATGGAGTGACTTTTTTCAAGCTTGACCTGGTAAATAAAAAACAGTATTCGCCAGGAAGTTCCTGTGAATGCAAAGGCATGTGGCCCAGAATTTCAAGTGGAGTTAGCTTTACAGGAAAATAGACAGTGAGACTTTTATTAGGCAACGACTTATCCTTCCGGATAACAACAGGGTCTGCAGTTGCCAGCAATAGGCCTTGGGCTTCAGAAAGGCAGAACACCATATTTGGCAGAAGGAAAGTAGACAGTGAGACTTCGGGGGGAACGAGGTGATCCACTTTTATTAGGCAACAACTTGGCCTTGAGGACAACAACAGGGAATGCAGTTGCCAGCAATAGGCCTTGGGCTTCAGAACCGCAGACATCACCAGCCAAGCAATAGACTCTGCTAGCCAAGAGGTGTCTGTGGCCACTCAACAAACATTTGAAACCACAGATTCTTGACACCCATCTCTCCACACCCATGCCCTCATTTGTCACCACGCCATCACAATCTCCCACACAACTCACACATTCAACCCCATGCCCTTAGAGACTGGACAACTCCTTCTCTTCCCACCTCCAAGCTCTAGTGCCCATTGTATTCCTGGATTCCTGTAGTCCCATTGTATTCCTGTAGTCCCTAGTGTTAGTATAAGTACCATTATTTAGCTGGTTACGTGTGGACATTACCCCAAATATATAAAAAGCTGAATGTTTCTAACTACATTAAAAATGGAGCCAAGTCATCTAGCTCACCTTGATTTCTTTTTCTTCAGATGGTACCTTCAAAAGTTTGAAAACTACCCACGATCCAGGAAGATTCTGGTTCCCTTAGTGTACTAAAGTGCTTCCTAACATTCCCGGCTAATTCTCAATAACATCTTTTGGAGTGGCAGGTGTTCTGAATAGTAAATGTTCGTTCATGGGTTCTTCTATATTCTAGTGCTCCAGGGGGACTCTTGTTAATGCAGAGATACTGTCAGATGATATCACGACATGTTCAGTTGGCCATTGTTTACTTGTACCTCCATACTGGTTGGTGAACCTAATAAAGCTGCAATAATCCATATACCCACTAGGGGCATGGCATCATTTATTTGCTTGTGACCACTGGTTGTGGCCAAGTTACACTGGATGCTTTACACACAATGGGGCCTTTTCAACTGAAAAGTACTGGTACTGAAACTGTACAAAACCCATCTTGCAAATGGTTGCTCTGTGGCCTTTAGATGAGAAATGGTGCTATGCGTTGAGTAGCCAACTTCCAGACAGGGCCTAGATATCCCAGAATTAAAACAAATCTTGAAGTGACAGAGACCAGCTCCCCTGAAGAAATTGGCTGTTTTGCAGGGCGAACTCCCTCTCTTTCCCAAATCCTTTCTTCCACCAGGCTCCACCTCGAATGCAACTGTTGAACTGAATTTGAATTTATTGTTGAAGCCAAAGCTATAACAACCATGCAAACAAAATGTTAAAACAGTAATAGACACATACACACTGTTTTATATTGTTACTCTGTATGCCAGAGGATCTGAGAGGAAAAGCACCGGTGATTTAAAGCGAGGCAAAAGCAGAGAGTGGTGGCCTCTGGAAGTACATATTTTAGAGGGTGGGCTCTAAATCAGACACCTTTAGATTAGAAAGACTAGTTGGAGCAGCACCTAACAGATTTTTCTATGCCACCCAGGAAGCCCTTTGATTTTATACAAGTGCATTCCTCACAATAATTTGACCACTGAGGAAGACCTCTTGGGGTCAAAATGTATTTGGTCCATTCTATGTTGGTCTATTCTATGTGCAGTTAGACATGAGATGTTTTTAAATCATGATAACTGTGTTTTTAATATGGTGAGCTAGTGTACTTTATGTAATAAATATCTGAAAATTTTAAAAATTATTTTTGCAGCTCAACCTTTGGGTTCCTAACTTATTTGGTATTTGCCCCCGCAATCTCATTGGTTAGAAGTTGAGTATCTTTGGCTGTTGCTTGAGTCTCATCTTCTATCTCTTACCTTTTTGAAGTTAATCCACAAAATGAAGTTAGTCCACAAAATGTTAAATGTACCTAAATTAATAAGATGTTTCTATTTTTCTAAGTAAATTTTCTCTCTCTTTTTACCATTGGAGTCAGATCATTTTATACATTGGGCATAACGTGTAAAGCTGATGTGCTTCCAAGTCAATTTTTTTCATTTCCCAGCACAGAGTTGGCAACACAAAGTCACAAACTATTTTGTAGAGCATTTGAAATGTAATTTTTAGCTGTAACTGGTCTGGATGTTTTATTATAACCTGTTGTTCTTTTTAAAACTTAATTGTTCATGGCTCCTTTAAATATTTTCTTTGTTGTGCTGTCTTGATTTTATTTTTGTTACTAGAAATTAAGCCCGCTGTAAAAAAATAATACAGCGGGCGCTAGCGGAGAGTGGGTGGGTGCGGGAAGGAGGGAGGGAGAGAAGGAAGGAAGGAAGGAAAGAAAGAAAGAAAGAAAGGGAGAGAGGGGGAGAGAAATTGAAGGAGGAGGGGGAAGGGTCCGCGGTGCATATGTGCGGTGGAGGGAGCAGCGAGGTTCCCCCCCCCGGCTCCAGCCGTTGTCCGGCGCCTGGGCAGCACGGTCGGCAGTTCTTCGAGGTGGCAGCCATGCTGGGCGGGCAGCTGGGAAGGGTTTCACGGCCCCCCTGAGCTCCACCCGTTTCCAGGCAGCCGGACAGCGTGGTCGCCGGCTCCAAGAGCCAGTGACCGTGCTGCTTGGGCACCCGGGAAGGACTCCCCCCTGAGTCTCCCCCCTCCCTACCCAGGCTCCCTCCGCCCCCTCCCAGGCCAGCTTGCCTGCTTCACGGCCGGGGAAAGAGCTGGGCCGGTGCGTCTGGGACACGCCGGGGCAGCTCCTGGGCCGGCAGCGAAGGCATTTCCCCATTCCCTCCTCCCCCGGGCCAGGTTCCCGGGGCCATGGGCCTACCTCACCTCTTGGCAGCCAACACAGGAATGGCTGCCGTGGGGCGACGGTGGACTACGTGTGGGGTTGGGAGGTGCTTTACACCTCCCAACTGGTCCGTCGTGGGTTGCTGATTGGCACCTTGGCCCCGGACTGACAAGCGGAGGCCCCAAGTGGGAGGCGCCGATTGGGCCCTCCACTTGTCAGTCCGGAGGAAGGGTCCAATGGGCACCCTTCCCCATTCCGGACAGGGCCCACGTGAAGGGCACTTGCTGTTTTATTTACACCGCTCCCGCGGAACGGTTACAGATTATAATAGTGTAAGCTTCCTTGGAGTGAGAGTTGCTACCCCTGGCACTATATAGAATCTGGAGATTTCCTGGGATTACAACTGATCTCCAGATACAAACTGGTTCATGATTCTAAATTTCCCACAAATCTGACTGGTTCCCCCCCCCCTCCAGCCGCCATCCTGAAGCAAAGTTTGAGGGAGGCCTCTCCCCTGAAGATTTCCCCAACCTTTTATCCAATTGGTTTCAGAGTTTGGGCCACTTAAACCCTCTATTTTGCATTTCCCCCTTCCAAACAGAGGAAAGTGAAATGGTGGTTTTAAATGGTATTTTAGCCTAACAGCCTCACACCATAGGTGATGATTCCACTTCTTGCAGTTTGTCTTCCTGCTAAGCCATATTCCCCTCCAGCAGTCCCTGCCTTGAGGCAATTGGGGACAAAAGGGGGTGGGGAGTGTGGACCTGATAGAGGGTCCTGAAGTGAAATTGGGATTTTAAATGACTGCCAGCCATTTACACCTCCAGCTGACGGGTGGACCCATTATAGTAAAATACAACATTTCAGCATAGAGAAGCAAAATGGACCATCCTGAACACTGACCAGTTTGTTTCAGGGCTTCTGGTTCATTGGGTTTGGGGAATTCAGTTCTAGAACACTTTGAACCCCAAATAAAACCATAATTTCCAGTTCATGCCTATTCCAGACCAGATACATCAATTCTCCTGGTGGGAATAGTACCTTTAGAGGGTGGACTTTATGGCATCACATCCCTACTAAGATCCTTCCCCTCTCAAAACCCTCCAATTCAGGAATTCCCCAGCCAGAAGTTGGCAGCTTTACTTGGTGCTTTGGGAAAAATGCAGGCTATAAATACTTGCATTAATATGCAAGTCAGAAGACTAAAGGCCAAAAATATTGCTTTGTATAGAATCATAGAATCATAGAGTTGGAAGGGGCCATACAGGCCATCTAGTCCAACCCCCTGCTCAACGCAGGATTAGCCCAAAGCATCCTAAAGCATCCAAGAAAAGTGTGTATCCAACCTTTGCTTGAAGACTGCCAGTGAGGGGGAGCTCACCACCTCCTTAGGCAGCCTATTCCACTGCTGAACTACTCTGACTGTGAAAAACTTTTTCCTGATATCTAGCCTATATCGTTGTATTTGAAGTTTAAACCCATTACTGCGTGTCCTCTCCTCTGCAGCCAGCAGAAACAGCATCCTGCCCTCCTCCAAGTGACAACCTTTCAAATACTTAAAGAGGGCTATCATGTCTCCTCTCAACCTCCTTTTCTCCAGGCTGAACATTCCCAAGTCCCTCAACCTATCTTCATAGGGCTTGGTCCCTTGGCCCCAGATCATCTTCGTCGCTCTCCTCTGCACCCTTTCAATTTTATCTACATCCTTCTTGAAGTGAGGCCTCCAGAACTGCACACAGTACTCCAGGTGTGGTCTGACCAGTGCCGTATACAATGGGACTATGACATCTTGTGATTTTGATGTGATGCCCCTGTTGATACAGCCCAAAATGGCATTTGCCTTTTTTACCGCTGCATCACACTGCCTGCTCATGTTTAGTTTACAGTCCACAAGTACCCCAAGGTCTCGTTCACACACAGTGTTACCTAGAAGCGTATCCCCCATCCAGTAGGCATGCTTTTCATTTTTCTGACCCAGATGCAGAACTTTACATTTATCTTTATTAAATTGCATCTTGTTCTCATTTGCCCATTTTTCCATTGTGTTCAGATCTCGTTGAACTCTGTCTCTATCTTCCGGAGTATTTGCCAGTCCTCCCAATTTGGTGTCATCTGCAAACTTGATGAGTAGTCCCTCCACCCCCTCATCTAGATCATTAATAAATATGTTAAAAAGTACCGGGCCGAGCACCGAGCCCTGAGGTACCCCGCTACTCACCTCTCTCCAGTCTGATGAAACACCATTGACAACAACTCTTTGAGTGCGGTTCTCTAACCAATTCCCTATCCACTTAACTATCTGAAAATCCAGATTGCAGTCCTTCAACTTATCCATCAGACAGAAAGCTTGTCAAAAGCTTTACTAAAATCCAAGTAAACGACATCAACTGAATTTCCATGATCCAGCAAACCTGTTACTTGGTCGAAAAAGGAAACCAAGTTGGTCTGGCAGGACCTGTTGGAGCCAAATCCATGCTGACTTCCTTGGATCACCAAATTGTCCTCCAGATGTTTGCAGATCGCTCCCTTTAATATCTGCTCCATTATCTTCCCCACAACAGAGGTCAGACTCACTGGTCTGTAGTTTCCCGGGTCATCCTTCCTCCCTTTTTTGAAGATCGGAATAACGTTTGCTCTCTTCCAGTCCTCCGGGACATCTCCAGTCCTTAAAGAGGTTCCGAAGATGATGGACAAGGGCTGTGCAAGTTCTCTGGAAAGTTCTTTGAGTACTCTCGGGTGCATTTCATCCGGACCAGGGGATCTTTTCCATATTGTACCAGAGGTCTTTTCCATATGTTCCATCCAGATGAAGAGAATATTTGAAAGCAGAGAGCCAATAGCTGCTCTTCTCAAATTGTTCTTTGAACAAACACCATCTTCTAAAATGAGATTGTGATGTATCTTTCACAATAATTGCAATTTAAAAAAAAAAACTGACTTCAATCCTTCATAGAATAAGATTTTTCAACCACAGTTGCTCATCTTTTCCCATTGCTTATTTTGGAATAAAAGTGTTTGACAAATAACATTTATCTACAGCAGAGTCATGTTCACTTAAATGGACTTAAATCAGGAAAAAAAATGTCACAGAGTAGTTCAGCAGTGGAATAGTCTGCCTAAGGAGGTAGTGAGCTCCCCCTCACTGGCAGTCTTCAAGCAAAGGTTGGATACACACTTTTCTTGGATGCTTTAGGATGCTTTGAGCTGATCCTGCGTTGAGCAGGGGGTTGGACTAGATGGCCTGTATGGCCCCTTCCAACTTATGATTCTATGACTTGATCTCCTAGTGTCTCCGCTAACGGCCTCTCTGTCTACAACCCATCCAGCTAAATAATTATTTTAATGAATGTATTGTTCCTCCACCCTTCTAATTTGGGGAAAGAGGTGGTTGAAAATTGTAAAACCTTAGCCCAAAGATGGCAGCTGGAGCAGTCAACAAATCAGACTGCTCCTGAATCTAAACAGGCCCAGCCCAAGGAAAGCCACAGAAAACAACAGCAATTGGCCAAATCAAACTTTCGATCAACCAAATTGAACTATAGAAAAACCCAAAAGGAACTCAACAGATCGGAACCAAAAGCCACAGTCCAACACAACGCATCACAAACAGCAAGCAAGAACAAACTAGAAGAACAAACGAAGGAAACCAAAAACAAAAAAATCCAAAAACAGAAGAAAACCAACTAAGAAGAAAAACAAAGATAAAAGTAAAAGGAAACCAGACCTACTAGTGACCACCTGACCCCACTGAAGCTGCCCAGGATTGCCATTGAGGACCACCCGCTGAGCTGAGGCGAAGCCACAATCAAGAACTAATTGCAATCCAGGAGCATGGCCCGCAAGCTTGGACTGCACGGGGTCCGCCAGCGCCACAGCTTAGACCATGCGGGGCCCATTGCATTGCAACAAGAGATCCTTGGGTAGAACAGGGTCCTCCATCATGACCTCTCGCCCCCGGAGCCCCCCACTGCCACCGCAGCTCGACCTGGGAACCTTGGCCATAACCCACCACCCCTGCAACCAAAAGACTTCAGGCTACACACAACCATGGTGACATCTCCCATCACTGCCAGCTTCTCACCACCTCCATCGCGATCCACAGCCCCATCCCCACCACATTGCTGCCATATCCTTCGCCACCATGGCTTCCACTGGGACCACCCTTTGGTGTCCCTGCTGTGCCACCACCGTGGCTTCCATTGTGGCCTCCATCACAGCCTGAAGACCTTAGACTGGGTGGGGCTCACCACCACAGATTCCATCACTGCTGCGGCTTCCTCTACCAATGTGGCTCCTGCTAAGACCACCCCTGGGCCGCCGCCACAAGAACCACCTTGCCTTAAAAAGCACGAAAGAGAGAAAAGTACCCAAAAGAGAGAGAAGTACCCAAGACATTGCCGGGGGGGGGGGGGGCGGATTCCACCTAAAGAATCTCTGCCTTGCCGGGAGAAGGGAACAGGAGGGGGGGGGACTAGACTGACACTTTATTTCTCCAGCGGAGTAGGAGGGTATTTTAAAGCACAACAAAAGGATTACTGGAAGACTTGATTGCTCCCCAGCCAATTCGATTTAACGTCACCCACCCTCTCCAACTTACCACAAATTGATTGCCCCTAACCCACAATGACACCCTTAATTAATTTAATTCCTACGCATGCCAGCTGATTCCAAACTGATTGCTTCCCATCCAACTTGATCTGTCGTCACCCACCCTTTCTGACTTACCCCAAAGTGATTTCCCAAGCCTAGTGAATGCCCCCAATTAATGTTCCCTCAACCAATTCAGTCCCACATGGACATCCAAATAAGATCCCTCTCCCAACACACAACATGACCCAACTTCCATACATCACACACCTGTACTGGGCAACCCCGAGATGTCATAGCTAGCGATCAGGGCCACCCCTCCAGAACCAAACATTACACAGAAAATTATACCCTACATCCACCAACAATTGGAATGGGAAGCCCTGAGATGCCTTAAGAAGCGATAGGCTATCCCTCCAAAGACACACACACACATCAAATACAACAAAAACCAATCTCCAACAAAGGCTGAACCAGGGTTTGAGGGAACCCTAGAAAGATTAATGACCAAGCAAAACTAGGCACCTACTGAGACCCATGTAGACATATAGACTAAAACCTCATATAGACATATAGACCAAAAACAATCTAACCACCACCAAGCAAGGACACCTTTCATTCACCATACACACCAACTTTAATGGAGGGAGTGATAACAACAGGGGGCTACGGGAATCTGGGATCCCGATACTGAGGGGAAAAGGCAGAGACAGTGATGGCAGGAGGTGGGAAAAGGGACCAAAGACATAGCACCCCTCGGGTCCCTTCCAACCTGTCCCATCCCTCGGGACACTAGAGTGGTGAACACCCTGCCTCCGACACTGATGTGCAATGCCAAGTCGATCAAGAACAAGACCCACAACTTGCAAGACTATTTTGCAATTAACAATGTGGACCTGGCATGCGTGACAGAGACATGTGTCAAGGAGGACAAAACAGTCGCTCTTAAAGAACTAGCCCCTACTGGGTTCTTTGTCCTTCATCAGTTTGGATTGCAAGGTGGGGAAGAGGGGTTGCTATACTAATCAATGAGAACTTCTCCTTCAGGTCTATCCCTGCGCCATCAATCTCAGTAGAATGTGTTGGACTTGGGTAGGACTCAACCAAGAGCATGGCCATCTGGCTGGTGTACCATGGTGCCCAATGCACCTCCAGAAGCCCTGCCAGCCCTGCTAGAGGAGGTGGCAGCCTGGACAGTTCCCCAAACTCTTAATTCTGGGTGACTTTTAACGTCCATGCTGAGCTACCACCCTCTAGAAATGGGCTGGACCTGGTGTCAGCCACGGCGACACTGGGGCTCTCACAGTTTGATGTTGGCATTACCCATCGAGCAGGCCACACCCTGGACCTCATTTTCGGTGTGGGGCTGACTGTGGATCTGGTTTTGGCTATGGCTGTGTCATGGTCAGAGCACTATGCCCTGAAGGCATAGGTTGCCACCCCCTCCTCAGTTGGGTGCCAAGCAGATTTTAGCTCGCCTGAGAATTATGGATCTGATTGGATTCCTGAACACTCTGCAGACCCAATGCCTCCCGGAACTTCTCTATATGGCCTGGTCAGTGACTGGCACAAGAGGATGCTGGCCGCCATCGACTAGCTCCCATCCTCTTGGTATTGCCTCAAGCGGGCCGCAGCGGGCAACCTGATGACCACAGGGAAGGGGCCAGGTGACCCCAAATGGAATCCTGACCCCAAGGTTGAGAACCACTGCTCTGGGAGATAATTAACCTTTCCCTTTCAACAGAATTCCCAAAGGAGCTAAAAGAGGCAGTGGTTTGCCCACTACTTTAAAAAAATATCTGGACACACGACAGCCTTCCAACCAACTCCTCATCTTGCACTTAACATTTCTGGGGAAGATGCTTGAAAAGGCTCTCATGGACCAACTAGCAGCATACTTGGAACAAGCTTCAGTCCTAGACCCATATCAGTCAGGTTTCCAGCCTAACAGTGGGGTAGAGACAGTGTTACTTGTCCTGATGGAAGACCTCTGTAGCCAGTTGGACCGTGGTGGGTCGGTGCTGCTTATATTACTAGACCTTTCAGTAGCGTTTGACACAGTTGACCATGAGCTTCTAGCTCACTGCCTCGCCGATGCCGGGATCAGAGGGTGATCAGCGGCTGATCCGTTCAGTAGCTGATCTCTTTTCTCCAGGATCACGGACACAGGGTAGCACTAGGAAAGCGCTCATCAAGCTGCCACCAACTGGCTTGCATAGTCCCTCAGGGGGCAGTTTTCTCTCCAATCTTATTTAATATTTTTTGTGCCCTCTTGCTCAACTAGTGCAGAGGTTTGGGCTGGGTTGCTACCAATATGCCGATGACACCCAGCTCTTCCTCCTGATGGATGGCCACCCTGACTCTCCCCCAGAAGCATTAGCCAGCTTCCTGGAAGTAGTGACAAGGTGGCTCAAGCAGAGTCATCTGAAGTTCAACCCTTCAAAGACAGAGGTCCTATGGCTGGGCAGGAAAGGTCCAAATGAGGAGGCTTAGATCATGATGGTAGCATGGCTGGCATTTTACTACTTTCACCAGGCCAAGCTACTAGCGCCCTACTTGGCACCGGAACACCTAGACACAGTGATCCACACAACAGTCACTTCTAGACTGGACTTCTGAAACACGCTCTACACTGGCCCGTTCTTATCCTTGATCTGTAAACTACAACTGGTCTAGAATACAGCTGCCAGAGTCCTCACAATAACACCTCAGAAGTCCCACACCAAGCCCATCCTCCTGCAGCTGTGCTGGCTTCCAGCTGAATTCTGGATCAGTCTTAAGGTTTTGGTTATCACCTTTAAGCTCACATGCGGTCTGGGCCCAGTGTATCTGAGAGATCGCCTCTCTGCCTACACCTTCTAAGAGCCTTACACTCCATCTCCTCCAACTTCCAGGTGATCGCTGGCCCCAAGGAAGCCCACTTGACCTCAACCAGGGCCAAAGCTTTCTCTGTTCTGGCCCCCAACCTGGAATGAGCTCCCAGAAAAGATCAGGGCCCTGACAGAACTTGAACAGTACTGCGAGGCCTGCAAAAGGGAACTCCTCTGCCAGGCATTTGGCTGAGGTCGACCAGAACCACCGCTTCCAATCACCCCGCCCCCCAAGCCTCCCTCCTATGACCATCACTGCAGACTACACTCATAGAATCCTAGAGTAGGAAGGGGCCATCCAGGTTATCGAGTCCCACCCACTGTTCAATGCAGGATCAGCCTCAAGCATCCAGGATCTGTCCAGCCGCTACTTGAAGACCGCCAGTGAGGGGGGGCTCCCCACCTATTTAGGCAGCCCATTCCACTGCTGAACTAGATTAATAGAATCTTAGAATGGGAAGGGGCCCTTTAGTCCAACCCCCTGCTGAAGCAGGATCAGCCTCAAGCATCCAGGATAAGGATCTGTCCACCTGCTGCTTGAAGACGGCCAGTGAGGGGGAGCTCCCCACCTCCTTAGGCAGTCCATTCCACTGCTGAACTAGACTCATAGAATCCTAGAGTGGGAAGGGGCCATACAGGCCATCTAGTCCCATCCCCTTTTCTATGCAGGATCAGCCTCAAGCATCCTGGATATGGATCTGTCCAGCTGCTGCTTGATGACTGACAATGTATGAGGCCCCGGGTTCGATCCCCGGCATCTCCACTTCGTTTTTTAGGGCTGATCCTGCGTTGAGCAGGGGGTTGGACTAGATGGCTCGTATGCCCCCTTCCAACTCTATGATTCTATGAATGAGGGGGAGCTCCCCACCTCCTTAGACCCCTGCTTTTTGGTCTTCCACATTAGCAATGCCATGTTGGGCGTCTCCTTCCTCTTGAGGCTTCAGTTTAGAGCTCTTCCTTGTATCAATTTTTGTTATAGCCGCTCATTGCAGCCATGAGCCTCATTCCCTACAGTCCCAGGACTGCTAGGCTACCAACTTCCAGGCAATGCCTGGACCTCTCCAAGCGTCACATCTGATCCCATCTTGATCTATCCTGCAAGGTGTCAGCTCTCCTGGAGAAAAAATCAGGAGGGATCCTTGCTGGCGTGCGCTGGGCGCCCTGGAGACCGGCACGAGCTTCCGTGGGTTTCAAAGAGCGATGGGGCTCCTGGAGGAAATGGTCAGCCCTCCCCCTCCCGGCTTTCCCGACCTGAAGTGGCGCCAGCAGCCCCGCCATCCCCCCTCCCCGTTTCCAGCACGCAACCGCACTGGGCGGCATGTCTGACCTCCAGCCCCCTGTTCGTGCGCAGGCGTGCTTGCCCTCTCCCCTCTCGCCCCCCTCCCGTGGGCGGTCTTCCGCCGGGGCTGACTTTGCAGCCTGCCCCTTCGCCACGCCCCTCCCGCGCGCGGCTGTGACAGGCCGTCGGCCGGCCGGCTGGCTGGCTGGCTGGCGGATGGACTCTCGCGTGGCCTGGATCCAGCCCGAGCAGAAGGGCCCGGCCAACGCGCTCTGGATGCACATCTGGGAGACGGCGCAGGGGGAGCGCGGCGAGGGCCGCTGCGGAAGAGGCCCCTCACCGGCCCCGGCCCCGCCGCCCTCCTCCTCCTCCTCCTCCTCCTCCTCCTCCTCCTCGGCGGGCCCGGGGCGCAGGAGGCGCCACAACCTCGACGCCCGGCTCGGCCCCCCCGGCGCGCCCTGGAAAGCGCGGCCCTACTCGGCCGGCGTGCGAGGGTGAGTCACGGGGGCGACGAGAGGGGAAAGGCGTGGCGGGAGTGGGGGCCTCTCTCCGGCTCGGCTCGGCTCCGGATAAGGAGCTTCCCGGCAAGGAGCTGGGGTCACGCCAGGGGGGCTGCGCTGCGGGGTCCCGCCCACGCTCCTGTTCGCTCTGCGAGGCTGGATGCCCGGGAGGCCTTGGAGGTCTCTCTCAGGTCGCCCTTGGCCGCTCTTGATTCATCGGAAGCCGGTATCTGTGGCAGGGGATGTGCTCACCTCTTTGAGCTGCTGTTTTCTGCCTCTGCAGATGGACTAACATGGTTTCCCATCTTCATCTGTCTTGCATCAATTTGCCTCATCTCCTTATACATCCATCCCTCTCCACTGTGCTGTAAATGCCAGAACAGACTTGTCTGTTCTGAATCGGCTGCCTGTCAAGGTGATCAGGTGCCTCTTATGTTCTGGCATTATGGGGCATTATGACTTCTGAATGTGTACCTTTTCCATGCCATAAATCTGTAAACTTCTATCATACTTCTCCCCTCTTCCTCCATTATTTTCCAAAACAGATGTGCTGTAATATTTTGCTTCTTTACAAGTCCTCTTATACGGGGAATGTGCAAAAGCTCCTGGACTTTTTCAAGATGATTTGTGTCATGCCACCTTGTCTTAGTTTTAGCTTCAACATAGATTGTATTTAGTATAACACTAATAGTTTTTGTGTAGTTTTTAAGTACAGTGGTTTCAGCTAGGTACAGTTCTTCTTTCTTCCTGATGTTCCTTAAATAGAGCTACCCACAAAGGCTGATTTTTCTCACTTGCCACTTAGACTAAAAAGTTCTACAAAGAGATTTCTTTCACAGTCCACAATACCTCACTCGGCCTCTTCATCTGCTCAGCTCTCTTTTCCTTCACACAAATCCTCTGCACCCCCCCCCCCACACCATCCCATCCTGTCATAACACACTCCATACATTCATCCAGCCCCCCCCCCCCAGTTCTTAAAACACAGAAATAAAACAGTACCCTAAGAACGGTCTAATTGCTGACTTTATTGTATTTGGTTATTGTTGTTGTTAGTTACAAACTCGTGTCCGACCCATCGCAACCCCATTTGGTTATTAGCTTTATGCAAACAGTCTCTTTTGTGGTCGCCATTTAGGGGTTGGAAAGGTAGAACAGAAATATTTAATAAGATATTTTCACTGAGGAAGAATCAGCATGGCTTTTGTGGAAGAAAATCCTTCCTTATTAAATGCAGGAGTAATGCTGGTTTTCATCAAGTTGCCTGGAACAGATGCTTAGTTAACAGGTGTCTATAGGCTGGAGGGACCACTCTGCATGCATGTGTATTGGATGTAGTAGTTTGAGCTGCAAATCAGGAAGTCTTGGGTTTAAATTTAGCCTCTGTGAACTCAGTAAGTAGCCTTAGGCAAATAGTTCTCTCTGGACCCATCCCCCAGTCTCGGCTGTGGAGATGACAATTCTGATCTTCTTTAGTTAACAATATATCTTTTAAGCATAGTGAATACTTAGGTGCTACGTAAATGTTAAGTAGAGACGACTTGACTCTGACAAATGTGTATAATACAAGTATGCCTGTCATGAAAATGTGATACATAGCAGCTTTCTGTACAGGGTACACTTGTTGACTAACTTGGGTCATGTAAGGTGTGAAGAACAAGCTTGGGAGACTGGAATTCTGTCACTTTTGAGGGATTCACTTGAGGAGATACCTGCCATTTTGCCTTCAAAAGTAGTTGCTCCAATAAATCTATTTGTTGTTAAGATGCTACAGAATTATTTTCCTTCATCCCTAAATTCTGAGTGATCTATTTTTTTAAAATCCTTTCCAGACTTTAGGGGTTAAGTAAAGTAGCTATCCCCAACCTGTGGGCTACGGACTAATTGGAGGTGGGCCGCGTAGGATGCCTTCTCTCCCCCCCCCCCCCCCGGCCCTTTACAACACACTTCGGATGTCATTGTCTCCCATCACTCCCAGATGGGACTATCTCGTTGCAGAGAAACAAGCTCAGGGTTCCCATTGATTTGTCATTGTCATGAGTTAAAATTTCCATGAAAATAAAATGTTCCTTATGTTCATCGTAGAGCCTCTTGTGGCGCAGGATGGTAAGGCAGCAGACATGCAGTCTGAAAGCTCTGCCCATGAGGCTGGGAGTTCAATCTCTGCAGCCGGCTCAAGGTTGACTCAGCCTTCCATCCTTCCGAGGTCGGTAAAATGAGTACCCAGCTTGCTGGGGGGTAAAACGGTAATGACTGGGGAAGGCACTGGCAAACCACCCTGTACTGAGCCATGAAAATGCTAGAGGGCATCACCCCAAGGGTCAGACATGACCCGGTGCTTGCACAGTGGATACCTTTTCCTTTACCTTTATGTTCATTGTTTTGGCGTGTCTGTATCTTATTTTGAAGGGATGTTTAAACATTACCATAGCGATCAGAGAGCGTTAGGGCAGTGGTTGAGAGTAGAGGAGTAAACTACCCCCCCTCAGTAAATTTGTCAAGCGTTGAGTGGTCCCCGGTGATAAAAAGGTTGGGGAACACTGAAGTAAAGCATGTTTCATTGGAACCAGAGAACCACAAACATAGTTCTGCTGATAGAGTAGCATTTCCTCTCATTTTATGCAACCTTCTGTACCACCCAAATGTAGTTTCTGAGGGTCAAAGGATGTTTAAAAATATGGGCCCCAATTTTAGTGGAAAATCTACAAAAATCACAAATTTATTCCTCTGCAGTGGTTGTTCAAGTGTACCTTCTGCCCCAGTGTTTTGCAGATGGCAAAAAGTCCCATTCCAATCCTTTACATCTTCACGACAGTACCACTGTGAAGAATCTTGTGACCATAGAGAGTGAGTGGCTGCTGGTAGAGCAGTGTACTGGAAGGCAATTTCATGTTTTCATACATTTTCTGTTTTTGCAACTTTTTTTTGTGTGTAAGTGAAGTGGGTACTAGAAAGTCATACAAGAATTGATATAGATGATATTCATAAGTGTCAGGCATACAAAGATAGGTCAGGCAAGCCGGATGGGAATCTGTCATCCTGTGGCAAGACCCACAAGAGAAATATTGGCTTCTGTCACTGTGAAATTATTTGCAATCCTGTTCTTCTTCCACAAGTCAGATGTTTGAAGACGGAAACTTTGCTGCAGTCTAGTGACTTGAGGGTTGGCCTTCATGGGAAGAACAGATTCATGTTGAAGTTATATCTGTCTATAAAATATGCGATAAAATCTTTCAATAGGCTTTCACATGATGCTGACCTTTGTATTTGCCTACAACAGGCTCCATGAAGAAATAATGGACTTTTATGAGTTTATGTCCCCATGTCCTGAAGAAGAAGTTATGAGAAGAGAGGTAGTGCAAAGAATAGAAACTATTATCAAAGACCTCTGGCCTACGGCTGATGTGAGTACATCTTTCATTGGATTTTTTATTAAATCAAGTTCATACTTTGTTCTCTATAGGCACTCCCCACTCCAGTGATGTGATTATATACCTCCTTCCATGCCAGCTGGCCTAGACCACAATGCAGAGTGTTGTAAAGAATCCCCCCATCCAAATCCAAACGATTACATAAATTGATGACTTCCATAAAAATGTATTGCCAGTGATTTATGTAAGGTGACCAGATTGTCCCACTTTTGAAGGGACCTCTGGGGGTACCTGGCAAATTTACAAGTTTACATTGAAATTAAATATCTTTAAACAGCCCCATGGCGCAGAGCGCCACGGACTGAATAAAGCAGTAAGGGCACTGTGGGAGGAGTTAGGGCGGGCCCTGTCCGGGATAAAAACTCGGAGGGGCCAATCAGAAGCCGCAAAGCGGCTCCTGATTGGCCCCTCCAAGTGTCCATCCCGCCCGAAGCAGGCAATGGGGAGCCGCGTGAAGCGCGGCTCCCCATTGCCTGCTTCACCCGCACAGCCACAGGTGAGCGGTCAGCCGCGCCGCCTTCTCCCGGCCGCTCCACCGGCCGGGAGAAGGCTTGGGAGAGCCTCGGGGGGCGGGTGGGCCTGGCCGACTTCTCTCAGCTGGCGGAGCAGCTTCGCGGCATCTACGACGCCGCGAGGCCGCTCCACCAGCCGGGAGAAGGCTTCGGAGAGCCTTCGGAGAGCTGCGGCCGAGGAGGCCCCGCCGCCGCCCGCCGCTCCGCCTCAGGCCGCCGAAGCTCCAGGACTCCTGCCACTCGCCAGCGGCTCGCAAGCCGCTCCAGGTAGTCCCCCACCCCCCATACCCACTCTCACTGCTAGCGCCCATTGCATTTCAAAGGGCAATGGGCTTTTTTACTAGTATATATATATTACAATACTATTTTTGCGTTCTATGCATTCTATGAAACCTTTTGTTGCTCCATATAGACCAACTTTTTAATCAAGAACCCCCCCGGACAATGGTGTCCCGCTTTACCAATGTTAAAATCTGGTCACCTTAATTTATAGGGCAGATTTAAGTTCCTTAAAATGTTATTTGCAGCATTAGTAGCAGAGCAGGGATTCTCAGCCATAGCAGGCCATCTTTTTCACCTAGGCTAAGGAAATGCAGCATTGTGCTGTCTTCCTCCATTCTGGGCACAAAATGAAGGAGGCTAAAGAGAGGACAACAGAGTTAGATTCCACTTGGGTTTCCTGATGGTGAAGGTACTTTGTGTGATTTGTGGTTCCACAGCAGTTTGCCAGAGGAAGAAGGAGGGTGAAAAGTTTGCATTTGAGTGCACTCTTCTAATCTTAAATAGGGAAAATATGGCAGGTTCTTCTCACTTGTGTTGATTCCCTTCTCTTGCCTGACTTGCTTTAACCATGTTGTGATACCTGAATCAAGCAAACTGCTTAGCATTAGCCAAGCTTTGCTTTAAACCGTAGTTTTCAGATTCAGCCCAACCCATGGCTTTTTGATCGTAATTTGTCCAATGTGGGCATATTGACAATCAGAAAAGCAGCTGGGAAAGATCATGTTGGTGGTGTTAGGAGTACCATGCTATGGCTTGGTGATTGGGCTGTGAGTGTTCTCACTTTAGCCAGAGTGTTCTTGAGTGGAAGGCATTGTTTATTAAAGGAAGACAAAAGCTAATTTAGTTCAACTTATTAGAAGTCAGCAAATGTCTTTTATTAATTTTCTGTAGCTTCAAAATGATGCGAGTGTCTTTGGGATATTTTTTAGTTCATAAGCTCAATAACATACTGATTTTGCACCTCTCTTCCAGGTTCAGATATTTGGGAGTTTTAGTACAGGGCTTTATTTGCCAACTAGGTAAGTACTGAGATTTTGGCTAACACTCCTTTTTTCCCTCCAGAAAGTATTAGTAGTGCTTTGTAATAAGAGATAATGCCAGCATTTCTTACTAATTCTTTAAACCTGATATTAAAAAAAATTAAGCTGAGTTATACGGGGCACTGAATCTTCAACCTTAACATGTAAATCAGAAACGCTCAGATTTACCATGTAAAAAAATACTTTATATAATGAGGGGTATGTTTTTATGCACCAAAAATGAGAACACTTAGTTGCCAACAACTTTTCTTTATCAATGATAAGTGTGTCTGTCATAGTACTACAGTATTGCTAGAAATTCTAACATAGCTACAAGTTACACAGCTGTGTGCACACTCAGCAGGAAATTTGCTATTAATTCGTATGGCCCAAAGGTTATGTATGTTTATAACTTCAGAAAGTAAGGTAATAGATTACCACTAGACCTATTGAAAAAAAATGACTTAGACCTGTAGTCCATTTGGGGGGATGAAAGGGCACTTCTGTGGGTGGGAGAAGGCAATCCCTGCTGATTCATGTCTTTGCTTCAACTTCTATGGTATACAGGGTGTACTGCCCTCCAGAAACAAAATATTGGGGGCTCAGAGACCTGCTATGGGAGGGAAAGATGAGACTCCCTCTCCTTCAGTTCCCCTTCACTACCGATAGTGAAGAATCCTACAAAGCTCAAGCTTTGTAGGATCCAAGCCAGTAGTTTGATTCCAGTGATTTCCTTCTACTACTGGGGATTCATGTGCCCTATGAATCCTGTTATGATCTCTCCTCCAGTGGAAATGAACTACTGGATCCCACCCTGTGTGCCATATTTTCCAAGCAATAGCTAAGCAAATTACTGTGGGTTAAGATAATGACGTACAAGGGGTTGGACTAGATGGACCTAGAGGTCCCTTCCAATACTGTGATTCTGTGTCTATGTAGCTTGTTGTCCTCTGCATGTTAAATTGTAGGAGCCTTTCATTTGTAACAATTGGAAGGAATAGCTAACAAAATTGACTGGATTTAACTCTTCCAGCTAGCAATTGTGTAAAAATTTATTATGTTCAAGGCCTAAGGGTTTTTAAATTAAATTGTGTATGTTTTTAATTATCCATAGTGATATTGATTTAGTGGTTTTTGGAAAATGGGAGAGCCCCCCTCTACAGCTTCTGGAACAAGCACTAAGGAAACACAATGTGGCTGAGCCATATTCAATTAAAGTTCTTGACAAAGCTACAGTAAGTAGAAAAGAACTGTGTTTGCTTTAAAGTAATAGCTCGGGAAAGGAATGGTATATAGCATGAACAGTTCTTATAATGCAGCTGTTCTTTTGAGCTCAGTCATCCTTTTGTTTTGGTAAAATTACTTGGCTGTAACAGTTCATATTGTTGAATCTCACTAATGTTGGAAGGATGAGGGGTCCAAGGTCTGACTTGTTTTATTTCAGTTTGTAACAGATAATGCTAAAAATCTTTTGAACATGCAGGTTACTTTAGCTTTAAAGGAGCCTTTCTCAACTTTTTTACCGTTGAGAAACCCCTGAAACATTCTTCAGGCTTCAAGAAACCCCAGCGTCTGTATTTCTCAATGTTCCCCTAACCTTTGGTGGGGAGAAGTGACATTGGGACAATAGAAAGAAAAGGGAAATATCTGATCAATCCCATAATATTTAACTGAAATTATTTGAACTAAGCATCAGCTTTTTAGTTCTAGAATCATAGAATAATAGAGTTGTAAGGGACCTCCTGGGTCATCTAGTCCAACCCCCTGCACTATGCAGGACAATCACAACCCTATCACTCATCCACTGTAACCTGCCACCCCTTGAACCTTCACAGAATCAGCCTAGATCTTTTCCTCACACATGAATAGTTATGTTTGTGAGAGTGGCTGTGGCTCAATGGTAGAGCATCTGCTTGGCATACAGAAGATCCTAGGTTCAATCCTTGATATGTCGTTAAAAGATTTGGCAGCAGGTGATATGGAAGACCTCTGGCATGGCCAGTCTCAAGTACACAATACTGATAGGTCTGATTCAGTATAAGGCAGTTTAAAGAATCTTACAGTAACACTGAGCAGATGTCTACCCCAATAATGAAATCTTTTTTAAGCTCAAGCTAGAGGCTTTTAATACATTGTCAGTAACTGTTCTTTGTTTTTTAATAAATGAATTTTTTTATTCCACCCCTAAGCCCAAAGGGTCTCAGGGAAGTACATAACAGTTTGTTTGGTTTTTTTTTAATGTAGAAACAAGGAACAAATTTCCTCAGCTCATATACAACAATAGAACAATAAAATATTGATGGAGAAATGGAGCAAAATTACATAAAATACAAAAACAACCCCCTACCAAAAATATAGCTTAAAAAGATGCATTTTCATCTGAAGCTAGTAAATCACAAGGTTCCTCACCAAGCAGCCGAGGGGGTGGTCTCCACAACTGGGGTGCCATGACCCAGAATGCCTTATTTCTTGCTGAGATATGCCTCACATCTGTTAAGGATGCAAATGGCTGTTAAAGCAGGATCTGTGACAGGCAGAAGACTGTCCTTCAGGTATCCTGGCTTTGAGATGTTTAAGTTCACGGCTGCTTCCCCACTTGGACATTCTGTCCTCTTCTGACTCCTCCAATGACAAGGAGAACCCAGAAGGATATGTTTTTGGTTTGTTCATTACTGCAAGTGAGCTCTGTTAAAGTTCTACAAGAAAGCAGAAAACAATCCTGTATTAGGCAAATACAAATAAATTTATACTAGGAACTGTCATGCCACATAATATGTTACAGTTTTAAAACATTCCCCAAACTGCACCTAACATGATGGTAATGATACATTTGATGTCTCACACAAAATACTTGGGTGCTACAAAAGTAGATGAGATATAGCATCCAAATAATAAAAGTTCAAAGACAGAGTTCTGGCCCAAGTTACTGTCCATGTGATTTACTGCATCTGCATGAGATCCTGCCTGGAGCCCTTCTGTTGCAGCCTCTCATTGCATGATTTAACCGAGAGGCAGAGAGGACCCAGTGCTCCTAGGATGGACCCTGCTACTTCCTACATCCCTGGAGGGCCTGGTCCCACAGGCGTCTGGCCTTGCTATTTGGTGTAGATAGCCAGTTTGGTGTAGTGGTTAGGAGTGCAGACTTCTAATCTGGCATGCCAGGTTCGATTCTGCACTCCCTCACATGCAACCACCTGGTTGACCTTGGGCTCGCCACGGCACTGATAAAACTGTTCTGACCAAGCAGTGATATCAGTGCTCTCTCAGTCGTCGTCATCTTCTTCTTCGTCTTCTTCTTCTTGTAGTAGTAGTAGTAGTAGTAGTAGTCAAAAGAATTGAGAAATGTTGTGGTATATGATTCTGTGCTGCCCTAGCCGAGCACACGCAGGGTTAGTGCAAGGGCAAGCACGGTTACCGAGTCAAGCAAGTTCAAAGCGCATACCAGAGAGTAGTCAAAAGTCCAGTCCGGGTCTTATCAGGAATTGTTAGCTGACGAAGTCCAAAGGAGAACCGAAAGAGTTGTCGTTTATCTTTACCAAGGTCAAGCCGGGAATCAGTCAAACAGAGCTTCACCCGCCAAAGTGTCGGGGAGCAAGAAACCAGTCAAGGCAACGGGTGGATATGTGCAGAAGGTTGCAGCCACACTGGGAAGCACTTCGGCTGTGCTTAAGAACAAGCTGAGCTGTTACACCAAGTGGCTGCACCTGGAACTCAGTCTTCCTCCGATGAATGAGCCCCACCTGAGCCCAACCTAGCCTGTTGCTGTAGTCTATCTTCTCATGGACGGCCACTCAGACTCTCTCCCGGAACCGTTTGCCAGATGTTTGGAAGCAGTGACGGAATGATTTGAACAGAGTAGCCTGAAACGCAACCCCTCCTAGACGAAGGTCCTGTGGTTGGGAGGTAGGGTGCGGGAGCAGGAAGCACCTGGCAGGGACACATTTGATGCCTCACTGACCATGGAGGCACTGGTCAAGAAAGTAGCCAGCCAGGCATTTTCCCATCTTCTCCAGGCTCTGCTACTAGCGCCCCTCCAAACACTTGACCACAGTGATCCATGTGACAGTCACTTCCAGAATAGATTTCTATAACTCGCTCTAGAATATTATAGAATATTATAATTTTCAGCACCCCAATTCATTCATCATATATCCAACTTGTCAAAATAAGATTCAACACTGTTACATTTTCAGTTATAAAAGTTATCTAAAATATGTTAGCTTCAGGTGTTTCAGTTAAGTCAAATGAAAAGACTATATGGTAGAATTCTTTGCAGTGTAAATTATGCTTTTGCCACCAGATGTCACTCTAACCCCAGTCTGAGCTTAAAAGTGAAAATAAAAATCTCTTAGAAAAAATACACTAAAAATCAAGAAGAATATACCAGAGTCTGAAAGTAGGAAAAAACAAGCTTTGGGAGTAGTAAATTAGTCCAAGAACATGCCCTTAGAGCTGTAAATTAATCCAGAAGCAAAGGTCAAGTTTTATTCCAGTACCCAGCTTGCTGGGGGGTAAACGGTAATGACTGGGGAAGGGAATGGCAAACCACCCTGTATTGAGTCTAACAAGAAAATGCTAGAGAGCATCACCCCAAGGGTCAGACTTGACTCAGTGCTTGCACCTGGGATACCTTTACCTAAGACTGCCAGAGAAACTTCTCAGAATTCCAGGTCGCCTTTCAGTGACATCTTGAAGCAGAAGTAATGAAGGCTCTCGTCATGGCATCCTGAATCTCACGAGAGCTATATATCTTGTCACTGATCTCCAGAACATAAACAGCAGATTGAAACGGGCCCCTTCTTCAGAAATGCTTTGGCTTTGATGAAAGTCTATCCCAGCCTGGAATGAAGTCTATCCCAGCTTCAGCTTGCACTGAAAAAGACCATAAAAGAAGAAAAGGAGGGGGGAAGAAGCCCAAGTCATGGCACGTTGAACATAGCGGTGACCAAAGGAAGAAAACCTTTGGGGATCTTTGAGAGTTAGGATAATTAGGCATCAAGGTCAAATCCAGTCCTTATATCACAAATCAGGGTTTTTTTTCTCCTTATTTTTTATAAGATATATCGCAGCTCAAAAAGAGTATAAGAAGTTCAGAAAGATGGTGGCAGGAGTTCTTGTGTCCCAATGCGCAGGGAGCTTAAGGTCCAGGTAAAAAAACCTCCCCAATTATCAGAATTGGCCCCAGGAGCTTCTACAAGTTTCCTGGGTAGAAAGTGGGAGAAGTTAACATGCCTGACCCCCTTCTGCCAACTGCAGCCACAAATCGAATCCTGCCTGGCTCCAGAGTGCACTAAATGTGGACTCTTCAGGGCTCCGTCATGCCCTGCCTCCTTTTTTTTTTTTGTAATGATTTTTTTTATTTTCATAAAGATAGAAATATAAGATGCAACACGAGTTATTGATACAAAAAGCAGTAAATAAAATATAACCATCATTTGAAAATATACGACCCCACATTGACTCCACAGTGATATAAACTTTTGCCCAAAACTCTAAAAGCCATGAGTCTAAGAGCCATCCACATTTCCACTACATTTAAAAAAAAAAGGCCTGTTTAGATATACAAAAGAAAAGTTGTTATTAATCAACTTATTTGAGAGATCGTAGACCTCACGTTAACTGCTTGATACAATCTAAGAGCTATCCTGGCAGATATTTCTAGGTTTAAGTTAGATGCTTAACATTAAACATTTCTTATAGAACAGTATAAGTTTTGGCCCTGTATCAATACCCTGATGAAGGGAGAGGAAAGTAGGGCTTTGCCTTAAAGATGTACAAAGAAAAAAAAATTACAAAAGGATTTCATAGTTTCTCCTTATCCTTAATACAGATACATCTACAAACCATTTATACTTGACCCATTCTAAGAGCCATCCTGACAGGTATAAGTTGAGAGCTTTGCATTTTCTACAGATCAATATGAGCTTTGGCCCTATAACAATACACCAATAAAAAAAAAATAAGGGGGGAAAGCCCCATTTTATATTTCCAACACTAACGATTATATTACCTATATGCCTACTAAGGAAAAGAAACAAGAGAGAAAAAAGGCACTGCTTCCCCTTTTTCATAAAAATAGCAATGTAGGATACAGTATATGTTGTTAATACAGAGAATAATAAGATTTCCAGGTTTAGATTAAATGCTTAGAACAATATAAGCTTTCAGTCTTCTATAGCTTCTTATCCTTAATTCTTATACATCTACAAAACAATTTATACTTGACCCATTCTAAGAGCCATCCTGACAGGTATATTTTCAGATTTAAGTTGAAAGCTTAACATTAAACATTTTCTACAGGTCAGTGTAGTCTTTGGTCCTAGAACAATACACTAATAGAAGAAAGAAAAAATAAGGGGGGAGAACCCCATTTTATATTTCCAACACTAATGATTATATTACCTATATGCCTACAAAGGAAAAGAAACAAGAAACAAGAGAGAAAGAGACACTGCTTCCCCTTTTTCATAAAAATAGAAATATAGAATACAGTATAACATTAAACATAAAACAATATGAGCTTTCGGTCTTCTTAAGGGGGTCTCATCTCGAGGCTTGCTACATCTTGTCGTTCCCGTAGACTTATATTCTGTCCCATTGGCCTTTGGCGTAGAAAGTGCAGTTGTACTCTTTCCCGCAGAATATGCATCGATAAATCTTGAGGCCGTTGCACCTCCTGGACTCCAGTATCAATACAATTTTTTCCCCAAAGAGCTCCTTTAAATCGGTTACTTTCACTGCAGATCCATATTTCTTTTGATTGATTTTTGTACACTGTTGCTTTGAGATGGCTGTATGTCTTTTTAATAAGGGTGTCCTTATCTGGGCTGCAGAACTCCAGCATCCCATTTTCCGTCTCCAGAATTTCAGATTTCTCTTCTACTGTTGGTTTTCCACCTTGTTTAGAGCTGTCATCAGCCACTGTTATTGATCCATCATTCCTGTTAAAGACTTCTTCCTTGGCATCTTGGATCTCCTTGAAGATATGAATTTCAGATTTCTCTTCTGCTGTTGGTTTTCCACCTTGTTTAGAGCTGTCATCAGCCACTGGTATTGATCCATCATTCCTATTGGAGACTTCTTCCTTGCCATCTTGGATCTCCTTGGAGATACTTTTGACCAATCCATCTATAAATACTTTGTAATCTTGGGTTTGTATCTCTATTAGATGAGCCAATCTTTTTAACATAGACATGTTTTGACTTAAAAAAAAAAACCCGGCCTCAAACAATTTTACAAGTGGCCAGTAGAGGTCCTCTGTTTTATCCTCTGGCATGTGACGTATTGAAGTCAGTTAAGGCTGGTATTCTCGTGCTGGCACAGAGTTCTCGTGGGATCTTCCCATTCACAGCTCTTATCTCTTATTTCCGAAAACCAAAACAATTACAATAAGAGCTTTTGCCAATTAATTCGAGTTGATTTGAGTCCTTCCTCTGCTTAGTTAGGAAAATTAGCCTGCCTCATAACGAGGTGGCTTCGGGCAGAGCAGAGTAAGAGGAGGGGGGAAACAAAGGGCTTTGATGCAGGAAGAGAGACGGAGAAAAGAAAACGAGAGATACTTGCAGTAAATGATGTTTTGGAACTCAGCCGATGTCCTCCCCTCAGTTCAAAACGTTCATTTGTGGTAAATCATCGTGTAGGGTTGAAGCAGATACTTTAAGATTAAAGAAAGAAAAGAAAGTCCGAGATAGAAAATGGCAGTCGTCCCCTGGACCTGGAACGCTGACAGCCTATAATCCGGGGAGATATACTCCCTAAAGGATTGGAGACGGCCCCAAGAACTTCCTGGGTAGAAAGGTGAGGTGGGGTTTGCGTACCCCTCCTCTTTTCTGCCAATTGCTTGCGCAATTGACCCCTGTCAGGCTTCAGAGATAGCAAAGCAGATGCCCTGCCACCCTCTCAGGACGACATCTTTAGCCACACCCCCCGTCATGCCCTGCCTCCTGATCTTTGCTTATACTGAAGAATGTTCAGGGCTCTACAGTTCAAGGAAATTGAGGAGAGAGGAAATTGAGTCCACTCCCAATATTGGCCCTAGTACAGCATTCGAGCCCTCACCTTGTGAAACACTAGTACCTGTGAAACACTGAGTGAGGACTAAGTAGAGAACTTAACTGGGTGGAAATTGTTATTTCAATCAATCAAATGATTATTGGCATAATCATCATCATAATAATAAAACATTTATACAAAAGACAAGGTGGTTCAGATCCCAGGTCACTTGGAGAAAATCCCATGAAGGAATTTTGCAACACCTTCAGTTATTTGAGGGTTATGATCCAATAAGAGAAAGTGCACTATTGTTGCAGGGCTGTGAGTCTTGCTTGCCCCCACAAGAGGAAATATGTACCATTCTCTTAGATGGTTATGTTGCTCACAAAAGAGGAGAACATGTTCCACTGACTCAGGTTTCTTTGCAGGACATGGGCAGAGTCTGTCGGTATATTGAATTTTAGCGTACCAACTTTTAGTCACTGCTGTTGGTAGGAGGTTCAGCCTTGCTAGCATAAAAAATCGCTTCAAGGAAGGTGATTTTAAAGATGCAGAGTACTCCGTGATCCTTCTTGCGGGGAGATAGATTTCAAAAAAGATGGGAGAGCATGTTCTACGTGCTCCAGCGATAGTATTTTGATAGTCAATATCCAGGATTCGTTGACTGATGATATTGTAAGCTTGGTTCTCTTCAAAGTTTTCTAATAGCTCAGTAGATAGGCCTATAGACTTTAGTTTGTTTGTTGTTAATCTTCACGAACCAGGGTGATATCAACTTATCAGACAGCATAAGCTAGACTTGGACTTGGGCTCTAAAGTTCAGGCGGAGCCAGTATTTAAAGGTATGTGGGAGGGGATTATCTCCCAGATAATCAATCTATCTCTCACAATGGGAAAATTCCCGGAGGGTTTGAAAGAGGCTGTGGTACTGCTGAAAAAAACATCTCTAGATCCGCGAGAGCCTAATAACTATCAACCCGTCTCGCACTTAGCGTTTCTGGGGAAGATGGTAGAAAGGGCTGTCGCTAACCAACTAACAGAATACCTGGAAGAAGTTTCGGTCCTAGACCCGTCCCAGTCAGGTTTCCGGCCTGGCCATGGGATAGAGACAACGCTAGTCGCCCAGACAGACGACCTCTATTGCCAGTTGGACCGAGGTGGGTTGGCACTGCTGATATTACTAGACCTGTCAGCAGCGTTCAACACAGTCGATCATGAGCTTCTAGCTCGCCGCCTCATCAATGCCAGAATATGAGGGACAGCCCTTCAGTGGCTGATCTCCTTCCTCCTGGATCGTGTACAGAGGGTTGCAATAGGAGAGAGAACATCAGACCGCCAACAACTTACTTGCGGAGTCCCACAAGGAGCGGTACTCTCTCCTATCCTATTCAACATCTTCATGCGCCCTCTCACACAATTGGTACGGGGATTTGGGCTGGGTTGTCATCAATATGCAGATGACAACCAGCTCTTCCTCCTGATGGACGGCTGCCCTGACTCCCCCAGAAGCATTAGCCAGTTGCCTGGAAGCAGTGACGAAATGGCTTAAGCAGAGTTGTCTGAAGCTCAATCCTTCAAAGACGGAGGTCCTGTGGCTGGGTAAGTAGGGGCCATGTAAGGAAGCGCGCCTGCCCACCCTGAATGGCATAGAGCAGTGGTCCCCAACCTTTTTATCACTGGGGACTGGTCAACGCTTGACAATTTTACTGAGGCCCGGGGGGGGGGTAGTCTTTTGCCGAGGGACGTCTCTGCTGCCTGAACCCCTGCTCCACTTGCTTTCTTGCCGGTGCCCCTGATTTCCCACCGCCCGCTGGGGGGTGCTGCCAGCAGTAGCTGCGCAGTGCCACGGCAAGGGGGAGCCCCAGCCATGGCGGCCATGGGAGAGCACCAAAGGTGAGCCGGCGGCAGAGTGGCAGAGTGGCAGGGCAGCCCCTGAGGCAGCAGCTGGGGAGGAAGATGAGGAGGAGCCACGGCCCGGTACCAACTGATCCCTGGACCGGTCCCGGTCCCCGGACCGGGGGTTGGGGACCACTGGCGTAGAGCTCACTATGGCTCACTCCGCCAGGAACCTGGGTGTGATTCTGGACGCTTCCCTCACAATGGAAGCCCAGGTCACAAAGGTAGCACGGCTGGCATTTTACCATCTCCGCAAAACCAAGCTACTAGCGCCCTACCTGACCCCGGAACACCTAGCCACAGTGATCCATGCGACGGTCACCTCTAGACTGGACTTCTGTAACTCGCTCTATGCAAGCCTGCCCTTAGCCTTGACCCGGAAACTACAGCAACACTGTGGAGGTGCCACATCCACCCCATTCTCCACCAACTGCAGTGGTTGCCAGTTGAATTCCAGATCAGACTAAAGGTCTTGGTAATTACCTTCAAGGCCATATGCAGTCAGGTCCCACTGAAGGACCGCCTCCCTGCTTATGCTCCCAAAAGAGCCCTACGCTCCTCCTCCAACCACCGGCTAATGGTCCCTGGCCCAAAAGAAGTCCGCCTTGCCTGTACCAGGGTCAGAACATTCTCTGTTGTGGCCCCCACCTGGTGAAATGAGCTCTCAGAAGAGATCAGGGCCCTAACGGAGCTTAAACAGTTGCGCAGGGCCTGCAAAAGGGAGCTCTTCCGTCAGGCATTTGGTTGAGACCAGGCACAACCAACAGCAAATGAAGGGCCCCTGTTCCTCTCCCTCTCAGAACTCCACCAGAGTGCTCTGGACCAGTTTGTACTGTTTGTTGTATCATTGTTTACACTGTTTATTATTACAACTACCTGTTATTAATATTGTATGGATATTCATGTGTTATTGATTGTTTTATGTATCATTCATAAGTTCTATGTTAACCTCCCTGAGCCCCCAGGGAGGGCAGTATATAAATCAAATAAACAAACAAACAAACAAACAAATAAATAAATGGTTTGAAAGATCTTAATAGCACCAGGGAAGTTTTGACTTCCCTTAGTAAAATAGAATCTCACTATTGCATTTGCCTCGAAATTTTTGCAGGTTGATATTTGGTTCCAATGTAGGGCCCATTTCAGAGAATGGTGAAAATGGACACCTAAATATTTAAAGGGGTGCACTTGTTCGATGGAATGTTCATTTATTTTCCACTTGGTGAGATTCCTGGATTTGGAAAATACAACTATTTTAAATTTGGTGAGGTGGATCCAGATTTGATTTTGATTGCAGCAGTTTGAGAAGACTTGGAGAGGGGTTTTTAGGCCATGTTATTTATTGTACTTCGCTTTTACAGTTAAAATAATGTGAAAAAATATTTAAATGTCCCATGACGTTTCCCAACCATGTCACTGCATCTTCCCCAGCACTAACGCTCCCACTAAACCAAAAAAAGCCACACTCTGAGCCATACATAATGTAACCCTAACCAAGTAGAGAACTAAACCGAGTGAAAGTCCTTATATTTCTGACCTGATTTTCAAAGGTTAAATAACGTGAAAAAATATTTGAACATGCCATGAGCCTTCCTAAGGATGTCAGTGCATCTTCCCCAGCCCTAAGGCTTCTATGCTGCCCTAGCTGGCCACACCCGGTAGCAGCTGCCTCGGTGAGGCCTGAGCGGCCAGCCCAGATAGAGATAACGTTCAGTCCAAGTCACCAGGAGCTAATAAGAACAACGTAGAGCCAGGCAAAGAGTAGTCAAACAGTCCAAAGGTCTGAGTCCAGAAAGTCCGAGAGTTCACCAAGCCAAATCACTTTACCAAAATCCATCGTCAGGTCCGAAGCCAGAGGGTCAAGGATTACACAGCAGGTCACGATAGCAGAGCCCGTCCAGGGGGTAGTCGCATAGATTGCTTCCACGCTGGCTAGCTGTTTCTGTCTCCCTAAATGCAGCCCATCTAATGAGCTGCACCTGCAGGATGACTCAGCCCTCCTCTCCCGGCGTGAGTCCAGCTGAACCCCATCGCTTCTGACAGCTCGCCTGCAATCTCTGACTCCTTCTGCGTTCTGTCAGCCCCACCCTGTGGCTTCGTCTTAAACGTACAGCCACTTCTTCTGTGTCCGATGTATCCTCCTGTTGAGGTCTGTTATCTGTCAGCTGCCAGGAACATCCCTCCCCCGGGTCCATCTCATTCCTCAGGTCTGGCTGGGCTGTTGACCCTGGTTGCTCCGACAACCCCGGGGAGCCGGGAGGCAGCAGCGGGGGTGTGACAGCTTCCACAAAACCAAAAAAAAGCTACACTCTAATCCATACGTAACGTAACCCTAACCCTAAGTAGGGAACTTAACCGAGTGAAAATTGTTATATTTTTCACCTGGTTTTCACTGGTGAAATAATGTGAAAAAATATGTAAACATGCCATGAGCCTTCCTAAGGATGTCAATGCATCTTCCCCAGCCCTAACACTTCCACAAAACCAAACAAAGCCACACTCTGAGCCATACATAACGTAACCCTAACCCTAAGTAGAAAAATTAACTGGGTGAAAATTGTTATATTTTTACCTGATTTTCACAGGTGAAATAATGTGAAAAACTGTTTAAACATAGCATTAGCCTTCCCAACCATGTCACTGCATCTTTCCCAGACCTAACGCTTCCACTAAACCAAAAAAAGCCACACTCTGAGGCATACATAACATATCCCTAACCCTAAGTAGAAAACTTAACCGAGTGAAAATTCTTATTTATTTTACCTAAATTTCACAGTTAAAATAATGTGAAAGAATATTTAAATATTATACCAATATACCATTAGACTTCCTAAACATGTCACTGCATCTTCCCCAGCTCTACCACTAAAACAAAAAAAGCCACAGTCTGAGCCATATATAACGTAACCCTAACCCTAAGTAGATAACTTAACTGGGTGAAAATCCTTATTTTACCTAATGTTCACAGTTAAAATAATGTGAAAAAATATTTAAACATCCCATGACCCTACCCAACCATGTCACTGCATATTCCCGAGCCCTAACGCTTCCACTAAACCAAGAAAAGCCAAATTCTGAGCCATACATAATGTAACCCTAACCCTAAGTGGAGAACTTAACCAGGTGAAAGTTCTTATATTTTTTACCAGATTTTCACAGGTAAAATGATGTAAAAAAAAATTTAAACGTCCCATGACCCTCCCCAACCATGTCACTGCATATTCCCAAACCCCAACGCTTCCACTAAAACAAACAAAGCCACACTCTGAGCCATACATAACGTAACCCTAACCCTAAAATAGATATAGAAGCCTTTACTGGCATAATGAACAACACAGGTAGGGAGATAGCAAGTACAATTTTTTTTTAAATCAAATGAGTTAAAATCAAGTTTTTACTTCATTTTTGTTAAAAACAAGGAATTAATTCTAAAAACCTTGCCTAGAAATGCTGCAATACGGGCGGTTTGGGCAGAATCCTTGCTATCAAGTAATTTATTAATTAACAGTTTCATCACAGTGGTATTGAAGGGAGGATAGAATGTCAGATATCACATAGCGGTACAAAGAAAACTTGGGGCAAAACAAGATAATATAAGGAAGAAGATCAGGAACCATACAACCATGAAAACATAGTCTCTCCGCTAAATGAATATGGTTAAACCTCCCAAAGAGAACATTAGAAGGGAAAGAGTTCAGCCGAGCAAGCATGAAAGCTCTCAGCTATGACCTGTCCGTCTTGGGTGGCCCTGCACAGCATAGCTCATAGCTTGACTGAACTACTCAAACCCCCTTGCCACAACAAGGCAGGGATCTTTGAAGGGGGAGGGGACACGATAGCCCTCTTTAAGTATTTGAAAGGTTGTCGCTTGAAGGAAGGCAGGATGCTGTTTCCATTGGCTGCAGAGGAAAGAACGTGCAGTAATGGGTTTAAACTACAAGTACAACGATATAGGCTAGATATCAGGAAAAAAATTTTCACAGTCAATAGTTCAGCGGTGGAATAGGCTTCTTAAGGAGGTGGTGATCTCCCCCTCACTGGCAGTCTTCAAGCAAAGGTTTGTTATACACTTTTCTTGGATGCTTTAGGATGCTTTGGGCTCATCCTGCATTGAACAGAGGGTTGGACTAGATGTCCCCTATGGCCCCTTCCAACTCAAAGATTCTGTGATTCTGAGATCTGAACACAATGGAAAAATGGGCAAATGAGAACAAGATGCAATTTAATAAAGATAAGTGTAAAGTTCTACATCTGGGTCAGAAAAATGAAAAGCATGCATACTGGATGAGGGATACGCTTCTAGGTAACACTGTGTGAATGAGATCTTGGGGTACTTGTGGATTGGAAGCTGAACATGAGCAGGCAGTGTGATGCAGCGGTAAAAAAGGCAAATGCCATTTTGGGCTGTATCAACAGGGGCATCACATCAAAATCAGAAGATGTCATAGTCCCTTTGTATACAGCACTGGTCAGACCACTCCTGGAGTACTGTGTGCATTTCTGGAGGGCTCACTTCAAGAAGGATGTGGATAAAATTGAAAGGGTACAGAGCAACGAGGATGATTTGGGGCCAAGGGACCAAGCCCTATGAAGATAGGTTGAGGGACTTGGGAATGTTCAGCCTGGAGAAAAGGAGGTTGAAAGGGGACATGATAAGTATTTGAAAGTTTGTCAATTAGATGAGGGCAGGATGCGGTTCCCATTGGCTGCAGAGGAAAGGACACGCAGTACTGGGTTTAAACTACAAATACAACGATATAGGCTAGATTTCAAGAAGAAAGTTTTCACAATCAGAGTCGTTCGGCAGTGGAATAGGCTGCCTAAGGAGGTGGTGAGCTCCCCCTCACTGGCATTCTTCAAACAATGGTTGGATACATACTTTTCTTGGATGCTTTAGGATGCTCTGGGCTGATCCTGCGTTGAGCAGTGGAGTGGACTCGATGGCCTTTGTGGCCTCTTCCAACTCTTATGTTTTTATTATTCTAAAATCATTTATTTTACCTAATATTCACAGTTAAAATAATGTGAAAGAAATATTTAAACGTCCCATGACGCTTCCCAACTATTTCACTGCATCTTCCCCTTCCTTAAGGCTTTCACTAAACCAAAAAAAACACACACTCTGAGTCATACATAACGTAACCCTAACCCTAAATAGAGATCTTGACCGGATGAAAATACTTCTTATTTTCCCTGATTTTCAAAGGTAAAATAATGTGAAAATTTCTTTAAAACATCCCATAAGCCTTCCCAACCATACCACTGCATCTTCCCCACCCCTAACACTTCCACAAAACCAAAAAAAAGGCATACTCTGCAGCATACATAACTTAACCCTAACTCTAAGTAGAGAACTTGAATGGGTCAAAATCCATATTTATATTACCTAATTTTCACAGGTAAAATAATGTGAAAAAATATTTAAACATACCATTAGCCTTCCCAACTATTTCACTGCATTTTCCCCAGTCCTAAATCTTTCACTAAACCAAAAAAAGCCATACTCTGAACCATACATAACTTAACACTAACCCTAAATTGAGAATTTAACTGGGTAAAAATCCTTATATTTTTTACCTGATTTTGACTGGTAAAATAATGTGAAAAAATATTTAAATATACGATGAGCCTTCCCAACCATGTCACTGCACCTTCCCTAACCCTAACACTTCCAGAAAACCCAAAAAACGCATACTCTGAGCCATACATAACGTAACCCTTACCCGAAGTAGAGAAAAAATATTTAAACATACCATAAAGGTAAAGGTATCTCCTGTGCAAACACCGAGTCATGTCTGACGCCCTTCAGCGTTTTCATGCCAGACTCAATACAGGGTGGTTTGCCATTCCCTTCCCCAATCATTACCATTTACCCCCCAGCAAGCTGGGTACTCATTTTACTGACCTCGGAAGGATGGAAGGTTGAGTCTACCTTGAGCCAGCTGCTGGGATCGAACTCCCAACCTCATGGACAGATGGCTTCAGACAGTATTTCTGCCACTTACCACTCTGCGCCACATACCATATAGTGCATACCATATAGTGCAGCTATTGCACATGGCTAAGGCTCTCAAGTTTAACATCTCCATGACTGACGTGCATCCAAAGACAAAGTACTGAGCAAATTATATTCAGAAACTCTAATTACAGCCTTCTGATCATCGAACGACTCACAGACCTCACCCTACCTATCAGGAACTGCCCAGCCTTGGTACAGGTGATAAAGAGCATGGAGAGCTTTTATGAGGTGAAACTGGAGGCAGCTGGATACTTGTCTATCCACCCACTCATCCATGATCATAGAGGACATTCAGTCCAGGCCCAAGCCCAGCAAGACACCTCTCCCATAGATCAGGAGAGTAGTCATTTGGGTTGGTGATAGTTCTGTAATGGCACCCTTGGCTCTGTAATGCCTTACTCCTGAGTGAGACGAGAGCTAAGAGTGAGAATCGCCATTGACAAGATTGCTCCTAAGCACCCTCTCCACTTTCGCCTCAGACAGGCTCCCTGGTAATCCCAGGAGCTTCAGGTTTTAATGAATCGTCATCTTTTATATCTGGGGATTTTAAGGGTTGTTGTTTAGTCTTTTATTGTAAACTACCGCAAGTCTTTGAGAGTGGTGATATATAAGTTAAAATATAAATAAATAAATACTGTTTAGAACAGGCTTTCTCAACCAGGATTTTGTGACACCATGGGGTTTCTTGATGGCCCTGAAAAGGTTTTCCAAATGGGTGAGAGTTAATTTTAATACATGTAATATATTAATATATATACTTATACATTTATTGGATGATATGGCCATATATGGTCATGTCAGCCTGCGCCACCCCACCAGGGCCAATAATTTGTTTGTTTGTTTGTTTGTTTATTTGGATTTTTATACCGCCCATTCTTTACAGCTCTGGGCGGTTTACATGGAACATTATGAAATTAATGGGCCTGGAGGGGGTGGGGAGGGGCCTCAGTTGGGTGTTTACATAGCTCTGCTTCCTAACCATATTCTGTATAATCACGCCACTTACGGTGTTTCTCAAAGCCTGAGAAATGTTTCAAGGGTTTCTCAATGGTAAAAAAGTTGAGAAAGGCTGGTTTAGAATTTCAGTACAGGCCAGCTCGTCAGTTAAACTCCCAGGCTTTTGATTACTTGTTCTTCAAGTGGGCAACACTGCAGGACCTTGTTGGCAGCAGTCCGCAACCTTTTTCCTGCGGGCGACCCGGGGTCTGCGTGGATGCGCATGCCCGGACCTCTGCTGCGCATGCGCATTTGTGCATGGCGGGGCCGCAAATGCGCACACACGGCAGTTTCAGCAGCCAATTTGCTCAATGCTTGGTGAGCTTCTCGCTGCAGGGGGGGCGGGGAGAGGGAGCTGCAGCCCGCTGCTGAGCGGCAGTCCGGTGGTTGGGGACCACTGCTATAGAAAAATTACCAGAGGGTCTGGAGCCCAGAAGATTTTTTTCCCAGGGTGTCTGTTGTGGAGAGAGGAAAGGGAAGGCAATTGTAAGCTGCTTTGAGACTCTTTCAGGTAGAGAAAAGTGGCATATAAGAACCAACTCTTCTTTTTTACTCAGTTCTAGAGTGGGCCATCCTTCTGCTTGAGACGGTTAGATCCTAGCTTCAGGAACAAATAATAGTTTCATGACTAATTGAGCAGCTGGCTAAAAACCTCTCTGCTGAAAAAGGTCTGCTTATTGGGATCGGTTGACTGACTGGTTGAACTGTTGTTGCAGGTACCAATAATAAAGCTTACAGACCAGGAAACAGAAGTAAAAGTTGACATTAGTTTTAATGTGGAGACTGGTGTGAAGGCAGCTCAACTTATCAGAGACTACATGAAGGTACAGTCAGCGGAAGGAGAAGAGGGCAGTCTCGGGGCAGGGAGGAGGTGGTGTATGGGGCAATTGTAGTTACTTCATGTGGATATGGGAGGTTGGAAAGAGCTCTCAGATGTCTAATGTTGAGGCTTGTGAAGGAAAAAACATTTGGCCAAAAATGCTAATATCCCTAAGGAAAGGGATGTTTCCTTAATTATAGCCTGCTGTTGTCACTGAGACTCAAGGTGTATTACGGCAGGCTAAAAAGGAAAAAAAATCAAAAGGAAGCTTTTGTGTCAAAAGGCAACGTACTTAATTGACTGAGAAGTGCTGATTAATGGACGTTTCTGAACACAACAGGAGAGCAGACCCCCGAGAGCAGAAACTTTGTTCAATTGCAGATTGGCTTGAAGCGATGCTGACAGCACAGCAGCTGCTGCTTTTTCTGCTGTCGTATCTGTGCTGTTTGGCAAATGATCAATATGGGCACATGGCAGCCAGTTATGGCAACTACAATGTTGCATGGTTACCTAGGCAGTGCAGGTCTTTCCCTGCACATGTGCCACAGTTCCCAAAGGGCAGTGTACAAATGTACATGTGCATTTATTTAATATAAATTGGCTTGCAAAAAGCATGCTCTCCCATGTACACCAGCTGTACAAGAAGGTCCCTCACATTTTGTGATGAGATTACTTTTTGAGAGAGTTCATACGTTGCTCATCAAAAAGTTCTTGCATTCCATTTTGGTTCTCAGTTTTTCAAAGAAAACAAGTGTTCATCTTTGTAGACCTTTCTAAGGTCTAGTGATGCTTGCATACAGAAAGGTAGCCCATTGGTTTGTTTATGGTTCTTTGCTTAGTTGTTGCTTAATTGGTGTAGAGACTGTGAATATTTATATTTTTATAAGAACAGACATATTTTCACATATTAAAGTCCTTCTTATCTGTTGTTTTATCACCCCTGAGCCTCTCAAGGAGGTATTGGTTCAGTTTCACTATATTAACCGGCTTCCTGTTAGATAGTACGCTTTGATATGAAATCCTTAACACTCTGTGATCAATTTTTAATAGAATTAGTAAAAAATAAAGTGCCACAGGATTATGTGTTGGTAATAGAAGAACTATGTTCTGCTTATATTATACAAAGCCTTTTCTTTTCATTTGCAGAAATACTCGTTGCTGCCATACTTGATTTTAGTATTAAAACAATTTCTCCTTCAAAGAGATTTGAATGAAGTTTTTACAGGTGGAATTAGTTCTTATAGCCTAATTTTAATGGCAATTAGCTTCTTACAGGTAAGTCCTTTTCTGCTAATATCAGTTTTTACTATGGTCACCAGGTCCTTCCTGGTCCCTCCAGGCAACTGGCAGGGGAAGAGGAGACTTACTGAGATCATCTGGGAAGCCCATACAGTGACATGTCTGTGTCACTGCTCATATGACACAGAAGTGATGTCATCATGTCCAGAGCAACACCCAGGTACTAGGGAGGAAAACTCTACGGCTTCTACCATGGAATTTGTACCCAAATATCAGAGCACTTCCAGGTCACATGAGCAGTGATATAGATACATTGCTGCATATTGGATGGATCTCCCTCCTTTTGGGGGAAAAGTCCCCCCTCCGCTGCCTTCTTGGCCAACTGATTGGTGATGGGGAGGTGGGGCCTGTCAGTGGCCCCACCAGGGGATCTTGGCAAACCTATTCTTTATCTTCTGGAGTAGTGATTCTCAACCTTCCTAATGCCGTGACCCTTTAATACAGTTCTCGTGTTTTGGTGACCCCCAACCATAAAATTATGCAAGTGTTCTTTCACAGAAATTAAACCACAACTGACCAATGGCTTGAAAATCCATTGTTCATGACTGTATAAAAATTGTTTTTTTTCCATGGGGAGGCAGCGCTGGAGTGGCAGGCCTTTTTGGGGCAGGAGGGAAGTACTGGCGGTGATGCTGCTTCCCCCCACCACTGCCCCCAAAGGCCTGCTGAGACTTCTGCAGGCCTCTGCAGGCCTTTTGGGGGGGGGGCACTGGCAGGGATTCTGTTCTTCCCTGTGCCACCCTGGGCGGCCCAGCAAAGTCCTGGCAAAGCTGCAGCTGGTGCTGTTCAGGGGAGCTGTTCCCTCCATCCCCATCCCCATCCCCATTGTCCCTGGCCGTAGTCCCTGATCCCCTACCCTGCTTCCCAGCTCCAGCTGCCTGCCTACCTTACTGGGGGCTGGTACTTCTACCATATGGAAGAAGTTGGATGGGGATGCGGCAAGAGGTGGGACATCCTCCTGATTGGCTATTCATTGGATGGACAGCCAGGACAACCTCCCTGATTGGTGGTTAAGCGATGAGTCCCAGTTCCTCCCAGCACTCTCTTACCATTTTATTAAGAGGAACAGATAGTTCCCCACACCACCACTCTTCCATGGAATTAGGGCAGGATATAAGGTGTTCTCCTCCTCCGTTTTAGTCTCAAAACGACTCTTAGTCTGAGATACTAGCAATATTGTGCTGAAAGTGGGAGTTGAACCCAGGTCTCCTTATAGCCAAGGCCTCATAACCATTATCCCATATACACAACAGACAGGCAGAAGTATAAATGATTGTCCCTCAAATGTTGTAAGTCCTTTTTGTTTGTATGTTTTGCAGTTGCATCCACGAATTGATGCTAGAAGATCGAATGAAAATCTTGGCATGCTTCTAATAGAATTTTTTGAACTCTATGGAAGAAATTTTAATTACTTGAAAACTGGTATTAGAATAAAAAATGGAGGTGCCTATATTGCCAAAGAAGAAATTCTGAAAGCCATGACCTATGGTTATCGCCCATCCATGTTGTGTATCGAAGATCCTCTCTTGCCTGGTGAGAGAAAGGGGGTCACGAGCATATTTTTGCATTAAGAAAGCTGATTTTGCGCTGAGCTTGAATGTGTCTGAAGAAAGGCTTCACAGTTCACTCCTGGAACCTCTTTATAAATAGTTACCTCAAAACAGCGTAACTTAGTCTTTACAGAATCAGAAGGTTTGAGAACTAGTGTGTTTAAGAGTAGTTGACTATAATCTGGAGAACTAGGTTTGATTCTCCAGTCCTCCCCCACAGAAAACTTGAGCCAATCACAGTTACCTTAGAACTCTGTCGGCCCCACCTATCTGACGTGCCTCTTGCAGGGAGACAAAAAGAAGGCTTTTGTAAGCTGCTTTAAGAATCCTTAAGTAGAGAAAAGCCGGGTTTAACAACCAGCTCTTTTTCTTCTTTGGTGCTTTCTTTGCCCTCTTTCCATTCAGGAATTGTTGATGGAAATATTTATTTATTTATAATATTTATGGACTGCCACTCAGCTCAGCCAGCTCGTGACTGTTTACATAAAAAGATTAAAACAGCATAAAAATCCCAATACAATCGATGGCGAGAACAATGCATAGTCTACTTCCCCATGCAAGCCCTCAACCTCTCTGAGCGGCAGTCGCTGTCACACTAATAGATGATCACAGCCAATGTTTGGGCTGGAGAAGGCTACAGATACATAGGAGTACAAGAAATACAAAGGGGAGGGACCCAGTCTGACTACCCTGGCCTCAACCAAACACCTGGCTGAAGAGCTCTGTCTTGCAGGCTCTGCAGAACCCAGAGAGCTCCAACAGGGCCCTCAGCTCTTCTGGGAGCTCATTCCACCAGGTCGGGGCCAGGACCAAAAATGCCCTGGCCCTGGTTGAGGCCAAGAGGCCTAGGGCCCAGGACAACCAGCAAATTAATAGCCACAGAGCTCTTTGCTCTGTGTATAAGGGAGTATAAGGAGATAAACAGTCCCTCATATAGGCAGGACGCAGAACGCATAAAGTCTTGAAAGTTAAAACCGGAACCTTGAACTTCATCCAGAAGCTAACCAGCAATCAATGCAGCTGCCACAGCATCGGTTAGACATGGATCCTCCAAAATGACCTAGTGAGTACCCTAGCAGCTGCATTTTGTACAAGCTGTAATTTCCAGGTCAAGGACAAGGGAAGGCCTGTGTAGAGTTAGTTACAGAAGTCTGGTCAGGAAGTAGATCACTGTAGCCAGGTATGACAGTTATAGTGCTAGTATCCTTGCTTGGCGTAGATGTAATAATGTCATTTGGGCCACCTTCATGATCTGATCCTCCGTAGGCAGGGAGGCATCAAAGATCACCGTAAATTCCTTGTCATTGGCACAGGTGTAAGTTGTACCCCATCCAGGCAGGAGAGGCACACTTCCTGATCCTGTCCCCTTTTGCTCAGCCATAGAACCTCCATCATAGAGGGGCTGAGTTTCAGACGACTCTGCCTGAGCCACTGCTTACAAACAACTGGCAAATGTTTCCGGGGGGAGTCCACCCAGGCTTCCATCAGGAGATAGAGCTGGGTGTCATCCACATATTGGTGATACCCCAACCTGAAACCCCAGACCAGCTGAGCCAGATGGCGCACATAGAAGTTGAAAAGAGTGGGGGAAAGTATCGCCCTTTCAGTACTCCACATGGGAGCACGAAGGGGTCAGATAACGTTTCCCCCACAGTAATCCTCTGTGAACAGTTCTTAAGGAAGGGGACCAGCCTTATAGTCTTTCAGCTGTTCCTCTAATCCCAGTCCTGGCAAGGCAGTAGGCTAACAACTCATGGTTGACCACAACAAATGTGGCTAACAGATCTAAAAGTATGAGGCTAGCCAAACTGCCTGATCCAGCTGGCGCTGGAGAACGTCCGTCAGAGCGACCAGTGTGGTCTCCACCCCATGGCCAGGTCAGAAGCCAGACTGGTATGGATCCAGGGCTGAAGTTTCCTCCAAAAATTCTAGGAGATGGTCCACAATGGCCCTTTCAACCAACTTTCCCACAAACATAAGATGCGATACTGGGCAGTAGCTTGCGGAGTCCCATGGATCCAGCAAGGTTTTTTTCAGAAGGAGACAAACCCTGCTGCTTTTAGCCCTTCAGGGAATTCTCCCTATGTTAGGGAGAGGTTCACAATCTCCCACAAAGGGCCTCCTATCCGTTGGTCGCCCGATTTAAGCAACCATGACGGATAGAGATCCTGGGGTCTAGTGATTCCTCACTGATCCTGGCAGTTTGTCCACTTTCAGGTAAAGAGAGCTGTCTAAAGCCATCAAACATTATCCCCTGCAACAGCCATGGAGCTCCCAGCTCTCATTCTGAATCAAGTGTGGCAGAAAGGTCCTGGCAGAGTGACAAGACATTAGCCGCAATGAAGCTCGCTAATGCCACACAGCTGAAATCCAATTTACTACTATTGTGGCGCCCTTCCTCAAGGGCAGTAAGAGAACAAATGACCCTAAATAATTGTACCGGGCGTGCGCTAGCAGATGTGGGCCTTCAAGGTGCGATGGTCTGACTATGGGACGAGATTACTCGTGAACAGATCCACCTCTACCTCAACACCAAAGATCAAATCAAGAGTATGGCCAGCCTGATGGGTGGGGCCAGCAACAAATTGAGAGAACCCCAGTGTTGCCATGGCTGACATCAGGTCCTGGCCAGATCCCGAGGAACACAAGTCCACATGGACATTGAAGTTCCCCAAAATCAAAAGTCTAGGGACATGCAATGCCCACGTGGCTGCCACTTCTAGCAGGCTCAACAGGACAACCGGGGTGCAGTGGGTGAACGGTATACCACCCAGATGGCCACGTTCTCGACCGACTCCCAATCTAGACATTCTATCCCTGGGATTGATGGTGCCAGAACAGCCCTGAAAGAGTAGGCCTCCTGGACCAGGAACGCCACCCCCCTCTCCCTACTTCGGAGCCGAGGCTGATAAAGGACTGAAAAACCCGAGCAGGGCCATTTCTTTCAGTGCAACCATCTTGCTTTTCTGCACCCAGGTTTCAGTCATGCATGCCAGGACTACCTTGTGCTTTGCGAAATAGTTCCACAAGGATTTGTTGTTAATTTACCTGGTGTTGCAGAATATCAGCAGTGTTTCCACCCTAGATCTCTCTCCCCCAAATCTGGGAATGGGATGGAGGTTTGAAGGGCAGAGCACATATCAAGCAGGCTGACAGTCATGAGGTACCCATGCCTGGGGCCCTCATATGTCGCTGCCCCTCTATTATTAAACCTACCACCACCACTATATCTCCCTTGGCCCAGAATTGCTGGAATCTCCTCCTTGGGCTGGGTCCCTCCCAAGACCTCCTCCCTCCTTCCATCCTGTGATGGCCCCATTAGAAGCTCTCATGGGGTTCACAGTCAGAACCCGCAACATGGCAGCTGATTTGCAGTCAGGGAGAACGTTCTGCAATAACCTAACCTAGCAGCCTAACAAAACTTATTAACTGCACTAAAATTACCCCCCTGGCAAATCCCTCCCAAACCATGCCCACCCTGAAAACCACCCTCTAAATAACCTAAGCCAGCAGCTAACTAATATAACCTCAGCTGGATATTGAGTCAGGATCCCCCTATCACCAGCAGCTCTCCTCAGCCCTCCACCCAACCAGCTAACTAGGCTAAAACTACATACCTATACTACAAGACCCCCCAAGACCACTCTTCAGTCTCTCCAGGCCAGGGTACAGGCAGTTCACTCGACACCAGATGGCAGCAGAACCTTCCTTTTGGAGACTATTCCTCCAGCCACCAGCAGGTGTCACCGGAGTCTTTGCTGCTGTTCCTCCATAAAGATCGTCCCAACCTCTGGATGTCCCAACAGCAATCATTTCATGGACTTCTCCCGGTGAAACTCCTCACACTAAGAGTCCAGTGCTGATCAGCGCCAACACAGGACAAGTTTCTTCCATGTTAATCCACCTGCTGAATCGCCACACTCCCCTCCTCCAATCCCGCAGGCGCTCTCCCTGCGCCAGGGCCATTCGGGCCCACCTCAGTGGCCACCACTGCCAGAGGATGTTGACCCACGGAGCACTCCCCGGGCCTAGCTAGACTATTCATTACTAGGAACGGGCATGAACCTAAACATTCTGGTTTGGTTTCAGAGTGGTTCCCGATCTGAAACAAAAATGCTTCAAACTGAAGTGGCCAATTTGAGTCCCAGTAAGCCATGGCTGGGAGAAGTGTGTGTGTGCCCCCCATTTGAAATGGGGAGCAATGAAACTGACAGGTTTAATGGCTTGCAGCTATTTAAACTTAACAGCTAATAGATGGACCCACCTGCTGTTAGGTTTAAATGGTTGGCAACTTGGAAAGGGGGAAGCAAAGCCGACTGGCTAGTGCACCCTTCAGATGTTAGGCTGAAATTGCTGGCAGCCATTTCCCCAGTCCGTTTCATTTCTCCCCACTTGGACCCACACCACTCTACTGGACAAAAGCTCAGTAAATATGTGGGGAATGCTCCTTCCCAAATATCAGTCCCATAGCTCCAAACCAAATCAAGTTTGTGCCGAATTTTGGCTTGTGAACCAGTTTGTGCCCATCCCCATTCATTACTGTTATAAAAAATTGAATACAAGCCTGTTTGATAGCAGAAATCTCAAATTTATCTTTTATGTGAATGGGTTTATTAATGTTGAATCCCCCTGCACGTCCCCTGTCCCTGCATCTTATTGGTATAAAATAATTCTGTAATTCTCCAGAATAGTGGCTTTTTGGCTTGTCAGTTTTGACAGCTTTCATATCTGCACAATGTTGCAGTTTAAACCAATAAAATTGTACTATTTTGCCAGGATGTAATGATACCTTGTTGCAAAAGATGGTTCTTCAATGGTTCTTCAATGTGGGAAATCTTGAACAACGCCAATTATTAAGTGAGGATGTAGGGCTAATGGTCAAATTTTTAAAATCAGTGGGTCTTCACAGCATATACGGAAGCAAAGTGGTAGCATCACTTCCCGTGATCTGGACACGATACTCCATTTGATACAGCCCAAAATCCCATTTCCCTTTTTAGCTACCAAGTCACACTATTGACTCATTTTCAATGCAAAACTCCTAGATCCTTTTCGCATACTACTGCCCGAACTAGTCTCCCCCATCCTATATTGGTATCTACTGTTTTTCCTACCTAAATGCAGAACTTTACATTTGTCCCTATTGAACTTCATTTTATTCAGTTTAGCCCACTTCTCGAGCCTATCAAGATCATCCTGTATTCTGATTCTGTCTTCAGTTGTGTTTGCTACCCCTCCCAGTTTAATATCGTCTGCAAATTTAATAAGTATTCCCTCTAATCCCTCATCCAAATCATTTATAAATATGTTGAACAACACAGGCCCCAGGACAGATCCTTGGGGTACTCCACTTGTCACTCTTTTCCAAGAAGATGCTGAACCATTAACAAGCACCCTCTGGATACGATTTGTCAACCAGGTATTGATCCACCTGACAGAATGAGGATCCATACCGCATTTTACCAACTTGTGAAGAAGAATATCATGTGGAACCTTATATTTTGATATTTACTGAAATCCAGATAAACTGTGTCCACGGCATTCCCCTGATCCAGCAAGGTAGTCATTTTCTCAAAAAAAGAGATAAGGTTGGTCTGACATGACTTGTTCTTGTGAAACCCATCCCAAGACTTAGAAATCACAGCTCTATTTAGATGTTGGACTGAATGGATCTTTGGTCTAATCAGAGTTCTCTGTAGTTTATATTTCTGTGAAACATCAGTAGAGGAGGGAGGCCAGGGAGTTTTTATGGGGCTGGCAAGCTTGGGTGGCCCAAATTGTCAGACCTCAGAAGCTAGGCAGGATCAGCCCTGATTAGTGTTTGGATGGATGCCCACCCTAGAATCTCAGGGTTGCTATGCAGAGGCAGGCAATGGTGAACCTCTTCTGTTTTTTTGCCTTGAAAACCCTACAGGGTCGCCATAAGTCAGCCATGACTTTATAGCATAGCCCCTGTTGTTGCAATCGGGAAGTGTTGAGTTTTGTGCCTCAAGGTTTGAAGGGAGAGCCTTTGGGGTATGTGTGTGGTGGGGAAGCAAGACACTCCCCTCCCTGGGCTGCATGCTTCAAATTTAAATGTAGGATCAATGACAACAGCTCAAAGAAGTAGTCTTCAATTCCAGCATAAGCTTTTTGTGGGCTGTACAACATCCGGCCTATTCTTCATCAGCTGCAATGGCTACCAGTTGAATTCCGGATCAGACTAAAGGTTCTGGTAATTACCTTCAAGGCCATACGCGGTCAGGGCCCAGTGTACCTGAGGGACCGCCTCCCCGCCTATGCCCCCAAAAGAGCTCTACGCTCTACTGCCTCAAATCAGCTAAGGATCCCTGGCCCTAAAGAAGTCCGTCTGGTCTCGACCAGGGCCAGAGCATTCTCTGTTCTGGCCCCTACCTGGTGGAACGAGCTCCCAGAAGAGATCAGGGCCCTGACGGAGCTTAAACAGTTCCGCAGGGCCTGCAAGAAGGAGCTCCTCCATCAGGCATTTGGCCGAGACCAGACGTAATCAACAGCGACCAAGGGCCCCTGCTCCCCCCCCACCCCCCCTCAGAATTCAATCAATAAACCACCCCTCTCAGAATCCCATCAACAAGCCCTGGACCTGTTTGTATCACAACTGTTTACTGTTATACTGTGTTGTGTTTGGTTGCAATTGTTGGTTATTGATGTATATGTTTTACAGACTGTTTTATGTAAGGTTCCTTGTTATAATGTAAACCGCCCTGAGCCTCCGGGGAGGGCGGTATAGAAGTATGATAAATAAATAAATAAATAAATGTTAGACTAAAAATTCTGTTAGTCTTTGAGGTGCCACAAAACTCCTGTTTGCTTGGCTGCCCCCCTGGAATTCTGAGCTCAGAGGTAAGCTTTACTGGCCAACTGCCAAAATGACAGATGAGTGTAGATGAAGCTGATCTGTTTTTCAATGTAATTGTTACAGGAAATGATGTTGGCAGAAGTTCTTACGGTGCCATGCAAGTAAAACAAGTTTTTGATTATGCCTACATTGTCCTTAGCCATGCTGTGTCTCCACTTGCAAGATCATATCCTAATAGAGATTCTGAAAGGTAATTTGTTCCTCTGTGTGTGTGTGGTTCGTTGCTTAGGAAATGTGCACTGTCTTTTGCTCCAAGTGGATAGCCATTTTGGTCTGAAGCAGCAGAAAAAATTTCACGTCTAGTGGCACCTTTAAAACCAACAATGTTTTATTAAGACCAACTTTATTGGTCTTAAAGGTGCCACTGGACTCTAAATTTGTCTTGGCTTTGCACTTCTGCACAAATGGTCCTTTTAATTGGTTCTGTAACTGATTGCAACAAGGGTTAGGGTTCTCAGAGAACTTGGTAACTAAATTGGGTAGGTTATCCATTCCACATTATGCACTGCTTTTTAAAATGTTTTTTAGACTTTGTAATACAGCCCAAGAGAAGTGGGGGGCAGCTGATAAAAGCATCATGACAGACATGCAAGGGCCTTTGCAGATCTGAAGAGGCTTCTTGGTTGCAGCCATCCCTTCATGAATCAGGGTTGTTCAAGCATAAGGATGCATCAGTGTTGTGCTCTGGCATCGTACATGGGTTGACATTTCTCTTCAGCACTTTAGGAAGAATCATCAAAGTGACACAGGAAGTAATTGATTACAGAACTTGGATTAAAAAGAAATGGGGGAGCAAAGTTAACCGACCTGTTGACCTTGGTGAGTTTAAAAATATCTTTTTAATATAGCTGTCAGTGAGTTTTCACATTTTTGTTACAGTGACTCAGTTCAGACATCTCTCTGCTTGCATTATTTTTCCATCTGCTAGAAATTCAATTTAGAAGAACTCTGTGGCTTCCAGAAGTGGTACCATAACTATGGATAGTAAATTGGAGAGCCAGCTTGCTGTAGTGGTTGAGAGTGGTTGTTTCTAATCTGGCAAGCAGGGTTTTATTCCCCACTCATCCACATGCAGCCAGCTGGGTGATCTTGGACCAGTCACAGTCCTGACTGTGTCTGTTGGGAGAAGAGGAAGGGAAGTTGATTGCGAGCTGCTTTGAGACTCCTTCAGGGGTTAAAAAACCCAACTTTCCTTCTTCTCAAATTTTGAAAAATCATGGCTTTCAAACTTAATTCAAACCATAGTTTCCATTTCTTGTGTGCTGGTTGATTGCAAACAATGGTTTATCATCAGAGACATTACCCCCCAAACTATGGTTAAGCCATGTGTTGTGAATTATGAAGTGCAATTGTCACTTTTTGGTAACCGCCTAATGTTGCTTTCCTAAAATTTAGTGTTTGCTTTCTTTAAAATAAAATTAGATGTTTTTCTATAGAATGCTAACTGTTGAATGTCTATGCTAACAGATATCCCGATGAAAAAGACAGAAGCAATATCTTCATGCACTATAGTCCAAAACAGAGGTGCTGAATCACTTTATGGCCATCATTTGCCATTGTCTTTCATTGGTACCCATCAATTGTCATCAGGTTCATCTGCCTCTTCTGTGTCATCTCTTTCTGGCAGTGATATTGTAAGTCCCCCTTCGTAGCTACTTTCTACTTGTGTCCAGCTTAATTTTAGTGTAATGCAAAATCAGTCTAAGGCTACAAATTATAATGCAACTTCTGTAACATTCATATCACGGCAATTAGCTAAAATTGAAACAGATTTTTATTTTCTTCAAACCTGATTGTTTAAAAGACTGAAGGCTCTCTAAAATGCCTGTGTTGCCCCCATAACTAAAACATGAAGGGAAATGCTTGGTGCCATTTAGCCTGCAGTTCCTCTTTATCAGTTCCCCCCAGACCTACCTACTGGCAAGAAAGTCTTTTTTTTTGGTGTAGTGGTTAGGAGTGTGGACTTCTAATCTGGCATGCCAGGTTCGATTCTGTGCTCCCCCACATGCAACCAGCTGGGTGACCTTGGGCTCGTCACGGCGCTGATAAAACTGTTCTGACCGGGCAGTGATATCAGCGCTCTCTCAGCCTCACCCACCTCACAGGGTGTCTGTTGTGGGGAGAGGAATGGGAAGGCGACTGGAAGCCGCTTTGAGCCTTCTTCGGGTAGGGAAAAGCGGCATATAAGAATCAACTCTTCTTCTTGTTGCCAGTCACACAGGAGGTGTATTTTCACGACTTGTACCCTTTTTCTAAAGGAGTGTATGTTGTGCTGAGTGTTGACCAGCAGATGTCCTCTGACAGTACGAGACTGCAGGATGCAGAACTAAAATACAAGCTTTTTTCAGAATTTGATTTTCCTCTGATCCTGCTGTAGAAATCTGTATGTTGTGGCAGGGATTTAGTGCAAAATTCACCTGCTTAAAGCAGAAAGCAAGAGGACTCTCACTTGGTCTAGTTTTGTGTCATTCAAATAATACTAAAGAAATACATCAGAATTATTTGTCTAAGTCTCAGAATATTTACTCAAAAGAAAGATGACCATGAATGCATGAATGTTGTTTTGAAAGGGAATTCAAATCTTAAAACAGGACTGTTGGAAGAGACAACTTCCTTGGTCTTCTGAAGCTTTATGTTAATTTATACACACTATTTTCAGAAAAAAATCCTTTCATCTCCTTCCCCCCTTTTCTGTGTCACAAGGATTCAGATACTCCCCCTTGCACAACTCCTAATGTGTACTACTTCAATCTGCAAGCACCATCTCAGTTTACGGTCAGTTTGCCACCCACATTGCCTCTTCCAAGTGGTAAAACGCAGTCTATTCCTGCAAGAACCTTGATTATGGCACCTAACAATCAGGTATGTTCTCTCCAATGGAGTCCTGATAATTGATAGTGGTCATTGTGGAGCCTCGAGTCTGCTCACTAGCATTCTTTGGCATCACTATGCAGAGAAATATTATGTCTACATATATGCATCTTCTAGACGTCCCACCCCTGAGAAGAACTTTTCTCCTGGCATGAATGAATGCCTTCCCCTCAAAGGTCTTAGAGGGAAGATTCCACCGTATCCCATACCATGCGAGACTCTGTCCGTGTGGTTCTGGCTGCCCTGACTCTGTCTCACACATTTTGTTAGATTGCCCCTTATATGAGCAGTGTTGGGATGACAGCTTTGTTGCTTTATCTTAAAGGTAAAGGTATCCCCTGTGCAAGCACCGGGTCATGTCTGACCCTTTGGTTGACGCCCTCCAGCGTTTTCATGGCAGACTCAATACAGGGTGGTTTGCCAGTGCCTTCCCCAGTCATTACCGTTTACCCCCCAGCAAGCTGGGTACTCATTTCACCGACCTCAGAAGGATGGATGGCTGAGTCAACCTTGAGCCGGCTGCTGGGATTGAACTCCCAGCCTCATGGGCAGACAGCATTTCTGCTGCTTTACCACCCTGCGCCACAAGAGGCTCTTACCTTTATCTTAGGGACACTTAAATGAAGTTCATGCCATTCTTGTTTAGGAAGTGCTCCAGCCAGACTTTTTCCTTGAAGCATATTGCAACTTTGTATGAATGAAGGCAAAACTTATATATAAGTTCTATTTATAGGCTGCCCATCCCACAGTGGGCCCATCACCTTAACTTGTGAGTACATGTGCTGAGAAGCTGTGATGTGATTCTGCCCCTGATGAAGGCTAGGAGGCAAATTCTTGGTGTAGTGGCCAAGAGCAGTGGTCTAATCTGACGAGTCAGGTTTGATTCCCTGCTCCTCCTCATGCAGCCAGCTGGGTGACCTTAGGTTTGTCACAGTTCTTTTAGAGCTGTTTCACAGAGCAGTTTCTCTCAGAGCTCTCTCACCCCTACCTCCCTCACAAGGTGTCTGTTGTGGTGAGAGGAAGAATAAGTCCCTTTGGGACTCCTTTAGGTAGTGAAAAGCGGGGTATGAAAACCAACTCTTCTTCTTCGAATGTGGGTTTTCATCAGGCCATAATCTTGACTCTTCTTATGTTTACAGCAGCACAGTGGAATGAAGTTTTCCTTGAAAGGTGCTCACAGTCATAACCAGTGCAGTGAGTACAATTCTGCCAGCAACGCAATCATGAGGCAGCCTGTTGGCAACAGAGGTCACCACCAATATAACCATAATATCTGGAGAAGAAAGAAGCACAGAGACAGTTTGCCTATTAGCCTTAGCAGATAATTGGCTGCCAGCAGGGTGTCTACTCTTGACCAGGCTGTGGACGCGATGCCAGGCTGGAGAATGGGAATGCAAGACTAGCACTGAGTGCATCAGTTTGAGAGTGTTGCCAGATATCTGCATCCACCATCTGCATGTTTCTTTGTGTGTTGATGGAGTCCATCTAAAAGGAAATTTATTGTGCTTATCTGTGAAACCTTATACAATGTGGAAGTTTTGTCTTCTCCCTATCCCTGAAGTGCTACAGTGCTGAAGCAGCTCTGATACAAATACTGTTTGGGAACCATAAATGCCATGGCACTTGTGCTGTAGCTGCGTTTATTTGTTGTGTGTTTTTGTTTCATCAGGAAAATTACATGATTTGAACTTTTCTCTTGTACTTTCTCATTTTGTATGCTGTTCCCCCTTCCTCCCCTTTTTGGCTCCAGATTCTTTGTTCACTTTACCTATGTGAAAACATAACTTTTGTTCAATAACACCAAATATTTTAACTTGCATAATGATATGATTAAGTTATATTTAAGAGATGGAGAATTCAAAGAGCAGGGGTTTCTTTCAGCTTTGGTTTTGTTTCCACAGATTCTTTCCCGGATTGCATTTTCCAAGTTGGGTTCCCAGTTCAGGAGGGGTTTCTAAGTAACTCCATTACATTGCTGATACTATTGGTTTCTTAATTTACAGTGGAACTACTAATTTGGCTTAATTTTTTATTTCAAAAAATATTGGGCTCCAAAATGTTTTGACCTTTCCTTTTAGTTTACTCATTATTTGGCCCTAGTTTGACTCTGTCTAAAAAGATAGGGCACAATCCAGTGATCTTGTACAACTCTTTACACTTCACAGAATAGAACATCTGACCAGATTGTGCCATGTTTATTTTTTTTTTAATTCTTTTGGGAGTTTTTTTGTTTGTTTGTTTGTTTATCTTGGTCAGTGCAAGATCCAACTATTGACAAATGGTTGATTATGATTTGTACTCTGATTGGGCCCAAACCACATTGCTGACTAAAATATTCAACCTGAAGAATGAAGAGAAAGGAATTATGTTGGTTCTGCTGAGGAATCTGTATTGTAGTGTACATAAATTGTATCAGGAGCAAATGCCTGAAGTGCACACTTCAGATTCTCTGTGCTTTTAAAGTAACTTTTTGTTGTCTTGCAGAAGGAGCACTGCCCCATGCTCCGTGGGCATGCACACACTCACTCTCTTTCTCAGATGCATACAGGTATACTATGCAACTGTATATTGCCATTGCAACTATTTACCTTTTTTAAAGCAAAAAATGTACATCTTTCATAATCCTGAGTTTTTAAAAAGCACCTCATTGCCATTGGTCACATCTTTTATGGTGTTTTTAAATGAACGTTCTTATATCTCTAGAACATTGTACTAATAGTTCTACTTGAATTAGGAACTTGGAAAGAATATTTACACAGAGAATCCTCTTGATCAACTTCTATCTTTCTGAAATTCAGAAACAAATGTTCTTTAAAAAACTGATCTTTGAATGTTTGAGATGGAATTAGTCCTGTGAAAGTAAGCTTTCTTGGACACTGGCATGGCACAACACTAAAGAAACCTGTCAAAATGGAATGTGAAAGCGTTTGGTTCCATAAGAGAGGAGAGAGTAACATTCCAGACTACATCTTGATTCAATGTTTATCACATTTAGAATTTTAAAATTCTACAAATGTTCATTAATGAACATTCACATTAATATCTGATCTTTGCTGCTGTTTCAATATTATGAGAGAGGAATAACATCTGTGGCTTAACTGTGCCAGCATCTGTTGGGAAAGGGAAGTCAGCAAGTACAAAATTCCTTTGGCGGGCAAAAAAGAACGGAGGCAGAACCTTTCCAAATGCACAGCATAGTGTATCAGTTGAGCAGTTGAACAACACTTGAATATCTGGTCTATGATCTTAAGGGCTGCATGTACAACATCCGATCCAAAAGACTTGTTGAAAAGTGTTTTTGGGGGACCTTGTATTTGGCAATAACTGCATTAAAGCAGCTCAAGGCACCACAGTCAAATGAAAATACAGTACTGCTTATTCTTCCCTGCGAGAGATGCCACAAGTGTTCTAGAACATGAATAATAATTGGTAAGCATGTGAACAGTGATTGAATTTTGAATTGCCAAGATCTGAACCCTCCTGGAATGCCTCTTGTTTTTGCCTTGACTTCTTGCTTGCTCCAACTCCACAGAAGGATTTAAATGGATGCTGGAACAAGAAGGTTCAAGGGCTGATACACAGATCAGTACCACTCTTACATGCTAGCAATATTTAGTATAAATCTCCATTACAGAAACCTCAGTGATTAAAATAGTTTCCATCTTTACAAACAGGATATATTAGAGAAGCAGGTATCATGTTCCATTAGAGTCAAGATGAACCAATAAATTGCACTGGCTATCACATGAGTTATGTTCTATAGAACTGTGGATAGCTATTTAAGATATCATGTTATTCTTTTTGGGTGTATAATGATGTGGAAAGGTAAAATACATATTTTTATGTGAAGTTTTGTATTATTTGATTTTTAATAAACTTTCGAGGCCATTTGTCTGGTGAATTTTTTTAAACCCATGATCAGTCTTTAACCTTTATTTTAACAGTTTTTTAAAAAGAACTACATAACAAGTAATTAACTGCCTTGATGGGTCACATAAGAGAGGAGAGTACAACATTCCAGAAAGTAGAGTAGCTTCATCTTGATTCATTGTTTATCAGAAGAAGAAGACTTGGTTCTTATATGCCACTTTTCTCTGCCTGAAGGATTCTCAAAGCAGCTTACAATCACCTTCCCTGTCCTCTTCCCACAACAGACACCCTGTGAGGTAGGTAGGACTGAGAGAGCCCTGATATGACTGCTCGGTCAGAACAGCTTTATCAGTACTGTGGTGAGCCCAAGGTCACCCAGTTCTCTGCATGTGGAGGAACAGGGAATCAAACATTGGCTCACCAGATTAGAAGTCTAAGTTCTTAACCACTACACTAAGAAAGAAAAGGAAAATGTTCAGGAAATGGAGGGAAGGACAGAGCTCTAAAGAAGAGTACCTACAGGTTACTAGGCACTGTAGATCAATCATAAGAAAGGCCAAAGCTGAAGGTGAGCTAAGATTGGCCAGGGAAGCCCATTGTAACAAGAAAAGATTTTTCAGCTATGTGAGGAGCAAACGTAAAGTGAAGGAGGCAATAGGCCCACTGTTGGGTGCGGATGGACAAACTCTAACGGAAGATGCAGAGAAAGCAGAAAGGCTTAGTGCCTATTTTACATCAGTTTTTTCCCACAGGTCAAAGTGTTTAGGCACATCTAGAGATGGCCATAGCCAAAGGACAGTGTCTGGGTGGCAGGTTAACATGGATAGAGAGGTTGTCGAGAGGCATTTAGCTGCACTGGATGAGTTCAAATCCCCTGGTCCGGATGAAATGCACCCGAGAGTACTCAAAGAACTTTCCAGAGAACTTGCACAGCCCTTGTCCATCATCTTCGGAACCTCTTTAAGGACTGGAGATGTCCCGGAGGACTGGAAGAGAGCAAATGTTATTCCGATCTTCAAAAAAGGGAGGAAGGATGACCCGGGAAACTACAGACCAGTGAGTCTGACCTCTGTTGTGGTTAAGATAATGGAGCAGATATTAAAGGGAGCGATCTGCAAACATCTGGAGGACAATTTGGTGATCCAAGGAAGTCAGCATGGATTTGTCTCCAACAGGTCCTGCCAGACCAACCTGGTTTCCTTTTTTGACCAAGTAACAGGTTTGCTGGATCGGGGAAATTCGGTTGATGTCATTTACTTGGATTTTAGTAAAGCTTTTGACAAGGTTCCCCATGATGTTCTGATGGATAAATTGAAGGACTGCAATCTGGATTTTCAGATAGTTAGGTGGATAGGGAATTGGTTAGAGAACCGCACTCAAATAGTTGTTGTCAATGGTGTTTCATCAGACTGGAGAGAGGTGAGTAGCGGGGTACCTCAGGGCTCGGTGCTCGGCCCGGTACTTTTTAACATATTTATTAATGATCTACAGATGGTGCTCTGAATATTGTGTGCCGCACATTGAAGGGCTCAATGTGCAGCAAGGCATGGCAATAGCCTGCCGGACAGCCCTCACCCTGCCTAACAGGCTCAACCCCACCAGCACCTCCCATACATCGCACCAATGCGCAGTCAGCGAGATGTACGCATCCTGCGCATGACATGTCCATATATCCAACATGAAGTGTACAGTCCCTGAAGCCAGGACATCTGTACCTCCACATGGCACCTAGCTGCCCTATAAAGAGAGGGCAACACTGACCTGCTAATTGTGGTACGACTAGGAGGTGTGTACCAGGTAGATATGCGACGGCATAGTCGGTGGAAGTACACATTGTCGGCCATACGAAAGGGGTACTCTCCCACGGCCACGAGCTAGGTCATGGTTCGCGGCCCTACACCCTGCCTCAACCCCCCTCCCCTTTTGGCATTCTGCTGCCAGCATTTCCACCATAGTTGCTTGCCTCCCTCTAACACCACCCGCCCCCTGAGCAGAACTCTTAGGGAGAGCTCTGGAGGTGGAGGTCCTGGGGAGAATCTCCAGCCTTGTACTGGTAGGTTGTGCCTGCATAGGCACCCCACTGCCAGCCTGTCTCTCCCCCTGAAGCAGGACAACCTGGTGGTGCCTCTTCAGGTGGTTCATGAGGCTGTTAGTGGTTTAGAGACGCTCTTGTCTTCCACAACTAACCCTCTGCCTACAGAGCTGGCACTCTGCAAAGTGTGTTCCCTCCACTATCTGGAAGTAATTCCAGACTTTGGAGCCTTTGGACACCGCAGACTGGCTTGCAGCGTGGGAAGTCCCCTGAGCTGCCTCCTGTGAGGAGCTCGGGCCGGGGAACAGGAGGAGGTGAGAGAGGGGGAACGGGTCAAGATAGCGGGGCACCACCTCTTCCATCTCCCTCTTGCACCACCTCTTCCATCTGCTCCTGTCCCCCCCCCAACTCAAACCTGCTGGATCCTGGAGGAGAAAGTTTGGGGTAGTGGTTAGGAGTGCGGACTTCTAATCTGGCATGGCAGGTTCGATTCTGCACTCCCCCACATGCAACCAGCTGGGTGACCTTGGGCTCGCCACAGCACTAATAAAACTATTCTGACCAAGCAGTGATATCAGGGCTCTCTCAGCCTCACCCACCCCACAGGGTGTCTGTTGTGGGGAGAGGAAAAGGAAGGCGACTGTAAGCCGCTTTCAGCCTCCTTCGGGTAGGGAAAAGCAGCATATAAGAACCAACTCTTCTTCTTCAAAGGGCCAGTCCCTCACCCATCTCCTCCAGGGCTCTCTGCACCCCCGAGGTGATGCCTGGGGTCATGAAGGACAATCCACTCATGTCCCTGAGGGAAAGATCAGGCAACTCCGCCTGACGCCCCCATGCCTCACTATCAAAGGGAGCAACACGAGGGGGTGCCTGTTTGGCAGGCCCCGCAGAAGTGCCAGCAATCACCCCTGCCTGATGCATCTTAGAAGGGGGCGCCCTGGCAGCCGCCTCAATAAAGAGACCCTTTCGGACGCTCTTTATTGCACCACTCCGGCCAGAGATAGGAGTGGTGGAAGGTCGACCCAAGACAGGCCTCTTCTCAGGTGGGGGGAAGGATGCTTTTGCCTTTTTTACCGCTGCATCACACTGCCTGCTCATGTTTAGTTTACAATCCACAAGTACCCCAAGGTCTTGTTCACACACAGTGCTACCTAGAAGCGTATCCCCCATCCAGTAGGCATGCTTTTCATTTTTCTGACCCAGATGCAGAACTTTACACTTATCTTTATTAAATTGCATCTTGTTCTCATTTGCCCATTTTTCCATTGTGTTCAGATGGGAGATGTCCCAGAGGACTGGAAGTTGGGCGGCGGGCGTATTTTTGCCCGCCCGTGAAGACTCATGGATCCGCTCGGTTTCCAGAATGCTCTTCGGGACCCGATGCCTCCTGGCGACTCGCGGCCATGGTGGGGGACTGGCAGTCCCGCCTGACGGCCGCCATAGATGAGATCGCCCCTAAACGTCCTCTCTGCCCTCGACTCAAACGGGCCCCCTGGTACACGGGGGTGCTCCGGGAGAAGAAGAGGGAAGTGAGTGTGGAGACTGGAGCGAGTGTGGCGGAAGACTTGTGACGAGGCTACAAGAACATCTTATCGCACGCTTATGAGGGCGTATGAGATGGCGGTGAAAGTGGCTAAACGTGAGTTTTTTGCCACGGAAATCGCGTCCGCAAGCTCTCGCCCGGCCCAATTATTCAGGATAGTTAGATCACTTACCGCCCTTGAGGGGCGCCAAAACACTAGAGAATTGGAAATCGGCTGCGAGGCATTTGCGAGCTATTTTGCGGATAAAGTCTTGTCACTCCGCCGCGACCTTCCCTCCACAATTAATACAGTGAATGAACTGGAGACCTGTTGGCCGCCATTGGTAGTGAGGTTTGATGGCTTCAGGCGGCTCTCTTCTTCTGAAGTGGACAAGTTGCTAGGTTCAGTCAGGGCGACCACCTGCCCCCTCGACCCCTGTCCTTCTTGGCTCCTCAAGGGAGGTGGCCAGAAGATAGGAGGCCAGCTCAGAGACATCATCAACTCCTCCCTGAGTATGGGAGAGTTTCCTGAGTGGCTCAAGGAGGCGGTGGTCCGCCCTCTCCTGAAGAAACCATTGCTGGACCCGCTGGACCCTGTTAACTACCGCCCAGTGTCGCATTTAGCGTTCCTGGGCAAAGTGGTGGAGAGGGCGGCAGCGGACCAGCTCCTGGCTTTCTTGGAGGAAACTTCAGCACTCGATCCATATCAGTCTGGCTTCCGCCCTGGCCACGGGGTGGAGACGGTTTTGGTCGCTCTGCTGGATGACCTCCGTCGCCAGCTGGATAGAGGCGGGTCAGCCGTGTTGGTCCTTTTAGACCTATCGGCGGCCTTTGACATCGTGGACCACGAACTGTTGGTCCATCGCCTGGCCGGTACGGGGATACGGGGCATAGCCTTGTGCTGGATACGCTCCTTCCTCCAGAACCGGTCCCAGAGGGTTGCTGTGGGGGTTTGCTTTACCTAATGATGTCTGAATCATTGGTTGTGCCGTGGATATCCACTCTTGAGAAAAAAACTTTGCTCATATGGTCTATCCAAACAGTTAATACTGTCTCTGGGTTTCAACCAAGCAAAGGAAACAATAAAACAAAGAATCCTAGATATCCATCGCCAACAGGATTTCAATCAAGTAAAAAAACCACTTTTTCCAATGCCTCCACTTAATAATTTGAGGCCATTACCTTATTTATCTGATCTTGTTTTCCCAGAACATAGGTGATAATTTACTCTCTTACGATATAACATGCTCCCATCCGCTTTTAGGGAAGGCTTATTCTAAAAAATACCCATCTGTGATCGTTTATGCATCTGCCAGGATGGGAGCATTGAGACATCTGAACATGTATTATTCCAATGTAGGCTATACGATCAATTCAGGGGAGAACTTATATCTTCCCTACAGAATAAGCCCAACTCAGAGGCAATCACAGACATGTTGTCAGACAAAAGCACAGAAATAACTTCTGTTGTGGCCTGATTTGCTTGGAGAGCAATCAAAACAAGGAAGAGCTGGTTGGATTCGGAGCAACTTAGGTAGAGATAGTCTCAATTGCTTGAGATAAAGCTTGTGAGTTTTAAAACCAGAATGATTCTTATATCTGGAATGGTTTTATCTTTTATAATATTTAACTTATCAATGATTCTTTTATCTTGTTAATGCCAGATGTGTTTATGTACCTTGTAATTTGACTACTGGTCTAGTACCGTAATAAAGACTTGACAATTTGGTGATCCAAGGAAGTCAGCATGGATTTGTCTCCAACAGGTCCTGTCATAGCAACCTTGTTTCCTTTTTTGACCAAGTAACAGGTTTGCTGGATCGTGGAAATTCGTTTGATGTCATTTACTTGGATTTTAGTAAAGCTTTTGACAAGGTTCCCCATGATGTTCTGATGGAGGGCAGGATGCTGTTCCCATTGGCTGCAGAGGAAAGGACACGCAGTAATGGGTTTAAACTACAAGTACAACGAAATATAAAATACCCAGCATGACATAAGTATAAAACCCAGATCCCAATATGATCTGGGTTTTATCCCAATAAAACCCAATATGAAAAATACATAATTACCTACTACTCGTTTAAAAGAGATTTCCATTTGCAAGATACTATGTAGCAATACTTCGATGTAGCGCTCAAGACATTATTGTACCTATCATCCAGTAAGCATTTCAACAATAAATCCGCTGCATATTTCAGGAAACTTTCTAGGGGATTAAAGCATGTAAAGAGAAGCATAATTAGTAATTTTCTCAATTCCTAAAATAAAGCACAGTATAATAGAATATGAGAAATTGCCTCCACTACATTGTCAGGACAGAGATAGTGTCTCAGATGCACAGGTATTCAAGAAAATCTACATGAAATACCAAAGTGTCAGGATCAGTCCCTGCTCTCTGCCATATTTGAGTACAGTGAACCTAAGAGACTGCATCTTGTTGTATTTTGTCCTTGCTAACTTTCCCATGTAATCAGAATGCTTATGCCTGTAGTTTTCCTTTGATCTCTCCCCTCTTTCTGATCTCTTTGTTTTCATACTGCATAGTCTCCCTGCTGTGATACAATGTTGCCTGTGTTCCTGTAAACATCTTATTGGCTAGCCTGAGGCACCGACCTGACCAAGGCCATGCTAACTTTGGCACCTTGGCAGGAAGGGATGGCACCTGTGTGGGAGAGTAACCCCATCCCCTTGGGAATGCTGGGTTTCAGCCCCACGCCCCAGTTTTTCCTGGAGCGGCATGGCACCGACCGGCGATGGGTATCCTGGTTCGACGACCCCACCGTGCGGATCGGGTGGGCCCCTACAATCTCCCACACCCTGGCCTCAACCAAAGATCTGGTGGAAGAGCTCCATTTTACAGTCCCTGCAGAACCACGAAAGCTCCTGCAAGACTCTAAGCTCTTCCAGGAGCTCATTCTACCAGGTCAGGGCCAGGACTGAAAATGCCTTGGCCCTGATTGAGGCCAGGTGAACCTATCAAAGACCAGGAATCGCCAACAGGTTAGTACCCGCAGAATCCAAGGCCCTGCGAGGAGCATAAGGCGATAGGGGGACCCTCAGATATATGGGGTCCAGACCGCAAGGGCCTTCAGGGCTTGAAGAATGTTTCAGATATTTCTCAATGATAAAAATGTTGTGAAAGGCTGATCTAAACTGATCTCCTGGGAGGAACCCTTCAAATGCAACTATGTAGCACCAACTATTCTAACAAGCAGATTCAGAGAAATGTCCCAGAGAAATAGATTGTATTAAGCCAGCCTTTCTCAACTTTTTTACCATTGAGAAACCCCTGATTCTTCAAGCCTTGAGAAACCCCCAAAGTGGCACAATTGGGCAGAATATGATTGGGAAGCGTAGTGGTGTACATGCCTACCTGAGGCTTCTCACCTTCCTACTCCCTCCAAGCCTATCATTGGCCTTGGGTAGGTGGGCTGGCATGACCATATATAATCATCATATCATCCAATAAATATTTAACAAATTTGAGAAAGCCTGTATTAAGTAAAGGAAAAGAATCTGTAACAGCTTGCACTGTTAATTGGGTAAGGGGTAGGTGGGTGGAGAGTAGGCAGGGACTTTCCAGACTTTGGGCCAATCAGGACGTACACAGTACATCCTTGATTGGCCTGAAGTCTGAACAGCCCCCTCCCCCAACAGCTTGGCCAGGGGCAATCTGGCACATCTGCCACCAGTCTCCCCCTAGCTGCCAATAGGAGAGGTCAGTAGGGCAGCAAAGTGGGAGGGAGGAGGCTTAGACAGGCCGCACCGGCCCTTTTTGCCCCAGGGCAGCCCTGTCATGCCCAACAACTTCCCTCCTTTTGCCTCAGTCCACTGACAGAGCTGGCAGGTGGCTCATGAGTACGCTCCCTCCCCCCTCCCTTCAGGCCTGTTGTGAAGGATCCTCTAACAGCTCCTGACTGAAGCAAGGGAGGCATAACCGAGAGCAATGCAGAGGAGTCTGTGGGGGTACTTGTGCTTTCCTTTTGAGGGGGGAAGCCAAACAGTTGGCTGACAGGGTGGCCACAGAAAAGCCCCTTCTCACTTAAAAAACTGCCTTGCTGCTGAAGAGAAGAAACAGCCAAGCCATGTGTATTTCTTCTTTGTGACTCTGTAGATTTGAGGCCTACTGCATAGGCTTATTGCGCAGATGAAACTGGATGCTGTTGCAGAGGTTCTTTTCTCTCATGTTTCATCTGCACAACAACCCTGTGCAGTAGGCCTCAAGTGTTTCAACTTCACTACAACCTGTGTGGGAGACCTTACATGTTTCTTCTCCACAACAACTAAGGATGTGCAGAATTGCTCTTAATATCACAGACTGGTCTATGTATGGTAGAAACCAAAATATGGCTAGACATGCTATGTTACTGGATAAGAATTCATATAGAATCTTCTGGTTTAATCCCCATTATGTTGAATGCCCCTTACCCTTATTGGTCTCTCAGTGCTGTAGATCAGTGGTCCCGGGTGCCACGCCCACGCATTGGGCCGCGCCCACACAGGCGCGGCCGGCCCTGATTCCCTCTCCCCGCCCTCCCGCAGTAAGAAGCTTCCCGGGCCGCAAGTTTGCGGCCCGGGAAGTTTTTTACTGCGGGGGGGGGCGGGGAGAGGGAGCCGCGGCCCGGCGCCATGGCCTTCGCGGCCCGGCACCGGGCCACGGCCCGCAGGTTGGGGACCACTGCTGTAGATAAATAGAGCTAGATCTGCAATAGCTCTTAGAAAGAGGAATAAATAAAGCAAAAAGTTTGGTATTAAAACGTTTAATGAAATTTAAAAGGATTATGCTGCCCTAACTCCTTATATGAACTTGGAATTTGGGCTGGGTATGGCTGCAGTGACATACCTTGCTAATATTCCAAATCCAAATCACAGGTAGGCATTTTCAAGGCAAGATTTGATGCCCTCCCTTCTTTGTGTCAAGAGCAGACAAAACTCACAAACAAGCTTCTCTAGAAGGAAAGCTTTAATTGGAAGTAGATCAGAACACTTTAACATTCGAAGTCAAGACTGTTCAATATTCAAAGAGCCAACAGTTATCAATACAATTCTCCCGCCGAAACCCCGTGTTCACAAGGGGAGGGGGTTACTCTCCCACGCAGGTGCCATCCCAGGCTTCCTGCCAAGGTGCCAAAGTTAGCACGGCCTTGGTCAGGCCGGCGCCTCAGGCTAGCCGATAAGATGTTTACAGGAACACAGGCAGCATTGTATCACAGCAGGGAGACTATGCAGTGTGAAAACAAAGAGATCAGAAAGAGGGGAGAGATCAAAGGAAAACTACAGGCATAAGCATTCTGGTTACATGGGAAAGTTAGCAAGGACAAAATACAACAAGATGGAGTCTCTTAGGTTCACTGAACACAAATATAGCAGAGAGCAGGGACTGATCCTGACATTCCTCCAGTCCAAAAACATCCTCCCACATCACCCACCATCCTTAGGCCGAGGGCAGTGTGGGAACTCCCGATGGAATTCCCGCAGCAACTTAGGGGCCCGAAGATCCCCAGCCTCCACCCACTCCCCATGGGAATTTCTTTCCAGTCCACTAGATACTGCAGTTTCCCCTTATGCCATCGAGAGTCCAGGATTTTGTTGACTTCTTTGTCCATGAAAACAGGAATAGGGGTAGCAGTCAGCGGGTGCCAATCGTCAGGGGGCGGAACACTTTTCAGCAAACTGGAATGAAAAACGGGATGCACATGCCTATAAGTCTTTGGCAGGGACAATTCCACAGTCACCACCTTAATGAGTCTCTTTACAGGAAAAGGTCCCACAAACTTTGGCCCTAATTTATGCGACAGTTGCTGGCAACGGAGGTTCTTAGTAGATAGATAGGCTAGATCCCCCACAGCCCAAGCAGGCGTCTCCACCCGCTTTCTGTTCGCCTGTGTTTTGTACACATGTCCATAATGACGGGCCAGGCTTTCAAAATTCCCCCTGCCCATTTCTGAATGTCCGGGGTTTCCGAGTAGGAAATTTCCCACGTGGGCACTGTAGTCAAATCGATTCCATAAACCATCTTGAAAGGGGACACTCCCGTGGACGCATGAACCCCATTGTTGTAAGCAAACTCCGCAAGGGGGAGGAGGGAGACCCAATCTGTCTGTTGGTGGTTAATGAAGCAGCGCAAGTACTGCTGGTTCACCCGTTCAGTCTGACCATTAGTCTCTGGAAGGTAGCCGGATGCGAGAGCTTGCTCCACACCTAGGAGCCTTAGAAGCTCCCACCAGAACTTCTCAACGGACTGGGGCCCCCGATCCGTCAACACCCTCCCTGGGATCCCGTGCAGGCGGTACACGTGTACAATGAACAGGAATGCGAGTTTTGGTGCAGACGGCAGGCCTGCGCACAGCACAAAGTGGGCTTACTTGGAAAAAGCATCTACCACCACCCAGATTACAGTCTTCCCATGACTAGACGGGAGGTCAGTGATGAAGTCCATCGTAATGTCCTTCCAGGGGCAAGAGGGGGTGGGCAGAGGCTGTAACAGTCCTTTTCTTTTCCTCCCATTGGTTTGGCTGTTAAGCACACCGGGCACCCCTTGATGTAGAGTTCGACATCCTTTCTCAGCATGGGCCACCAATAATGCCTGCATACCAAATGCAAGGTCTTCACAAAACCAAAATGTCCTGCTGGCTTAGAATCATGGCATAGTTTCAAAACCTCTTTGCGCACTGCCAATGGGACAAACAGCCGGTCCTCCTTAAAGAATAAACCCTCCTTCTCAACCAGGGACGGGCGGAGGCTGGCAAATTCAGAGTCCAGTGTCACATCCTTTTGGACCCATCCCCCTGGGAAAGGCCCGCCCCCCATTGCTTTGCTGCCTGTCATCACCGTCAGTCCTAGTTGGGAGGGGGTGAACACTGTGTCAACCAATCGGTCTCGCTTACAGTCATATTGGGGGAAGGCGTGAAAGTGCATCAGCCAAAAAGTTCATTTACCCCGGCAAATGCTTTAGAGTAAAGTTGAAGCGAGAGAAAAACTCCGCCCAGCGCATCTGTTTATCAGACTAGGACTGGGCCTGTTTCAGGGCCTGTAGGTTCTTGTGATCCGTCCACACAACAAAAGGATGGGCCACCCCTTGAAGCCAATGCCGCCAAGTAGTTAAAGCGAGCTTTACTGCTGATGCTTCTTTTTCCCAAATCGCCAAATTCTTTTTGGGCCCAGAGAATTTCCTGGATATGTACGCAAACAGGTACAGCTTCCCTCCCTGCCCCTCCTGGAGAATCACCATATCATCATAGCTACGTCAGAGGAGTCTACTTGCACTGTAAAGGGCTTGCCGGGGTCTGGATGGGCCAACACAGGCTCCATGGTGAACAGGGTCTTTAGCCGCTCAAACGCAGCTTGGCATCGGGGGGACCACGCCAACGGCGCGCTAGGCTGGGATGCTAGCTTTCCCCCCCTTTGGTCTCTAGTAAGTCCGTCAGTGGGAGGACCACCTTAGCAAAGTTGGGGATGAAGGAATGGAAAAAGTTGGTGAGCCCCAAGAAACTTTGCAGTTGTTTCCGCGTGCGTAGAGGTTCCCAAGCCAATAAGTCCCGGACCTTCCCAGGGTCCATTTCAATCCCCTCACAAGAGACGCGGAAACCGAGGAACTCCACCGAGGAACTCGCATTTAGAAAGTTTTGCGTAAAGGTGGTGTGCTCGCAGGCACCGCAGTACTTCGCGCACTAAAGACACGTGTTCGGCAAGGTCTTCTGAATACAACAAATATCATCCAATTAAACCAGGGCCCACTTGTACAATAGGTCATGCATGACCTCATTAATCAAATTCATGAACACGCCCGGAGTGCCGGCGAGGCCAAATGGCATGATTGTGTATTCAAATTATCCCAAGGGGGTGTTGAAAATAGTTAAGTACTTGTGCCCTTTCTTTATTCGCACCCTGTAGTCTGCCTCTCGCAAATCCAGTTTAGTAAAAATACGCTCACTACCCAAATGGCCCAGCAAGTCCTTGATCAAGGGCAGGGGGGAGCATTTAGCCCTCTGTAATCCGTACAGAGGCGGACCCGTCTTTCTTTTTTACAAATAGGACTGGGGCCGCCATGGGGGAGGTAGGGGGCGGATAAAACCGCGGGCCAGATTCTTGTCTAGAAACGCCTGGAACTCCTGCATCTCCCTAGGGCTCATGGAATACAGCTTCGCTTCAGGGAGAGGCTCCCCCGGTTTCAATTCAATGGCACAGTCAGTCTTTCGGGGGGGGGCAATTGGTCACACTCCGTCTCTGCAAACACATCCTGCAAGTCCCAATACTCCCTAGGCAAACCCTCCAGCCCTGCCCGGGCCACCGCTGCCATCTCGGCCACAGAGCGTCTCGGGGCTCTCCGGGGCTTGGCGCAGTGATGCTTCTCTCAATTTATACTGGGGTCGTGCTTGTGCAACCAGTCCAGCCCCAGGACACACTGGAACACCAAACTGGGAGCCACTACAGGCGGAATCTTCTCCCAATGTTCAGCCACATCCATTTCCAACGGGAGCATCTTGGTCACCGCTTCTCCCCCTGGGGCGCACTTCCCACCCATCTGAGTGAAACGGAGGGGTTTTGCCAAAGGCACCTGGCCCACTCCTAACGACTTCGCCAGGGGGGGGGCGGTTAATTAAAGTCTTGGTGCAATGCTCTGGACCCCCACCTGCTTCCCCGTTTTTGGCACAGTCAAAGTCACTGGGAGGAAGACTAAAGGGGGAGCACTCACCAAATGTTTGCCCCTGCCCGGGACCAGCTGGCGGGGCTTCTTCACAGCAGGTCATCCTTGTTTCCGAAGGCTCTCCTGAAGCAGCCTCCTTCTCCGTTCCGCTGTCGCTGGTAGCTCCCAGTTGCGCCAGGCCCCCCAGTGGGGCGAGCAAGGAACAAACGGTTTTCTTGGCAGGAGCCTTTCACTTCGGCGCTCCTCCCACTGGCTTGGCTGTGGGAGTCACCGCCTTGCTGGACGATTTGTCCCCGTAAGTGGGCGGCTGCTTCTTGGAGGGGCACTGAGCAAGGAAATGGCCTCTTCATCCCAGGCAAAGCCAGGCCCCACCCGATCCGCACGGTGGGGTCGTCAAACCAGGATACCCGTTGCCGGTCGGTGCCATGCCGCTCCAGGAAAAACTGGGGCATGGGGCTGAAACCCAGCATTCCCAAGGGACGGGGTTACTCTCCCACACAGGTGCCATCCCTTCCTGCCAAGGTGCCAAAGTTAGCATGGCCTAGCAAGGACAAAATACAACAAGATGCAGTCTCTTAGGTTCACTGTACTCAAATATGGCAGAGAGTAGGGACTGATCCTGTCACTTTGGTATTTCATGTAGATTTTCTTGAATACCTGTGCATCTGAGACACTATCTCTGTCCTGACAATGTAGTGGAGGCAATTTCTCATATTCTATTATACTGTGCTTTATTTTAGGAATTGAGAAAATTATTAATTATGCTTCTCTTTACATGCTTTAATCCCCTAGAAAGTTTCCTGAAATATGCAGCGGATTTATTGTTGAAATGCTTACTGGATGATAGGTGCAATAATGTCTTGAGCGCTATATCGAGTGTGAGTGTGCTGTATAGTGTATAGTTGTGTACACTGTATAGTTGTGAGTGTGCTGTATAGTGCAGCGGGTTGGACTAGAGGACCTAGGACAAATATTGCATTTCCACAGCACATTAACCATATCACCTTTTTATAAATCAGAGAAGCATAGAAACATAGAATAATAGAGTTGGAAGCAACTCTATTATTCTATGTTTCTATGCTTCTCTGATTTATAAAAAGGTGATATGGTTAATGTGCTGTGGAAATGCAATATTTGAACAATCAGAATGTTCACTCGAGGGCAACTGCCTAGAACCTACATAAATATGCAATTTTCATTCAGTACTTTGGAAAGGCCTTTGAAGAAAGAACTACTACATTGAGATGGGGAGGCTGCTTTCTAGGAAACAAATAGAAGCAGTTATTTGCTGGGCTATAAGATGGGTTGAGCTGTGCATATTCATGTCCATCTCCCTTGGTATATCCCTAGGGAACCTTGTGATAATGGCAAGTTTAAAAGAGCTTGTCAGAGGGCAGACACATGTGAACTCCCATAAGTCTTGGCAATCTAAATTAAAGGTGACCAAACTACAGCAAACTTGGCTTGCAGAGACCAAACTACAGCAAACCGTCTCTGAAGAAGTTTAAGGTGGAAACCTGATTTATTTATATGTGTTTGCATGCATGTATGCTTCGGTCCCAGCAATTCAAAGGCCCATCAGATTACTGGTCATTGTACCAATTGTTGGTGGGGGGACTGAATGCAGGTCTTATTTTCCCTCTTTCTTCAGATGATATGACCTAGTGCAGACAACTTATGCATGTAGCTATAGCTGCAGGATATGATTCAGCATCCATTTGAAGCCCAATGTCAGTAGGAACCTATCTCAGTAGGAACAGATGCATATTTATCTACAGGTGGATTGAAATCCATCTCCACATTTTGACAAGACTTAGAAAATTTGGCAAAAAGAAAAAAAAGAGAAACTAGTGGAATTATATTTTTGGCAATCTAAAGGTTGAGCAATGCGGTGACATTATCACACACAACATTAGCAATTGGCACCTTACATAGCGGTATGAGCCTCTTGTGGCGCAGAGTGGTAAGGCAGCAGACATGCAGCCTGAAAGCTCTGCCCATGAGGCTGGGAGTTCAATCCCAACAGCTGGCTCAAGGTTGATTCAGCCTTCCATCCTTCCGAGGTTGGTAAAATGAGTACCCAGCTTGCTGGGGGGTAAACGGTAATGACTGGGGAAGGCACTGGCAAACCCTTTGAGTCTGTCATGAAAATGCTAGAGGGTCTCACCCCAAGAGTCAGACATGACCCGGTGCTTGCACAGGGGATACCTTTACCTTTTACCTTACATAGCAGAACATTGCAGGTAATAGAAAAGAAAGCAGCCACAAAGCCTAGCCCATGGCCAAAGAGGGAGTAGTTAGTAAAGGAGATAAGCAGGGCTGTCAACAGGTGGGGAGAAAAATGTAGTGTCTCTTTCATAGACACTTAAGGGGTGGGAATGGACAGCTGGAATTTTTCATGACACAGAGATCAGTAATATCCCTTCTTAGTTTCTGTTAAAGGCACAGGGCATTTTTCTCCTGAGCAGTTGGCAACCCTAGAAATAGGGTGGGGCAGCAGCAATGCCAGATTCCAAGAAACGTGACAGGATGGTGGGAAGGAGTGGGTGCCATATTTAAAATAAGCAGACAAATCCTCAGTTGTGGGTCTGTAGCTAAAATATATTTTTTTCCTCAGTGATGGGGGGGGTCTCTCTGGTTAAAGAAACTCCCTGTAAGTAATACACTGTTTTATTCACAAGGATGGCACATAAAAATTAATAATCCTCTCTGCACACTAATTAGGATCCTTTGTGTCTTAAACTGCATTTGTGTAGTGAAGGGACTCAGAGATCCTTGTAGAATCATAGAATCACAGAATGGAAGGGGCCATACAGGCCATCTAGTCTAACCCCCTGCTTAACACAGGATCAGCCCAAAGCATCCTAAAGCATCCAACAAAAGTGTGTATCCAACCTTTGCTTGAAGACTGCCAGTGAGGGGGAGCTCACCACCTCTTTAGGCAGCCTATTCTACTGCTGAACTACTCTGACTGTGAAATTTTTCCCCCTGTAGTTTCCATGTAGTTTAAACCCATTACTGTGTGTCCTTTCCTCTGCAGCCAATGGGAACAGCAGCCTGCCCTCCTCCAAATGACAACCTTTCAAATACTTAAAGTACCCTATCATGTACCCTCTCAACCTCCTTTTCTCCAGGCTGAACATTCCCAAGTCCCTCACCCTATCTTCATAGGGCTTGATCCCTTGGCCCCAGATCATCCTCGTTGCTCTCCTCTGTACCCTTTCAATTTTATCTACGTCCTTCTTGAAGTGAGGCCTCCAGAACTGCACACAGTACTCCAAGTGTGGTCTGACCAGTGCCGTATACAATGGGACTATGACATCTTGTGATTTTGATGTGATGCCCCTATTGATACAGCCCAAAATGGCATTCGCCTTTTTTACCGCTGCATCACACTGCCTGCTCATGTTTAGTTTACAATCCACAAGTACCCCAAGGTACACACACAGTGTTACCTAGAAGCATATCCCCCATCCAGTAGGCATGCTTTTCATTTTTCTGACCCAGATGCAGAATTTTACACTTATTATCATTATTAAATTGCATCTTGTTCTCATTTGCCCATTTTTCCATTGTGTCCAGATCTCGTTGAACTCTGTCTCTTTCTGGAGTATTTGCCAGTCCTCCCAATTTGGTGTCATCTGAAAACTTGATGAGTAGTCCTTACACCCCCTCATCTAGATCATTAATAAATATGTTATAAAGTACCGGACCAAGCACCGAGCCCTGAGGTACCCCGCTACTCCAGTCTGATGAAATACCATTGACAACAACTCTTTAAATGCGGTTCTCTAACGAATTCCCTATCCACCTAACTATCTGAAAATCCAGATTGCAGTCCTTCAATTTATCCATCAGAACATTATGGGGAACCTTATCAAAAGCTTTACTAAAATCCAAGTAAATGACATCAACCGAATTTCCACAATCCAGCAAACCTGTCACTTGGTCAAAAAAGGAAACCAGGTTGGTCTGACAGGACCTGTTGGAGACAAATCCATGCTGACTTCCTTGGCTCACAAATTGTTCTACAGATGTTTGCAGATCGCTCCCTTTAATATCTGCTCCATTATCTTTCCCACAACAGAGGTCAGACTCACTGGTCTTTAGTTTCCCGGGTCATCCTTCCTCCCTTTTTTGAAGATCAGAACCTCTCTGTCCATGTCAACCTGCCACCCAGACACTATCCCTTGGCTACTGCCATCTCTAGATGTGCCTATTTGACCTGTGGGAAAAAACAGATGTAAAATAGGCGCTGAGCCTTTCTGCTTTCTCTGCATCCTCTGTTAGAGTTTGTCCATATGCACCCAACAGTGGGCCTATTGCCTCCTTTACTTTACGTTTGCTCCTCACATAACTGAAAAATCTTTTCTTGTTACAGTGGGCTTCCCTTGCCAATCTTACATCACTCTCAGCTTTGGCCTTTCTGATGATTCATCTACAGTGCCTAGTAACCTGCAGGTATTCTTCTTTAGAGCTCTGTCCTTCCCTCCATTTCCTGAACATTTCCCTTTTCTTTCTTAGTTCCTCTTGAAGTTCTCTGTTCATCCAAATAGGCTTCTTAGAGTTCCTGCAGTGTTTTCGTCTTTCTGGGAAAGTCATTGATTGAGCATGCAATAGCTCTTGTTTGAGTAGCGCCCACCCTTAACATGCTCCCTTCCCTTCCAGCATTCTCGTCCATGGTATGACACTCATCATGTCTCTGAGTTTATTAAAGTTTGCCCTATGAAAATCCAACATCCGCGTCTGGCTACAAGCTTCCTTGCCTCCCCATCTCAAAAGGAATTCTATGAGGACATGGTCACTTCCCCCTAGGGTCCCCACCTCCTTCACCTCATCCTCCAACTCTTGCCTGTTAGTCAGTATTAAGTCCAGTATGCCTGAACCTCTTGTGGGTTCATCTACCATTTGATAAATGAAACTGTCAGCCAGGCAGATCAGAAAGTTACTTGACTGAGGACGCTTCGCAGAGTTTGTTTCCCAGCACACATCTGGGAAATTGATGTAACCCATGATGACAAGGTCCTGCCGCTTGGATATTTTCTCAAGCTGCTCACAAAGTGCAGCATCCACATCCTCTCATTGGTCAGGCAGTCGGTAGCAGACACCAACCACCACACTGTTTGTTTTCCCCTCACTTATTTTCACCCAGATTCTTTCCACTGTAGATATACTCTCCTTCACTAGAATTTCCTGACAGGTAAGTCCTTTCCTCACATACAGTGCCACTCCTCCACCTCTTTGATCTATTTTGTTTCTTTCTGAACAGTTCATATCCATCCACCATTACATTCCAGTCATGAGAATCATTCCACCAAGTTTCTGTGATGCCTACTAGATCATACCTTTCCATCAGCAGTCACCGCCTTGGCCAGAGGTCGGAGTGGTGGAAGGTTGACCCAAGACAGGCCTCTTCTCAGGTGGGGGGAAGGACGCTTCCTTCCCCCTCTCACTCTCCTCCACCCCTCTAGTTTTCTGTTGGGCCTTTCCCCCAGGGCCCCTAGCCTGACCTTCCTTCTTGCCACTCATGTTCCCTTGGATCAAGATCCCTTGGAACATGAGTTCCCTGTTTCTTCTAATCTAAGAGACAGGGAAATTTGAGGCCCTGCCACTAACTTCCCTAACACCTGTTTCTAAGGAACCCTTGCAACTCCACCAGCTACCTGTTTAGTTTTTTTAGACAGACCCTAAGCTGACCTGACAATAGCCTCTTGTGGTGCAGAGTGGTAAGGCAGCAAACATGGAGCCTGAAGCTCTGCCCATGAGGCTGGGAGTTCAATTCCAGCAGCCAGCTCAAGGTTGACTCAGCCTTCCATCCTTCCGAGGTCGGTAAAATGAGTACCTGGGAAGCAAACCACCCTGTATTGAGTCTGCCATGAAAATGCTTGAGGACGTCACCCCAAGGGTCAGACATGACCCGGTGCACAGGGGATACCTTTACCTTTAAGCTGACCTGACTTCTGTGAAGTTTTCCTGTTCTCTCTAGGTTTCTTTCTTTTTTTTTAATTTAAGGCTAGCTAAGTTTAACTGGACCTACCTAATCTACAACAGGGAAAAATTAGGGGGGAAAAAACATTTTACACGTTTAAAGTGTTTTAAGCTACCTGAGTGTTACTAGCTAGAAGGGAGGCTGGAGCAGATTTGTGCACCAAGCCCCCACCTGATCTGCTAAGAAGAACCCCTCAACCTGGTGGCCTCTAAATCAATTCCTGTCTCTACCAGGAAAGCTGGACTTCAATAAGGCATAGTCCCTGCTGGTTTCAAGTTTTTTAAACTATTAAGAAAGTACTATTTTAACCTAGAACCCAATTCACTGCTATCTTATAAAAATCCTATCTGGCTACTTAGGAAAGAAACTATCTATTCTAAAAACTTATTAGCACTTTATAATTTCTCCTAACACTATGGATTTTATTGCCTATTTAAAGGGTTACTCCTAATTGGGCACCCCAAGAAGAACGCAGCAATTCCCCCCTGAAAACAATCTCAAAAACACCGCCAGCCACCCAGGGCACTACCCCAAAGGTGGCAACCAAGAAAAACTGTCCCTTCAAGGCCCTAACAGCTAAACCAAACTTTGAACCACAATTCCCCCCCCCAAACTCAAACTAGCCCCCACCAAAATACACCTACAACAACAAAACAACCCAGCAGTCACCCAGGGCACGAAGCCCAAAGGTGACAACTGACCAAAACTGGGGGGGAAAACACCGCAGCAAACAAATTACCCCCCCCAACAACAAGCAACAATACAAAGGATAAATGCAAAGCCCCAAACTCTAACTAGCCCCCCAAAATACTTTTGAACAACAACCACAACTACTAACTTTAAACCACAAACAAACGCAATTCAAGACAGTAAATTTAAAACACCAAACACAGTAAATTTAAAACAGCAACTTTCCCAACTCCCCCAGCCCCCCCCCCCAGAAACCCAAAGGCACACTATTAAACTTTGGAAAAGAGGAAGGAGGGAGAGGGAGAAGAGGGTGGCAAAAAGAGAAAAATAGAAGAGAGAAAAAAAACTTAAAACAAACTATTAGACGTCTTCTCCAGCGATGATGGATCCTCTCTTCTTCCTCTCCGAAGCAGCAGGCCAGGCCCAGGCAGGCAGGCAGGCAGGCTCAACCAGGCAGGAAGCATGGGAGCAGCACAGCCAGCCAACCCAGAGCTCACAGTGAGCTCCAGCAAGCACATCCTTGCTTTAAGTAGCCTCCTCCTGGGCAGGCTACAAAGCAAGGGGATTTAAGAATAAAAGGTCCCCTTTGAGTGGCCAGAATGCCTGAGCTGAAAAGCTACAGGCATTCTGATTGGCTACTCAGTACCCCCCTCCCCCCCGCCGCCAATTTCAATGGGAAAAAACAGGAGAAAAAAAACAGAGGGAAGCCAGAGGCTGCAGGTAACGGCTGCCTGTGGCCTGCCTCCCACTCGGCAGAATCGACCTTGAAAGCCGGGAAGGCCCGATTCGGACCATTTCCGATTCGGAAACGTCTGAATCGGGCCCGATTCGGGCGATTCGGGCATTTCCGAACCCGAATTGCCCATGCCTACTCACTACCCTATTGCTCATCCACTCTAACCTGCCACCTCCTTGAACCTTCACAGAATCAACCTCTCCATCAGATAGCTATCTAGCTAGATTATTTCTTGCGAAACCCATGCTGAGTCTTAGAAATCACAGCTCTCAGTTCCAGCTGCTCAAGGACTGACTTTTTGATTATTTGTTCCAAATTTTTGCCAGCTACAGATGTCAACCTGACAGGGCGATAGTTACCCAGATCCTCCTTTTTCCCTTTCTTGAAGATGGGGACAACATTCGCCCGCCTCCAGTCATTTGGCACTTCACCTATTCTCCAAGAAGTGTCATAAATAATGGACAGAGGTTCAGAGATGATATCTGCAACTTATTTTAGTACCCTTGGATGCAATTAATCTGGCCCAGAAGACTTGTTTCATTTAACAAAATTAGGTGTTTGTGGACTGCCCCAACAGCGATCCTAGGCCCATTCCCATCATCCATGTTGTGTTACATTTTTGCCACATTGAGCACTATTTTCCTCACAAGAGAAGACTGGGGAGAAATAGGAGTTAAGCAGTTCAGCCCTCTCTTCATGGCCCCAGGCACCCCTTGGTTGCTTGGCTTGTGATATCTGCCCTTCTGAAGCTTGAGGCCTACTGCTGATGACTCTTTTGTTGTCCGCAAGGCCAAGTAGTTGCCTAATAAAAGTGGATAACTTAGTTTCCCCCTTCAAATTGGCCTCGGGGAAAGTAAGTAACATCCGGACAGCCCGGACAGTCTTCGCCCAGGTGTAAGGTGACCAGATTTTAACATTGGTAAAGCGGTGCACCATTGACCGGGGGGGGGGGTTATTGATTAAAAATTTGGTCTATATGGAGCAACAAAAAGTTTCATAGAATGCATAGGACACAAAAATAGTATTGTAATATATATATATGCCGCACATGCCGCGGTTGATCCAGAGATCTCAGTCTCAGTCTCAGTCTCTCTCCCTTTCCACGGATCTGTAGGACCCTCAGGATGCCATTCCCGGTTCCTGGGGCGACCGGCGAGCAGATTTGCGTATCTGTTCAGGTCTGCCAGGTGCGGTTGCTCCTGACCCTCAGCATGGCTTAAGAGCCAGCCAGAAATCCGGATGCTACGGCACCATCTTCAGTCATCTCTAAATGGCCACACTTTGAGCCATACATAATGTAACCCTAGCCCTAAGTAGAGAAGTTGACCGCGTCAGAATCAATATTTATTTTACCTGATTTTCACAGGTAAAATAATGTGAAAAAAAATATTTAAACATACCATGAGCTTTTCACAACCATGTGCATTTTCCCCAGCCCTGAAACTGCCACTAAACCAAAAAAAAAGCCACACTCTGATCATACATAACATAACCCTAATCCTAAGTAGAGAAATTGACCGGGTTTTTGATTTTCATTGTTAAAATAATGTGAAAAAATATTTAAACATCCAATAACCCTTCCCAACCATTTCACTAAATCTTCCCCAGCTCTAACGCTTCCACTAAAACAAACAAAAAAAAAAAAAGCCACACTCTGAGTGATACAAACGTAACCCTAACACTAAGTAGAGTATAGGCTAGATATCAGGAAAAAAATTTCACAGTCAGAGTATTTCAGCAGTGGAATAGGCTGCCTAAGGATGTCATGAGCTCCCCCTCACTGGCAGTCTTCAAGCAAAGGTTAGATACACACTTTTCTTGGATGCTTTAGGATGCTTAGGGCTGATCCTGCATTGAGCAGGTGGTTGGACTAGATGGCCTTTATGGCCCCTTCCAACCCTATTTGGGCGATTCGGAGGTTTCCAAATCTGAATCACCCATGCCTAATAGGGAACCTTATCAGAAGCCTTATTGAAATCCACTTATTTCCTAGTTCTAGTAAACTGGTCACCTAGTTAAAGATGGAAATAATCTGGTTTAATCTGTTGGAGACAAATCTGTTCTGGGTAGGGTTGTGCATTGAGGCCCCGATTCGGACCGTTTCAGATGCGAATCAGCCTGATTCGCATCCGAATCGGCCAATTCGGACCGATTCGGACCGGTCCGAATCAATTTGGGGCCAATGCAAGTCAATGGAGGCCATTGCATTGGAAAGGCTCCCTGCATTGGAAAGGCTACCTAACCACCCTGAAGCATAATTTCCCTAACCCTAACCCTAACTTGAGAACTTAACCGAGTTCAGATTTGTATTTTTTACATAATTATTCAGGTAAAACACTGTGAAAAAATACTTATATACTCCTTGGCCTTTCCCAACAACGTCACAGCATCTTCCCCATCCCTAACACTTCCTTGAAACCAAAAACCAACCCACCCTGAAGCATACTTTCCCTAACACTAACCCTATGTTGAGAAATTAAACTGGGTCAAATTTGTATTTTTTGCTTAATTATTCAAGTAAAATACTGTGAAAAAATACTTATACACGGCTTGGCTTTTCTCAACCACGTCACAGCATCTTCCCCAGCCCAAACGCTTCCACTAAACCAAAAATCTACCCACCCTGAAGCATCCTTTTCCTAACCCTAACAGTTAGTTGAGAACTGAACTGGGTGAAAATTGTTTTTTTTTTTTTACGTAATTTTTACAGGTAAAATAATGGGGGAAATATTTATATACTCCTTGGCCTTTCCCAAGCACATCACAGCATCTTCCCCAACCCTAACGCTTCCTTGAAACCAAAAATTACCCACCCTGAAGCATAGTTTCCCTAACCCTAACGCTAAGGTGAGAACTTAACCCCGTGCAAATTGGTATATTTTATATAATATTTATAGGTAAAATAATGAGAAAAAAGATATATATAGACTTCTTGACGTTTCCCAACCACGTCAAGGCATCTTCCCCAGCCCTAAGGCTTCAGTGAGAGCAAAAAAACAACCCACCCTGATGCATAATTTCCCTAAACCTAACCCTAAGTTGAGAAATTAAACTGGGTCATATTCGTATTTTTTGCACAATTATTCAGGTCAAATACAGTGAAAAAATACTTATATACTCCTTGGCCTTTCCCAACCATGTCACAGGATCTTCCCCACCCCTAAAACTTCCACTAAACCAAAATCCTTCCCACCCTTAAGCATCCTCTCCCTAACCCTAATCGTAAGAAGAAAACTTAACCAGGTGAAAAATCGTATATTTTACATAATAATTATAGGTAAAATAATGGGGAAATATATCTATAGACACTTTGGCCTTTCCAACCATGTCACAGCACCTACCCAGCCCTAACACTTCCTTGAAACTAAAAATGAACCCACCCTGAAGCATATTTTCCCTAATCCTAACCCTAAGTTGAGAACTTAACCTCGTAAAAAATCCTATTTTTTCATAATTTTTACAGGTAAAATAATGGGGAAAATATTTATAGACTACTTGGCCTTTCCCAAGCACATCACAGGATCTTCGCCAGCCCTAACGCTTCCTTGAAACCAAATATTACCCATCCTGAAGCATACTTTCCTTAACCTAAACCTAAGTTGAGAAGTTAACCCGGTGCGAATTCGTATATTATACAAAATATTTATAGGTAAAATATATCTACAATATCTATAGACTCCTTAACCTTTCCCAACCATGTCACAGCATCTTCACCAGCCCTAAAGCTCCCTTGAAACAAAAAATTACCCATCCTGAAACATACTTTCCATAACCCTAATTTGAGAACTTAACCCAGTGCAAATTTGATTATTTCAAATAATATTTATAGGTAAAATAATGGGGGAAAATATTTATAGACCCCTTGACCGTTCCCAACCACGTCCCAGCATCTTCCCCAGTCCTAACACTTCCTTTAAACCAAGAAACCCATCCTGAAGCATACTATCCCTAACCCTAATCCTAAATTGAGAACTTAACCCGGTCCAAATTCTCCTTTATAGACTCCTTGGCCTTTCCCAACCACGTCAAGGCATCTTCCCCAGCCCTAACGCTTCATAGAAACCAAAAACCAACCCACCCTGAAGCATATTTTCCTTAACCCTAACCCTAAATTGGGAAATTAAACTGGGTCATATTCGTATTTTTTGCATAATTATTCAGGTAAAATACAGTGAAAAAATACTTATACACTCCTTGGCCTTTCCCAACCATGTCACAGTATCTTCCCCAGCCCTAAAACTTCCACTAAACCAAAACCCATCCCACCCTTAAGCATCCTTTCCCTAAGCCTAACCCTAAGTTGAGAACTTAACCGGGTGAAAATTCGTATTTTTACAAGTATTTTTTTACAAGTATTTTACAAGTATTTTTACGAATTTTTACAAGTAAAATAATGGGCAAAGACATTTATAGACTAATTGGCCGTTCCCAAGCACATCCCAGCATCTTCCCTAGCCCTAACGCTTCCTTGAAACCAAAAATTACCCATCCTGAAGCATAGTGGTACGCCCACTGCTGAAAAAAACATCTCTAGATCCGCAAGAGCCTAATAACTAATAACTACCCGTCTCGCATTTAGCGTTTCTGGGGAAGTTGATAGAAAGTGCAGTCGCAAACCAACTGATGGAATACCTGGAAGAAGCTTTGGTCTTGGCCATGGGGTAGAGACAGCACTAGTCGCCCTGACGGATGACCTCCGTCGCCAGTTGGATCGAGGCGGGTCGGCACTGCTGATATTACTAGACCTCTCAGCAGCATTCGACACAGTCAATCATGAGCTTCTAGCTCGCCGCCTCATCGATGCTGGAATACAAGGGACAGCCCTTCAATGGCTGATCTCCTTTCTCCAGGATTGTGGACAGAGGGTTGCAATAGGAGAAAAAACATCAGACCGCCGGCAACTGACTTGTGGAGTCCCACAAGGAGTGGTCCTCTCCCCTATCCTATTCAACATCTTCATGCGCCCTCTCGCACAACCGGTACGGAAGTTCGGGCTGGGTTGCCATCAATATGCAGATGACACCCAGCTCTTCCTCCTGATGGACGGCCGCCCTGACTCTCCCCCAGAAGCATTAGCCAGCTGCCTGGAAACAGTGACGAGATGGCTCAAGCAGAGTTGTCTGAAGCTCAATCCTTCAAAGACAGAGGTCCTGTAGCTAAGTAAGAAGGGCCCATGCGAGGAAGCGCGTCTGCCTGCCTTGGATGGTGTACAGCTCTCTACGGCTTGCTCCGCCAGGAATCTAGCCGTGATTCTGGACGCTACCCTCACAATGGAAGCCCAGATCACAAAGTTAGCGCGGATGGCATTCTACCATCTCCGCCAAGCCAAACTACTAGCGCTCTACCTGGCCCCGGAACACCTAGCCACAGTGATCCATGCGACAGTCACCTCTAGACTGGACTTTTGTAACTCGCTCTACGCAGGCCTGCCCTTAGCCTTGACCTGGAAACTACAGCTGGTTCAAAATGCAGCGGCCAGGATCCTCACAGCAACACCGTGAAGGTCTCACATCCGGCCTGGTCTCCACCAGCTGCAATGGCTGCCAGTTGAATTCCGGATCAGACTAAAGGACCTGGTGATTACCTTCAAGGCCATACGTGGTCAGGGCCCAGTGTACCTGAGGGATCGCCTCCCCGCCTATGCCCCCCAAAGAGCTCTGCACTCCACTGCCACCAACCAGTTAAGGATCCCTGGCCCTAAAGAAGTCCGCCTGGTCTCAACCAGGGCCAGAGCATTTTCTGTCATGGCCCCCACCTGGTGAAACGAGCTCCCGGAGGAGATCAGGGCCCTGACAGAGCTTAAAGAGTTCCGCAGGGCCTGCAAAAAGGAGCTCTTCCACCAGGCATTTGGTTGAGACCAGACACAATCAACAACGACTGGAAGGCCCCTGCTCCCCCCGCTGACCCCCCTCTCAGAAGTCCACCAACATGCTCTGGACCTGTTTGTATTGTTGCATTGTTGTACTGCCTATATTATTTATACTGTTACATTGTTATACGGTTATTATTGTAAAGTTATTCACATGTTTATAGATTGTTTTATGTACTGTTGTTGTTCTTATGTAAACCGCCCTGAGCCCCCAGGGAGGGCGGTATATAAATATAAATATAAATATAAATATAAATATAAATATAAATATAAATATAAATATAAATATAAATATAAATATAAATATAAATATAAATATAAATATAAATATAAATATAAATATAAATATAAATATAAATATAAATATAAATATAAATATAAATATAAATATAAATAAACAAGCAAACAAATAAATAAATAAATACTTTCCTTAACCCTAACTCTAAATTGAGAATTTAACCCAATGCAAATTAATATATTTTACATAATAGATATAGGTAAAATAATGAGAAAAAAGATATATATAGACTCTTTGACCTTTCCCAACCACATCAAGGCATCTTCCCCAGCCCTAACGCTTCCTTGAAACCAAAAAACGACCCACCTTGAAGCATACCTTCCCTAACCCTAACGCTATGTTGAGAAATTAAACTGGGTCAAATTCGTATTTTTTGCATAATTATTCTGGTAAAATACTGTGAAAAAATACTTATACACTACTTGGCCTTTCCCAAGCACATCACAGCATCTTCCCCAGCCCTAACGCTTCCACTAAACCAAAAACCTACCCACCCTGAAGCATCCTTTCCCTAACCCCAACCCTAAATTGAGAACTTAACCGGGTGAAAATTCGTATTTTTTCATAATTTTTATAAGAAATATAATGGGAAAAATTATTTATAGACTCCTTGGCCTTTCCCAACCATGTCACAGAGTCTAACCCAGTCCTAACAATTCCTTGAAACCAAAAATTACCCATCCTGAAGCATACTTTCCCTAACCCTAACCCTAAGTTGAGAGCCTCTTGTGGCGCAGAGTGGTAAGGCAGCTGTCTGAAAGCTGTGCCCATGAGGCTGGGAGTTCAGTCCCAGCAGCCGGCCCAAGGTTGACTCAGCCTTCCATCCTTCTGAGGTCAGTAAAATGAGTACCCAGCTTGCTGGGGGGTAAACGGTAATGACTGGGGAAGGCACCGACAAACCACCCCGTATTGAGTCCCCCCCCACCCCATGAAAACGTTAGAGGGCATCACCCCAAGGGTCAGACATGACTTGGTGCTTGCACAAGGGATACCTTTACCTTTAACCCTAAGTTGAGAACTTAACCCGGTGCAAATTCGTATATTTTACATAATAATTATAGGTAAAATAATGGGGAAAAATATTTATAGACTCCTTGGCCTTTCCCAACCATGTCACAGCACCTTCCCCAGCCCTAACGCTTCCTTGAAACCAAAAACCAAACCACCCTGAAGCATACTTATCCTAACCCTAACCCTAAGTTGAGAAATTAACCTGGTAAAAAAATTTTCATAATTTTTACAGGTAAAATAATGGGGGGAAATAGACTCCTTGGCCTTTCCCAACCATGTCACAGCATCTTCCCCAGCCTTAATGCTTCCTTGAAACCAAAAATTACCCATCCTGAAGGAAAGTTTCCTTAACCCTAACCCTAAGTTGAGAACTTAACGTGGTGAAAATTTATATTTTTTCAAAGATTTTACAGGTAATATGATGGGGGAAAATATTTATAGACTCCTTGGCCTTTCCCAACAATGTCACAGAATCTATCCCAGCCCTAACGATTTTTTTAAACCAAAAACCAACCCACCCTGAAGCATGCTTTCCCTAACCCTAACCCTAAGTTGAGAACTTAACGGGGTGAAAATTCATATTTTTTCATAATTTTTACAGGTAAAATAATGGGGGGAAATTTTTATAGACTACTTGGCCTTTCCCAAGCACATCACAGCATCTTCGCCAGCCCTAACACTTCCTTGAAACCAAATATTACCCATCCTGAAGCATAGATTCCTTAACCCTAAATCTAAATTGAAAATGTAACCCGGTGCAAATTCATATACCACACATAATATTTATAGGTAAAATAATGGGGAACAATATTTATAGAATCCTTGGCCTTTCCAAACCATATCACAGCATCTTCCCCAGCCCTAACGCATCCTTGAAATCAAATATTACCCATACTGAAGCATACTTTCCTTAACCCTAACCCTAAGTTGAGAACTTAACGGGGTGAAAATTCATATTTTTTCATAATTTTAACAGGTAATATAATAGGGAAAGATATTTATACACTTCTTGGCCTTTCCCAACAATGTCACAGCATATTCCCAGGCCCTAAGGCTTCCATGAAATTAAAAACTACCCACCCTGAAGCATACTTTCCTTAACACTTACCCTAAGTTGAGAACTTAACCCGGTGCAAATTCGTATATTTTACATAATATTTATAAGTAAAATAATGGGGAAAAATATTTATAGAATCCTTGGCCTTTCCAAACCATATCACAGCATCTTCCCCAGCCCGAACGCTTCCTTGAAACCAAAAAACAACCCACCCTGAAGCATACTTTCCCTAACCCTAACCCTATGTTGAGAACATAACCGGGTGAAAATTCGTTTTTTTTAATGTAATTTTTACAGGTAAAATAATGGGGGAAAATATTTATAGACTCTTTGGCCTTACCCAAGCACATCACAGCATCTTCCCCAACCCTAATGCTTCCTTGAAACGCTTCCATCTAACTCTGTAACACACACATATTCAGGATTTACAGAAGCCTGGCAATGTTACCTAATAAAGGAGTCATGACTTAAGTACAAAACATACGGTTGTGTTTAGGAAGTAACTTATCTTTAGGTAACTAATTGAAAGAGTAATATATCAATTGGGGGAAGCAGGATTCATGTTGCATCTCCATAGTAATCTGAGTCAGGAACCTTCTTTCAGATTGCCTTACTGTAAGCTTAATTCTTCCTGGTAGCAACATGTATTTGCATTGCAATGTTGGTAATAGCTGGTATGTGGATATCGACAGCCATGTTGCCTGTATATGGTTCTTTGTAAGAAGGTTCTTTGTAAGAAGGGATTTGTGATATAGAACCCTAGGAAAGTTAACATTTTTGGTAGCATGAAAGAGTAAACCTGTCACGGTCCTTTTTTGGTAGTATCATGTATCTGCTAACAAAATAAAGTTCTCTCTATTTGTGTAACACACACATATTCTGTTGCCTATATATAGGTGAATATTCCTTACGTACATTTCGTAAGGTTCTTTGTAAGAACGGATTTGTGATATACAACCCTATGAAAGTTAACATTTTTGGTAGCATCATATATCTGCTAAGTTCCCACTATTTGTTTAACACACACATATTCAGGATTTAAAACATTTTTGGTAGCATCATGTATCTGCTTGCTAACTAAAGTTCCCTCTATTTGTGTAACACACATTCAGGATTTACAGAAGCCTGGCGTTACCTAATGAAGGACTCTTATGACTTACGGTACATAACACAAGGTTGTATGTTAGTAGTTACGTTTATTTAGGTATCTACTAGAAACTGTCATATATCAATTGTGGAAGTGGAATTCATGTTGCATCTCCGTAGTCAGGGTCCTTCTTTCAAATGCTCATACTGTAACCTTAATTCTTCCAGATACGAAAAAAGATTTGCATAGCAATGTTGGTAATACCATGTATGTGGATAGCCACAGCCATTTTGCCTATATATGGGTGAATCTTCCTTACATTTTTGGTAGCATCATGTATATGCTAACTAACTAAAGTTACCTCTACTTGTGTAACACCAACATATTCAGTGTTTACAGAAGCCTTGCAAAATTATCTAATGAGGGAGTCATGACTTATGTACAAAACACACGGTTGTAAGCTGAATTCTGCCTGGTAGTAACATGTATTTGAATAGCAATGTTGGTAATCGCAGGTATGTGGGCAGAGCTTTCAGACTGCATGTCTGCTGCCTTACCACTCTGCGCCACAAGAGGCTCTTTCAATGTAAAGGGATATAGAACCCTATGAAAGTTAGCGTTTTTGGCACTATCACGTATCTGCTAAATACCTAGAGTTCCCTCTAACACTGTAACTATGAAAGAGTAATCCTGTCAGGGTCCTTTTTTCAAATGGTTTTACTGTAAGCTGAATTCTTCCTCGGAGGAACATGTATTTGCATAGCAATGTTGGTAATAGCAGCTATCTGGATAGCCACATCCAGGTTCCCTATATATAGACATAGGTTCCCTACATACATTTCATAACATTCAGTGTATGAAGGGATCTGAACCCTATGAAAGTTAACCTTTTTGATAATTAACTAGAGTTCCCTCTCTGTAACAAACACATATTCAGGATTTACAGAAGAAGGATTTACAGATAAAGAGAATTCATGTTGCATCTCCGTAGTAAGCTGATTCAGGGTCCTTCATTCTAATGGCCTTACTGCAAGCTGAATTCTTCCTGGTAGCCACAGCCATGTTCCCTATATATGGGCGATGAATCCCTACGTACATTTCATAACGCTCAAGGTATGAAGGGATCTGTCCTTCTTTCAGACGGTCTTAAGCTGAATTCTTCCTCGGAGGAACATGTATTTGCCTAGCAATGATGGTAAGAGCAGCTATCTGGATGGCCAGTGCCTTGACCAGTCATTACCGTTTACCCTCCAGCAAGCTAGGTACTCATATTACCGTCCTCGGAAGGATGGAAGCCACAGCCATTTTGCCTATATATAGGTGAATCTTCCTTACATTTTTGGTTTCATCATGTATATGCTAACTAACTAAAGTTACCTCTATTGTTGTAACACCAACATATTCAGTGTTTACAGAAGCCTGGCAATATTATATAATGAGAGAGTCATGACTTATGTACAAAACACACGGTTGTATGTTAGAAGTAACCTCCTTAGGTATCTAATTGAAAGAGTAATATATCAATTGGGGGGAGTAGAATTCATGTTGTATCTCTGTAGTAAGCTGAATTCTGCCTGGTAGTAACATGTATTTGAATAGCGATAATAGCAGGTATGTGGGTAGCCACAGCCATTTCCGTAGTAACCTGAGTCCGGGTCCTTCTTTCAGATGCCCTTACTGTAAGCTGACTCAATACTGGGTGGTTTGCCAATGCCTTCACCAGTCATTACTGTTTACCCCCAAGCAAGCTGGGTACTCTTATTATCGACCTCGGAAGGATGGAAGGCGGAGTCAACCTTGAGCCGGCTGCGAGGGCTGAAATCCCAGCCTCATGGGCAGAGCTTTCAGACTGCATGTCTGCTGCCTTACCACTCTGCGCCACAAGAGGCTCTTTCAAAGTAAAGGGATCTGTAATATAGAACCCTATGAAAGTTAACGTATTTGGTACTATCACGTATCTGCTAAATAACTAGAGTACCCTCTGTAACTATGAAAGTTACCATTTTTGGTAGCATGAAATATTCATCCTGTCAGGGTCCTTTTTTCAAATGGTCTTACTGTAAGCTGAATTCTTCCTCGGAGGAACATGTATTTGCATCGCAATTATGGTAATAGCAGCTATCTGGATAGCAACAGCCATGCAAGCAGAATTCTTCCTGGTAGTAAAATTTATTTACATAGCAATGTTGGTAATAGCAGGTATGTGGATAGCCTTGTTGCCTTTATATGTGTGAATCTTCCTTACATTTTTGGTAGCATCATGTATATGCTAACTAACTAAAGTTACCTCTATTGTTGTAACACCAACATATTCAGTGTTTACAGAAGCCTGGCAATATTATCTAATGAGGGAGTCATGACTTATGTAGAAAACATAGCCATGTTGCCTTTATATGGGTAAATCTTCCTTACATTTTTGGAAGCATCATGTATCTGCTTACTAACTAAAGTTCCCTCTATTTGTGTAACATACACATTCAGGATTTACAGAAGCCTGACAAGGTAACCTAATTAAGGACTCTTATGACTTACGGTACATAACACAAGGTTGTATGTTAGTAGTAACGTTTATTTAGGTATCTACTAGAAACTGTCATATATCAATTGGGGATGCAGAATTCATGTTGCATCTCCGTAGTCAGGGTCCTTCTGTCAAATGCTCATACTGTAACCTTAATTCTTCCCGATACGAACAAAGATTTGCATAGCAATGTTGGTAATACCATGTATGTGGATAGCCACAGCCATTTTGCCTATATATAGGTGAATCTTCCTTACATTTTTGGTAGCATCATGTATATGCTAACTAACTAAAGTTACCTCTATTGTTGTAACACCAATATATTCAGTGTTTACAGAAGCCTGGCAATATTATCTAACTAGATTTCAAGCCCATTTTAATTTGCAATAAAATGGGCGCTAGATGGGCTGGGGGGGAGAGCCCGTCCCCGGCAGAAGCCAGAGGGAAAAGGGGGGTGGGGTAAGGAGGCTTCTGTCGGGGCGGAGATCTCCCTCGCGGTTGCGAGGAAGAGCTCAGCCCCGGCAGAAGCCGGAGGGAAAAGGGGGGCTGGGAAAGGAGGCTTCTGTCGGGGCGGAGATCTCCCTCGCGGTTGCGAGGGAGAGCTCAGCCCCGGCAGATGCCGGAGGGAAAAGGGGGACTGGGAAAGGAGGCTCCCGCCCCCCCCACCCTCCCCAAAGGCTCCCACGGCGTCCTGTCGGCCCCGGGAGCGGGCTCGCTGGGCGAGGCCGCTGCCGGGGCCGACAGAAGGCCAGCTCCCACCACCCCGACCCTCCCCCAGCGGCGAACGGCGTTCTCTCGGCCTCCGGAGTGCCCTCGCTGCCGCGAGGGCGCTTCAGAGGCCGAGAGAAGGCCGGCTCCCACCACCCCCACCCTCCCCCAGCGGCGAACGGCGTTCTCTCGGCCTCCGGAGCGCCCTCGCTGCCGCGAGGGCGCTTCGGAGGCCGAGAGAAGGCCGGCTCCCACCACCCCCACCCTCCCCAAATGGCAAACCGCCCCCGAAGCGCTCACCTGTCGCTGTGCGAGTGAAGCAGGGAATGGTGAGTGAAGCGCAGCTCCCCATTGCCTGCTTCGGGCGGGATGGACACTTGGAGAGGCCAATCAGGAGCCGCTTCACGGCTCCTGATTGGCCCCTCCGAGTTTTTATCCCGGACCGGTCCCGCCCTAACTCCTCCCCACTACCCCTTACTCCTTTATACAGTCCGTGGCGCCCATGGGGCCACGGGCTGTGTACAGATGAGAGAGTCATGACTTATGTACAAAACACACGGTTGTATGTTAGAAGTAACCTTCTTAGGTATCTAATTGAAAGAGTAATATATCAATTGGGGGGAGTAGAATTCATGTTGCATCTCTGTAGTAAGCTGAATTCTGCCTGGTAGTAACATGTATTTGAATAGCAATGTTGGTAATCGCAGGTATGTGGGCAGAGCTTTCAGACTGCATATCTGCTGCCTTACCACTCTGCGCCACAAGAGGCTCTTTCAGTGTATAGAACCCTATGAAAGTTAGCATTTTTGGCACTATCACGTATCTGCTAAATACCTAGAGTTCCCTCTAACACTGTAACTATGAAAGAGTAATCCTGTCAGGGTCCTTTTTTCAAATGGTTTTACTGTAAGCTGAATTCTTCCTCGGAGGAACATGTATTTGCATAGCAATGTTGGTAATATCAGCTATTTGGATAGCCACAGCCAGGTTCCCTATATATAGACGGAGGTTCCCTACGTACATTTCATAATGTTCAGTGTATGAAGGGATCTGTAATATAGAACCCTATGAAAGTTAACCTTTTTGATAATTAACTAGAGTTCCCTCTCTGTAACAAACACATATTCAGGATTTACAGAAGAAGGATTTACAGATAAAGAGAATTCATGTTGCATCTCCGTAGTAAGCTGATTCAGGGTCCTTCATTCCAATGGCCTTACTGCAAGCTGAATTCTTCCTGTTAGCCACAGCCATGTTCTCTATATATGGGTGAATATTCTGTGCAATCACTGAGTCATGTCCTTGGGGTGACGCCCTCTAGCTTTTTCATGGCAGACTCAATACGGGGTGGTTTGCCAGTGCCTTGACCAGTCATTACCGTTTACCCTCCAGCAACCTAGGTACTCATATTACCGACCTCGGAAGGATGGAAGGCTGAGTCAACCTTGAGCCGGCTGCGAGGGCTGAACTCCCAGCCTCATGGGCAGAGCTTTCAGACTGCATGTCTGCTGCCTTACCACTCTGCGCCACAAGAGGCTCTTTCAATGTAAAGGGATCTGCAATATAGAACACTATGAAAGTTAACGTATTTGGTACTATCACGTATCTGCTAAATAACTAGAGTACCCTCTGTAACTATGAAAGTTACCATTTTTGGTAGCATGAAATAGTCATCCTGTCAGGGTCCTTTTTTCAAATGGTCTTACTGTAAGCTGAATTCTTCCTCGGAGGAACATGTATTTGCATAGCAATGTTGGTAATAGCAGCTATCTGGATAGCCACAGCCAGGTTCCCTATATATGGACGGAGGTTCCCTACGTACATCTCATAACGTTCCATGTAGAAGGGATCTGTAATATAGAACCGTATGAAAGTTAACGTTTTTGCTAACTAACTAGACGTCCCTCCCTGTAACAAACACATATTCAGGATTTACAGAATCCTGGCCATGTTACCTAATGAAGGAGTCTTATGACTTACATGCGTTTGTCTTTTGGAAGTGACTTTAGGTATCAAATAGAAGAAGGATTTATAGATAAAGAGAATTCATGTTGCATTTCCGTTGTAAGCTGATTCAGGGTCCTTCATTCCGATGGCCTTACTACAAGCAGAATTCTTCCTGGTAGTAATATGTATTTGCCTAGCAATCCTGGTAATAAAAGCTATCTGGATAGCCACAGCCAGGTTCCCTATATATGGACGGACGTTCCCTACGTACATTTCATAACGTTCAAGGTATGAAGGGATCTGTGATATAGAAAGTTAATTTTTTTGATAATATCACGTTTCTGCTAGTTAAACTCTGTAACACACACATATTCAGGATTTGCAGAACCCTTGCAATGTTACCTGATGAAGGAATCTTATGACTTACGTTCAAAACATGCGGTTGTATGTTGGAAGTAACTTTAGGTATCAAATGGGTAGAGTGATATATCAAGTGGGATAAAGAGAATTCATGTAGCATATCCATAGTAAGCTCAGTCAGTGTGCTTCTTACTTTAAGCTGAATTCTTCCTCGGAGGAACATGTATTTGCATAGCAATGATGGTAAGAGCAGCTATCTGGATAGCCACAGCCATGCAAGCTGAATTCTTCCTGGTAGTAAAATGTATTTACATAGCAATGTTGGTAATAGCAGGTATGTGGACAGCCATGTTGCCTGTATATGGGTGAATATTCCTTAGGTACATTTCGTAAGGTTCTTTGTAAAAACGGATTGATGATATAGAACCCTATGAAAGTTAAAATTTTTGGTAGCATCATGTATCTGCTTGCTAAATAAAGTTCCCTCTATTTGTTTAACACAAACATTCAGGATTTACCGAAGCCTGGCAAGGTTCCCTAATGAAGGAGTCTTATGACTTACGTACATAACACATGGTTGGATGTTAGTAGTAACGTTTCTTTAGGAATCTACTAAAAAGTGTCATATATCAATTGGGGTAAGCAGAATTCAAGTTCCATCTCCGTAGTCAGGGTCCTTCTTTCAAATGCTCATACTGTAACCTTAATTCTTCCTGGAATGAACAAGTATTTGCATAATAATGCTGGTAATACGATGTATGTGGATAGCCACAGCCATTTTGCCTATATATGGGTGAATCTTCCATACATTTGTAGTAACCTGAATCCGGGTCCTTCTTTCAGATGCAATTACTGTAAGCTGACACAATACGGGGTGGTTTGCCAGTGCCTTCACCAGTCATTACCGTTTACCGCCCAGCAAGCTGGGTACTCATATTACCGACCTCGGAAGGATGGAAGGCGGAGTCAACCTTGAGCCGGCTGCGAGGACTGAACTCCCAGCCTCATGGGCAGAGCATTCAGACTGCATGTCTTACCACTCTGCGCCACAAGAGGCTCTTTCAGTGTAAAGGGATCTGTAATATAGAACCCTATGAAATTAACGTATTTGGCACTATCACGTATCTGCTAAATAACTAGAGTTCCCTCTATCTCTGTAACTATGAAAGTTACCATTGTTGGTAGCATGAAAGAGTGATCCTGTCAGGGTCCTTTTTTCAAATGTAAGCTGAATTCTTCCTCGGAGGAACATGTATTTGCATAGCAATGTTGGTAATAGCAGCTACCTGGATAGCCACAGCCAGGTTCCCTATATATGGACGGAGGTTCCCTACGTACATTTCATAACGTTCAATGTTATATGAAAGTTAACGTTTTTGATAACTAACTACAGTTCGCTCTCCGTAACAAACACATATTCAGGATTTACAGAATCCTGGCAATGTTACCTAATGAAGGAGTCTTATGACTTACATACAAATCATGCGGTTGTCTGTTGGAAGTGACTTTAGGTATCAAATAGGTAGAATGGGATATCAAGTGGGATAAAGAGAATTAATGTTGCATAGCCGTAGTAAGCTCAGTCAGTGTCCTTCTTTCAGACGGTCTTACTTTAAGCTGAATTCTTCCTCGGAGGAAAATGTATTTGCCTAGCAATGATGGTAAGAGCAGCTATCTGGATAGCCACAGCCATGCAAGCTGAATTCTTCCTGGTAGTAAAATGTATTTGCATAGCAATGTTGGTAAAAGCAAATATGTGGATAGCCACAGCCATGCAAGCAGAATTATTCCTGGTAGTAAAATGTATTTACATAGCAATGTTGGTAATAGCACGTATGTGGATAGCCATGTTGCCTTTATATGGGTGAATCTTCCTTACATTTTTGGTAGCATCATGTATATGCTAACTAAAGTTACCTCTATTTGTGTAACACCAATATATTCAGTGTTTACAGAAGCCTGGCAATATTCTCTAATGAGGGAGTCATGACATGTACAAAACACACGGTTGTAAGCTGTATTCTGCCTGGTAGTAACATGTATTTGAATAGCAACGTTGGTAATAGCAGGTATGTGGGTAGCCACAGGCATTTCCATCGTAACGGGTCCTTCTTTCAGATGCCCTTAGTGTAAGCTGAATTCTTCCTGATAGTAAAATGTATTTGCATAGCAATGTTGGTAATAGCAAGTATGTGGATAGCCACAGCCATGTTGCCTGTATATGGTTGAATATTCCTTACGTACATTTTGTAGGGTTCTTTGAAAGAACCGATTGGTGATGTAGAACCCTATGAAATTTAATATTTTTGATAGCATCATGTATCTGCTAACTAAAGTTCCCATATATAGGGAACCTGGCTGTGGCTATCCAGATAGCTGCTATTACCAACATTGCTATGCAAATACATGTTCCTCCGAGGAAGAATTCAGCTTACAGTAAGAGCATTTGAAAAAAGGACCCTGACAGTATTACTCTTTCATGCTACCAAAATGGTAACTTTCATAGTTACAGAGTTAGAGGGAACTCTAGGTATTTAGCAGATACGTGATAGTGCCAAATACGTTTACTTTCATAGGGTTCTATATTACAGATCCCTTCACAGAAGCCTGGCAATATTATCTAATTTGTACATGAAATGTACAAAACATACGGTTGTATGTTAGAATTAACCTCCTTAGGTATCTATTTGAAAGAGTAATATAATTCATGTTGCATCTCTGTAGTAACATGAATTCTGCCTGGTAGTAACATTTGAATAGCAATATTGGTAATAGCAGGTATGTGGGTAGCCACAGCCATATCAGTAGTAACCTGAGTCCGGGTCCTTCTTTCAGATGCCCTTACTGTAAGCTGACTCAATACTGGGTGGTTTGCCACTGCCTTCACCAGTCATTACCGTTTACCCCCAAGCAAGCTGGGTACTCATCCTACCGACCTCGGAAGGATGGAAGGCGGAGTCAACCTTGAGCCGGCTGCGAGGACTGAACTCCCAGCCTCATAGGCAGAGCTTTCAGACTGCATTTCTGCTGCCTTACCACTCTGCGCCACAAGAGGGTCTTTCAGTGTAAAGGGATCTGTAATATAGAACCCTATGAAAGTTAACGTATTTGGCACTATAACATATCTGCTAAATAGTTATAGAGTTCCCTCTAACTCTGTAACTATGAAAGTTACTATTTTTGGTAGCATGAAAGAGTAATTCTATCAGGGTCCTTTTTTCAAATTTAAGCTGAATTCTTCCTCGGAGGAACATGTATTTGCATAGCAATGTTGGTAATAGCAGCTATCTGGATAGCCACAGCCAGGTTCCCTATATATGGACGGAGGTTCCCTACGTACGGTGGCCTGGTCGATATGGACGTTGCCCTTCAAATCTTCGTCCCATCCCCAGGTTCATGGGGCAGAGGGCTAGGGTGGAACTGGTGTTGATCCTATGCAATGCCAGGTCAATAAACAACAAGTCCTCAACCCTGCGGGATTACTTCGTAAGGCATGAGGCTGACCTGTCTTGCGTGACGGAAAGCTGGCTGCGCGAAGGTGAGACCGTCGCCTTGAAAGATCTGGCACCACCTGGGTTTTCCGTCCTGCATCAACCCCAGCTCCATGGGAGGGGAGGGGGGGGTGGCAATTCTGGTCAGAGAGACCTTCTCCTTCAGGGCTCTCCCTGCGCCAACGATTCCAGGGATTGAGTGTGTCGGTCTTGGGTGGGAATCGGTCGAGAACATGGCGATCTGGTTGGTGTATCGATCACCCACTGCCCCGCCCGATTCCCTGCCAGGCCTGCTGGAGGCGGTGGCTGCCTGGACGTTGCAGTACCCTTCAACGTTCCTGCGGATGCGCCGTCTTCAGGACTTGGCCTGGATCTAGTGTCAGCCATGGAGACACTAGGGTTCTCGCAGATTGTTGCTGGTCCCACCCATCAGGCTGGTCACACCCTCGATTTGATCTTTGGTGCAGGTGTAGCGGTAGATCTGGTGGCGAATAACATCGTTCCATGGTCAGACCACCATCCCCTGAAGGCTCGACTGAGGATACCACCCCCTCTCCGTTTGGGTGACGGACGTATTCTAGTCCGCCCGCGGAGACTCATGGAATCTGAGAGATTCCTGAATGCCCTGCAGGACCCGATGCCCTCCGGCACCTCGTTGACGGCCTTGGTGGAGGACTGGCAGTCCCGCCTTACGGCCGCCATTGACGAGATTGCTCCTAGGCGCCCTCTCAGCCTTCGCCTCAAACAGACTCCATGGTATTCCCAGGAGCTTCGGGAGAGGAAGAAGGAAGTGAGACGGCTTGAGCGAGTGTGGAGGAAGACTCGTGACGAAGCTACAAGGACATCTCATCGCACGCTTATGAAGGCGTATGAGAATGTGGTGAAAGCGGCGAAACGAGACTTCTACGCTGCAGAAATCGCGTCCGCAAGCTCTCGCCCAGCACAATTATTTAAGGTAATTAGATCACTTACCGCCCTGGAAGAAGGGCGACAAACGATAAGGGAATTGGAATTGAGCTGTGTGGCATTATCGAGCTATTTTGCGGACAAAGTCCTGTCGCTCCGCCGTGACCTACCTGCCACGATTGATACAGTTAGTGAACTGGAAGCTCCGTGGCCGTCAAGGAGGTTAGTGTTTGATGGCTTCAGGCGGCTCTCTGTAACCGAAGTGGACAAGTTACTGGGTTCAGTGAGGGCGACCACTTGCCCCTTGGATCCCTGTCCGTCCTGGTTGCTCAAATCGGGCGACCAGCGGATAGGAGGCCCCTTGAGGGAGATTGTCAAACTCTCCTTAACATCTGGAGAGTTTCCCAAGGGGCTCAAGGAAGCAGTGGTACGCCCCTTACTGAAAAAGCCATCATTGGACCTGCGGAACCCCACCAGTTACCGCCCAGTTTCACATTTGGCGTTTCTGGGTAAGGTGATAGAGCGGGCCGCAGCGGACCAACTCCTAGGTTTCTTGGATGAAACTTCGGCCCTCGACCCATACCAGTCTGGCTTCCACCCTGGCCACGGGGTAGAGACCGTGCTGGTCGCCCTCATGGATGATATCCAGCGCCAGCTGGATCGGGGCGGCTCCGCCATTCTCGTGCTTCTAGACCTGTCGGCCGCATTTGATGTGGTTGACCACGAGTTATTGGTACACCACCTCGCCGGAGCTGGAATAAGGGGGACTGTGCTTCAATGGCTGGTCTCCTTCCTCCAGAACCGGACACAGAGGGTTGCGATGGGGGAGAGTATGTTGAGCCCTTGTGAGCTCCCTTGTGGGGTTCCACAGGGGGCGATACTCTCTCCCACACTTTTTAACATCTATATGCGCCCTCTAGCCCAGCTGGTCCGGGGCTATGGGCTGGGTTGCCACCAATATGCGGATGACACCCAGCTCTACTTCCTAATGGACGGCCGGCCGGACTCCACCCCGGATACATTTGCCAGCTGTTTGGAAGCGGTAGCTGGATGGCTCAGGCAGAGTCGCCTGAAACTCAACCCCTCCAAGACGGAGGTCCTGTGGCTGGGCAGAAGAGGGCAGGACCAGGAAGTGCGCCTCCCATGCCTGAACGGGGTGCAATTAACGCCTGAACCAGTTGCCAGGAATTTGGGAGTGACATTTGATGCCTCCCTCTCTATGGAGCTCAGGTCACCAATGTAGCTCGGACGGCATTTTTCCATCTTCGCCAAGCCCGGCTACTAGCGCCCTACCTGTCCTCGGAACACCGGGCCACAGTGATCCATGCAACGGTCACTTCCAGATTAGACTTCTGTAACTCGCTCTACGTGGGCCTTCCCTTGTCTTTGACTCGGAAGTTACAGCTGGTCCAAAATGCGGCTGCCAGGGTCCTCACTAGAACACCTTTGAGGGCCCACATTCAGCCGGTGCTTCGTCATCTGCACTGGTTACCAGTCTGTTTCCGAATCAGATTCAAGGTATTGGTATTGACCTTTAAGGCTATACGCGGCCTGGGTCCTGTCTACCTGCGGGACCGCTTGGTTGCTTATGCCCCCCGCAAGGCACTCCGCCCTGCGGGTATGAATTTACTGGTTGTCCCGGGCCCACGGGATGTTCGCCTGGCCTCGACCCGGGCCAGGGCCTTTTCAGGCCTGGCCCCAACCTGGTGGAACGAGCTCCCAGAAGAGCTAAGGGCCCTGCAGGATCTACCAGCTTTCCGCAGGGCCTGTAAGACGGAGCTCTTCCGCCAGGCATATGATTGAGGCCAGGGCAGCTCTCCCACTAATCCATCAGAGGATCCCCTCCAATATTGAGATCTCTAACACCGAGATCATGGTTAGATGTATTGTATTGGTGCCACCCTCTTCTGAACATTATTCTCTCCACCAGGCTGAACTAAGATCAGAATTGTGACCACCGCCGCTATATGTTATGTGATATGTTATATGTAACTTTTAATTCGGGTTTTTATGGGGATTTTATTGTGTTTTAACTATTTATGTTGTAAACCGCCCTGACCTATTGGGAGAAGGGCGGTCTAAAAATTAAATAATAATAATAATAATAATAATAATAATAATAATAATAATAACGTTCAATGTATTAAGGGATCTGTAATATAGAACCCTATGAAAGTTAACGTTTTTGATAACTAACTACAGTTCGCTCTCCGTAACAAACACATATTCAGGAATTACAGAATCCTGGCAATGTTACCTAATGAAGGAGTCTTATGACTTACATACAAAACATGCGGTTGTCTGTTGGAAGTGACTTTAGGTATCAAATAGGTAGAGTGGGATATCAAGTGGGATAAAGAGAATTAATGTTGCATAGCCGTTTCATAACCTTCAATGTATTAAAAGGTAAAATCACGTATCTGAATGAGAATTCATGTTGCATACCCGTAGTAAGCTCAGACAGGGTCCTTCTTTCAGATGGTCTTACTTTAAGCTGTTTTCTTCCTTGGAGGAAAATGTATTTGCCTAGCTATGATGGTAAGAGCAGCTATCTGGATAGCCACAGCCATGCAAGCTGAATTCTTCCTGGTAATAAAATGTATTTACATAGCAATGTTGGTATTAGCAGGTATGTGGATAGCCATGTTGCCTGTATATGGATGAATATTCCTTAGGTACATTTCGTTAGGTTCTTTGTAAGAACGGATTGATGATATAGAACCCTATGAAAAAAATTTTGGTAGCATCATGTATCTGCTTACTAACTAAAGTTCCCTCTATTTGTGTAACACACACATTCAGGATTTACAGAAGCCTGGCAAGGTTACCTAATTAAGGACTCTTATGACTTACGGTACATAACACAAGGTTGTATGTTAGTAGTAACGATTATTTAGGTATCTACTAGAAACTGTCATATATCAATTGTGGAAGCAGAATTCATGTAGCATCTCCATTGTCAGGGTCCTTCTTTCAAATGCTCAAATACTGTAACCTTAATTCTTCCTGATACGAACAAAGATTTGCATAGCAATGTTGGTAATACCATGTATGTGGATAGCCACAGCCATTTTGCCTATATATGGGTGAATCTTCCTTACATTTTTGGTAGCATCATGTATATGCTAACTAACTAAAGTTACCTCTACTTGTGTAACACCAACATATTCAGTGTTTACAGAAGCCTGGCAATATTATCTAATGTGGGAGTCATGACTTAGGTACAAAATACACGGTTGTATGTTAGAAGTAACCTTCTTAGGTATCTAATTGAAAGAGTAATATATCAATTGGGGGGAGTAGAATTCATGTTGCATCTCTGTAGTAAGCTGAATTCTCCCTGGAAATAACATTTGAATAGCAACGTTGGTAATAGCAGGTATGTGGGTAGCTACTGGCATTTCCATAGTAACCTGAGTCCGGGTCCTTCTTTCAGATGCCCTTAGTGTAAGCTGAATTCTGCCTGGTAGTAAAATGTATTTGCATAGCAATGTTGGTAATAGCAGGTATGTGGATAGCCATGTTGCCTATATATGGGTGAATTGTCCTTACATTTTTGGTAGCATCATGTATATGCTAACTAACTAAAGTTCCCTCTATTTGTGAAACACACACATATTCAGGATTTACAGGAGCCTGGCAATTTTACCTAATGAAGGACTCTTATATCTAATGTACAAAACATACGGTTGTATGTTGTAAGTAAGATCTCCTTAGGTATCTAATTGAAAGAGTAATATATCAATTTGGGGAAGTAGAATTCATGTTGCATCTCCGTAATATCCTGAGTCAGGGTCCTTCTTTCAAATGGTCTTAAGGTAAAGGTAAAGGTATCCCCTGTGCAAGCACCGAGTCATGTCTGACCCTTGGGGTGACGCCCTCTAGCGTTTTCATGGCAGACTCAATACGGGGTGGTTTGCCAGTGCCTTCCCCAGTCATGACCGTTTACCCCCCAGCAAGCTGGTTACTCATTTTACCGACCTCGGAAGGATGGAAGGCTGAGTCAACCTTGAGCCGGCTGCTGGGATTGAACTCCCAACCTCATGGGCAGACAGCTCCAGACAGCATATCGCTGCCTTACCACTCTGCGCCACAAGAGGCTCATTCAAATGGTCTTACTTTAACCTAAATTCTTCCTCGGAGGAACATGTATTTGCAACCAAATTTTGGTAAGAGCAGCTATCTGGATAGCCACAGCCATGTTCCCTATATGTGGGCGAAGCTTTCATCCGTACATTTCATAACGTTCAATGTATTAAAAGGTAAAAGGTAATGGTATCCCTTGTGCAATCCCTGAGTCATGTCTGACCCTTGGGGTGACGCCCTCTACCTTTTTCATGGGAGACTCAATACGGGGTGGTTTGCCAGTGCCTTAACCAGTCATTATCGTTTACCCCCCAGGAAGCTGGGTACTCATATTACCATCTGCGGAGGGATGGAAGGCGGAGTCAACCTTGAGCCGGCTGCGAGGACTGAACTCCCAGCGTCATGGGCAGAGCTTTCAGACTGCATGTCTGCTGCCTTACCACTCTGCCTTACAGTTCCCATATATAGGGAACCTGGCTGTGGATATTCAGATAGCTGGTATTACCAACATTGCTATGAAGATACATGTTCCTCCGAGGAAGAATTCAGCTTACAGTAAGAGCATTTTAAAAAAGGACCCTGACAGGATTACTCTTTCATAGTTACAGTGTTAGAGGGAACTCTAGGTATTTAGCAATGATGGTAAGAGCAGCTATCTGGATAGCCACAGCGATGCAAGCTGAATTCTTCCTGGTAGTAAAATGTATTTACATAGCAATGTTGGTAATAGCAGGTATGTGGATAGCCATGTTGCCTGTATATGGATGAATATTCCTTAGGTACATTGAAAGTTAGAATTTTTGGTAGCATCTGCTTACTAACTAAAGTTCCCTCTATTTGTGTAACACACACATTCAGGATTTACAGAAGCCTGGCAAGGTTACCTAATGAAGGACTCTTATGACTTACGGTACATAACACAAGTTTGTATGTTAGTAGTAACGTTTATTTAGGTATCTACTAGAAACTGTCATATATGAATTGTGGAAGCGGAATTCATGTTGCATCTCCGTAGTCAGGGTCCTTCTTTCAAATGCTCATACTGTAACCTTAATTCTTCCTGATAAGTACAAAGAACGGATTGGTGTTGTAGAACCCTATGGAAGTTAATATTTTTGATAGAATCATATATCTGCTAACTAACTAAGTTCCCTCTATTTATGAAACACAAACAAATTCAGGATTTACAGGAGCCTGGCAATTTTACCTAATGAAAGACTCTTATCTCATGTACAAAACATACGGTTGTATGTTGTAAGTAAGATCTCCTTAGGTATCTAAGAGTAAATATATCAAAGAGTAATATATCAATTTGGGGAAGCAGAATTCATGTTGCATCTCCGTAATATCCGTAATATCCTCAGTCAGTGTCCTTCTTTCAGATGGTCTTACTTTAACCTAAAACCTAACGATGAATCCTGTCAGGGTCCTTTTTTCAAATGTAAGCTGAATTCTTCCTCGGAGGAACATGTATTTGCATAGCAATGTTGGTAATAGCAGCTATCTGGATAGCCACAGCCAGGTTCCCTATATATGGACGGAGGTTCCCTACGTACATTTCATAACGTTCAATGTATGAAGGGATCTGTAATATAGAACCCTATGAAAGTTAACGTTTTGGATAACTAACTAGAGTTCCCTCTCTGTAACAAACACATATTCAGGAATTACAGAATCCTGGCAATGTTACCTAATGAAGGAGTCTTATGACTTACATACAAAACATGCGGTTGTCTATTGGAAGTGACTTTAGGTGTCAAATAGGTAGAGTGATATATCAAGTGGGATAAAGAGAATTCATGTTGCATAGCCGTAGTAAGCTCAGTCAGGGTCCTTCTTTCAGATGGTCTTACGTTAAGCTGAATTCTTCCTCGGAGGAAAATGTATTTGCCTAGCAATGATGGTAAGAGCAGCTATCTGGATAGCCACAGCCATGCAAGCTGAATTCTTCCTGGTAGTAAAATGTATTTACATAGCAATGTTGGTATTAGCAGGTATGTGGATAGCCATGTTGCCTGTATATGGATGAATATTCCTTAGGTACATTTCGTTAGGTTCTTTGTAAGAACGGATTGATGATATAGAACCCTATGAAAAAAATTTTGGTAGCATCATGTATCTGCTTACTAACTAAAGTTCCCTCTATTTGTGTAACACACACATTCAGGATTTACAGAAGCCTAGCAAGGTTACCTAATAAAGGACTCTTAAAGGACACAAGGTTGTATGTTAGTAGTAACGTTTATTTAGGTATCTACTAGAAACTGTCATATATCAATTGTGGAAGCGGAATTCATGTTGCATCTCTGTAAGGGTCCTTCTTTCAACTGCTCATACTGTAACCTTAATTCTTCCTGATACGAACAAAGATTTGCATAGCAATGTTGGTAATACCATGTATGTGGTTAGCCACAGCCATTTTGCCTATATATGGGTGAATGTTCCTTACATTTTTGGAAGTATCATGTATATGCTCACTAACTAAAGTTACCTCTATTTGTGTAACACCAACACATTCAGTGTTTACAGAAGCCTAGCAATATTATCTAATGTGGCAGTTATGACTTACGTACAAAACACACGGTTGTAAGCTGTATTCTGCCTGGTAGTAACATGTATTTGAATAGCAACATTGGTAATAGCAGGTATGTGGGTAGCCGCAGCCATTTCTGCGTCCTTCTTTCAGATGCCCTTAGTGTATGCTGAATTCAGCCTGGTAGTAAAATGTATTTGCATAGCAATGTTGGTAATAGCAGCTATCTGGATAGCCACAGCCATGTTCCCTATATGTGGGCGAAGCTTCCATCCGTACGTTTCATAACCTTCAATGTATTAAAAGGTAAAATCACGTATCTGCTTATTAACTAAAGTTCCCTCTATTTGTGTAACACACGCATTCAGGATTTACAGAAGCCTGGCAAGGTTACCTAATGAAGGACTCTTATGACTTACGGTACATAACACAAGGTTGTATGTTAGTAGTAATGTTTATTTAGGTATCTACTAGAAACTGTCATATATCAATTGTGGAAGCGAAATTCATGTTGCATCTCCATAGTCAGGGTCCTTCTTTCAAATGCTCATACTGTAACCTTAATTCGTCCTGATATGAACAAAGATTTGCATAGCAATGTTGGTAATACCATGTATGTGGATAGCCACAGCCATTTTGCCTAGATATGGGTGAATCTTCCTTACATTTTTGGTATCATCATGTATATGTACAAAATACACGGTTGTATGTAACCTCCTTAGGTATCTAATTGAAAGAGTAATATATCAATTGGGGGGAGTAGAATTCATGTTGCATCTCTGTAGTAAGCCGAATTCTCCCTGGAAGTAACATTTGAATAGCAACGTTGGTAATAGCAGGTATGTGGGTAGCCACAGGCATTTCCATCGTGTCCTTCTTTCAGATGCCCTTAGTGTAAGCTGAATTCTTCCTGGTAGTAAAATGTATTTGCATAGCAATGTTGTTAATAGCAAACATGTGGATAGCCACAGCAATGCAAGCAGAATTCTTCCTGGTAGTATAATGTATTTACATAGCAATGTTGGTAATAGCAGGTATGTGGATAGCCACAGCCATGTTGCCTGTTGGTAATAGCAGGTATGTGGGTAGCCACAGGCATTTCCATCGTAACGGGTCCTTCTTTCAGATGCCCTTAGTGTAAGCTGAATTCAGCCTGGTAGTAAAATGTATTTGCATAGCAATGCTGGTAATAGCAGCTATCTGGATAGCCACAGCCATGTTCCCTATATGTGGGCGAAGCTTCCATCCGTACGTTTCATAACCTTCAATGTATTAAAAGGTAAAATCACGTATCTGCTTATTAACTAAAGTTCCCTCTATTTGTGTAACACACGCATTCAGGATTTACAGAAGCCTGGCAAGGTTACCTAATGAAGGACTCTTATGACTTATGGTACATAAAACAAGGTTGTATGTTAGTAGTAACGTTTCTTTGATATCTACTAGAAACTGTCATATATCTATTGGTGAAACAGAATTCATGTTGCATCTCCGTAGTCAGGGTCCTTCTTTCAAATGCTCATACTGTAACCTTAATTCTTCCCGGTACGAACAAAGATTTGAATAGCAATATTGGTAATACCATGTATGTGGCCATTTTGCCACAGCCATTTTGCTGTGTGACGATATGGGTGAATCGTCCTCTATATGCTAAATTATTAATGTTGCATCTCTGTAGTAAACTGAATTCTACCTGGTAGTAACATGTATTTGAATAGCAATATTGGTAGTAGCAGGTATGTGGGTAGCCACCGGTATTTCCGTAGTAACCTGAGTCCGGGTCCTTCTTTCAGATGTCCTTACTGTAAGCTGAATTCTTCCTGATAGTAAAATGTATTTGCATAGCAATGTTGGTAATAGCAAGTAGGTGGATAGCCACAGCCATGTTGCCTTTATATGGTTGAATATTCCTTACGTATATTTTGTAGGGTTCTTTGAAATAATGGATTGGTGACGTAGAACCCTATGAAAGTTAATATTTTTGATAGCATCATGTATCTGCTAACTAACTAAACTTCCCATATATAGGGAACCTGGCTGTGGCTATCCAGATAGCTGCTATTACCAACATTGCAATGCAAATACATGTTCCTCCGAGGAAATATTCAGCTTACAGTAAGACCATTTGAAAAAAGGACCCTGATAGGATTACTCTTTCATGCTACCAAAATTGGTAACTTTCATAGTAACAGAGGGAACTCTAGTTATTTAGAAGATACGTGATAGTGCCAAATACGTTAACTTTCATATTCTATATTACAGATCCCTTTACAGAAGCCTGGCAATATTATCTAATGTGGGAGTCATGACTTAGGTACAAAATACATGGTTGTATGTTAGAAGTAACCTCCTTAGGTATCTAATTGAAAGAGTAATATATAAATTGGGGGGAGTAGAATTCATGTTGCATCTCTGTAGTAAGCTGAATTCTCCCTGGAAGTAAAATTTGAATAGCAACTTTGGTAAAAGCAGGTATGTGGGTAGCCACAGGCATTTCCATAGTAACCTGAGTCTGGGTCCTTCTTTCAGATGCCCTTAGTGTAAACTGCTTTCTGCCTGGTAGTAAAATGTATTTGCATAGCAATGTTGGTAATAGCAGGTATGTGGATAGCCATGTTGCCTTTATAAGGGTGAATCTTCCTTACATTTTTGGTATCATCATGTATATGCTAACTAACTAAAGTTCCCTCTCTTTGTGTAACACACACCTTCAGGATTTACAGAAGCCTGGCAAGGTTACCTAATGAAGGACTCTTTTGACTGACTAACATGTTAGTAGTAACGTTTCTTTAGATATCTACTATAAACTGTCATATATCAATTGGTGAAACAGAATTCATGTTGCATCTCCGTAGTCAGGGTCCTTCTTTCAAATACTCATACTGTAACCTTAATTCTTCCTGGTACGAACAAAGATTTGCATAGCAATGTTGGTAATAGTAAGTATGTGGATAGCCACAGCCATGCAAGCAGAATTCTTCCTGGTAATAAAATGTATTTACATAGCAATGTTGGTAATAACACATATGTGGATAGCCATGTTACCTGTATATGGATGAATATTCCGTAGGTACATTTCGTTAGGTTCTTTGTAAGAACTGATTGATGATATAGAACCCTATGAAAGTTAAAATTTTTGGTAGCATCATGTATCTGCTTACTAAAGTTCCCTCTATTTGTGTAACACACACATTCAGGATTTACAGAAACCTGGCACGGTTACCTAATGAAGGACTCTTATGACTTACGGTAAATAACACGTTTGTATGTTAGTAGTAACATTTATTTAGGTATCTTCCAGAAACTGTCATATATCAATTGTGGAAGCAGAATTCATGTTGCATCTCCGTTGTCAGGGTCCTTCTTTCAAATGCTCATACTGTAACCTTAATTCTTCCTGATACGAACAAAGAACGGATTGGTGATGTAGAACCCTATGGAAGTTAATATTTTTGATAGCATCATGTATCTGCTAACTAACTAAAGTTCTCTCTGTGAAACACACACATATTCAGGATTTACAGGAAGCAGAACTCAAGTTGCATCTCCGTAATATCCGTAGTCAGGGTCCTTCTTTCAAATGCTCATAAAGGTAAAGGTAAAGGTATCCCCTGTGCAAGCACCGAGTCATGTCTGACCCTTGGGGTGAACGCCCTCTAGCGTTTTCATGGCAGACTCAATACGGGGTGGTTTGCCAGTGCCTTCCCCAGTCATTACCGTTTACCCCCCAGCAAGCTGGGTACTCATTTTACCGACCTCGGAAGGATGGAAGGCTGAGTCAACCTTGAGCCGGCTGCTGGGATTGAACTCCCAACCTAATGGGCAAAGCTTTCAGGCGGCTGCCTTACCACTCTGCGCCACAAGAGGCTCTCAAATGCTCATACTGTAACCTTAATTCTTCCTGATACGAACAAAGATTTGCATAGCAATGTTGGTAATACCATGTATGTGGATAGCCACAGACATTTTGCCTATATATATGGGTGAACCTCACATTTTTGGTAGCATCATGTATATGCTAACTAAAGTTACCTCTACTTCTGTAACACCAACATATTCAGTGTTTACAGAAGCCTGGCAATATTATCTAATGTTGGAGTCATGACTTATGTACAAAATACACGGTTGTATGTTAGAAGTAACCTTCTTATGTATCTAATTGAAAGAGTAATATATCAATTGGGGGGAGTAGAATTCATATTGCATCTCTGTAGTAAGCTGAATTCTCCCTGGAACTAACATTTGAATAGCAAAGTTGGTAATAGCAGGTATGTGGGTAGCCACAGGCATTTCCATAGTAACCTGAGTCCGGGTCCTTCTTTCAGATGCCCTTAGTGTAAGCTGAATTCTGCCTGGTAGTAAAATGTATTTGCATAGCAATGTTGGTAATAGCAGGTATGTGGATAGCCATGTTGCCTATATATGGGTGAATTGTCCTTACATTTTTGGTAGCATCATGTATATGCTAACTAAAGTTCCATCTATTTGTGAAACACACACATATTCAGGATTTACAGGAGCCTGGCAATTTTACCTAATGAAGGACTCTTATCTCTAATGTACTAAGCATACGGTTTTATGTGGTAAGTAAGATCTCCTTAGGTATCTAATTGAAAGAGTAATATATCAATTTGGGGAAGCAGAATAAATGTTGCATCTCCGTAATATCCTGAGTCAGGGTCCTTCTTTCAAATGGTCTTACTTTAACCTAAATTCTTCCTCGGAGGAACATGTATTTGCATCACAATTATGGTAAGAGCAGCTATTTGGATAGCCACAGCCATGTTCCCTATATGTGGGCGAAGCTTCCATCCGTACATTTCATAACGTTCAATGTATTAAAAGGTAATGGTATCCCTTGTGCAATCCCTGAGTCATGTCTGACCCTTGGGGTGACGCCCTCTACCTTTTTCATGGGAGACTCCATACGGGGTGGTTTGCCAGTGCCTTAACCAGTCATTACCGTTTACCCCCCAGGAAGCTGGGTACTCATATTACCGTCCGCGGAGGGATGGAAGGCGGAGTCAACATTGAGCCCGCTGCGAGGACTGAACTCCCAGCCTCATGGGCAGAGCTTTCAGACTGCATATCTGCTGCCTTACCACTCTGCCTTACAGTTCCCATATATAGGGAACCTGGCTGTGGATATCCAGATAGCTGGTATTACCAACATTGCAATGCAAATACATGTTCCTCCGAGGGAGAATTCAGCTTACAGAGCATTTGAAAAAAGGACCCTGACAGTATTACTCTTTCATGCTACCAAAAATGGTAACTTTCATAGTTACAGAGTTAGAGGGAATTCTAGTTATTTAGCAGATACGTGATAGTGCCAAATACTATTTTCATAGGGTTCTATATTACAGATCCCTTCACAGAAGCCTGGCAATATTATCTAATTTGTACATGAAATGTACAAAACATACGGTTGTATCTTAGAAGTAACCTCTTTAGGTATCTAATTCAAAAGTAATATAATTCATGTTGCATCTCTGTAGTAAGATGAATTCTGCGTGGTAGTAACATTTGAATAGCAATGTTGGTAATAGCAGGTATGTGGGTAGCCACAGCCATTTCCGTAGTAAACTGAGTCCGTGTCCTTCTTTCAGATGCCCTTACTGTAAGCTGACTCAATACGGGGTGGTTTGCCAGTGCCTTCACCAGTCATTACCGTTTACCCCGAAGCAAGCTGGGTACTCATATTACCGACCTCAGAAGGATGGAAGGTGGAGTCAATCTTGAGCCGGCTGCGAGGACTGAACTCCCAGCCTCATGGGCAGAGCTTTCAGACTGCATGTCTGCTGCCTTACAACTCTGCGCCACAAGAGGCTCTTTCAGTGTAAAGGGATCTGGAATATAGAACCCTATGAAAGTTAACGCATTTGGCACGTATCTGCTAAATAGTTATAGAGTACCCTCTAACTCTGTAACTATGAAAGTTACCATTTTTGGCTAGCATGAAAGAGTAATCCTGTCAGGGTCCTTTTTTCAAATGTAAGCTGAATTCTTCCTCGGAGAAACATGTATTTGCATAGCAATGTTGGTAATAGCAGCTACCTGGATAGCCACAGCCAGGTTCCCTATATATGGACGGAGGTTCCCTACGTACATTTCATAACGTTCAATGTAATATGAAAGTTAACGTTTTTGATAACTAACTAGAGTTCCCTCTCCGTAACAAACACATATTCAGGAATTACAGAATCCTGGCAATGTTACCTAATGAAGGAGTCTTATGACTTACATACAAAACATGCAGTTGTCTTTTGGAAGTGACTTTAGGTATCAAATTGGTAGAGTGATATATCAAGTGGGATAAAGAGAATTCATGTTGCATAGCTGTAGTAAGCTCAGTCAGGGTCCTTCTTTCAGATGGTCTTACTTTAAGCTGAATTCTTCATTGGAGGAAAATGTATTTGCCTAGCTATGATGGTAAGAGCAGCTATCTGGATAGCCACAGCCATGCAAGCTGAATTCTTCCTGGTAATAAAATGTATTTACATAGCAATGTTGGTATTAGCATGTATGTGGATAGCCATGTTGCCTGTATATGGATGTATATTCCTTAGGTACATTTCATTAGGTTCTTTGTAAGAACGTATTGATGATATAGACCCCTATGAAAGTTAAAATTTTTGGTAGCATCATGTATCTGCTTACTAACTAAAGTTCCCTCTATTTGTGTAACACACACATTCAGGATTTACAGAAGCCTGGCAAGGTTACATAATGAATGACTCTTAAGACTTACGGTATATTACGCAAGGTTGTATGTTAGTAGTAATGTTTCTTTGGGGAAACTACTAGAAACTGTCATATATCAATTGTGGAAGCAGAATTCATGTTGCATCTCCGTAGTCAGGGTCATTCTTTCAAATACTCATACTAACCTTAATTCTTCCTGATCCGAACAAATATTTGCATAGCAATGTTGGTAATACCATGTATGTGGATAGCCACAGACATTTTGCCTATATATGGGTGAACCTTACATTTTTGGTAGCATCATGTATATGCTAACTAACTAAAGTTACCTCTACTTGTGTAACAACAACATATTCAGTGTTTACAGAAGCCTGGCAATATTATCTAATGAGGGAGTCATTACTTATGTACAAAATACACGGTTGTATGTTAGAAGTAACCTTCTTAGGTATCTAATTGAGAGAGTAATATATCAATTGGGGGGAGTAGAATTCATGTTGCATCTCTGTAGTAAGCTGAATTCTCCCTGGAAGTAACATTTGAATAGCAACGTTGGTAATAGCAGGTATGTGGGTAGCCACAGGCATTTCCATAGTAATCTGAGTCCGGGTCCTTCTTTCAGATACCCTTAGTGTAAGCTGAATTCTGCCTGCTAGTAAAATGTATTTGCATAGCAATGTTGGTAATAGCAGGTATGTGGATAGCCATGTTGCCTATATATGGGTGAATTGTCCTTACATTTTTGGTAGCATCATGTATATGCTAACTAATTAAAGTTCCCTCTATTTGTGAAACACACACATATTCAGGATTTACAGGAGCCTGGCAATTTTACCTAATGAAGGACTCTTATCTCTATTTTACAAAACATACGGTTGTATGTTGTAAGTAAGATCTCCTTAGGTATCTAATTGAAAGAGTAATATATCAATTTGGGGAAGCAGAATTCATGTTGCATCTCCGTAATATCTGAGTCAGGGTCCTTCTTTCAAATGGTTTTACTTTAACCTAAATTCTTCCTCGGAGGAACATGTATTTGCATCGCAATTATGGTAAGAGCAGCTATCTGGATAGCCACAGCCATGTTCCCTATATGTGGGCGAAGCTTTCATCCGTACATTTCATAACGTTCAATGTATTAAAAGGTATAAGGTAATGCTATCCCTTGTGCAATCCCTGAGTCATGTCTGACGCTTGGGGTAACTACCTTTTTCATGGCAGACTCAATACGGGTTGGTATGCCAGTGCCTTAACCAATCATTACCGTTTACCCCCCAGGAAGCTGGGTACTCATATTACCGTCCGCGGAGGGATGGAAGGCGGAGTCAACCTTGAGCCGGCTGTGAGGACTGAACTCCCAGCCTCATGGGCAGAGCTTTCAGAATGCATGTCTGCTGCTTTACCACTCTGCGCCACAAGAGGCTCTTTCAGTGTAAAGGGATCTGTAATATAGAACCCTATGAAAGTTCATGTTTTTGATAACTAACTAGAGTTCCCTCTCCGTAACAAACACATATTCAGGAATTACAGAATCCTGGCAATGTTACCTAATGAAGGAGTCTTATGACTTACATACAAAACATGCGGTTGTCTTTTGGAAGTGACTTTAGGTATCAAATTGGTAGAGTGATATATCAAGTGGGATAAAGAGAATTTTGGTAGCATCATGTATCTGCTTACTAACTAAAGTTCCCTCTATTTGTGTAACACACACATTCAGGATTTACAGAAGCCTGGCAAGGTTACATAATGAATGACTCTTGACTTACGGTACATAACGCAAGGTTGTATGTTAGTAGTAATGTTTCTTTGGGGAAACTACTAGAAACTGTCATATATCAATTGTGGAAGCAGAATTCATGTTGCATCTCCGTAGTCAGGGTCATTCTTTCAAATACTCATACTAACCTTAATTCTTCCTGATCCGAACAAATATTTGCATAGCAATGTTGGTAATACCATGTATGTGGATAGCCACAGACATTTTGCCTATATATGGGTGAACCTTACATTTTTGGTAGCATCATGTATATGCTAACTAACTAAAGTTACCTCTACTTGTGTAACAACAACATATTCAGTGTTTACAGAAGCCTGGCAATATTATCTAATGAGGGAGTCATTACTTATGTACAAAATACACGGTTGTATGTTAGAAGTAACCTTCTTAGGTATCTAATTGAGAGAGTAATATATCAATTGGGGGGAGTAGAATTCATGTTGCATCTCTGTAGTAAGCTGAATTCTCCCTGGAAGTAACATTTGAATAGCAACGTTGGTAATAGCAGGTATGTGGGTAGCCACAGGCATTTCCATAGTAATCTGAGTCCGGGTCCTTCTTTCAGATACCCTTAGTGTAAGCTGAATTCTGCCTGCTAGTAAAATGTATTTGCATAGCAATGTTGGTAATAGCAGGTATGTGGATAGCCATGTTGCCTATATATGGGTGAATTGTCCTTACATTTTTGGTAGCATCATGTATATGCTAACTAATTAAAGTTCCCTCTATTTGTGAAACACACACATATTCAGGATTTACAGGAGCCTGGCAATTTTACCTAATGAAGGACTCTTATCTCTATTTTACAAAACATACGGTTGTATGTTGTAAGTAAGATCTCCTTAGGTATCTAATTGAAAGAGTAATATATCAATTTGGGGAAGCAGAATTCATGTTGCATCTCCGTAATATCTGAGTCAGGGTCCTTCTTTCAAATGGTTTTACTTTAACCTAAATTCTTCCTCGGAGGAACATGTATTTGCATCGCAATTATGGTAAGAGCAGCTATCTGGATAGCCACAGCCATGTTCCCTATATGTGGGCGAAGCTTTCATCCGTACATTTCATAACGTTCAATGTATTAAAAGGTATAAGGTAATGCTATCCCTTGTGCAATCCCTGAGTCATGTCTGACGCTTGGGGTAACTACCTTTTTCATGGCAGACTCAATACGGGTTGGTATGCCAGTGCCTTAACCAATCATTACCGTTTACCCCCCAGGAAGCTGGGTACTCATATTACCGTCCGCGGAGGGATGGAAGGCGGAGTCAACCTTGAGCCGGCTGTGAGGACTGAACTCCCAGCCTCATGGGCAGAGCTTTCAGAATGCATGTCTGCTGCTTTACCACTCTGCGCCACAAGAGGCTCTTTCAGTGTAAAGGGATCTGTAATATAGAACCCTATGAAAGTTCATGTTTTTGATAACTAACTAGAGTTCCCTCTCCGTAACAAACACATATTCAGGAATTACAGAATCCTGGCAATGTTACCTAATGAAGGAGTCTTATGACTTACATACAAAACATGCGGTTGTCTTTTGGAAGTGACTTTAGGTATCAAATTGGTAGAGTGATATATCAAGTGGGATAAAGAGAATTTTGGTAGCATCATGTATCTGCTTACTAACTAAAGTTCCCTCTATTTGTGTAACACACACATTCAGGATTTACAGAAGCCTGGCAAGGTTACATAATGAATGACTCTTGACTTACGGTACATAACGCAAGGTTGTATGTTAGTAGTAATGTTTCTTTGGGGAAACTACTAGAAACTGTCATATATCAATTGTGGAAGCAGAATTCATGTTGCATCTCCGTAGTCAGGGTCATTCTTTCAAATACTCATACTAACCTTAATTCTTCCTGATCCGAACAAATATTTGCATAGCAATGTTGGTAATACCATGTATGTGGATAGCCACAGACATTTTGCCTATATATGGGTGAACCTTACATTTTTGGTAGCATCATGTATATGCTAACTAACTAAAGTTACCTCTACTTGTGTAACAACAACATATTCAGTGTTTACAGAAGCCTGGCAATATTATCTAATGAGGGAGTCATTACATGTACAAAATACACGGTTGTATGTTAGAAGTAACCTTCTTAGGTATCTAATTGAGAGAGTAATATATCAATTGGGGGGAGTAGAATTCATGTTGATCTCTGTAGTAAGCTGAATTCTCCCTGGAAGTAACATTTGAATAGCAACGTTGGTAATAGCAGGTATGTGGGTAGCCACAGGCATTTCCATAGTAATCTGAGTCCGGGTCCTTCTTTCAGATACCCTTAGTGTAAGCTGAATTCTGCCTGCTAGTAAAATGTATTTGCATAGCAATGTTGGTAATAGCAGGTATGTGGATAGCCATGTTGCCTATATATGGGTGAATTGTCCTTACATTTTTGGTAGCATCATGTATATGCTAACTAATTAAAGTTCCCTCTATTTGTGAAACACACACATATTCAGGATTTACAGGAGCCTGGCAATTTTACCTAATGAAGGACTCTTATCTCTATTTTACAAAACATACGGTTGTATGTTGTAAGTAAGATCTCCTTAGGTATCTAATTGAAAGAGTAATATATCAATTTGGGGAAGCAGAATTCATGTTGCATCTCCGTAATATCTGAGTCAGGGTCCTTCTTTCAAATGGTTTTACTTTAACCTAAATTCTTCCTCGGAGGAACATGTATTTGCATCGCAATTATGGTAAGAGCAGCTATCTGGATAGCCACAGCCATGTTCCCTATATGTGGGCGAAGCTTTCATCCGTACATTTCATAACGTTCAATGTATTAAAAGGTATAAGGTAATGCTATCCCTTGTGCAATCCCTGAGTCATGGCTGACGCTTGGGGTAACTACCTTTTTCATGGCAGACTCAATACGGTTTGGTTTGCCAGTGCCTTAACCAATCATTACCGTTTACCCCCCAGGAAGCTGGGTACTCATATTACCGTCCGCGGAGGGATGGAAGGCGGAGTCAACCTTGAGCCGGCTGTGAGGACTGAACTCCCAGCCTCATGGGCAGAGCTTTCAGAATGCATGTCTGCTGCTTTACCACTCTGCGCCACAAGAGGCTCTTTCAGTGTAAAGGGATCTGTAATATAGAACCTTTGAAAATTAACGCATTTGGCACTATCACGTATCTGCTAAATAACTAGAGTTCCCTCTAACTCTGTAACTATGAAAGTTACCATTTTTGGTAGCATGAAAGAGTAATCCTGTCAGGGTCCTTTTTTCAAATGGTTTTACTGTAAGCTGAATTCTTCCTCGGAGGAAAATGTATTTACATAGCAATGTTGGTAATACCAACATTGGTATTACCAACTAACTAAAGTTACCTCTATTTGTGTAACACCAACATATGCTCATACTGTAACCTTAATTCTTCCTGATACGAACAAAGATTTGCATAGCAATGTTGGTAATACCATGTATGTGGATAGCCACAGCCATTTTGCCTATAAATGGGTGAATCTTCCTTACGTTCTTGGTAGCATCATGTATATGCTAACTAACTAAAGTTACCTCTATTTGTGTAACACCAACATATGCTCATACTGTAACCTTAATTCTTCCTGACACGAACAAAGATTTGCATAGCAATGTTGGTAATACCATGTATGTGGATAGCCACAGCCATTTTGCCTATATATGGGTGAATCTTCCTTACATCTTTGGTAGCATCATGTATATGCTAACTAACTAAAGTTACCTCTGTGTAACACACACATTCAGGATTTACAGAAGCCTGGCAAGGTTACCTAATGAAGGACTCTTATAACTTACAGTACACAACACAACGTTGGATATTAGTAGTAACGTTTCCTTGGGGAAACTACTAGAAACTGTCAGATATCAATTTTGGAAGCGGAATTCATGTTGCATCTCCGTAGTCAGGGTCCTTCTTTCAAATGCTCATACTGTAACTGGGTGGTTTGAAAACGTTTTTGATAACTAACTACAGTTCGCTCTCCGTAACAAACACATATTCTGGTTTTACAGAATCCTGGCAATGTTACCTAATTAAGGAGTCTTATGACTTACATACAAAACATGCGGTTGTCTGTTGGAAGTGACTTTTGGTATCAAATAGGTAGAGTGATATATCAAGTGGGATAAAGACAATTCATGTTGCATAGCCGTAGTAAGCTCAGTCAGGGTCCTTCTTTCAGATGGTCTTACTTTAAGCTGAATTCTTCCTCGGAAGAAAATGTATTTGCCTAGCAATGATGGTAAGAGCAGCTATCTGGATAGCCACAGCCATGCAAGCTGAATTCTTCCTGGTAGTAAAATGTATTTACATAGCAATGTTGGTAATATGTGGGTAGCCATGTTGCCTGTATATGGATGAATATTCCTTAGGTACATTTCGTTAGGTTATTTGGAGGAACGGATTGATGATATAGAACCCTATGAAAGTTAGACTTTTTGGTAGCATCATGTATCTGCTTACTAACTAAAGTTCCCTCTATTTGTGTAACACACACATTCAGGATTTACAGACGCCTGGCAATGTCACCTTATGAAGGACTTTTATGACACGGTACATAACACAAGTTTGTATGTTAGTAGTAACGTTTATTTAGGTATCTACTAGAAACTGTCATATATCAATTGTGGAAGCGGAATTCATGTTGCATCTCCGTAGTCAGGGTCCTTCTTTCAAATGCTCATACTGTAACCTTAATTCTTCCTGATAAGTACAAAGAACGGATTGGTGTTGTAGAACCCTATGGAAGTTAATATTTTTGATAGAATCATATATCTGCTAACTAACTAGTTCCCTCTATTTGTGAAACACACACATATTGAGGATTTACAGGAGCCTGGCAACTTTACCTAATGAAGGACTCTTATCTCTTATGTACAAAACATACGGTTGTATGCTGTAAGTAAGATCTCCTTAGGTATCTATGAGTAAATATATCAAAGAGTAATATATCAATTTGGGGAAGCAGAATTCATGTTGCATCTCCGTAATATCCTGAGTCAGGGTCCTTCTTTCAGATGGTCTTACTTAAAAACCTAAAGATGAATCCTGTCGGGGTCCTTTTTTCAAAAGGAAGCTGAATTCCTCCTCGGAGGAACATGTATTTGCATAGCAATGTACGTAATAGCAGCTATCTGGATAGCCACAGTCAGGGTCCCTATAGATGGAGGTTCCCTACGTACACTTCATAACGTTCAATGTATGAAGGTATCTGTAATATAGAACCCTATGAAACTTAACGTTTTTGATAACTAACTATAATTCCCTCTCCGTAACAAACACTTATTCAGGAATTACAGAATCCTGGCAATGTTACATAATGAAGGAGTCTTATGACTTACATACAAAACATGCGGTTATCTGTTGGAAGTGACTTTAGGTATGAAAATGGTAGAGTGATATATCAAGTGGGATAAAGAGAATTCATGTTGCATATCTGTAGTCTCAGTCAGGGTCCTTCTTTCAGATGGATAAAGCTGAATTCTTCCTCGGAGGAAAATGTATTTGCCTAGCTATGATGGTAAGAGCAGCTATCTGGATAGCCACAGCCATGCAAGCTGAATTCTTCCTGGTAGTAAAATGTATTTACATAGCAATGTTGGTATTAGCAGGTATGTGGATAGCCATGTTGCCTGTATATGGATGAATATTCCTTAGGTACATTTCGTTAGGTTCTTTGTAAGAACGGATTGATGATATAGAACCCTATGAAAAAAATTTTGGTAGCATCATGTATCTGCTTACTAACTAAAGTTCCCTCTATTTGTGTAACACACACATTCAGGATTTACAGAAGCCTGGCAAGGTTACCTAATAAAGGACTCTTATGACTTACGGTACATAACACAAGGTTGTATGTTAGTAGTAACGTTTATTTAGGTATCTACTAGAAACTGTCATATATCAATTGTGGAAGCGGAATTCATGTTGCATCTCTGTAAGCGTCCTTCTTTCAACTGCTCATACTGTAACCTTAATTCTTCCTGACACGAACAAAGATTTGCATAGCAATGTTGGTAATACCATGTATGTGGTTAGCCACAGCCATTTTGCCTAGATATGGGTGAATCTTCCTTACATTTTTGGTATCATCATGTATATGTACAAAATACACGGTTGTATGTAACCTCCTTAGGTATCTAATTGAAAGAGTAATATATCAATTGGGGGGAGTAGAATTCATGTTGCATCTCTGTAGTAAGCCGAATTCTCCCTGGAAGTAACATTTGAATAGCAACGTTGGTAATAGCAGGTATGTGGGTAGCCACAGGCATTTCCATCGTAACGGGTCCTTTTCAGATGCCCTTAGTGTAAGCTGAATTCTTCCTGGTAGTAAAATGTATTTGCATAGCAATGTTGTTAATAGCAAACATGTGGATAGCCACAGCAATGCAAGCAGAATTCTTCCTGGTAGTATAATGTATTTACATAGCAATGTTGGTAATAGCAGGTATGTGGATAGCCACAGCCATGTTGCCTGTTGGTAATAGCAGGTATGTGGGTAGCCACAGGCATTTCCATCGTAACGGGTCCTTCTTTCAGATGCCCTTAGTGTAAGCTGAATTCAGCCTGGTAGTAAAATGTATTTGCATAGCAATGCTGGTAATAGCAGCTATCTGGATAGCCACAGCCATGTTCCCTATATGTGGGCGAAGCTTCCATCCGTACGTTTCATAACCTTCAAAGTATTAAAAGGTAAAATCACGTATCTGCTTATTAACTAAAGTTCCCTCTATTTGTGTAACACACGCATTCAGGATTTACAGAAGCCTGGCAAGGTTACCTAATGAAGGACTCTTATGACTTATGGTACATAAAACAAGGTTGTATGTTAGTAGTAACGTTTCTTTGATATCTACTAGAAACTGTCATATATCTATTGGTGAAACAGAATTCATGTTGCATCTCCGTAGTCAGGGTCCTTCTTTCAAATGCTCATACTGTAACCTTAATTCTTCCCGGTACGAACAAAGATTTGAATAGCAATATTGGTAATACCATGTATGTGGCCATTTTGCCACAGCCATTTTGCTGTGTGACGATATGGGTGAATCGTCCTCTATATGCTAAATTATTAATGTTGCATCTCTGTAGTAAACTGAATTCTACCTGGTAGTAACATGTATTTGAATAGCAATATTGGTAATAGCAGGTATGTGGGTAGCCACCGGTATTTCCGTAGTAACCTGAGTCCGGGTCCTTCTTTCAGATGTCCTTACTGTAAGCTGAATTCTTCCTGATAGTAAAATGTATTTGCATAGCAATGTTGGTAATAGCAAGTAGGTGGATAGCCACAGCCATGTTGCCTTTATATGGTTGAATATTCCTTACGTATATTTTGTAGGGTTCTTTGAAATAATGGATTGGTGACGTAGAACCCTATGAAAGTTAATATTTTTGATAGCATCATGTATCTGCTAACTAACTAAACTTCCCATATATAGGGAACCTGGCTGTGGCTATCCAGATAGCTGCTATTACCAACATTGCAATGCAAATACATGTTCCTCCGAGGAAATATTCAGCTTACAGTAAGACCATTTGAAAAAAGGACCCTGATAGGATTACTCTTTCATGCTACCAAAATTGGTAACTTTCATAGTAACAGAGGGAACTTCTTAGGTATCTAATTGAAAGAGTAATATATCAATTGGGGGGAGTATAATTTATGTTGCATCTCTGTAGTAAGCTGAATTCTCCCTGGAAGTAAAATTTGAATAGCAACTTTGGTAAAAGCAGGTATGTGGGTAGCCACAGGCATTTCCATAGTAACCTGAGTCCGGGTCCTTCTTTCAGATGCCCTTAGTGTAAACTGCTTTCTGCCTGGTAGTAAAATGTATTTGCATAGCAATGTTGGTAATAGCAGGTATGTGGATAGCCATGTTGCCTTTATAAGGGTGAATCTTCCTTACATTTTTGGTATCATCATGTATATGCTAACTAACAAAAGTTCCCTCTCTTTGTGTAACACACACCTTCAGGATTTACAGAAGCCTGGCAAGGTTACCTAATGAAGGACTCTTTTGACTGACTAACATGTTAGTAGTAACGTTTCTATAGATATCTACTATAAACTGATATATCAATTGGTGAAACAGAATTCATGTTGCATCTCCGTAGTCAGGGTCCTTCTTTCAAATACTCATACTGTAACCTTAATTCTTCCTGGTACGAACAAAGATTTGCATAGCAATGTTGGTAATAGTAAGTATGTGGATAGCCACAGCCATGCAAGCAGAATTCTTCCTGGTAATAAAATGTATTTACATAGCAATGTTGGTAATAACACATATGTGGATAGCCATGTTACCTGTATATGGATGAATATTCCGTAGGTACATTTCGTTAGGTTCTTTGTAAGAACGGATTGATGATATAGAACCCTATGAAAGTTAAAATTTTTGGTAGCATCATGTATCTGCTTACTAAAGTTCCCTCTATTTGTGTAACACACACATTCAGGATTTACAGAAACCTGGCACGGTTACCTAATGAAGGACTCTTATGACTTACGGTAAATAACACGTTTGTATGTTAGTAGTAACATTTATTTAGGTATCTTCCAGAAACTGTCATATATCAATTGTGGAAGCAGAATTCATGTTGCATCTCCGTTGTCAGGGTCCTTCTTTCAAATGCTCATACTGTAACCTTAATTCTTCCTGATACGAACAAAGAACGGATTGGTGATGTAGAACCCTATGGAAGTTAATATTTTTGATAGCATCATGTATCTGGTAACTAACTAAAGTTCTCTCTAATTGTGAAACACACACATATTCAGGATTTACAGGAAGCAGAACTCAAGTTGCATCTCCGTAATATCCGTAGTCAGGGTCCTTCTTTCAAATGCTCATAAAGGTAAAGGTAAAGGTATCCCCTTGTGCAAGCACCGAGTCATGTCTGACCCTTGGGGTGAACGCCCTCTAGCGTTTTCATGGCAGACTCAATACGGGGTGGTTTGCCAGTGCCTTCCCCAGTCATTACCGTTTACCCCCCAGCAAGCTGGGTACTCATTTTACCGACCTCGGAAGGATGGAAGGCTGAGTCAACCTTGAGCCGGCTGCTGGGATTGAACTCCCAACCTAATGGGCAAAGCTTTCAGGCGGCTGCCTTACCACTCTGCGCCACAAGAGGCTCTCAAATGCTCATACTCTAACCTTAATTCTTCCTGATACGAACAAAGATTTGCATAGCAATGTTGGTAATACCATGTATGTGGATAGCCACAGACATTTTGCCTATATATGGGTGAATTGTCCTTACATTTTTGGTAGCATCATGTATATGCTAACTAACTAAAGTTCCCTCTATTTGTGAAACACACACATATTCAGGATTTACAGGAGCCTGGCAATTTTACCTAATGAAGGACTCATCTCTAATGTACAAAGCATACGGTTTTATGTGGTAAGTAAGATCTCCTTAGGTATCTAATTGAAAGAGTAATATATCAATTTGGGGAAGCAGAATAAATGTTGCATCTCCGTAATATCCTGAGTCAGGGTCCTTCTTTCAAATGGTCTTACTTTAACCTAAATTCTTCCTCGGAGGAACATGTATTTGCATCACAATTATGGTAAGAGCAGCTATTTGGATAGCCACAGCCATGTTCCCTATATGTGGGCGAAACTTCCATCCGTACATTTCATAACGTTCAATGTATTAAAAGGTAATGGTATCCCTTGTGCAATCCCTGAGTCATGTCTGACCCTTGGGGTGACGCCCTCTACCTTTTTCATTGGAGACTCCATACGGAGTGGTTTGCCAGTGCCTTAACCAGTCATTACCGTTTACCCCCCAGGAAGCTGGGTACTCATATTACCGTCCGCGGAGGGATGGAAGGCGGAGTCAACATTGAGCCGGCTGCGAGGACTGAACTCCCAGCCTCATGGGCAGAGCTTTCAGACTGAATATCTGCTGCCTTACCACTCTGCCTTACAGTTCCCATATATAGGGAACCTGGCTGTGGATATCCAGATAGCTGGTATTACCAACATTGCAATGCAAATACATGTTCCTCCGAGGGAGAATTCAGCTTACAGAGCATTTGAAAAAAGGACCCTGACAGTATTACTCTTTCATGCTACCAAAAATGGTAACTTTCATAGTTACAGAGTTAGAGGGAATTCTAGTTATTTAGCAGATACGTGATAGTGCCAAATACTATTTTCATAGGGTTCTATATTACAGATCCCTTTACAGAAGCCTGGCAATATTATCTAATTTGTACATGAAATGTACAAAACATACGGTTGTATCTTAGAAGTAACCTCTTTAGGTATCTAATTCAAAGAGTAATATAATTCATGTTGCATCTCTGTAGTAAGATGAATTCTGCGTGGTAGTAACATTTGAATAGCAATGTTGGTAATAGCAGGTATGTGGGTAGCCACAGCCATTTCCGTAGTAAACTGAGTCCGTGTCCTTCTTTCAGATGCCCTTACTGTAAGCTGACTCAATACGGGGTGGTTTGCCAGTGCCTTCACCAGTCATTACCGTTTACCCCGAAGCAAGCTGGGTACTCATATTACCGACCTCGGAAGGATGGAAGGTGGAGTCAATCTTGAGCCGGCTGCGAGGACTGAACTCCCAGCCTCATGGGCAGAGCTTTCAGACTGCATGTCTGCTGCCTTACAACTCTGCGCCACAAGAGGCTCTTTCAGTGTAAAGGGATCTGGAATATAGAACCCTATGAAAGTTAACGCATTTGGCACGTATCTGCTAAATAGTTATAGAGTACCCTCTAACTCTGTAACTATGAAAGTTACCATTTTTGGCTAGCATGAAAGAGTAATCCTGTCAGGGTCCTTTTTTCAAATGTAAGCTGAATTCTTCCTCGGAGAAACATGTATTTGCCTAGCAATGGTGGTAATAGCAGCTATCTGGATAGACACAGCCAGGTTCCCTATATATGGACGGAGGTTCCCTACGTAAATTTCATAACGTTCAATGTATGAAGGGATCTGTAATATTTCTATAACCCTAACCCTATGAAAGTTCACGTTTTTCAGAACTAACTAGAGTTCCCTCTCCGTAACAAACACATATTCAGGAATTACAGAATCCTGGCAATGTTACCTAATGAAGGAGTCTTATGACTTACATACAAAACATGCGGTTGTCTTTTGGAAGTGACTTTAGGTATCAAATTGGTATAGTGATATATCAAGTGCGATAAAGAGAATTCATGTTGCATAGCTGTAGTAAGCTCAGTCAGGGTCCTTCTTTCAGATGGTCTTACTTTAAGCTGAATTCTTCATTGGAGGAAAATGTATTTGCCTAGCTATGATGGTAAGAGCAGCTATCTGGATAGCCACAGCCATGCAAGCTGAATTCTTCCTAGTAATAAAATGTATTTACATAGCAATGTTGGTATTAGCAGGTATGTGGATAGCCATGTTGCCTGTATATGGATGAATATTCCTTAGGTACATTTCATTAGGTTCTTTGTAAGAACGTATTGATGATATAGACCCCTATGAAAGTTAAAATTTTTGGTAGCATCATGTATCTGCTTACTAACTAAAGTTCCCTCTATTTGTGTAACACACACATTCAGGATTTACAGAAGCCTGGCAAGGTTACATAATGAATGACTCTTAAGACTTATGGTACATAACGCAAGGTTGTATGTTAGTAGTAATGTTTCTTTGGGGAAACTACTGGAAACTGTCATATATCAATTGTGGAAGCAGAATTCATGTTGCATCTCCGTAGTCAGGGTCATTCTTTCAAATACTCATACTAACCTTAATTCTTCCTGATACGAACAAATATTTGCATAGCAATGTTGGTAATACCATGTATGTGGATAGCCACAGACATTTTGCCTATATATGGGTGAACCTTACATTTTTGGTAGCATTCATGTATATGCTAACTAACTAAAGTTACCTCTACTTGTGTAACAACAACATATTCAGTGTTTGCAGAAGCCTGGCAATATTATCTAATGTGGGAGTCATTACTTATGTACAAGATACACGGTTGTATGTTAGAAGTAACCTTCTTAGGTATCTAATTGAAAGAGTAATATATCAATTGGGGGGAGTAGAATTCATGTTGCATCTCTGTAGTAAGCTGAATTCTCCCTGGAAGTAACATTTGAATAGCAACGTTGGTAATAGCAGGTATGTGGGTAGCCACAGGCATTTCCATAGTAATCTGAGTCCGGGTCCTTCTTTCAGATACCCTTAGTGTAAGCTGAATTCTGCCTGCTAGTAAAATGTATTTGCATAGCAATGTTGGTAATAGCAGGTATGTGGATAGCCATGTTGCCTATATATGGGTGAATTGTCCTTACATTTTTGGTAGCATCATGTATATGCTAACTAACTAAAGTTCCCTCTATTTGTGAAACACACACATATTCAGGATTTACAGGAGCCTGGCAATTTTACCTAATGAAGGACTCTTATCTCTATTTTACAAAACATACAGTTGTATGTTGTAAGTAAGATCTCCTTAGGTATCTAATTGAAAGAGTAATATATCAATTTGGGGAAGCAGAATTCATGTTGCATCTCCGTAATATCTGAGTCAGGGTCCTTCTTTCAAATGGTTTTACTTTAACCTAAATTCTTCCTCGGAGGAACATGTATTTGCATCGCAATTATGGTAAGAGCAGCTATCTGGATAGCCACAGCCATGTTCCCTATATGTGGGCGAAGCTTTCATCCGTACATTTCATAACGTTCAATGTATTAAAAGGTATAAGGTAATGCTATCCCTTGTGCAATCCCTGAGTCATGTCTGACGCTTGGGGTAACGCCCTCTACCTTTTTCATGGCAGACTCAATACGGGTTGGTTTGCCAGTGCCTTAACCAATCATTACCGTTTACCCCCCAGGAAGCTGGGTACTCATATTACCATCCGCGGAGGGATGGAAGGCGGAGTCAACCTTGAGCCGGCTGTGAGGACTGAACTCCATGACTCATGGGCAGAGCTTTCAGAATGCATGTCTGCTGCTTTACCACTCTGCACCACAAGAGGCTCTTTCAGTGTAAAGGGATCTGTAATATAGAACCCTATGAAAGTTCACGTTTTTGATAACTAACTAGAGTTCCCTCTCCGTAACAAACACATATTCAGGAATTACAGAATCCTGGCAATGTTACCTAATGAAGGAGTCTTATGACTTACATACAAAACATGCGGTTGTCTTTTGGAAGCGACTTTAGGTATCAAATTGGTAGAGTGATATATCAAGTGGGATAAAGAGAATTTTGGTAGCATCATGTATCTGCTTACTAACTAAAGTTCCCTCTATTTGTGTAACACACACATTCAGTATTTACAGAAGCCTGGCAAGGTTACATAATGAATGACTCTTGACTTACGGTACATAACGCAAGGTTGTAAGTAGTAATGTTTCTTTGGGGAAACTACTAGAAACTGTCATATATCAATTGTGGAAGCAGAATTCATGTTGCATCTCCGTAGTCAGGGTCATTCTTTCAAATACTCATACTAACCTTAATTCTTCCTGATACGAACAAATATTTGCATAGCAATGTTGGTAATACCATGTATGTGGATAGCCACAGACATTTTGCCTATATATGGGTGAACCTTACATTTTTGGTAGCATTCATGTATATGCTAACTAACTAAAGTTACCTCTACTTGTGTAACAACAACATATTCAGTGTTTACAGAAGCCTGTCAATATTATCTAATGAGGGAGTCATTACTTATGTACAAAATACACGGTTGTATGTTAGAAGTAACCTTCTTAGGTATCTAATTGAAAGAGTAATATATCAATTGGGGGGAGTATAATTCATGTTGCATCTCTGTAGTAAGCTGAATTCTCCCTGGAAGTAACATTTGAATAGCAACGTTGGTAATAGCAGGTATGTGGGTAGCCACAGGCATTTCCATAGTAATCTGAGTCCGGGTCCTTCTTTCAGATACCCTTAGTGTAAGCTGAATTCTGCCTGCTAGTAAAATGTATTTGCATAGCAATGTTGGTAATAGCAGGTATGTGGATAGCCATGTTGCCTATATATGGGTGAATTGTCCTTACATTTTTGGTAGCATCATGTATATGCTAACTAACTAAAGTTCCCTCTATTTGTGAAACACACACATATTCAGGATTTACAGGAGCCTGGCAATTTTACCTAATGAAGGACTCTTATCTCTATTTTACAAAACATACGGTTGTATGTTGTAAGTAAGATCTCCTTAGGTATCTAATTGAAAGAGTAATATATCAATTTGGGGTAGCAGAATTCATGTTGCATCTCCGTAATATCTGAGTCAGGGTCCTTCTTTCAAATGGTTTTACTTTAACCTAAATTCTTCCTCGTAGGAACATGTATTTGCATCGCAATTATGGTAAGAGCAGCTATCTGGATAGCCACAGCCATGTTCCCTATATGTGGGCGAAGCTTTCATCCGTACATTTCATAACGTTCAATGTATTAAAAGGTATAAGTTAATGCTATCCCTTGTGCAATCCCTGAGTCATGTCTGACGCTTGGGGTAACTACCTTTTTCATGGCAGACTCAATACGGTTTGGTTTGCCAGTGCCTTAACCAATCATTACCGTTTACCCCCCAGGAAGCTGGGTACTCATATTACCGTCCGCGGAGGGATGGAAGGCGGAGTCAACCTTGAGCCGCTGTGAGGACTGAACTCCCAGCCTCATGGGCAGAGCTTTCAGAATGCATGTCTGCTGCTTTACCACTCTGCGCCACAAGAGGCTCTTTCAGTGTAAAGGGATCTGTAATATAGAACCCTATGAAAATTAACGCATTTGGCACTGTCACGTATCTGCTAAATAACTAGAGTTCCCTCTAACTCTGTAACTATGAAAGTTACCATTTTTGGTAGCATGAAAGAGTAATCCTGTCAGGGTCCTTTTTTCAAATGGTTTTACTGTAAGCTGAATTCTTCCTCGGAGGAAAATGTATTTACATAGCAATGTTGGTAATACCAACATTGGTATTACCAACTAACTAAAGTTACCTCTATTTGTGTAACACCAACATATGCTCATACTGTAACCTTAATTCTTCCTGATACGAACAAAGATTTGCATAGCAATGTTGGTAATACCATGTATGTGGATAGCCACAGCCATTTTGCCTATAAATGGGTGAATCTTCCTTACGTTCTTGGTAGCAACATGTATTTGCATAGCAATGTTGGTAATAGCAGCTATCTGGATAGCCACAGCCAGGTTCCGTATATATGGTTGCCTACGTACATTTCATAACGTTCAATATATGAAGGGATCTGTAATATAGAACCCTATGAAAGTTAACGTTTTTGATAACTAACTACAGTTCGCTCTCCGTAACAAACACATATTCTGGTTTTACAGAATCCTGGCAATGTTACCTAATTAAGGAGTCTTATGACTTACATACAAAACATGCGGTTGTCTGTTGGAAGTGACTTTTGGTATCAAATAGGTAGAGTGATATATCAAGTGGGATAAAGACAATTCATGTTGCATAGACGTAGTAAGCTCAGTCAGGGTCCTTCTTTCAGATGGTCTTACTTTAAGCTGAATTCTTCCTCGGAAGAAAATGTATTTGCCTAGCAATGATGGTAAGAGCAGCTATCTAGATAGCCACAGCCATGCAAGCTGAATTCTTCCTGGTGATGATATAGAACCCTATGAAAGTTAAAATTTTTGGTAGCATCATGTATCTGCTTACTAACTAAAGATCCCTCTATTTGCGTTACACACACATTCAGGATTTACAGAAGCCTGGCAAGGTTACCTAATGAAGAACTCTTAGGACTTACGGTACATAACACAAGGTTGTATGTTAGTAGTAACGTTTATTTAGGTATCTACAAGAAACTGTCATATATCAATTGTGGAAGCGAAATTCATGTTGCATCTCCGTAGTCACGGTCCTTTTTTCAAATGCTCATACTGTAACCTTAATTCTTTGTGATATGAACAAAGATTTGCATAGCAATGTTGGTAATCCCATATATGTGGATAGCCACAGCCATTTTGCCTATATATGGGTGAATCTTCCTTACATTTTTGGTAGCATCATGTATATGCTAACTAAATAAAGTTACCTCTATTTGTGTAACACCAACATATTCAGTGTTTACAGAAGCCTGGCAATATTATCTAATGAGGGAGTCATGACATGTACAAAACATACGGTTGTATGTTAGAAGTAACCTCCTTAGGTATCTAATTGAAAGAGTAATATAATTCATGTTGCATCTCTGTAGTAAGATGAATTCTGCCTGGTAGTAACATTTGAATAGCAATGTTGGTAATAGCAGGTATGTGGGTAGCCACAGCCATTTCCGTAGTAAACTGAGTCCGGGTCCTTCTTTCAGATGCGCTTACTGTACGCTGACTCAATATGGGGTGGTTGGCCAGTGCCTTCACCAGTCATTACCGTTTACCCCCCAGCAAGCTGGGTACTCATATTACCGACCTCGGAAGGATGGAAGGCGGAGTCAACCTTGAGCCGGCTGTGAGGGCTGAACTCCCAGCCTCATGGGCAAAGCTTTCAGACTGCATATCTGCTGCCTTACCAGTCTGCGCCACAAGAGGCTGTATTAGTGTAAAGGGATCTGTAATATAGAACCCTATGAAAGTTAATGTATTTGGCACTATCACGTATCTGCTAAATAGTTATAGAGTTCCGTCTAACTCTGTAAGTTGAAAGTTACCATTTAAGGTAGCATTCAATCCTGTCAGGGTCCTTTTTTCAAAAGTAAGCTGAATTCTTCCTCGGAGGAACTTGTATGTTTAGCAATGTATTTGCCTAGCAATGATGGTAAGAGCAGCTATCTGGATAGCCACAGCCATGCAAGCTGAATTCTTCCTGGTAGTAAAATGTATTTACATAGCAATGTTGGTAATAGCAGGTATGTGGATAGCCACGTTGCCTGTATATGGATGAATATTCCTTAGGTACATTTCGTTCTTTGTAAGAACGGATTGATGATATAGAACCCGATGAAAGTTAAAATTTTTGGTAGCATCATGCTTACTAACTAAAGTTCCCTCTATTTGTGTAACACACACATTCAGGATTTACAGAAGCCTGGCAAGGACTCTTATGACTTACGGTACATAACACAAGGTTGTATGTTAGTAGTAACGTTTATTTAGGTATCTACTAGAAAATGTCATATATCAATTGTGGAAGCGGAATTCATGTTGCATCTCTGTAAGGGTCCTTCTTTCAACTGCTCATACTGTAACCTTAATTCTTCCTGATACGAAGATTTGCATAGCAATGTTGGTAATAGCATGTATGTGGTTAGCCACAGCCATTTTGCCTATATATGGGTGAATCTTCCTTACATTTTTTGGTAGCATCATGTATAAACTAACTAACTTAAGTTACCTCTATTTGTGTAACACCAACATATTCAGTGTTTACAGAAGCCTGGCAATATTATCTAATGTGGGAGTCATGACTTACGTACAAAACACATGGTTGTAAGCTGTATTCTGCCTGGTAGTAACATGTATTTTCATAGCAACGTTGGTAATAGCAGGTATGTGGGTAAACAGTAAAGGTAAAGGTATGCCCTGTGCAAGCACCGGGTCATGTCAGACGCCCTCTAGCGTTTTCTTGGCAGACTCAATACGGGGTGGTTTGCCAGTGCCTTCCCCAGTCATTACCGTTTACCCCCCAGCAAGCTGGGTACTCATTTTACCGACCTCGGAAGGATGGAAGGCTGAGTCAACCTTGAGCCGGCTGCTGGGATTGGACTTTTATGACTTACGGTACATAACACAAGGTTGTATGTTAGTAGTAACGTTTATTTAGGTATCTACAAAAACTGTTATATATCAATTGTGGAAGCGAAATTCATGTTGCATCTCCGTAGTCAGGGTCCTTCTTTCAAATGCTCATATTGTAACTTTAATTCTTCGTGATATGAACAAAGATTTGCATAGCAATGTTGGTAATCCCATATATGTGGATAGCCACAGCCATTTTGCCTATATATGGGTGAATCTTCCTTACAATTTTGGTAGCATCATGTATAAACTAACTAACTTAAGTTACCTCTATTTGTGTAACACCAACATATTCAGTGTTTACAGAAGCCTGGCAATATTATCTAATGTGGGAGTCATGACTTATGTACAAAACACACGGTTGTATGTTAGAAGTAACCTCCTTAGGTATCTAATTGAAAGAGTAATATATCAATTGGGGGGAATAGAATTCATGTTGCATCTCAGTACTAAGCTGAATTCTGCCTGGTAGTCACATGTATTTGAATAGCAAGGACCCGGAATCAGGTTACTATGGAAATGCCTGTGACTACCCACATACCTGCTTTTACCAAAGTTGCTATTCAAATTTTACTTCCAGGGAGAATTCAGCTTACTACAGAGAGGCAACATGAATTCTACTCCCCCCAATTGATATATTACTCTTTCAATTAGATACCTAAGGTGGTGACTTCTAATATACAACCGTGTATTTTGTACACGTCATGACTCCCACATTAGATAATATTGACAGGCTTCTGTAAAGGGATCTGTAATATAGAATATGAAAGTTAACGTATTTGGCACTATCACGTATCTGCTAAATAACTAGAGTTCCCTCTGTTTCTATGAAAGTTACCATTTTTGGTAGCGTGAAAGAGTAATCCTATCAGGGTCCTTTTTTCAAATGGTCTTACTGTAAGCTGAATATTTCCTCGGAGGAACATGTATTTGCATAGCAATGTTGGTAATAGCAGCTATCTGGATAGCCACAGCCAGGTTCCCTATATATGGGAAGTTTAGTTAGTTAGCAGATACATGATGCTATCAAAAATATTAACTTTCATAGGGTTCTACATCTCCAGAAGGACCTGGATTCAAGTTACTACGGAAATACCTGTGGCTACCCACATACCTGCTATTACCAATATTGCTATTCAAATACATGTTACTACCAGGCAGAATTCAGTTTACTACAGAGATGCAACATTAATAATTTAGCATATACATGATGCTACCAAAAATGTAAGGACGATTCACCCATATATAGACAAAATGGCTGTGGCTATCCACATACATGGTATTACCAACATTGCTATGCAAATCTTTGTTCGTACCAGGAAGAATTAAGGTTACAGTATGAACATTTGAAAGAAGGACCCTGACTACGGAGATGCAACATGAATTCTGTTTCACCAATTGATATATGACAGTTTCTAGTAGATTGATATCTTTGATAACGTTACTACTAACATACAACCTTGTGTTATGTACCATAAGTCTTAAGTCCTTCATTAGGTAACCTTGCCAGGCTTCTGTAAATCCTGAATGCGTGTGTTACACAAATACAGGTAACTTTAGTTAGTAAGCAGATACGTGATTTTACCTTTTAATACATTGAAGGTTATGAAACGTACGTATGGAAGCTTCGCCCACATATAGGGAACATGGCTGTGGCTATCCAGATAGCTGCTATTACCAACATTGCGATGCAAATACATGTTCCTCCCAGGAAGAATTCAGCTTATAGTAAGGGCATCTGAAAGAAGGACCCGGAAATGGCTGCGGCTACCCACATACCATGAGCCTCTTGTGGCGCAGAGTGGTAAGGCAGCCGTCTGACAGCTTTGCCCATAAGGCTGGGAGTTCAATCCCAGCAGCCGGCACAAGGTTGACTCAGCCTTCCATCCTTCCGAGGTCGGTAAAATGAGTACCCAGCTTGCTGGGGGGTAAATGGTAATGACTGGGGAAGGCACTGGCAAACCACCCCGTATTGAGTCTGCCAAGAAAACGCTAGAGGGCGTCACCCTAAGGGTCGGACATGACCCGGTGCTTGCACAGGGGATACCTTTACCTTTACTTTTTACCCACATACCTGCTATTACCGTTGCTATTCAAATACATGTTACTACCAGGCAGAATACAGCTTACAACCGTGTGTTTTGTACGTAAGTCATGACTCCCACATTAGATAATATTGCCAGGCTTCTGTAAACACTGAATATGTTGGTGTTACACAAATAATGACTGGTGAAGGCACTGGCAAACCACCCCATATTGAGTCAGCGTACAGTAAGCGCATCTGAAAAAAGGACCCGGACTCAGTTTACTACGGAAATGGCTGCGGCTACCCACATACCTGCTATTACCAACATTGCTATTCAAATGTTACTACCAGGCAGAATTCATCTTACTACAGAGATGCAACATGAATTATATTACTCTTTCAATTAGATACCTAAGGAGGTTACTTCTAACATACAACCGTATGTTTTGTACATGTCATGACTCCCTCATTAGATAATATTGCCAGGCTTCTGTAAACACTGAATATGTTGGTGTTACACAAATAGAGGTAACTTAAGTTAGTTAGTTTATACATGATGCTACCAAAAATGTAAGGAAGATTCACCCATATATAGGCAAAATGGCTGTGGCTATCCACATACATGGGATTACCAACATTGCTATGAAAATCTTTGTTCGTATCAGGAAGAATTAAGGTTACAGTATGAGCATTTGAAAGAAGGACCCTGACTACGGAGATGCAACATGAATTTCGCTTCCACAATTGATTTATGATAGTTTCTAGTAGATACCTAAATAAAAGTTACTACTAACATACAACCTTGTGTTATGTACCGTAAGTCATAATAGGTAACCTTGCTAGTCTTCTGTAAATCCTGAATGTGTGTGTTACACAAATAGAGGGAACTTTAGTTAGTAAGCAGATACATGATGCTACCAAAAATTTTAACTTTCATAGGGTTCTATATCATAAATCCGTTCTTACAAAGAACCTAACGCAATGTACCTAAGGAATATTCATCCATATACAGGCAACATGGCTATCCACATACCTGCTAATACCAACATTGCTATGTAAATACATTTTATTACCAGGAAGAATTCAGCTTGGATTGCTGTGGCTATCCAGATAGCTGTTCTTACCATCATAGCTAGGCAAATACATTTTCCTCCAAGGAAGAATTCCGCTTAAAGTAAGACCATTTGAAAGAAGGACCCTGACTGAGCTTACTACGGCTATGCAACATGAATTATCTTTATCCCATTTGATATATCACTCTACCTATTTGATACCAAAAGTCACTTCCAACAGACAACCGCATGTTTTGTATGTAAGTCATAAGACTCCTTAATTAGTTAACATTGCCAGGATTCTGTAAATCCTGAATATGTGTTTGTTACGGAGAGCGAACTGTAGTTAGTTATCAAAAACGTTAACTTTCATAGGGTTCTATATTACAGATCCCTTCATACATTGAACGTTATGAAATGTACGTAGGCAACCTCCGTCCTTATATAGGGAACCTGGCTGTGGCTATCCAGATAGCTGCTATTACCAACATTGCTATGCAAATACATGTTCCTCTGAGGAAGAATTCAGCTTACATTTGAAAAAGGGACCCTGACAGGATTATAACTATTTAGCAGATACGTGATAGTGGCAAATACGTTAACTTTCATAGGGTTCTATATTACAGATCCCTTTACACTGAAAGACCCTCTTGTGGCGTAGAGTGGTAAGGCAGCAGACATGCAGTTTGAAAGTTCTGCCCATGAGGCTGGGAGTTCAGTCCTCGCAGCCGGCTCAAGGTTGACTCCACCTTCCATCTTTCCGAGGTCGGTAATATGAGTACCCAGCTTGCTTGGGGGTAAACGGTAATGACTGGTGAAGGCACTGGCAAACCACCCCGTATTGAGTCAGCTTACAGTAAGGGCATCTGAAAGAAGGACCCGGACTCAGGTTACTAAGGAAACGGCTGGCTACCCACATACCTGCTATTACCAACATTGCTATTCAAATGTTACTACCAGGCAGAATTCATGTTACTACAGAGATGCAACATGAATTATATTACTCTTTCAATTAGATACCTAAGGAGGTTACTTCTAACATACAACCGTATGTTTTGTACATCTCACGTACAAATTAGATAATATTGCCAGGCTTCTGTAAAGGGATCTGTAATATAGAATATGAAAGTTAACGTATTTGGCACTATCACGTATCTGCTAAATAACTAGAGTTCCCTCTAACTCTGTAAGTATGAAAGTTACCATTTTTGGTAGCATGAAAGAGTAATCCTGTCAGGGTCCTTTTTTCAAATGGTCTTACTGTAAGCTGAATATTTCCTCGAACATCTTGCATAGCAAGATTGGTAATACCAGCTATCTGGGTAGCCACAGCCAGGTTCCCTATATATGGGAAGTTTAGTTAGTTAGCAGATACATGATGCTTTCAAAAATATTAACTTTCATAGGGTTCTACATCACCAATCCATTCTTTCAAAGAACTCTACAAATTATATGTAAGGAATATTCAACCATATACAGGGAACATGGCTGTCGCTATCCACCTACTTACAATTACCAACATTGCTATGCAAATACATTTTACTATCAGGAAGAATTCAACTTACAGTAAGGACATCTGAAAGAAGGACCCGGACTCAGGTTACTACGGAAATGACTGTGGCTTCCCACATACCTGCTATTCCCAACATTGCTATTCAAATACATGTTACTACCAGGCAGAATTCAGCTTACTACAGAGATGAAACATGAATTCTACTCCCCCCAATTGATATATTACTCTTTCAATTAGATACCTAAGGAGGTTACTTCTAACATACAACCGTGTGTTTTGTACATAAGTCATGACTCCCAAATTAGATAACATTACCAGGCTTCTGTAAACACTGAATATGTTGGTGTTACACAAATAGAGGTAACTTTAGTTAGTTAGCATATACATGATGCTACCAAAAATGTAAGGAAGATTCACCTATATATAGGCAAAATGTCTGTGGCTATCCACATACATAGTATTACCAACATTGCTATGCAAATCTTTGTTTGTATCAGGAAGAATTAAGGTTACAGAATGAGAATTTGAAAGAAGGACCCTGACTACGGAGATGGAACATGAATTCCGCTTCCACAATTGATATATGACAGTTTCTAGTAGATACCTAAATAAACGTTACTACTAACATACAACCTTGTGTTATGTGCCATAAGTCATAAGGGTCCTTCATTAGGTAACCTTGCCAGGCTTCTATAAATCCTGAATGTGTGTGTTATACAAATAGAGGTAACTTTAGTTAGATAGCATATACATGATGCTACCAAAAATTCCTCTGCAAATTTTGTTCGTACCAGGAAGAATTAAGGTTACAGTATGAGCATTTGAACGAATGACCCTGACTACGGAGATGCAACATGAATTCCGCTTCCACAATTGGTATATGACAGTTTCTAGTAGATACCTACTACAGCTTACAGTAAAACCATTTGAAAAAAGGACCCTGACAGGATTACTCTTTCATGCTACCAAAAATGGTAACTTTCATAGTTACAGAGTTAGAGGGGACTCTAGGTATTTAGCAGATAAATAGTAACCCGGACGGGTTACTATGGAAATGCCTGTGGCTACCCACATACTTGCTATTTCCAACGTTGCTATTTAAATGTTACTTCCAGGGAGAATTCAGCTTACTACAGAGATACAACATGAATTCTACTCCCCCCAATTGATATATTACTCTTTCAATTAGATACCTAAGGAGGTTACTTCTAACATACAACCTTGTATTTTGTACATAAGTCATGACTCCCACATTAGATAATATTGCCAGGGTTCTGTAAACACTGAATATGTTGGTGTTACACAAATAGAGGTAACTTTAGTTAGGTAGCATATACATGATGCTACCAAAAATGTAAGGAAGATGCACCCATATATAGGCAAAATGGCTGTGGCTATCCACATACATGGGATTACCAACATTGCTATGCAAATCTTTGTTCGTATCACGAAGAATTAAGGTTACAGTATGAGCATTTGAAAGAAGGACCCTGACTACGGAGATGCAACATGAATTCCGCTTCCACAATTGATATATGACAGTTTCTAGTAGATACCTAAATAAACGTTACTACTAACATACAACCTTGTGTTATGTACCGTAAGTCCTAACAGTTCTTCATTAGGTAACCTTGCCAGGCTTTTGTAAATCCTGAATGTGTGTGTTACACAAATAGAGGGAACTTTAGTTAGTAAGCAGATACATGATGCTACTAAAAATTTTAACTTTCATAGGGTTCTATATCATCAATCCGTTCTTATAAAGAACCCTACAAAATGTATGTAAGGAATATTCAACCATATACAGGCAACATGGCTACCACAAACCTGCTTTTACCAACATTGCTATGTAAATACATTTTAATACCAGGAAGAATTCAGCTTGGATTGCTGTGGCTATCCAGATAGCTGTTCTTACCATCATTGCTAGGCAAATACATTTTCCTCCGAGGAAGGATTCATCTTAAAGTAAGACCATCTGAAAGAAGGACCCTGACTGAGCTTACTACGGCTATGCAACGTAGGGAACCTCCGTCCATCTATAGGGTCCCTGGCTGTGGCTATCCAGATAGCTGCTATTACCAACATTGCTATGAAAATACATGTTCCTCAGAGGAAGAATTCAGCTTACAGTAAAACCATTTGAAAAAAGGACCCTGACAGGATTACTCTTTCATGCTACCAAAAATGGTAACTTTCATAGTTACAGAGTTAGAGGGAACTCTAGTTATTTAGCAGATACGTGATAGTGCCAAATACGTTAACTTTCATAGGGTTCTATATTACAGATCCCTTTACACTAAAAGAGCCTCTTGTGGCGCAGAGTGGTAAGGCAGCAGATATGCAGTCTGCTCATGAGGCTGGGAGTTCAGTCCTCGCAGCCAGTTGACTCCGCCTTCCATCCCAATTAGATACCTAAGGAGGTTACTTCTAACATACAACCGTATGTTTTGTACATGTCACAAATTAGATAAAATTGCCAGGCTGCTGTAAAGGGATCTGTAATATAGAACCCTATGAAAGTAAACGTATTTGGCACTATCACGTATCTGCTAAATAACTAGAGTTCCCTCTAACTCTGTAAGTATGAAAGTTACCATTTTTGGTAGCATGAAAGAGTAATACTGTCAGGGTCCTTTTTTCAAATGGTCTTACTGTAAGCTGAATTCTTCCTCGGAGGAACATGTATTTGCATAGCAATTTTGGTAATAGCAGCTATCTGGATAGCCACAGCCAGGGTCCCTATATATGAAAGAAGAACCCTGACTGAGTTTACTACAGATATGCAACATGAATTCTCTATCCCACTTGATATATCACTCTACCAATTTGATACCTAAAGTCACTTCCAACAGACAACCGCATGTTTTGTATGTAAGTCATAAGACTCCTTCATTATGTAACATTCCCAGGATTCCGTAATTCCTGAATATGTGTTTGTTACGGAGAGGGAACTCTAGTTAGTTATCACAAACTTTAACTTTCATATTACAGATCCCTTCATACATTGAACGTTATGAAATGTACGTAGGGAACCACCGTCCATCTATAGGGACCCTGGCTGTGGCTATCCAGATAGCTGCTATTACCAACATTGCTATGCAAATACATGTTCCTCCGAGGAAGAATTCAGCTTACATTTGAAAAAAGGACCCCGACAGGATTCATCTTTAGATTTTAGGTTAAAGTAAGACCATCTGAAAGAAGGACCCTGACTCAGGATATTACGGAGATGCAACATGAATTCTGCTTCCCCAAATTGATATATTACTCTTTGATAGATTTACTCTTATTTACCTAAGGACCCTGACTGAGCTAACTACAGATATGCAACATGAATTCTCTTTATCCCACTTGATATATCACTCTACCAATTTGATACCTAAAGTCACTTCCAACAAACCGCATGTTTTGTATGTAAGTCATAAGACTCCTTCATTATGTAACATTGCCAGGATTCTGTAATTCTGAATATGTGTTTGTTACGGAGAGGGAACTCTAGTTAATTATCAAAAACGTTAACTTTCATAGGGTTCTATATTACAGATCCCTTCATACATTGAACGTTATGAAACGTACGTAGGGAACCTCCGTCCATATATAGGGAACCTGGCTGTGGCTATCCAGATAGCTGTTATTACCAACATTGCTATGCAAATACATGTTCCTCCGAGGAAGAATTCAGCTTACATTTGAAAAAAGGACCCTGATAGGTTTACTCTTTCATGCTACCAAAAATGGGAGTGGGGCGACTTACCCCCGCTCCGAGTTGCCGCCGCGGAGGGCGGGCAGCTGCAGGGAGACGCGCCGCGGCTTGGAGCCACTTCACGCGTTCCCCGGGCACCGCTCAGCGAGCCTCTTAATGAGGCTCGTCTGAGCGCCGCGTTCGGGTGGGCGGGGGAGGAGGAGGGCTTGGCTAAGCCCTCTTAAGGGGCAGAGCAGGCTTGCTCTGCCTCTTTCCTCCCTGGCGGCGCAGCGGGAAGCTTGCTCCCTGCTGCGTCTTCAAAATCGAGGCAGGCTTAGCAGGCCGTTGTGGCGCAGATAGCTGTGGGCCGATTTTCTCCTTTCCCGGACTTGAAGTGAAGCGGTTTGTATGGTTAAAACATTGGCACGTAGATATAGTTGATTGATTCAATCACTCATACTATTAATTAATTAATTTTTAAAAAAAAGAAGAAAAGAAGAAAAGAAGAAAAGCTTAAAAAACAAACAAACTAACAATTCATCACACTTTAATTTAATTTTCTAATTTTTTATTTTATATATTTATATATATTTTTTAATTTTTACAGTCCGGAAAGGGGGGGAGGAAAGAGTCAAAAGGGAGTGCGCTGTGGGTACAGCAAACCCCTTATTTAGGTCAGGTGGCAGTATGGGTCCTAAGACAAGGACAAACAAGACCCAGAGGCAAGGGTCTGTAGCAGCCCCTTCTCGCAGGTCTAGCAGACAGGAGGCGAGGGCAAAAAAGAACCTAGCCACCTCTGGGAGTCCTTCAAGGAGTGGAGGCGGGAGAAGGGCGCCTTCAGCCACCGGTCAAGTGCGCGGCCAGCGCGGAAAAAGTGCAACGTCCCGCCCTCAAAATAAGTGTGAGCTGGAGCCCTCCTGGTAGAGGGCCTTTATTCTGTAACTTTAATAGTTACAGAGTTAGAGGGGACTCTAGTTATTTTGCAGATATGTGATAGTGCCAAATACGTTATGTTTCATAGGGTTCTATATTACAGATCCCTTTACACTGAAAGAGCCTCTTGTGGCGCAGAGTGGTAAGGCAGCAGACATGCAGTCTGAAAGCTCTGCCCATGAGGCTGGGTGTTCTCGCCGCCGGCTTAACGTAGACTCCGCCTTCCATCCTTCCATCCACGATTGATATATGACAGTTTCTAGTAGATACCTAAATAAACGTTACTACTAACATACAACCTTGTGTTATGTACCGTAAGTCATAAGAGTCCTTCATTAGGTAACCTTGCCAGGCTTCTGTAAATCCTGAATGTGGGTTTTACACAAATAGAGGGAACTTTAGTTAGTAAGCAGATATATGATGATACCAAAAATTTTAACTTTCATAGGGTTCTATATCATCAATCCGTTCTTACAAAGAACCTAACGAAATGTACCTAAGGAATATTCATCCATATACAGGCAACATGGCTATCCACATATCTGCTATTACCAACATTGCTACGTAAATACATTTTACTACCAGGAAGAATACAGCTTACATTTGAAAAAAGGACCCTGACAGGATTACTCTTTCATGCTACCAAAAATGGTAACTTTCATAGTTACAGAGTTAAATAGCAGCCGCGGCTTGGCGCAGCTGCCGTTGACGTCGCGGGGGCGCTCCCGGGATGACGCGACTCCCAGTGGCATCATCCGGACGCGCCTGAAGCGCGGCTGAAGAGGGGCGGGGCAGCCGGCCTATAAAAGGCCAAGAACGAGGCTGTTCGCTCTCTTTGCGCCCCAGCCGCTCGCCAGAACAGACCTGTTCCGGCAGCGGCGAGGTAGGTAGGCCCCCACAGGCAGAGAGAGGCTCACGGCGTCGCGGGCGCTTGCCTCCTCCCTCCTTCGAGTCCCGGGTCGCATTTGCAGTGTAGGGGGCGCTGAGATGCCTCCTGGCAAAGACTACCCCGCGAGGATGCGGCAGCCAGGAGGCTGCGAAGGCCAGGGCCAACCTGGGGGGAGGGAGATGGCCGGGAGAGGTCTCGGTCCCCCTCCCCGCCCAGGGGGAGAGGAGGGCAGCGCGGCAGGAGGGCCGCGCGGCCCCGGATCCGTCCGCGGGGCGAGGGCCTCAGGGGGAGGGCGGCCACGGGAGCAGACCGACGACGTGGGGGGGCCCGCGAACGAAGGGAGACCTCCGGGGGAGCGGGGAACCCCTCCCTGAGGGCAAATCGCTCCCGGCGGGCGGCTGGAGGCATGGAGGGCGACTCCCCATCCAGGGGGCGGGGCAGGGCGTCTAGCCCCTGGGACAGGAGGTCCCCATCGCCGAGGGTGGGGCCCTCTACCAGGAGGGCTCCAGCTCACTCCCCTAAGGCTGGATGAGGTGAGGGGGAGATGGGTGGCAAGAGGGCCAGCGCCTTGAAAGCCAGCAGGGCTTGGGCGGCGGCCATCCCAGGATTAAGGGGGCGGCAGGGGCCCAGCTCGCATCAGGGCAGCGAGCAGGGTAGTGACCGGGAGCGGCCTACCCGTGCAGAGCGGCACGGACCGGCGCAGTCGCCATCCCCCGGTTCCGGGGGCCGGCGGGGGGGCTCCCGGTCCTCCCCTCAGCCTAGTGCGCGGGCGCCCGTGGGTTCTGGATCCAGCTGGTCGTCGTGGTCGCGCGTCAGTGGATGGCGCGACCGTGAGGACCTCACAATTCGACGGCAGGCCAGGCCTGGTTCGCCCTCGCCGCTGCGCAGGCCAAGCCGGAGCAGCGGGCGGGACAGGGGCCGGTCGAGTGGTTCTTCGTCTGGAGCAGGGGGTATTGCCTGGGTGCGGCTCTTTGGGAGTACCCGGGGATCACGCCGGCGGGAGTCCCGTGGGGACACCTCGACTCGCTGATCCCACTCCACGTCATCGAGCAGGGTCGGTTCTCCGAAATCTGCCGAATATTGGGAGGGGTACGTTAAGGCGTTAGCCCTTTTCACAGACAGGCCTTCGAGCCTCCGCAGTTCGCCCCACCACAGGAGTTCTTCTTCCAGGAGTCCGGAGCGGACCTCCGGGGCCGACAGGCGGGATCCCTTACACTGGCGAGCGGGTGGCTACCACGAGCAGCAACCTGCGGTCGGCACGAGAAATGCCGGACGTGGTGGCTGCGAAGTTATCCAAAGAATGGGCGGCCGGGAGGATAGCGGGCCCGTTCGATGAACCGCCACTGCTGGATTTGAGGTTTTCCCCGCTGGGTGACGTACCCAAGAAGACTCCGGGGGAGTACCGGCTCATTCACCACCTATCTTACGTGAGGGGCGGGTCCGTGAACGATTACATTTCTCCGGTCCTGTGTGCCGTGAAATATACGCCGTTAGATGCGGCTGTCGCTATGGTCCGCGGCTGTGGCCGTGGGGCGTTACTAGCTAAATGCAACGTGCAGTCGGCGTTCCGGCTGCTGCCCATCCACCCTGACGACTACTGCTTGCTGGGATTCCGGTTCCAGGACAAGTGGTATGTAGACAAGGCTATGCCGATGGGGTGCTCGGTCGCATGCGCTGCGTTTGAAACGTTCAGCTCATTCCTCGAGTGGGTTGTGCGGTCCAGGGGGTGGTTTCACGAGATCACTCACTTTCTGGATGACTTCCTGATGGCCGGGTCTGGGGCCACCAATGAGTGCACCAACGCCTGCAGAAGTTTCAGGAGCTTATGTGGGAACTCGGGGTTCCCTTGGCTGCGGAAAAGACAGAGGGCCCGGCCACCAGGATTACTTTCTTGGGCATAGAACTGGATACCGTGTCAGGCACCTCCCGCTTACCCCTTGATAAATTGTGCACCCTGTGTGGGCTTATAGCGTCCATGCGGTCCAGGCGGAAGTGCATTTTACGGGAGGTCCAGGTCCTGTTGGGGCACTTGAACTTCACCTGCCGGGTGTTGTCTCGCAGCAGGGCTTTCTGCTTTTGCCTGTCCAGTGCCACTAGGGGTTCCACCCGCCCCTTCCACCATATCTGGTTGCGGAGCTCGGTGAAGGAGGATCTCCGGGTTTGGGAACAATTTTTGGAGGGTGTCAATGGTGTGGCTATATGGCAGGCGCCCTTTGCCCCTCGGGACGCGCTCCAGGTCCAGTCCAATGCCGCCGGGGGCAGCGGCTTCAGAGTGTACTTCGCGGGCCGCTGGTGCGTGGAACGATGGACGGCGGACTGGCCGTCGGAAGTCTACAGGGACATGACGTTTTTAGAATTCTTTCCGATACTGGTTGCGGTGCTCCTGTGGGAGCCCGAGTTCGCCAACAAGAGGGTTGGGTTCTTGTGTGACAATCAGGCGGTAGTGTTCATTATTGATCGGCAATCTTCGGCGCTTCGTCCTTGCCTGTCGGTCACACAATTGTACCTTCCGGGCTCGTCACGTGCCCGGAGTTACTAACGAGCTGCCTGACGCTCTCTCTCGGTTTCAGGTCGAGCGGTTTCGTTGGCCCGCTCCGGGGGCGGACAGAGATCCAGCAGCTTGCCCAGCGGAGGTCTGGCAGTTTGGAGCCAACTGATACTTGATGGCGTCCTCTCGTCCCTGGCCAAGTCGACAAGACGGGCGTACCGCCGGGCGGCGACAGGCTTCCTGGATTTTGCGGGAACGGTCGGCCGAGGGCGTGGCCCATGGATGAGGAGACGGTCCTTCGGTACCTGGCCCACCTACATGGGAAGGGGCTGTCGCACCGTTCCCTGCGGCTTACATTATCTGGTTTATCGTTTTGCAGCAAGGCTGTGGTCTTCTGGGACCCCGGCAAGTCGTTACTTGAACGGCAGGCGATCAAGGGTTGGGGGTGGCAGAACCCGGCTAAGGCCGATGTGCGCCGCCCCATCACTCGCGTGGTCCTCACACGCCTTCTAGAACGCCTCCCGGTGGTTTGTCGTTCCAGCTATTAGGCGACGCTGTTTTTTGTACAGCTTATTACGGAGCTTTCCGGGTAGGGAAGATGACTGCTTCTTCCCGCACTGCCACCGCAACGACGGCGCTGCTCGTCACGGATGTGCGCGTCGACCACAGTGGTGTAGAATGTTTGCTTCGTAGGTCGAAGACCAACCAATGGGGGAGGGGCAGGGTGGTCAAGCTTCCATCCCTGGGAGGAGCCCTCGACTGCCCTCATCGCAGGTTGGCAAACTATTTGAGGGTCAGGCCATCACTGCTCGGGCCCTTGTTCCTCCACCAGGACGGGACCAGCCTTTCCCGATTTCAGTTTTCGGTGGTGCTCAAAGCTGGGTTGGAGTCCGCTGGATATCAGGCACGGTTGTATGGGGCACACTCATTCCGCATTGGGGCGGCCACTCAGGCGTATGTGGAGGGCAAGGCCGTACAGGAGATACAATGCCTGGGAAGGTGGCGGTCCAGGGCTTTCGAGACTTATGTTCGCCTGTGGCTTGTCGAATAAAGTCTGGTTTATTCAGGTGTTCCATCGACAGCTGCAGTCACGATCGTGGGCCACAGCATTCCGTACTGGGCAGGCCAGCATGCGGAGTGCTCTGTGATGGGACCGAACCTCGGGCTGGATGACTGCTGTCGGATCGCCTGGCGGGCAAGACGCGGACTGAAATGGGAGTCTCTGCTGGATGTTGTGGTGCAGGAGGTCCATTGAGGTGGGATTCCGGATGTCCTGGTGATCCACCTCGGAGAGAATGACCTGCCGGAGATGACTGGGAGACAGTTGAGCGCGATGATTGCGGCTGATCTCTTGGTATTATGGCAGCGACTTCCCAAGTCCGTGCTATTGTGGTCGGAGATGCTTGACCGGTTGTTGTGGCGGTGTGCCTTCCGCCATGACCGTGTGAACTGGGCCAAGCACAAGGCCGATAAAGTGGCCAAAAAGGCAGTGCTGGCGGTGGGTGGGGGAGTCATTCCGCACCCGGAAATCTCGTTTCGTTCCCCACACCTTTACAGGGCCGACGGAGTGCACCTGTCTGTTAAGGGTTGCAAGCTCTGGTTGGCGGATGTGAAGGAGGGTTTGTTGCGTGTTTTGAGTTGAGGGTTGGCGGGAACAGGGAGTTAACCTGTTCGGTGGTGGGTATGCTTGGTAGAGAGCCTGTTGGCAGGGAGGCCGCCTGCGTGCGGGGCTCCCTGAGTTGGGGGTCTCATTAAGGAGACCGTCAATGTCCCAGGCGCGGCCTACCCGGCTGGGAGGCCAGGGGCCTGGGGGGCCAAGAGGCGGGGGACCCGATGGAGGCGGACGCCCGTTGGGTCTCTTGCAGCCACTTCCCTGGGATTCTGCGGCGGAAGGCATCCCATCCTCCCGGCTGGGAGTGAGGAGTGGAGCCGGAGCGCCGCGGTTCATGGCAAGCAGACGGATGACTGACTGGGGTCAAGCTCGCTCACCTGCATACGGCCAACCCTCTGTTTGAGGTTGGTCTCTTAATAAAAGGCTGCGGCCATGTTATTTGCCAAGAAACTGGAGTCGTGTCATTACTGGGGTTTAGTCGCCACCTGCCAGTCAACTATTTAGCAGATACGTGATAGTGCCAAATACGTTAACTTTCATAGGGTTCTATATTACAGATCCCTTTACACTGCAAGAGCCTCTTGTGGCACAGAGTGGTAAGGCAGCAGACATGCAGTCTGAAAACTCTGCCCATGAGGCTGGGAGTTCAGTCCTCGCAGCCGGCTCAAGGTTGACTCAGCCTTCCATCCTTCCGAGGTCGGTAATATGAGTACCCAGCTTGCTGGGGGGTAAACGGTAATGACTGGTGAAGGCACTGGCAAACCACCCCGTATTGAGTCAGCTTACAATAAGGGCATCTGAAAGAAGGACCCGGACTCAGTTTACTATGGAAATGGCTGTGGCTACCCACATACCTGCTATTACCAACATTGCTATTCAAATGTTACTACCAGGCAGAATTCATCTTACTACAGAGATGCAACATGAATTATATTACTCTTTCAATTAGATACCTAAGGAGGTTACTTCTAACATACAACCGTTTTTTTGTACATAAGTCATGACTCCCTCATTAGAGAATATTGCCAGGCTTCTGTAAACACTGAATATGTTGGTGTTACACAAAGAGAGGTAACTTTAGTTAGTTAGCATATACATGACGCTACAAAAAATGTAAGGAAGATTCACCCATATAGAGGCAAAATGGCTGTGGCTATCCACATACAAGGTATTATCAACATTGCTATGCAAATCTTTGTTCGTATCAGGAAGAATTAAGGTTACAGTATGAGCATTTGAAAGAAGGACCCTGACTACGGAGATGCAACATGAATTCCGCTTCCACAATTGATATATGACAGTTTCTAGTAGATACCTAAATAAACGTTACTACTAACATACAACCTTGTGTTATGTACCGTAAGTCATAAAAGTCCTTCATTCCGTAACCTTGCCTGGCTTCTGTAAATCCTGAAAGTGTGTGTTACACAAATCGAGGGAACTTAAGTTAGTAAGCAGATACATGATGCTACCAAAAATTTAAACTTTCATAGGGTTCTATATCCTCAATCCGTTCTTACAAAGAACCTAACGAAATGTACATAAGGAATATTCATCCATATACAGGCAACATGGCTATCCACATACCTGCTATTACCAACATTGCTATGTAAATACATTTTACTACCAGGAAGAATTCAGCTTGCATGGCTGTGGCTATCCAGATAGCTGCTCTTACCATCATAGCTAGGCAAATACATTTTCCTCCGAGGAAGAATTCAACTTAAACTAAGACCATCTGAAAGAAGGACCCTGACTGAGCTTACTACAGCTATGCAACATGAATTCTCTTTTTCCCACTTGATATATCACTCTACCTATTTGATACCAAAAGTCACTTCCAACAGACAACCGCATGTTTTGTATGTAAGTCATAAGGGGAGGTGCCCTCCATGCCTCCAGCCACCCGCCGGGACCAAGTTGCCCTCGGGGAAGTCTCTGGGGCCGCCTCGTCCTTTGCGGGCCCCCCCGACGTCATCGGCCTGCTCCCGTGGCCGCCCTCCCCCTGAGGCCCCCGCCCGGCGGACGGATCCGGGGCCGTGCGGCCTTCCTGCCATGCGGCCCTCCTCTCCCTCTGGGCGGAGAGGGGGACCGATACCTCTCCCGGCCATCCCCCTCCACCCCCAGGTCGTCCCCGGCCCTTGCAGCCTCCTGGCTGCCGCTTCCTCGTGGGTTAGTCTTCTGCCGGGAGGCATCTCGGCGCCCCCTACACTGCAAATGTGACCCGGGACTCGAACCAGGGAGGAGGCAAGCGGCCGGATGACACCACTGGGAGCCGCGTCATCCCGGGGGCGCACCCGCGGTGTCAACGGCGGCCGCGCCAAGCCGCGGCTGCTATTTATAGAGTTCCCTCTAACTCTGTAACTATGAAAGTTACCATTTTTGGTAGCATGAAAGAGTAATCCTGTTAGGGTCCTTTTTTCAAATGTAAGCTGAATTTTTCCTGGTAGTAAAATGTATTTACATAGAAATGTTGGTAATAGCAGACATGTGGATAGCCATGTTGCCTGTGTATGGATGAATATTCCTTATTTCGTTAGGTTCTTTGTAAGAACGGATTGATGATATAGAACCCTATGAAAGTTAAAATTTTTGGTAGCATCATATATCTGCTTACTAACTAAAGTTCCCTCTATTTGTGTAAAACACACATTCTGGATTTTCAGATGCCTGGCAAGGTTACCTAATGAAGGACTCTTACGACTTACGGTACATAAAACAAGGTTGTATGTTAGTAGCAACGTTTATTTAGGTATCTACTAGAAACTGTCATATAACAATTGTGGATGGAAGGATAGAAGGCGGAGTCAACCTTGAGCCAGCTGCGAGGACTCCCCGCCTCCTGGGCAGAGCTTTCAGACTGCATGTCTGCTGCCTTACCACTCTGCGCCACAAGAGGCTCTTTCAGTGTAATCTGTAATATAGAACCCTATGAAAGTTAACGTATTTGGCACTATCACGTATCTGCTAAATAGTTATAGAGTTACCCCTAACTCTGTAACTATGAAAGTTACCATTTTTGGTAGCATGAAAGAGTAATCCTGTCAGGGTGTTTTTTTCAAATGTAAGCTGAATTCTTCTTCGGAGGAACATGTATTTGCATAGCAATGTTGGTAATAGCAGCTATCTGGATAGCCACAGCCAGGTTCCCTATATATGGACGGAGGTTCCCTACGTACATTTCATAACGTTCAATGTATGAAGGGATCTGTAATATAGAACCCTATGAAAGTTAACGTATTTGGCACTATCACGTATCTGCTAAATAGTTATAGAGTTCCCTCTATGAAAGTTACCATTGTCTGTTGGAAGTGACTTTAGGTATCAAATAGGTAGAGTGATATATCAAGTGGGATAAAGAGAATTCATGTTGCATAGCCGTAGTAAGCTCAGTCAGGGTCCTTCTTTCAGATGGTCTTACTTTAAGTTGAATTCTTCCTCGGAGGAAAATGTATTTGCCTAGCAATGATGGTAAGAGCAGCTATCTGATTAGCCACAGCCAGGTTCCCTATATATGATACATGATGCATATTAACTTTCATAGGGTTCTACAATGTACGTAAGGAATATTCAACCATATACAGGCAGCATACACATACCTGCTATTACCAACGTCGCTATTCAAATGTTACTTCCAGGGAGAATTCACCTTACTACAGAGATGCAACATGAATTCTACTCCCCGCAATTGATATATTACTCTTTCAATTAGATACCTAAGAAGGTTAATTCTAACATACAACCGTGTATTTTGTACATAAGTCATGACTCCCACATTAGATAATATTGCCAGGCTTCTGTAAACACTGAATATGTTGGTGTTACACAAGTAGAGGTAACTTTAGTTAGTTAGCATATACATGATGCTACCAAAAATGTAAGGTTCACCCATATATAGGCAAAATGGCTGTGGCTATCCACATACATGGGATTACCAACATTGCTATGCAAATCTTTGTTCGTAACAGAAAGAATTAAGGTTACTGTATGAGCATTTGAAAGAAGGACCCTGACTATGGAGATGCAACATGAATTCCGCTTCCACAATTGATTTATGACAGTTTCTAGTAGTGTCCCCAAAGAAACGTTACTACTAACATACAACCTTTTGTTATGTACCATAAGTCATAAGAGTCCTTTATTACGTAACCTTGCCAGGCTTCTGTAAATCCTGAATGTGTGTGTTACACAAATAGAGGGAACTTTATTTAGTAAGCAGATACATGATGCTACCAAATTTTTTTTAACTTTCATAGGGTTCTATATCATCAATCCGTTCTTACAAAGAACCTAACGAAATGTACCTAAGGAATATTTATCCATATACAGGCAACATGGCTATCCACATACCTGCTATTACCAACATTGCTATGTAAATACATTTTACTACCAGGAAGAATTCAGCTTGCATGGCTGTGGCTATCCAGATAGCTGCTCTTACCATCATTGCTTGGCAAATACATTTTCCTCTGAGGAAGAATTCAGCTTAAAGTAAGACCATCTGAAAGAAGGACCCTGACTGAGCTTACTACGGCTATGCAACATGAATTCTCTTTATCCCACTTGATATATCACTCTACCTATTTGATACCTAAAGTCACTTCCAACAGACAACGGCATGTTTTGTATGTAAGTCATAAGACTCCTTCTTTAGGTCACATTGCCAGGATTCTGTAATTCCTGAATATGTGTTTGTTACGGAGAGGGAACTCTAGTTAGTTATCAAAAACGTTCATAGAGTCCTATATTACAGATCCCTTCATACATTGAATGTTAAGAAATGTACGTAGGGAACCTCCGTCCATATATAGGGAACCTGGCTGTGGCTATCCAGATAGCTGCTATTACCAACATTGCTATGCAAATACATGTTCGAGGAAGAATTCAGCTTACATTTGAAAAAAGGACCCTGACAGGATTACTCTTTCATGCTACCAAAAATGGTAACTTTCATAGTTACATAGTTAGAGGGCACTCTAGTTATTTAGCAGATACGTGATAGTGCCAAATACGTTAACTTTCATAGGGTTCTATATTACAGATTCCTTTACACTGAAAGAGCCAAAAATGTCAGATAGATTCACCCATATATAGGCAAAATGGCTGTGGCTATCCACATACATGGTATTACCAACATTGCTATGAAAATCTTTGTTCGTATCAGGAAGAATTAAGGTTACTGTATGAGCATTTGAAAAAAGGACCCAGACTACAGAGATGCAACATGAATTCCGCTTCCACAATTGATATATGACAGTTTCTAGTAGATACCTAAATAAACGTTACTACTAACATACAACCTTGTGTTATGTACCGTAAGTCATAAGAGTCCTTCATTAGGTAACCTTGCCAGGCTTCTGTAAATCCTGAATGTGTGTTACACAAATAGAGGGAACTTTTGTTAATATGCAGATACATGATGCTACCAAAAATTTTAACTTTCATAGGGTTCTATATCCTCAATCCGTTCTTACAAAGAACCTAACGAAATGTACCTAAGGAATATTCATCCATATGCAGGCAACACGGCTATCCACATACCTGCTATTACCAACATTGCTATTTAAATACATTTACTACCAGGAAGAATTCAGCTTGCATGGCTGTGGCTATCCAGATAGGTGCTCTTACCATCATTGCTAGGCAAATACATTTTCCTCCGAGGAAGAATTCAGCTTACAGTAAAACCATTTGAAAAAAGGACCCTGACAGGATTACTCTTTCATGCTACCAAAAATGTTAACTTTCATAGTTACAGAGTTAGAGGGGACTCTAGTTATTTAGCAGATACGTGATAGTGCCAAATACGTTAACTTTCATAGGGTTCTATATTACACATCCCTTTACACAAAGAGCCTCTTGTTGCGCAGCCATTTCCGTAGTAACCTGAATCTTTCTTACATTTTTGGTAGCATCATGTATATGCTAACTAACTAAAGTTACCTCTATTTGTGTAACAGCAACATATTCAGTGTTTACAGAAGCCTGGTAATGTTATCTAATTTGGGAGTCATGACTTATGTACAAAACACACGGTTGTATGTTAGAAGTAACCTCCTTAGGTATCTAATTGAAAGAGTAATATAACCATTGAGCCTCTTGTGGCGCAGAGTGGTAAGGCAGCAGACATGCAGTCTGAAAGCTCTGCCCAGGAGGCGGGGAGTCCTCGCAGCTGGCTCAAGGTTGACTCCGCCTTCTATCCTTCCATCCACAATTGTTATATGACAGTTTCTAGTAGATACCTAAATAAACGTTGCTACTAACATACAACCTTGTTTTATGTACCGTAAGTCGTAAGAGTCCTTCATTAGGTAACCTTGCCAGGCATCTGAAAATCCAGAATGTGTGTTTTACACAAATGCTATTACCAACATTTCTATGTAAATACATTTTACTACCAGGAAAAATTCAGCTTACATTTGAAAAAAGGACCCTAACAGGATTACTCTTTCATGCTACCAAAAATGGTAACTTTCATAGTTACAGAGTTAGAGGGAACTCTATAAATAGCAGCCGCGGCTTGGCGCGGCCGCCGTTGACACCGCGGGTGCGCCCCCGGGATGACGCGGCTCCCAGTGGTGTCATCCGGCCGCTTGCCTCCTCCCTGGTTCGAGTCCCGGGTCACATTTGCAGTGTAGGGGGCGCCGAGATGCCTCCCGGCAGAAGACTAACCCACGAGGAAGCGGCAGCCAGGAGGCTGCAAGGGCCGGGGACGACCTGGGGGTGGAGGGGGATGGCCGGGAGAGGTCTCGGTCCCCCTCTCCGCCCAGAGGGAGAGGAGGGCCGCATGGCAGGAAGGCCGCACGGCCCCGGATCCGTCCGCCGGGCGGGGGCCTCAGGGGGAGGGCGGCCACGGGAGCAGGCCGATGACGTCGGGGGGGCCCGCAAAGGACGAGGCGGCCCCAGAGACTTCCCCGAGGGCAACTTGGTCCCGGCGGGTGGCTGGAGGCATGGAGGGCACCTCCCCTTATGACTTACATACAAAACATGCGGTTGTCTGTTGGAAGTGACTTTTGGTATCAAATAGGTAGAGTGATATATCAAGTGGGAAAAAGAGAATTCATGTTGCATAGCTGTAGTAAGCTCAGTCAGGGTCCTTCTTTCAGATGGTCTTAGTTTAAGTTGAATTCTTCCTCGGAGGAAAATGTATTTGCCTAGCTATGATGGTAAGAGCAGCTATCTGGATAGCCACAGCCATGCAAGCTGAATTCTTCCTGGTAGTAAAATGTATTTACATAGCAATGTTGGTAATAGCAGGTATGTGGATAGCCATGTTGCCTGTATATGGATGAATATTCCTTATGTACATTTCGTTAGGTTCTTTGTAAGAACGGATTGAGGATATAGAACCCTATGAAAGTTTAAATTTTTGGTAGCATCATGTATCTGCTTACTAACTTAAGTTCCCTCGATTTGTGTAACACACACTTTCAGGATTTACAGAAGCCAGGCAAGGTTACGGAATGAAGGACTTTTATGACTTACGGTACATAACACAAGGTTGTATGTTAGTAGTAACGTTTATTTAGGTATCTACTAGAAACTGTCATATATCAATTGTGGAAGCGGAATTCATGTTGCATCTCCGTAGTCAGGGTCCTTCTTTCAAATGCTCATACTGTAACCTTAATTCTTCCTGATACGAACAAAGATTTGCATAGCAATGTTGATAATACCTTGTATGTGGATAGCCACAGCCATTTTGCCTCTATATGGGTGAATCTTCCTTACATTTTTTGTAGCGTCATGTATATGCTAACTAACTAAAGTTACCTCTCTTTGTGTAACACCAACATATTCAGTGTTTACAGAAGCCTGGCAATATTCTCTAATGAGGGAGTCATGACTTATGTACAAAAAAACGGTTGTATGTTAGAAGTAACCTCCTTAGGTATCTAATTGAAAGAGTAATATAATTCATGTTTCATCTCTGTAGTAAGCTGAATTCTGCCTGGTAGTAACATGTATTTGAATAGCAATGTTGGGAATAGCAGGTATGTGGGAAGCCACAGCCATTTCCGTAGTAACCTGAGTCCGGGTCCTTCTTTCAGATGCCCTTAGTGTAAGCTGAATTCTGCCTGGTAGTAAAATGTATTTGCATAGCAATGTTGGTAATAGCAGGTATGTGGATAGCCGCAGCCATTTCCGTAGTAACCTGAGTCCGGGTCCTTCCTTCAGATGCCCTTACTGTAAGCTGAATTCTACCTTGGAGGAACATGTATTTGCATCGCAATGTTGGTAATAGCAGCTATCTGGATAGCCACAGCCATTTTCCCTATATGTGGGCGAAGCTTCCATCCGTACGTTTCATAACCTTCAATGTATTAAAAGGTAAAATCACGTATCTGCTTACTAACTAAAGTTCCCTCTATTTGTGTAACACACACATTCAGGATTTACAGAAGCCTGGCAAGGTTACCTAATGAAGGACTTTTATGACTTATCGTACATAACACAAGGTTGTATGTTAGTAGTAACGTTTCTTTGATATCTACTAGAAACTGTCTTATATCAATTGGTGAAACAGAATTCATGTTGCATCTCCGTAGTCAGGGTCCTTCTTTCAAATGCTCATACTGTAACCTTAATTCTTCCCGGTACGAACAAAGATTTGCATAGCAATGTAGGTAATACCATGTATGTGGATAGCCACAGCCATTTTGCCTATATATGGGTGAATCGTCCTTACATTTTTGGTAGCATCATGTATATGCTAAATTATTAATGTTGCATCTCTGTAGTAAACTGAATTCTACCTGGTAGTAACATGTATTTGAATAGCAATATTGGTAATAGCAGGTATGTGGGTAGCCACAGGTATTTCCGCAGTAACCTGAGTCCGGGTCCTTCTTTCAGATGTCCTTACTGTAAGCTGAATTCTTCCTGATAGTAAAATGTATTTGCATAGCAATGTAGGTAATAGTAAGTAGGTGGATAGCGACAGCCATGTTGCCTGTATATGGTTGAATATTCCTTACGTAAATTTTGTAGGGTTCTTTGAAATAATGGATTGGTGATGTAGAACCCTATGAAAGTTAATATTTTTGATAGCATCATGTATCTGCTAACTAACTAAACTTCCCATATATAGGGAACCTGGCTGTGGCTATCCAGATAGCTGCTATTACCAACATTGCTATGCAAATAGATGTTCCTCCAAGGAAATATTCAGCTTACAGTAAGACCATTTGAAAAAAAGACCCTGATAGGATTACTCTTTCATGCTACCAAAAATGGTAACTTTCATAGTTACAGAGTTAGACGGAACTCTATAACTATTTAGCAGATACGTGATAGTGCCAAATACGTTAACTTTCATAGGGTTCTATATTACACATCCCTTTACACAAAGAGCCTCTTGTTGGGCAGAGTGGTAAGGCAGCAGACATGCAGTCTGAAAGCTCTGCCCATGAGGCTGGGAGTTCAGTCCTCGCAGCCGGCTCAAGGTTGAGTTACTATAAGCTGACTCAATACGAGGTGGTTTGCCAGTGCCTTCACCAGTCATTACCGTTTACCCCCCAGCAAGCTGGGTACTCATATAACCGTCCGCGGAGGGATGGAAGGCGGAGTCAACCTTGAGCCGGCTGCGAGGACTGAACTCCCAGCCTCATGGGCAGAGCTTTCAGACTGCATGTCTGCTGCCTTACGACTCTGCGCCACAAGAGGCTCTTTCAGTGTAAAGGGATCTGTAATATAGAAGCTTATGAAAGTTAACGTATTTGGCACTATCACGTATCTGCTAAATAACTAGAGTTCCCTCTAACTCTGTAACTATGAAAGTTATGATTTTTGGTAGCATGAAAGAGTAATCTTGTCAGGGTCCTTTTTCAAATGGTTTTACTGTAAGCTGAATTCTTCCTCGGAGGAACATGTATTTGCATAGCAATGTTGGTAATAGCAGTTATCTGGATAGCCACAGCCAGGTTGTGTATTTGCATATATGGACGGAGGTTCCCTACGTATATTTCATAACGTTCAATGTATGAAGGGATCTGTAATATAGAACCCTATGAAAGTTAACGTTCCGTCTCCGTAACAAACACATATTCAGGAATTACAGAATCCTGGAAATGTTACCTAATGAAGGAGTCTTATGACTTACATACAAAACATGCGGTTGTCTGTTGGAAGTGACTTTAGGTATCAAATATGTAGAGTGATATATCAAGTGGGATAAAGAGAATTCATGTTGCATAGCCGTAGTAAGCTCAGTCAGGATCCTTCTTCCAGACGGTCTTACTTTAAGCTGAATTCTTCCTCGGAGGAAAATGTATTTGCCTAGCAATGATGGTAAGAGCAGCTATCTGGTTAGCCACAGCCATGCAAGCTGAATTCTTCCTGGTAGTAAAATGTATTTACATAGCAATGTTGGTCATAGCAGGTATGTGGTAGCCATGTTGCCTGTATATGGTTGAATATTCCTTACGTCTATTTTGTAGTGTTCTTTGAAAGAATGGATTGGTGATGTAGAACCCTATGAAAGTTAATATTTTTGATAGCATCATGTATCTGCTAACTAACTTAAGTTCCCATATATAGGGAACCTGGCTGTGGCTACCCAGATAGCTGCTATTACCAACATTGCTATGCAAATACATGTTCCTCCGAGGAAATATTCAGCTTACAGTAAGACCATTTGAAAAAAGGACCCTGACAGGATTACTCTTTCATGCTACCAAAAATGGTAACTTTCATAGTAACAGAGGGAACTCTAGTTATTTAGCAGATACGTGATAGTGCCAAATACGTTAACTTTCATATTCTATATTACAGATCCCTTTACAGAAGCCTGGCAATATTACCTAATGTGGGAGTCATGACTTATGTACAAAATACATGGTTGTATGTTAGAAGTAACCTCCTTATGTATCTAATTGAAAGAGTAAAATATCAATTGGGGGGATTAGAATTCATGTTGCATCTCTGTAGTAAGCTGAATTCTCCCTGGAAGTAACATTTGGATAGCAACGTTGGTAATAGCAGTTATGTGGGTAGCCACAGGCATTTCCATAGTAACCTGAGTCCGGGTCCTTCTTTCAGATGCCCTTAGTGTAAACTGAATTCTGCCTCGTAGTAAAATGTATTTGCATAGCAATGTTAGTAATAGCAGGTATGTGGATAGCCATGTTGCCTGTATATGGATGAATATTCCTTAGGTACATTTCGTTAGGTTCTTTGTAAGAACGGATTGATGATATGAAAGTTTTGGTAGCATCATGTATATGCTAAATAACTAAAGTTCCCTAAAGCAGAGAACCCAAACCGAGCCTTCTCCTTCCTCTGGTGGGCCGTGTAGCCCACCTGCACGATCCACGCATCGTGTAACTTCAGATCCCAATGCGTGGAGGCGTTATGCGAAGCGAGCTCCTGGAATTACCTATCATATTCCATGGCCGCCTCGTCCCCTCCCCTCTCCCACGCCTCCAAGACTGTATATAGGTAGCGGGAGAGGTGTCAACCCCGCTCCGGATAAGCTCCACAGATGAGGCCATGAAATTCCGCGAAAACCTTAAGCCAATTAATCATAGTCCTCTCGCAAGGTTGGGCCTTTTGTTGTTCCTTATCAATCTGGCTCCCGGTGTTGGGGCCCTTGTTGCGCCCCCGGACCAGGTTGAATAGATCGATGAAGTACCTATCGAGGGCCCGCTCCCGACGCTTTGGCCCGGGGGGTCCCCTGCACCATTCGCTGTCGCCTGCCTCATCCAGCATCCGCTTTGTGTTACGCCTCCGGTTCTTCTTCCAATGAGGTATTCCTGGGACGAAAGCGGCATCAATCCAGTACCACCCGTCGTGTACTGTGCTGTCACCCTCCCCCCATGAGGACGACTCACCGGTGGACAGGCTGTGCCGCGAAGACCGCCTCCTCTTGTGGGCCTTGCGCTGGGACAGCCGCCGCTGCTTCCCACCGTGCCCCGCCGAGGCCTCCCGCCTTTCGGCCCCGGAGGTCCGCTTCTTCCGGATTCCTGGAAGAAGAACTCCTGCGGTTGGCCGAACTGCGGAGGCCCGAATCCTGTCTATGAAAAGGGCTAAGGCCTTAGCGTACCCCTCCCAATATTCGGCAGATTTCAGAGAACCGACCCTGCCCGATGACGTGGAGTAGGATCAGCGAGCCGAGGCGCCCCCGCGGGACTCCCGCCGGCGTGACCCCCGGGTACTCCCAAAGAGCCACACCCTGGCTCTACCCCCTGCTCCAGACGAAGAACCACTCGACCGGCCCCTTTCCCGCCCGCTGCTCAGGCTCGGCCTGCGCAGCGGCGAGGGCGAACGAGGCCTGGCCCGCCGTCGAATTGTGCGGTCATCATGGTCGCGCCATCCACTGACACGCGACCCCGACGGCCAGCTGGATCCAGAACCCACGGGCGCCCGCACACTAGGCTGAGGTGAGGACCGGGAGCCCCCCGCCGACCCCCGGAACTGGGGGATGGTGACCGCGCCGGTCCGTGCCGCCCTGCACAGGTAGGACGCTCCCGGTCACTATCCCGCCCACTGCCCTGAGGCGAGCTGGGCCCCCGCCGCCTCCTGGATCTTGGGATGGCCGCCGCCCAAGCCATGCTGGTATATTTCATATATTATGAAATATACGTAGGGAACCTCCGTCCATATATGCAAATACACAACCTGGCTGTGGCTATCCAGATAACTGCTATTACCAACATTGCTATGCAAATACATGTTCCTCCGAGGAAGAATTCAGCTTACATTTGAAAAAAGGACCCTGATAGGATTACTCTTTCATGCTACCAAAAATGGTAACTTTCATAGTTACAGAGTTAGAGGGAACTCTATAACAATTTAGCATATACGTGATAGAGCCAAATACGTTAATTGTCATAGGGTTCTATATTACAGATTCCTTTACACTGAAAGAGCCTCTTGTGGCGCAGAGTGGTAAGGCAGCAGACATGCAGTCTGAAAGCTCTACCCATGAGGCTGGGAGTTCAGTCCTCGCAGCCGGCTCAAGGTTGACTCTGACTTCCATCCTTCCGAGGTCGGTAATATGAGTACCCAGCTTGCTTGGAGGTAAACGGTAATGACTGGTGAAGGCACTGGCAAACCACATACCATGTATGTGGATAGCCACAGACATTTTGCCTATATATGGGTGAACCTTACATTTTTGGTAGCATCATGTATATGCTAACTAACTAAAGTTACCTCTACTTGTGTAACACCAACATATTCAGTGTTTACAGAAGCCTGGCAATATTATCTAATGTGGGAGTCATGACTTATGTACAAAATACACGGTTGTATGTTAGAAGTAACCTTCTTAGGTATCTAATTGAAAGAGTAATATATCAATTGGGGGGAGTAGAATTCATGTTGCATCTCTGTAGTAAGCTGAATTCTCCCTGGAAGTAACATTTGAATAGCAACGTTGGTAATAGCAGGTAGCCACAGGCATTTCCATAGTAACCTGAGTCTGGGTCCTTCTTTCAGATGCTCATACTGTAACCTTAATTCTTCCTGATACGAACAAAGATTTGCATAGCAATGTTGATAATACCTTGTATGTGGATAGCCACAGCCATTTTGCCTATATATGGGTGAATCTTCCTTACATTTTTGGTAGCGTCATGTATATGCTAACTAACTAAAGTTACCTCTCTTTGTGTAACACCAACATATTCAGTGTTTACAGAAGCCTGGCAATATTATCTAATGTGGGAGTCATGACTTATGTACAAAACACACGGTTGTATGTTAGAAGTAACCTCCTTAGGTATCTAATTGAAAGAGTAATATAACAATTGGGGGGAGTAGAATTCATGTTGCATCTCTGTAGTAAGCTGTATTCTCCCTGGAAGTAAAATTTGAATAGCAACGTTGGTAATAGCAGGTATGTTGGTAGCCACAGGCATTTCCCTAGTAACCTGAGTCCGGGTCCTTCTTTCGGACGTCCTTAGTGTAAGCTGAATTCTCCCTGGTAGTAAAATGTATTTGCATAGCAATGTTGGTAAAAACAAATATGTGGATAGCCACAGCCATGCAAGCAGAATTCTTCCTGGTAGTAAAATATATTTACATAGCAATGTTGGTAATAGCAGGTATGTGGATAGCCATGTTGACTTTATATGGGTGAATCTTCCTTATATTTTTGGTAGCATCATGTATATGCTATCTTACTAAAGTTACCTCTATTGTTGTAACACCAACATATTCAGTGTTTACAGAAGCCTGGCAATATTCTCTAATGAGGGAGTCATGACTTATGTACAAAACACACGATTGTATGTTAGAAGTAACCTCCTTAGGTATCTAATTGAAAGAGTAATATAATTCATGTTGCATCTCTGTAGTAAGATGAATTCTGCCTGGTAGTAACATTTGAATAGCAAAGTTGGTAATAGCAGGTATGTGGGTAGCCACAGCCATTTCCGTAGTAAACTGAGTCCGGGTCCTTCTTTCAGATGCCCTTAGTGTAAGCTGACTCAATACGGGGTGGTTTGCCAGTGCCTTCACCAGTCATTACCGTTTACCCCCCAGCAAGCTGGGTACTCATATTACCGACCTCGGAAGGATGGAAGGCGGAGTCAACCTTGAGCCGGCTGCGAGGACTGAACTCCCAGCCTCATGGGCAGAGCTTTCAGACTGCATGTCTGCTGCCTTACCACTCTGCGCCACAAGAGGCTCTTGCAGTGTAAAGGGATCTGTAATATAGAACCCTATGAAAGTTAACGTATTTGGCACTATCACGTATCTGCTAAATAACTAGAGTCCCCTCTAACTCTGTAACTATTAAAGTTGGCCTCCCTGCCAACAGGCTCCCTACCAAGCATACCCGCCACCAAACAGGTTAACTCCCTGTTCCCGCCAACCCTCAACTCAAAACACGCAACAAACCCTCCTTCACATTCGCCAACCAGAGCTTGCAACCCTTAACAGACAGGTGCACTCCGTCGGCCCTGTAAAGGTGTGGGGAACGAAACGAGATTCCCGGGTGCGGAATGACTCCCCCACCCACCGCCAGCACTGCCTTTTTGGCCACTTTATCGGCCTTGTGCTTGGCCCAGTTCACACGGTCATGGCGGAAGGCACACCGCCACGACAACCGGTCAAGCATCTCCGACCACAATAGCACGGACTTGGGAAGTCACTGCCATAATACCAAGAGATCAGCCGCAATCTTCGCGCTCAACTGTCTCCCAGTCATCTCCGGCAGGTCATTCTCTCCGAGGTGGATCACCAGGACATCCGGAACCCCACCTCGATGGACCTCCTGCGCCACAACATCCAGCAGAGACTCCCATTTCAGTCCGCGTCTTGCCCACCAGGCGATCCGACAGCAGTCATCCAGCCCGAGGTTCGGTCCCATTACAGAGGACTCCGCATGCTGGCCTGCCCAGTACGGAATGCTGTGGCCCACGATCGTGACTGCAGCTGTCGATGGAACACCTGAAAAAACCAGACTTTAGTTGACAAGCCACGGGCGAACATAAGTCTCGAAAGCCCTGGACCGCCACCTTCCCAGGCATTGTATTTCCTGTAGGGCCTTGCCCTCCACATACGCCTGAGTGGCCACCCCCATGCGGAATGAGTGGGCCCCATACAACCGTGCCTGATATCCGGCGGACTCCAACCCAGCTTTGAGCACCGCTGAAAACTGAAATCGGGAAAGGCTGGTCCCGTCCTGGTGGAGGAACAAGGCCCCGGGCAGTGATGGCCTGACCCTCAAATAGTTTGCCAACCTGCGATTAGGGCAGTCGAGGGCTCCTCCCAGGGACGGAAGCTTGACCACCCTGCCCCTCCCCCATTGGTCGGTCTTCGACCTACGAAGCAAACATTCTACACCACTGTCGTCGACGCGCACATCCATGACGAGCAGCGCCGTCGTTGCGGTGGCAGTGCGGGAAGAAGCAGTCATCTTCCCTACCCAGAAAGCTCCATAATAAGCTGTACAAAATGCGGCCCTAAACAGCGTCGCCTAATAGCTCGAACGACAAACCACCGGGAGGCGTTCTAGAAGGCGTGTGAGGACCACGCAATTGATGAGGCGGCGCACATCGGCCTTAGCCGGCTTCTGCCACCCCCAACCCTTGATCGCCTGCCGTGCAAGTAACGACTTGCCGGGGTCCCAGAAGCCCACAGCCTTGCTGCAAAACGATAAACCAGATAATGTAACCCGCAGGGAACGGTGCGACAGCCCCTTCCCATGTAGGTGGGCCAGGTACCGAAGGACCGTCTCCTCATCCATGGGCCACGCCGACCCTCGGCTGACCGTTCCCGCAAAATCCAGGAAGCCTGTCGCCGCCCGGCGGTACGCCCGTCTTGTCGACTCGGCCAGGGACGGGAGGACGCCATCAAGTATCAGTTGGCTCCAAACTGCCAGACCTCCGCCGGGCACGCTGCTGGATCTCTGTCCGCCCCCAGAGCGGGCCAACGAAACCGCTCAACCTGAAACCGAGAGAGAGCGTCAGGCAGGTCGTTAGTAACTCCGGGCACCTGACAAGCCCGGAAGGTACAATTGTGTGACCGACAGGCAAGGACGAAGCGCCGATGATTGCCGATTAATAATGAACACTACCGCCTGATTGTCACACAAGAACTCGACCCTCTTGTTGGCGAACTCGGGCTCCCACAGGAGCACCGCAACCAGTATCGGAAAGAATTCTAAAAACGTCATGTCCCTGCAGACTTCCGGCGGCCAGTCCGCTGTCCATTGTTCCACGCACCAGCGGCCCGCGAAGTACACTCTGAAGCCGCTGCCCCCGGCGGCGTCGGACTGGACCTGGAGCGCGTCCCAAGGGGCAAAGGGCACCTGCCATATAGCCACACCATTGAAACCCTCCAAAAATTGTTCCCAGACCCGGTGATCCTCCTTCACCGAGCTCCGCAACCGGATATGGTGGAAGGGGCGGGTGGAACCCCTAGTGGCACTGGACAGATGAAAGCAGAAAGCCCTGCTGGGAGACAACACCTGGCAGGCAAAGTTCAAGTGCCCCAACAGGACCTGGACCTCCCGTAAAGTGCACTTCTGCCTGGACCGCATGGACGCTATAAGCCCACACAGGGTGCACAATTTATCAAGGGGTAAGCGAGAGGTGCCTGACACGGTATCCAGTTCTATGCCCAAGAAAGTAATCCTGGTGGCCGGGCCCTCTGTCTTTTCCGCAGCCAAGGGAACCCCGAGTTCCCACATAAGCTCCTGAAACTTCTGCAGGCGTTGGGAGCACTCATTGGTGGCCCCAGACCCGGCCATCGAGAAGTCATCCAGAAAGTGAGTGATCTCGTGGAACCACCCCCTGGACCGCACAACCCACTCGAGGAATGAGCTGAACGTTTCAAACGCAGCGCATGCGACCGAGCACCCCATCGGCATAGGCTTGTCTACATACCACTTGTCCTGGAACCGGAATCCCAGCAAGCAGTAGTTGTCAGGGTGGATGGGCAGCAGCCGGAACGCCGACTGCACGTTGCATTTAGCTAGTAACGCCCCACGGCCACAGCCGCGGACCATAGCGACAGCCGCATCTAACGGCGTATATTTCACGGCACACAGGTCCAGAGAAATGTAATCGTTCACGGACCCGCCCCTCGGGTAAGATAGGTGGTGAATGAGCCGGTACTCCCCCTGAGTCTTCTTGGGTATGACACCCAGAGGGGAAATCCTCAAATCCAGAAGTGGCGGTTCATCGAACGGACCCGCTATCCTCCCGGCCGCCCGTTCTTTGGATAACTTCGCTGCCACCACGTCCGGTATTTCTCGTGCCGACCGCAGGTTGCTGCTCGTGGTAGCCACCCGCTCGCCAGTGTAAGGGATCCCGCCTGTCAGCCCCGGAGGTCCGCTCCGGACTCCTGGAAGAAGAACTCCTGCGGTGGGGCGAACTGCGGAGGCCCGAAGGCCTGTCTGTGAAAAGGGCTAACGCCTTAACGTACCCCTTCCAATATTTGGCAGATTTCGGAGAACCGACCCTGCCCGATGACGTGGAGTGGGATCAGCGAGTTGAGGTGTCCCCACGGGACTCCCGCCGGCGTGACCCCCGGGTACTCCCAAACAGCCGCACCCCGGCTCTACACCCTGCTCCAGACGAAAAACCACTCAACCGGCCCCTGTCCCGCCCGCTGCTCCGGCTTGGCCTGTGCAGCGGCGAGGGCGAACCAGGCCTGGCCCGCCGTCGAATTGTGAGGTCCTCACGGTCGCGCCATCCACTGATGCGCGACCACGACGACCAGCTGGATCCAGAACCCACGGGCGCCTGCGCACTAGGCTGAGGGGAGGACCGGGAGCCCCGCCGCCGGCCCCCGGAACCGGGGGATGGCGACTGCGCCGGTCCGTGCAGCTCTGCATGGGTAGGCCGCTCCCGGTCACTACCCCGCCCGCTGCCCTGAGGCGAGCTGGGCCCCCGCCGCCCCCTGGATCCTGGGATGGCCGCCGCCCAAGCCCTGCTGGCTTTCAAGGCGCTGGCCCTCTTGCCACCCTTCTCCCCCTCGCCTCCTCCAGGCTTAGGGGAGCGAGCTGGAGCCCTCCTGGTAGAGGGCCCCACCCTCGGTGATGGGGACCTCCTGTCCCAGGGGCTAGACGCCCTGCCCCACCCCCTTGACGGGGAGTCGCCCTCCACGCCTCCAGCCGCCCGCCGGGACCGAGTTGCCCTCAGGGAGGCGTTCCGCGCTCCCCCGGAGGTCTCTGGGGCCGCCCCTTCCTTCGCGGGCCCCCCCCATGTCGTCGGTCTGCTCCCATGGCCGCCCTCCCCCTGAGGCCCTCGCCCGGCGGACGGATCCGGGGCCGCGCGGCCCTCCTGCCGCACTGCCCTCCTCTCCCCCTGGGCGGGGAGGGGGACCGAGACCTCTCCCGGCCATCTCCCTCCCCCTCAGGTCGGCCCTGGCCTTCGCAGCCTCCTGGCTGCCACGTCCTCGCGGGGTAGTCTTTGCCAGGAGGCATCTCGGCGCCCCCTACACTGCAAATGCGACCCGGGACTCGAAGCAGGGAGGAGGCAAGCGCCCGCGACGCCGTGAGCCTCTCTCTGCCTGTGGGGGCCTACCTACCTCGCTGCTGCCGGAACAGGTCTGTTCCGGCGAGTGGCTGGGGCGCAAAGAGGTTGAGCAGCCTCGTGCTCGGCCTTTTATAGGCCGGCTGCCCCGCCCCTCTTCAGCCGCGCTTCAGGCGCGTCCGGATGATGCCACTGGGAGCCGCGTCATCCCGGGAGCGCCCCCGCGACGTCAACGGCGGCTGCGCCAAGCCGCGGCTGCTATTTATAGACTACCCTCTAACTCTGTAACTATGAAAGTTACCATTTTTGGTAGCATGAAAGAGTAATCCTGTCAGGGTCCTTTTTTCAAATGTAAGCTGAATTCTTCCTGGTAGTAAAATGTATTTACGTCAGGGTCCTTCTTTCAGATGGTCTTACTTTAAGCCACAGGCATTTCCATAGTAACCTGATTCCGGGTCCTTCTTTCAGATTCCCTTAGTGTAAACTGATTTCTGCCTGGTAGTAAAATGTATTTGCATAGCAATGTTGGTAATAGCAGGTATGTGGATAGCCTTGTTGCCTTTATAAGGGTGAATCTTCCTTACATTTTTGGTAGCATCATGTATATGCTAACTAACTAAAGTTCCCTCTCTTTGTGTAACACACACATTCAGGATTTACAGAAGCCTGGCAAGGTTACCTAATGAAGGACTCTTATGACTGACTCTTATAACACGTTGTATGTTAGTAGTAACGTTTCTTTAGATATCTACTATAAACTGTCATATATCAATTGGTGAAACAGAATTCATGTTGCATCTCCGTAGTCAGGGTCCTTCTTTCAAATGCTCATACTGTAACCTTAATTCTTCCTGGTACGAACAAAGATTTGCATAGCAATGTTGGTAATACCATGTATGTGGATAGCCACAGCCATTTTGCCTATATATGTGTGAATCGTCCTTACATTTTTGGTAGCATCATGTATATGCTAACTTATTAATGTTGCATCTCTGTAGTAAACTGAATTCTGCCTGGTAGTAACATGTATTTGAATAGCAATATTGGTGATAGCAGGTATGTGGGTAGCCACAGGCATTTCCATAATAACTTGAGTCCAGGACCTTCTTTCCGATGCCCTTAGTGTATGCTGAATTCTTCCTGGTAGTAAAATGTATTTGCGTAGCAATGTTGTTAATAGTAAGTATGTGGATAGCCACAGCCATGCAAGCAGAATTCTTCCTGGTAGTAAAATGTATTTACGTAGCAATGTTGGTAATAGCAGGTATGTGGATAGCCATGTTACCTTTATATGGATGAATATTCCTTAGGTACATTTCGTTAGGTTCTTTGTAAGAACGGATTCATGATATAGAACCCTATGTAAGTTAAAATTTTTGGTAGCATCATGTATATGCTAACTAAAGTTCCCTCTATTTGTGTAACACACACATTCTGGATTTACAGAAACCTGGCACGGTTACCTAATGAAGGACTCTTATGACTTACGGTAAATAACACAAGGTTGTATGTTAGTAGTAACATTTATTTAGGTATCTTCCAGAAACTGTCATATATCAATTGTGGAAGCAGAATTGATGTTGCATCTCCGTAGTCAGGGTCCTTCTTTCAAATGCTCATACTGTAAACTTAATTCTTCCTGATACGACCAAAGAACGGATTGGTGATATAGCATCCTATGGAAGTTAATATTTTTGATAGCATCATGTATCTGCTAACTAACTAACTAATTCTCCCTGGAAGTAACATTTGAATAGCAACGTTGGTAATAGCAGGTATGTGGGTAGCCACAGGCATTTCCATAGTAACCTGAGTCCGGGTCCTTCTTTCAGATGCCCTTAGTGTAAGCTTATATCTGCCTGGTAGTAAAATGTATTTGCATAGCAATGTTGGTTATAGCAGGATTGTGGATACCCATGTTGCCTATATATGGGTGAATTGTCCTTACATTTTTGGTAGCATCATGTATCTGCTAACTAACTAAAGTTCCCTCTATTTGTGAAACACACACATATTCAGGATTTACAGGAGTATGGCAATTTTACCTAATGAAGGACTCTTATCTCTAATTTAGAAAACATACGGTTGTATGTTGTAAGTAAGATCTCCTTAGGTATCTAATTGAAAGAGTAATATATCAATTCGGGGAAGCAGAATTCATGTTGCATCTCCGTAATACCCTGAGACAGGGTCCTTCTTTCAAATGGTCTTACTTTAACCTAAATTCTTCCTCGGAGGAACATGTATTTGCATCCAAATTTTGGTAAGATCTGCTATCTGGATAGCCACAGCCATGTTCCCAATATGTGGGCGAAGCTTCCATCCGTACATTTCATAACGTTCAATGTATTAAAAGGTAAAAGGTAATGGTATCCCTTGTGCAATCCCTGAGTCATGTCTGACCCTTGGGGGGACGCCCTCTACCTTTTTCATGGCAGACTCCATACGGGGTGGTTTGCCAGTGTCTTAACCAGTCATTACCGTTTATCCGCCAGGAAACTGGGTACTCATATTACCGTCCGCGGAGGGATGGAAGGCGGAGTCAACCTTGAGCTGGCTAAGAGGACTGAACTCCCAGCCTCATGGGCAGAGCTTTCAGACTGAATGTTTGCTGCCTTACGACTCTGCCTTACAGTTCCCATATATAGGGAACCTGGCTGTGGATATCCAGATAGCTGCTATTACCAACATTGCTATGCAAATACATGTTCCTCCGAGGAAGAATTCAGCTTACAGTAAGAGCATTTGAAAAAAGGACCCTGACAGTATTACTCTTTCATGCTACCAAAATGGTAACTTTCATAAGCTGAATTCTCCCTGGAAGTAACACTTGAATAGCAACGTTGGTAATAGCAGGTATGTGGGTAGCCACAGGCATTTCCATAGTAATCTGAGTCCGGGTCCTTCTTTCAGTGTAAGCTGAATTCTGCCTGGTAGTAAAATGTATTTGTATAGCAATGTTGGTAATAGCAGGTATGTTGATAGCCATGTTGCCTATATATGGGTGAATTGTCCTTACATTTTTGGTAGCATCATGTATATGCTAACTAACTAAAGTTCCCTCTATTTGTGAAACACACACGTATTCAGGATTTACAGGAGCCTGGCAATTTTACCTAATGAAGGACTCTTATCTCTAATGTACAAAACATACGGTTGTATGTTGTAAGTAAGATCTCCATAGGTATCTAATTGAAAGAGTAATATATCAATTTGGGGAAGCAGAACTCAAGTTGCATCTCCGTAATATCCGTAGTCTGGGTCCTTCTTTCAAATGCTCATACTGTAACCTTAATTCTTCCTGATACGAACAAAGATTTGCATAGCAATGTTGGTAATACCATGTATGTGGTTAGCCACAGCCATTTTGCCTATATATGGGTGAATCTTCCTTACATTTTTGGTAGCATCATGTATATGCTAACTAACTAAAGTTACCTCTATTTGTGTAACACCAACATATTCAGTGTTTACAGAAGCCTGGCAATATTATCTAATGTGGGAGTCATGACTTACGTACAAAACACACGGTTTTAAGATGTATTCTGCCTGGTAGTAACATGTATTTGAATAGCAACGTTGGTAATAGCAGGTATGTGGGTTGCCGCAGCCATTTCCGGGTCCGTCTTTCAGATGCCCTTCTGTAAGCTGAATTCTTCCTGGGAGGAACATGTATTTGCATCGCAATGTTGGTAATAGCAGCTATCTGGATAGCCACAGCCATGTTCCCTATATGTGGGCGAAGCTTCCATCCATACGTTTCATAACCTTCAATGTATTAAAAGGTAAAATCATGTATCTGCTTACTAACTAAAGTTCCCTCTATTTGTGTAACACACGCATTCAGGATTTACAGAAGCCTGGCAAGGTTACCTAATGAAGGACTCTTATGACTTATGGTACATAACACAAGGTTGTATGTTAGTAGTAAAGTTTCTTTGATATCTACTACAAACTGTCATATATCAATTGGTGAAACAGAATTCATGTTGCATCTCCGTAGTCAGGGTCCTTCTTTCAAATGCTCATACTGTAACCTTAATTCTTCCTGGTATGATCAAAGATTTGCATAGCAATGTTGGTAATACTATGTATGTGGATAACCACAGCCATTTTGCCTATATATGGGTGAATCGTCCTTATATTTTTGGTAGCATCATTAATTATTAATGTTGCATCTCTGTAGTAAACTGAATTCTGCCTGGTAGTAACATGTATTTGAATAGCAATATTGGTAATAGCAGGTATGTCGGTAGCCACAGGTATTTCCGTAGTAACCTGAGTCCGGGTCCTTCTTTCATATGTCCTTACTGTAAGCTGAATTCTTCCTGATAGTAAAATGTATTTGCATAGCAATGTTAGTAATAGCAAGTAGGTGGATATGTTGCCTGAATATGGTTGAATATTCCTTACGTATATTTTGTAGGGTTCTTTGAAATAATGGATTGGTGATGTAGAACCCTATATAGGCAAAATGGCTGTGGCTATCCACATATATGGGATTACCAACATTGCTATGCAAATCTTTGTTCATATCACGAAGAATTAAAGTTACAGTATGAGCATTTGAAAGAAGGACCCTGTCTACGGAGATGCAACATGAATTTCGCTTCCACAATTGATATATGACAGTTTCTAGTAGATACCTAAATAAACGTTACTACTAACATACAACATTGTGTTATGTACTGTAAGTCCTAAGAGTTCTTCATTAGGTAACCTTGCCAGGCTTCTGTAAATCCTGAATGTGTGTGTAACACAAATAGAGGGATCTTTAGTTAGAAAGCAGATACATGATGCTACTAAAAATTTTAACTTTCATAGGGTTATATATCATCAATCAGTTCTTACAAATAACCTAACGAAATGAACCTAAGAAATATTCAACCATATACAGGCAACATGTCTACCACATACATGGTATTACCAACATTGCTATGTAAATACATTTTCCTCCGAGGAAGAATTCAGCTTACAGTAAAACCATTTGAAAAAAGGACCCTGACAGGATTACTCTTTCATGCTACGAAAAATGGTAACATAGTTACAGAGTTAGACGGAACTCTAGTTATTTAGCAGATACGTGATAGTGCCAAATACGTTAACTTTCATAGGCTTCTATATTACAGATCCCTTTACAGTGAAAGAGCCTCTTGTGGCGCAGAGTGGTAAGGCAGCCGACATGCATTCTGAAAGCTCTGCCCATGAGGCTGGGAGTTCAGTCCTCGCAGCCGGCTCAAGGTTGACTCCGCCTTCCATCCCTCCGCGGACGGTAATATGAGTACCCAGCTTCCTGGGGGGTAAACGGTAATGATTGGTTAAGGCACTGGCAAACCAACCCGTATTGAGTCTGCCATGCAAAAGGTAGAGGGGGTCACCCCAAGGGTCAGACATGACTCAGGGATTGCACAAGGGATAGCATTACCTTATACCTTTTAATACATATATAGGCAACATGGCTATCCATATACCTGCTATTACCAACATTGCTATGCAAATACATTTTACTACCAGGCAGATATAAGCTTACACTAAGGGCATCTGAAAGAAGGACCCGGACTCAGGTTACTATGGAAATGCCTGTGGCTACCTGCTATTACCAACGTTGCTATTCAAATGTTACTTCCAGGGAGAATTCAGCTTACTACAGAGATGCAACATGAATTCTACTCCCCCCAATTGATATATTACTCTTTCAATTAGATACCTAAGAAGGTTACTTCTAACATACAACCGTGTATTTTGTACATAAGTCATGACTCCCACATTAGATAATATTGCCAGGCTTCTGTAAACACTGAATATGTTGGTGTTACACAAGTAGAGGTAACTTTAGTTAGTTAGCATATACATGATGCTACCAAAAATGTAAGGTTCACCCATATATAGGCAAAATGGCTGTGGCTATCCACATACATGGGATTACCAACATTGCTATGCAAATCTTTGTTCGTAACAGAAAGAATTAAGGTTACTGTATGAGCATTTGAAAGAAGGACCCTGACTACGGAGATGCAACATGAATTCCGCTTCCACAATTGATTTATGACAGTTTCTAGTAGTGTCCCCAAAGAAACGTTACTACTAACATACAACCTTTTGTTATGTACCATAAGTCATAAGAGTCCTTTATTACGTAACCTTGCCAGGCTTCTGTAAATCCTGAATGTGTGTGTTACACAAATAGAGGGAACTTTATTTAGTAAGCAGATACATGATGCTACCAAATTTTTTTTAACTTTCATAGGGTTCTATATCATCAATCCGTTCTTACAAAGAACCTAACGAAATGTACCTAAGGAATATTTATCCATATACAGGCAACATGGCTATCCACATACCTGCTATTACCAACATTGCTATGTAAATACATTTTACTACCAGGAAGAATTCAGCTTGCATGGCTGTGGCTATCCAGATAGCTGCTCTTACCATCATTGCTTGGCAAATACATTTTCCTCTGAGGAAGAATTCAGCTTAAAGTAAGACCATCTGAAAGAAGGACCCTGACTGAGCTTACTACGGCTATGCAACATGAATTCTCTTTATCCCACTTGATATATCACTCTACCTATTTGATACCTAAAGTCACTTCCAACAGACAACGGCATGTTTTGTATGTAAGTCATAAGACTCCTTCTTTAGGTCACATTGCCAGGATTCTGTAATTCCTGAATATGTGTTTGTTACGGAGAGGGAACTCTAGTTAGTTATCAAAAACGTTCATAGAGTCCTATATTACAGATCCCTTCATACATTGAATGTTAAGAAATGTACGTAGGGAACCTCCGTCCATATATAGGGAACCTGGCTGTGGCTATCCAGATAGCTGCTATTACCAACATTGCTATGCAAATACATGTTCGAGGAAGAATTCAGCTTACATTTGAAAAAAGGACCCTGACAGGATTACTCTTTCATGCTACCAAAAATGGTAACTTTCATAGTTACATAGTTAGAGGGCACTCTAGTTATTTAGCAGATACGTGATAGTGCCAAATACGTTAACTTTCATAGGGTTCTATATTACAGATTCCTTTACACTGAAAGAGCCAAAAATGTCAGATAGATTCACCTATATATAGGCAAAATGGCTGTGGCTATCCACATACATGGTATTACCAACATTGCTATGAAAATCTTTGTTCGTATCAGGAAGAATTAAGGTTACTGTATGAGCATTTGAAAAAAGGACCCAGACTACAGAGATGCAACATGAATTCCGCTTCCACAATTGATATATGACAGTTTCTAGTAGATACCTAAATAAACGTTACTACTAACATACAACCTTGTGTTATGTACCGTAAGTCATAAGAGTCCTTCATTAGGTAACCTTGCCAGGCTTCTGTAAATCCTGAATGTGTGTTACACAAATAGAGGGAACTTTTGTTAGTATGCAGATACATGATGCTACCAAAAATTTTAACTTTCATAGGGTTCTATATCCTCAATCCGTTCTTACAAAGAACCTAACGAAATGTACCTAAGGAATATTCATCCATATGAAGGCAACACGGCTATCCACATACCTGCTATTACCAACATTGCTATTTAAATACATTTACTACCAGGAAGAATTCAGCTTGCATGGCTGTGGCTATCCAGATAGGTGCTCTTACCATCATTGCTAGGCAAATACATTTTCCTCCGAGGAAGAATTCAGCTTACAGTAAAACCATTTGAAAAAAGGACCCTGACAGGATTACTCTTTCATGCTACCAAAAATGTTAACTTTCATAGTTACAGAGTTAGAGGGGACTCTAGTTATTTAGCAGATACGTGATAGTGCCAAATACGTTAACTTTCATAGGGTTCTATATTACACATCCCTTTACACAAAGAGCCTCTTGTTGCGCAGCCATTTCCGTAGTAACCTGAATCTTTCTTACATTTTTGGTAGCATCATGTATATGCTAACTAACTAAAGTTACCTCTATTTGTGTAACACCAACATATTCAGTGTTTACAGAAGCCTGGTAATGTTATCTAATTTGGGAGTCATGACTTATGTACAAAACACACGGTTGTATGTTAGAAGTAACCTCCTTAGGTATCTAATTGAAAGAGTAATATAGCAATGTTGGGAATAGCAGGTATGTGGGAAGCCACAGCCATTTCCGTAGTAACCTGAGTCCGGGTCCTTCTTTCAGATGCCCTTAGTGTAAGCTGAATTCTGCCTGGTAGTAAAATGTATTTGCATAGCAATGTTGGTAATAGCAGGTATGTGGATAGCCGCAGCCATTTCCGTAGTAACCTGAGTCCGGGTCCTTCCTTCAGATGCCCTTACTGTAAGCTGAATTCTTCCTTGGAGGAACATGTATTTGCATCGCAATGTTGGTAATAGCAGCTATCTGGATAGCCACAGCCATTTTCCCTATATGTGGGCGAAGCTTCCATCCGTACGTTTCATAACCTTCAATGTATTAAAAGGTAAAATCACGTATCTGCTTACTAACTAAAGTTCCCTCTATTTGTGTAACACACACATTCAGGATTTACAGAAGCCTGGCAAGGTTACCTAATGAAGGACTTTTATGACTTATCATACATAACACAAGGTTGTATGTTAGTAGTAACGTTTCTTTGATATCTACTAGAAACTGTCTTATATCAATTGGTGAAACAGAATTCATGTTGCATCTCCGTAGTCAGGGTCCTTCTTTCAAATGCTCATACTGTAACCTTAATTCTTCCCGGTACGAACAAAGATTTGCATAGCAATGTTGGTAATACCATGTATGTGGATAGCCACAGCCATTTTGCCTATATATGGGTGAATCGTCCTTACATTTTTGGTAGCATCATGTATATGCTAAATTATTAATGTTGCATCTCTGTAGTAAACTGAATTCTACCTGGTAGTAACATGTATTTGAATATCAATATTGGTAATAGCAGGTATGTGGGTAGCCACAGGTATTTCCGCAGTAACCTGAGTCCGGGTCCTTCTTTCAGATGTCCTTACTGTAAGCTGAATTCTTCCTGATAGTAAAATGTATTTGCATAGCAATGTAGGTAATAGTAAGTAGGTGGATAGCGACAGCCATGTTGCCTGTATATGGTTGAATATTCCTTACGTAAATTTTGTAGGGTTCTTTGAAATAATGGATTTTTGATGTAGAACCCTATGAAAGTTAATATTTTTGATAGCATCATGTATCTGCTAACTAACTAAACTTCCCATATATAGGGAACCTGGCTGTGGCTATCCAGATAGCTGCTATTACCAACATTGCTATGCAAATAGATGTTCCTCCAAGGAAATATTCAGCTTACAGTAAGACCATTTGAAAAAAAGACCCTGATAGGATTACTCTTTCATGCTACTAAAAATGGTAACTTTCATAGTTACAGAGTTAGACGGAACTCTATAACTATTTAGCAGATACGTGATAGTGCCAAATACGTTAACTTTCATAGGGTTCTATATTACACATCCCTTTACACAAAGAGCCTCTTGTTGCGCAGAGTGGTAAGGCAGCAGACATGCAGTCTGAAAGCTCTGCCCATGAGGCTGGGAGTTCAGTCCTCGCAGCCGGCTCAAGGTTGAGTTACTATAAGCTGACTCAATACGAGGTGGTTTGCCAGTGCCTTCACCAGTCATTACCGTTTACCCCCCAGCAAGCTGGGTACTCATATTACCGTCCGCGGAGGGATGGAAGGCGGAGTCAACCTTGAGCCGGCTGCGAGGACTGAACTCCCAGCCTCATGAGCAGACTGCATATCTGCTGCCTTACCACTCTGCGCCACAAGAGGCTCTTTTAGTGTAAAGGGATCTGTAATATAGAACCCTATGAAAGTTAACGTATTTGGCACTATCACGTATCTGCTAAATAACTAGAGTTCCCTCTAACTCTGTAACTATGAAAGTTACCATTTTTGGTAGCATGAAAGAGTAATCCTGTCAGGGTCCTTTTTTCAAATGGTTTTACTGTAAGCTGAATTCTTCCTCGGAGGAACATGTATTTGCATAGCAATGTTGGTAATAGCAGTTATCTGGATAGCCACAGCCAGGTTGTGTATTTGCATATATGGACGGAGGTTCCCTACGTATATTTCATAACGTTCAATGTATGAAGGGATCTGTAATATAGAACCCTATGAAAGTTAACGTTTTCGATAACTAACTAGAGTTCCGTCTCCGTAACAAACACATATTCAGGAATTACTGAATCTTATGACTTACATACAAAACATGCGGTTGTCTGTTGGAACTGACTTTTGGTATCAAATAGGTAGAGTGATATATCAAGTGGGAAAAAGAGAATTCATGTTGCATAGCTGTATTAAGCTCAGTCAGGGTCCTTCTTTCAGATGGTCTTAGTTTAAGTTGAATTCTTCCTCGGAGGAAAATGTATTTGCCTAGCTATGATGGTAAGAGCAGCTATCTGGATAGCCACAACCATGCAAGCTGAATTCTTCCTAGTAGTAAAATGTATTTACATAGCAATGTTGGTAATAGCAGGTATGTGGATAGCCATGTTGCCTGTATATGGATGAATATTCCTTATGTACATTTCGTTAGGTTCTTTGTAAGAACGGATTGATGATATAGAACCCTATGAAAGTTTAAATTTTTGGTAGCATCATGTATCTGCTTACTAACTTAAGTTCCCTCGATTTGTGTAACACACACTTTCAGGATTTACAGAAGCCAGGCAAGGTTACGGAATGAAGGACTTTTATGACTTACGGTACATAACACAAGGTTGTATGTTAGTAGTAACGTTTATTTAGGTATCTACTAGAAACTGTCATATATCAATTGTGGAAGCGGAATTCATGTTGCATCTCCGTAGTCAGGGTCCTTCTTTCAAATGCTCATACTGTAACCTTAATTCTTCCTGATACGAACAAAGATTTGCATAGCAAAGTTGATAATACCTTGTATGTGGATAGCCACAGCCATTTTGCCTCTATATGGGTGAATCTTCCTTACATTTTTTGTAGCGTCATGTATATGCTAACTAACTAAAGTTACCTCTCTTTGTGTAACACCAACATATTCAGTGTTTACAGAAGCCTGGCAATATTCTCTAATGAGGGAGTCATGACTTATGTACAAAACACACGGTTGTATGTTAGAAGTAACCTCCTTAGGTATCTAATTGAAAGAGTAATATAATTCATGTTGCATCTCTGTAGTAAGATGAATTCTGCCTGGTAGTAACATTTGAATAGCAATGTTGGTAATAGCAGGTATGTGGGTAGCCACAGCCATTTCCATAGTAAACTGAGTCCGGGTCCTTCTTTCAGATGCCCTTATTGTAAGCTGACTCAATACGGGGTGGTTTGCCAGTGCCTTCACCAGTCATTACCGTTTACCCCCCAGCAAGCTGGGTACTCATATTACCGACCTCGGAAGGATGGAAGGCTGAGTCAACCTTGAGCCGGCTGCGAGGACTGAACTCCCAGCCTCATGGGCAGAGTTTTCAGACTGCATGTCTGCTGCCTTACCACTCTGTGCCACAAGAGGCTCTTGCAGTGTAAAGGGATCTGTAATATAGAACCCTATGAAAGTTAACGTATTTGGCACTATCACGTATCTGCTAAATAGTTGACTGGCAGGTGGCGACTAAACCCCAGTAATGACACGACTCCAGTTTCTTGGCAAATAACATGGCCGCAGCCTTTTATTAAGAGACCAACCTCAAACAGAGGGTTGGCCGTATGCAGGTGAGCGAGCTTGACCCCAGTCAGTCATCCGTCTGCTTGCCATGAACCGCGGCACTCCGGCTCCACTCCTCACTCCCAGCCGGGAGGATGGGATGCCTTCCGCCGCAGAATCCCAGGGAAGTGGCTGCAAGAGACCCAACGGGCGTCCGCCTCCATCGGGTCCCCCCGCCTCTTGGCCCCCCAGGCCCCTGGCCTCCCAGCCGGGTAGGCCGCGCCTGGGACATTGACGGTCTCCTTAATGAGACCCCCAACTCAGGGAGCCCCGCACGCAGGCGGCCTCCCTGCCAACAGGCTCTCTACCAAGCATACCCACCACCGAACAGGTTAACTCCCTGTTCCCGCCAACCCTCAACTCAAAACACGCAACAAACCCTCCTTCACATCCGCCAACCAGAGCTTGCAACCCTTAACAGACAGGTGCACTCCGTCGGCCCTGTAAAGGTGTGGGGAACGAAACGAGATTCCCGGGTGCGGAATGACTCCCCCACCCACCGCCAGCACTGCCTTTTTGGCCACTTTATCGGCCTTGTGCTTGGCCCAGTTCACACGGTCATGGCGGAAGGCACGCCGCCACGACTACCGGTCAAGCATCTCCGACCACAATAGCACGGACTTGGGAAGTCGCTGCCATAATACCAAGAGATCAGCCGCAATCATCGCGCTCAACTGTCTCCCAGTCATCTCCGGCAGGTCATTCTCTCCGAGGTGGATCACCAGGACATCCGGAATCCCACCTCAATGGACCTCCTGCACCACAACATCCAGCAGAGACTCCCATTTCAGTCCGCGTCTTGCCCGCCAGGCGATCCGACAGCAGTCATCCAGCCCGAGGTTCGGTCCCATCACAGAGGACTCCGCATGCTGGCCTGCCCAGTACGGAATGCTGTGGCCCACGATCGTGACTGCAGCTGTCGATGGAACACCTGAATAAACCAGACTTTATTCGACAAGCCACGGGCGAACATAAGTCTCGAAAGCCCTGGACCGCCACCTTCCCAGGCATTGTATCTCCTGTAGGGCCTTGCCCTCCACATACGCCTGAGTGGCCGCCCCAATGCGGAATGAGTGTGCCCCATACAACCGTGCCTGATATCCAGCGGACTCCAACCCAGCTTTGAGCACCACCGAAAACTGAAATCGGGAAAGGCTGGTCCCGTCCTGGTGGAGGAACAAGGGCCCGAGCAGTGATGGCCTGACCCTCAAATAGTTTGCCAACCTGCGATGAGGGCAGTCGAGGGCTCCTCCCAGGGATGGAAGCTTGACCACCCTGCCCCTCCCCCATTGGTTGGTCTTCGACCTACGAAGCAAACATTCTACACCACTGTGGTCGACGCGCACATCCGTGACGAGCAGCGCCGTCGTTGCGGTGGCAGTGCGGGAAGAAGCAGTCATCTTCCCTACCCGGAAAGCTCCGTAATAAGCTGTACAAAAAACAGTGTCGCCTAATAGCTGGAACGACAAACCACCGGGAGGCGTTCTAGAAGGCGTGTGAGGACCACGCGAGTGATGGGGCGGCGCACCTCGGCCTTAGCCGGGTTCTGCCACCCCCAACCCTTGATCGCCTGCCGTTCAAGTAACGACTTGCCGGGGTCCCAGAAGACCACAGCCTTGCTGCAAAACGATAAACCAGATAATGTAAGCCGCAGGGAACGGTGCGACAGCCCCTTCCCATGTAGGTGGGCCAGGTACCGAAGGACCGTCTCCTCATCCATGGGCCACGCCCTCGGCCGACCGTTCCTGCAAAATCCAGGAAGCCTGTCGCCGCCCGACGGTACGCCCGTCTTGTCGACTTGGCCAGGGACGAGAGGACGCCATCAAGTATCAGTTGGCTCCAAACTGCCAGACCTCCGCTGGGCAAGCTGCTGGATCTCTGTCCGCCCCCGGAGCGGGCCAACGAAACCGCTCGACCTGAAACCGAGAGAGAGCGTCAGGCAGCTCGTTAGTAACTCCGGGCACGTGACGAGCCCGGAAGGTACAATTGTGTGACCGACAGGCAAGGACGAAGCGCCGAAGATTGCCGATTAATAATGAACACTACCGCCTGATTGTCACACAAGAACCCGACCCTCTTGTTGGCGAACTCGGGCTCCCACAGGAGCACCGCAACCAGTATCGGAAAGAATTCTAAAAACGTCATGTCCCTGTAGACTTCCGACGGCCAGTCCTCCGTCCATCGTTCCACGCACCAGTGGCCCGCGAAGTACACTCCGAAGCCACTGCCCCCGGCGGCATTGGACTGGACCTGGAGCGCGTCCCGAGGGGCAAAGGCCGCCTGCCATATAGCCACACCATTGACACCCTCCAAAAATTGTTCCCAAACCCGGAGATCCTCCTTCACCGAGCTCCGCAACCGGATATGGTGGAAGGGGCGGGTGGAACCCCTAGTGGCACTGGACAGGCAAAAGCAGAAAGCCCTGCTGCGAGACAACACCCGGCAGGTGAAGTTCAAGTGCCCCAACAGGACCTGGACCTCCCGTAAAATGCACTTCCGCCTGGACCGCATGGACGCTATAAGCCCACACAGGGTGCACAATTTATCAAGGGGTAAGCGGGAAGTGCCTGACACGGTATCCAGTTCTATGCCCAAGAAAGTAATCCTGGTGGCCGGGCCCTCTGTCTTTTCCGCAGCCAAGGGAACCCCGAGTTCCCACATAAGCTCCTGAAACTTCTGCAGGCGTTGGGAGCACTCATTGGTGGCCCCAGACCCGGCCATCAGGAAGTCATCCAGAAAGTGAGTGATCTCGTGAAACCACCCCCTGGACCGCACAACCCACTCGAGGAATGAGCTGAACGTTTCAAACGCAGCGCATGCGACCGAGCACCCCATCGGCATAGCCTTGTCTACATACCACTTGTCCTGGAACCGGAATCCCAGCAAGCAGTAGTCGTCAGGGTGGATGGGCAGCAGCCGGAACGCCGACTGCACGTTGCATTTAGCAAGTAACGCCCCACGGCCACAGCCGCGGACCATAGCGACAGCCGCATCTAACGGCGTATATTTCACGGCACACAGGACCGGAGAAATGTAATCGTTCACGGACCCGCCCCTCACGTAAGATAGGTGGTGAATGAGCCGGTACTCCCCCGGAGTCTTCTTGGGTACGTCACCCAGCGGGGAAAACCTCAAATCCATCAGTGGCGGTTCATCGAACGGGCCCGCTATCCTCCCGGCCGCCCATTCTTTGGATAACTTCGCAGCCACCACGTCCGGCATTTCTCGTGCCGACCGCAGGTTGCTGCTCGTGGTAGCCACCCGCTCGCCAGTGTAAGGGATCCCGCCTGTCGGCCCCGGAGGTCCGCTCCGGACTCCTGGAAGAAGAACTCCTGCGGTGGGGCGAACTGCGGAGGCCCGAAGGCCTGTCTGTGAAAAGGGCTAACGCCTTAACGTACCCCTCCCAATATTCGGCAGATTTCGGAGAACCGACCCTGCTCGATGACGTGGAGTGGGATCAGCGAGTCGAGGTGTCCCCACGGGACTCCCGCCGGCGTGATCCCTGGGTACTCCCAAAGAGCCGCACCCTGGCAATACCCCCTGCTCCAGACGAAGAACCACTCGACCGGCCCCTGTCCCGCCCGCTGCTCCGGCTTGGCCTGCGCAGCGGCGAGGGCGAACCAGGCCTGGCCTGCCGTCGAATTGTGAGGTCCTCACGGTCGCGCCATCCACTGACGCGCGACCACGACGACCAGCTGGATCCAGAACCCACGGGCGCCCGTGCACTAGGCTGAGGGGAGGACCGGGAGCCCCCCCGCCGGCCCCCGGAATCGGGGGATGGCGACTGCGCCGGTCCGTGCCGCTCTGCACGGGTAGGCCGCTCCCGGTCACTACCCTGCTCGCTGCCCTGATGCGAGCTGGGCCCCTGCCGCCCCCTTAATCCTGGGATGGCCGCCGCCCAAGCCCTGCTGGCTTTCAAGGCGCTGGCCCTCTTGCCACCCATCTCCCCCTCACCTCATCCAGCCTTAGGGGAGTGAGCTGGAGCCCTCCTGGTAGAGGGCCCCACCCTCGGCGATGGGGACCTCCTGTCCCAGGGGCTAGACGCCCTGCCCCGCCCCCTGGATGGGGAGTCGCCCTCCATGCCTCCAGCCGCCCGCCGGGAGCGATTTGCCCTCAGGGAGGGGTTCCCCGCTCCCCCAGAGGTCTCCCTTCGTTCGCGGGCCCCCCCACGTCGTCGGTCTGCTCCCGTGGCCGCCCTCCCCCTGAGGCCCTCGCCCCGCGGACGGATCCGGGGCCGCGCGGCCCTCCTGCCGCGCTGCCCTCCTCTCCCCCTGGGCGGGGAGGGGGACCGAGACCTCTCTCGGCCATCTCCCTCCCCCCAGGTTGGCCCTGGCCTTCGCAGCCTCCTGGCTGCCGCATCCTCGCGGGGTAGTCTTTGCCAGGAGGCATCTCAGCGCCCCCTACACTGCAAATGCGACCCGGGACTCGAAGGAGGGAGGAGGCAAGCGCCCGCGACGCCGTGAGCCTCTCTCTGCCTGTGGGGGCCTACCTACCTCGCCGCTCCCGGAACAGGTCTGTTCCGGCGAGCGGCTGGGGCGCAAAGAGAGCGAACAGCCTCGTTCTTGGACTTTTATAGGCCGGCTGCCCCGCCCCTCTTCAGCCGCGCTTCAGGCGCGTCCGGATGATGCCACTGGGAGTCGCGTCATCCCGGGAGCGCCCCCGCGACGTCAACGGCAGCTGCGCCAAGCCGCGGCTGCTATTTAACTCTGTAACTATGAAAGTTACCATTTTTGGTAGCATGAAAGAGTAATCCTGTCAGGGTCCTTTTTTCAAATGTAAGCTGAATTCTTCCTGGTAGTAAAATGTATTTACGTAGCAATGTTGGTAATAGCAGATATGTGGATAGCCATGTTGCCTGTATATGGATGAATATTCCTTAGGTACATTTCGTTAGGTTCTTTGTAAGAACGGATTGATGATATAGAACCCTATGAAAGTTAAAATTTTTGGTATCATCATATATCTGCTTACTAACTAAAGTTCCCTCTATTTGTGTAAAACCCACATTCAGGATTTACAGAAGCCTGGCAAGGTTACCTAATGAAGGACTCTTATGACTTACGGTACATAACACAAGGTTGTATGTTAGTAGTAACGTTTATTTAGGTATCTACTAGAAACTGTCATATATCAATCGTGGATGGAAGGATGGAAGGCGGAGTCTACCTTAAGCCGGCGGCGAGAACTCCCAGCCTCATGGGCAGAGCTTTCAGACTGCATGTCTGCTGCCTTACCACTCTGCGCCACAAGAGGCTCTTTCAGTGTAAAGGGATCTGTAATATAGAACCCTATGAAACATAACGTATTTGGCACTATCACATATCTGCAAAATAACTAGAGTCCCCTCTAACTCTGTAACTATTAAAGTTACAGAATAAAGGCCCTCTACCAGGAGGGCTCCAGCTCACACTTATTTTGAGGGCGGGACGTTGCACTTTTTCCGCGCTGGCCGCGCACTTGACCGGTGGCTGAAGGCGCCCTTCTCCCGCCTCCACTCCTTGAAGGACTCCCAGAGGTGGCTAGGTTCTTTTTTGCCCTCGCCTCCTGTCTGCTAGACCTGCGAGAAGGGGCTGCTGCAGACCCTTGCCTCTGGGTCTTGTTTGTCCTTGTCTTAGGACCCATACTGCCACCTGACCTAAATAAGGGGTTTGCTGTACCCACAGCGCACTCCCTTTTGACTCTTTCCTCCCCCCCTTTCCGGACTGTAAAAATTAAAAAATATATATAAATATATAAAATAAAAAATTAGAAAATTAAATTAAAGTGTGATGAATTGTTTGTTTGTTTGTTTTTTAAGCTTTTCTTCTTTTCTTCTTTTCTTCTTTTTTTTTTAAATTAATTAATTAATAGTATGAGTGATTGAATCAATCAACTATATCTACGTGCCAATGTTTTAACCATACAAACCGCTTCACTTCAAGTCCGGGAAAGGAGAAAATCGGCCCACAGCTATCTGCGCCACAACGGCCTGCTAAGCCTGCCTCGATTTTGAAGACGCAGCAGGGAGCAAGCTTCCCGCTGCGCCGCCAGGGAGGAAAGAGGCAGAGCAAGCCTGCTCTGCCCCTTAAGAGGGCTTAGCCAAGCCCTCCTCCTCCCCCGCCCACCCGAACACGGCGCTCAGACGAGCCTCATTAAGAGGCTCGCTGAGCGGTGCCCGGGGAACGCGTGGAGTGGCTCCAAGCCGCGGCGCGTCTCCCTGCAGCTGCCCGCCCTCCGCGGCGGCAACTCGGAGCGGGGGTAAGTCGCCCCACTCCCATTTTTGGTAGCATGAAAGAGTAAACCTATCAGGGTCCTTTTTTCAAATGTAAGCTGAATTCTTCCTCGGAGGAACATGTATTTGCATAGCAATGTTGGTAATAACAGCTATCTGGATAGCCACAGCCAGGTTCCCTATATATGGACGGAGGTTCCCTACGTACGTTTCATAACGTTCAATGTATGAAGGGATCTGTAATATAGAACCCTATGAAAGTTAACGTTTTTGATAATTAACTAGAGTTCCCTCTCCGTAACAAACACATATTCAGGAATTACAGAATCCTGGCAATGTTACATAATGAAGGAGTCTTATGACTTACATACAAAACATGCGGTTTGTTGGAAGTGACTTTAGGTATCAAATTGGTAGAGTGATATATCAAGTGGGATAAAGAGAATTCATGTTGCATATCTGTAGTTAGCTCAGTCAGGGTCCTTAGGTAAATAAGAGTAAATCTATCAAAGAGTAATATATCAATTTGGGGAAGCAGAATTCATGTTGCATCTCCGTAATATCCTGAGTCAGGGTCCTTCTTTCAGATGGTCTTACTTTAACCTAAAATCTAAAGATGAATCCTGTCGGGGTCCTTTTTTCAAATGTAAGCTGAATTCTTCCTCGGAGGAACATGTATTTGCATAGCAATGTTGGTAATAGCAGCTATCTGGATAGCCACAGCCAGGGTCCCTATAGATGGACGGTGGTTCCCTACGTACATTTCATAACGTTCAATGTATGAAGGGATCTGTAATATGAAAGTTAAAGTTTGTGATAACTAACTAGAGTTCCCTCTCCGTAACAAACACATATTCAGGAATTACGGAATCCTGGGAATGTTACATAATGAAGGAGTCTTATGACTTACATACAAAACATGCGGTTGTCTGTTGGAAGTGACTTTAGGTATCAAATTGGTAGAGTGATATATCAAGTGGGATAGAGAATTCATGTTGCATATCTGTAGTAAGCTCAGTCAGGGTTCTTCTTTCATATATAGGGACCCTGGCTGTGGCTATCCAGATAGCTGCTATTACCAAAATTGCTATGCAAATACATGTTCCTCCGAGGAAGAATTCAGCTTACAGTAAGACCATTTGAAAAAAGGACCCTGACAGTATTACTCTTTCATGCTACCAAAAATGGTAACTTTCATACTTACAGAGTTAGAGGGAACTCTAGTTATTTAGCAGATACGTGATAGTGCCAAATACGTTTACTTTCATAGGGTTCTATATTACAGATCCCTTTACAGCAGCCTGGCAATTTTATCTAATTTGTGACATGTACAAAACATACGGTTGTATGTTAGAAGTAACCTCCTTAGGTATCTAATTGGGATGGAAGGCGGAGTCAACTGGCTGCGAGGACTGAACTCCCAGCCTCATGAGCAGACTGCATATCTGCTGCCTTACCACTCTGCGCCACAAGAGGCTCTTTTAGTGTAAAGGGATCTGTAATATAGAACCCTATGAAAGTTAACGTATTTGGCACTATCACGTATCTGCTAAATAACTAGAGTTCCCTCTAACTCTGTAACTATGAAAGTTACCATTTTTGGTAGCATGAAAGAGTAATCCTGTCAGGGTCCTTTTTTCAAATGGTTTTACTGTAAGCTGAATTCTTCCTCTGAGGAACATGTATTTTCATAGCAATGTTGGTAATAGCAGCTATCTGGATAGCCACAGCCAGGGACCCTATAGATGGACGGAGGTTCCCTACGTACATTTCATAACGTTCAATGTATGAAGGGATCTGTAATATAGAACACTATGAAAGTTAACCATTTTTAGATAACTAACTACAGTTCGCTCTACGTAACAAACACATATTCAGGAATTACAGAATCCTGGAAATGTTACCTAATGAAGGAGTCTTATGACTTACATACAAAACATGCGGTTGTCTGTTGGAAGTGACTTTATGTCTCAAATAGGTAGAGTGATATATCAAGTGGGATAAAGAGAATTCATGTTGCATAGCCGTAGTAAGCTCAGTCAGGGTCCTTCTTTCAGATGGTCTTACTTTAAGATGAATCCTTCCTCGGAGGAAAATGTATTTGCCTAGCAATGATGGTAAGAACAGCGATCTGGATAGCCACAGCAATCCAAGCTGAATTCTTCCTGGTATTAAAATGTATTTACATAGCAATGTTGGTAAAAGCAGGTTTGTGGTAGCCATGTTGCCTGTATATGGTTGAATATTCCTTACATACATTTTGTAGGGTTCTTTGTAAGAACGGATTGATGATATAGAACCCTATGAAAGTTAAAATTTTTAGTAGCATCATGTATCTGCTTACTAACTAAAGTTCCCTCTATTTGTGTAACACACACATTCAGGATTTACAGAAGCCTGGCAAGGTTACCTAATGAAGGACCCTTATGACTTATGGCACATAACACAAGGTTGTATGTTAGTAGTAACGTTTATTTAGGTATCTACTAGAAACTGTCATATATCAATTGTGGAAGCGGAATTCATGTTCCATCTCCGTAGTCAGGGTCCTTCTTTCAAATTCTCATACTGTAACCTTAATTCTTCCTGATACAAACAAAGATTTGCATAGCAATGTTGGTAATACTATGTATGTGGATAGCCACAGACATTTTGCCTATATATAGGTGAATCTTCCTTACATTTTTGGTAGCATCATGTATATGCTAACTAACTAAAGTTACCTCTATTTGTGTAACACCAACATATTCAGTGTTTACAGAAGCCTGGTAATGTTATCTAATTTGGGAGTCATGACTTATGTACAAAACACACGGTTGTATGTTAGAAGTAACCTCAGGTATCTAATTGAAAGAGTAATATATCAATTGGGGGGAGTGGAATTCATGTTTCATCTCTGTAGTAAGCTGAATTCTGCCTGGTAGTAACATGTATTTGAATAGCAATGTTGGGAATAGCAGGTATGTGGGAAGCCACAGTCATTTCCGTAGTAACCTGAGTCCGGGTCCTTCTTTCAGATGTCCTTACTGTAAGTTGAATTCTTCCTGATAGTAAAATGTATTTGCATAGCAATGTTGGTAATTGTAAGTAGGTGGATAGCGACAGCCATGTTGCCTGTATATGGTTGAATATTCCTTACGTATATTTTGTAGAGTTCTTTGAAAGAATGGATTGGTGATGTAGAACCCTATGAAAGTTAATATTTTTGAAAGCATCATGTATCTGCTAACTAACTAAACTTCCCATATATAGGGAACCTGGCTGTGGCTACCCAGATAGCTGGTATTACCAATCTTGCTATGCAAATACATGTTCGAGGAAATATTCAGCTTACAGTAAGACCATTTGAAAAAAGGACCCTGACAGGATTACTCTTTCATGCTACCAAAAATGGTAACTTTCATATTAACAGAGGGAACTCTAGTTATTTAGCAGATACGTGATAGTGCCAAATACGTTAACTTTCATATTCTATATTACAGATCCCTTTACAGAAGCCTGGCAATATTATCTAATTTGTACGTGACATGTACAAAACATACGGTTGTATGTTAGAAGTAACCTCCTTAGGTATCTAATTGAAAGAGTAATATAATTCATGTTGCATCTCTGTAGTAACATGAATTCTGCCTGGTAGTAACATTTGAATAGCAATGTTGGTAATAGCAGGTATGTGGGTAGCCAGCCGTTTCCTTAGTAACCTGAGTCCGGGTCCTTCTTTCAGATGCCCTTACTGTAAGCTGACTCAATACGGGGTGGTTTGCCAGTGCCTTCACCAGTCATTACCGTTTACCCCCAAGCAAGCTGGGTACTCATATTACCGACCTCGGAAGGATGGAAGGTGGAGTCAACCTTGAGCCGGCTGCGAGGACTGAACTCCCAGCCTCATGGGCAGAACTTTCAAACTGCATGTCTGCTGCCTTACCACTCTACGCCACAAGAGGGTCTTTCAGTGTAAAGGGATCTGTAATATAGAACCCTATGAAAGTTAACGTATTTGCCACTATCACGTATCTGCTAAATAGTTATAATCCTGTCAGGGTCCCTTTTTCAAATGTAAGCTGAATTCTTCCTCAGAGGAACATGTATTTGCATAGCAATGTTGGTAATAGCAGCTATCTGGATAGCCACAGCCAGGTTCCCTATATATGGACGGAGGTTGCCTACGTACATTTCATAACGTTCAATGTATGAAGGGATCTGTAATATAGAACCCTATGAAAGTTAACGTTTTTGATAACTAACTACAGTTCGCTCTCCGTAACAAACACACATTCAGGATTTACAGAATCCTGGCAATGTTAACTAATTAAGGAGTCTTATGACTTACATACAAAACATGCGGTTGTCTGTTGGAAGTGACTTTTGGTATCAAATAGGTAGAGTGATATATCAAATGGGATAAAGATAATTCATGTTGCATAGCCGTAGTAAGCTCAGTCAGGGTCCTTCTTTCAGATGGTCTTACTTTAAGCGGAATTCTTCCTTGGAGGAAAATGTATTTACATAGCAATGTTGGTATTAGCAGGTATGTGGATAGCCATGTTGCCTGTATATGGATGAATATTCCTTAGGTACATTTCGTTAGGTTCTTTGTAAGAACGGATTTATGATATAGAACCCTATGAAAGTTAAAATTTTTGGTAGCATCATGTATCTGCTTACTAACTAAAGTTCCCTCTATTTGTGTAACACACACATTCAGGATTTACAGAAGACTAGCAAGGTTACCTATTATGACTTACGGTACATAACACAAGGTTGTATGTTAGTAGTAACTTTTATTTAGGTATCTACTAGAAACTATCATAAATCAATTGTGGAAGCGAAATTCATGTTGCATCTCCGTAGTCAGGGTCCTTCTTTCAAATGCTCATACTGTAACCTTAATTCTTCCTGATACGAACAAAGATTTTCATAGCAATGTTGGTAATCCCATGTATGTGGATAGGCACATTTTGCCTATATATGGGTGAATCTTCCTTACATTTTTGGTAGCATCATGTATAAACTAACTAACTTAAGTTACCTCTATTTGTATAACACCAACATATTCAGTGTTTACAGAAGCCTGGCAATATTATCTAATGACGGAGTCATGACTTATGTACAAAATACAAGGTTGTATGTTAGAAGTAACCTCCTTAGGTATCTAATTGAAAGAGTAATATATCAATTGGGGGGATTAGTATTCATGTTGTATCTCTGTAGTAAGCTGAATTCTCCCTGGAAGTAACATTTAAATAGCAACGTTGGAAATAGCAAGTATGTGGGTAGCCACAGGCATTTCCATAGTAACCCGAGTCCGGGTTACTATTTATCTGCTAAATACCTAGAGTCCCCTCTAACTCTGTAACTATGAAAGTTACCATTTTTGGTAGCATGAAAGAGTAATCCTGTCAGGGTCCTTTTTTCAAATGGTTTTACTGTAAGCTGTAGTAGGTATCTACTAGAAACTGTCATATACCAATTGTGGAAGCGGAATTCATGTTGCATCTCCGTAGTCAGGGTCCTTCGTTCAAATGCTCATACTGTAACCTTAATTCTTCCTGGTACGAACAAAATTTGCATAGCAATTTTTGGTAGCATCATGTATATGCTATCTAACTAAAGTTACCTCTATTTGTATAACACACACATTCAGGATTTATAGAAGCCTGGCAAGGTTACCTAATGAAGGACCCTTATGACTTATGGCACATAACACAAGGTTGTATGTTAGTAGTAACGTTTATTTAGGTATCTACTAGAAACTGTCATATATCAATTGTGGAAGCGGAATTCATGTTCCATCTCCGTAGTCAGGGTCCTTCTTTCAAATTCTCATACTGTAACCTTAATTCTTCCTGATACAAACAAAGATTTGCATAGCAATGTTGGTAATACTATGTATGTGGATAGCCACAGACATTTTGCCTATATATAGGTGAATCTTCCTTACATTTTTGGTAGCATCATGTATATGCTAACTAACTAAAGTTACCTCTATTTGTGTAACACCAACATATTCAGTGTTTACAGAAGCCTGGTAATGTTATCTATGTACAAAACATACGGTTGTATGTTAGAAGTAACCTCCTTAGGTATCTAATTGAAAGAGTAATATAATTCATGTTGCATCTCTGTAGTAAGATGAATTCTGCCTGGTAGTAACATTTGAATAGCAATGTTGGTAATAGCAGGTATGTGGGTAGCCGCAGCCATTTCCGTAGTAAACTGAGTCCGGGTCCTTTTTTCAGATGCGCTTACTGTACGCTGACTCAATATGGGGTGGTTTGCCAGTGCCTTCACCAGTCATTATTTGTGTAACACCAACATATTCAGTGTTTACAGAAGCCTGGCAATATTATCTAATGTGGGAGTCATGACTTACGTACAAAACACACGGTTGTAAGCTGTATTCTGCCTGGTAGTGACATGTATTTGAATAGCAACGGTAATAGCAGGTATGTGGGTAAAAAGTAAAGGTAAAGGTATCCCCTGTGCAAGCACCGGGTCATGTCCGACCCTTAGGGTGACGCCCTCTAGCGTTTTCTTGGCAGACTCAATACGGGGTGGTTTGCCAGTGCCTTCCCCAGTCATTACCATTTACCCCCCAGCAAGCTGGGTACTCATTTTACCGACCTCGGAAGGATGGAAGGCTGAGTCAACCTTGTGCCGGCTGCTGGGATTGAACTCCCAGCCTTATGGGCAAAGCTGTCAGACGGCTGCCATACCACTCTGCGCCACAAGAGGCTCATGGTATGTGGGTAGCCGCAGCCATTTCCGGGTCCTTCTTTCAGATGCCCTTACTAGAAGCTGAATTCTTCCTGGGAGGAACATGTATTTGCATCGCAATGTTGGTAATAGCAGCTATCTGGATAGCCACAGCCATGTTCCCTATATGTGGGCGAAGCTTCCATACGTACGTTTCATAACCTTCAATGTATTAAAAGGTAAAATCACGTATCTGCTTACTAACTAAAGTTCCCTGTATTTGTGTAACACACGCATTCAGGATTTACAGAAGCCTGGCAAGGTTACCTAATGAAGGACTCTTAAGACTTATGGTACATAACACAAGGTTGTATATTAGTAGTAATGTTTCTTTGATATCTACTAGAAACTGTCATATATCAATTGGTGAAACAGAATTCATGTTGCATCTCCGTAGTCAGGGTCCTTCTTTCAAATGTTCATACTGTAACCTTAATTCTTCCTGGTACGAACAAAGATTTGCATAGCAATGTTGGTAATACCATGTATGTGGATAGCCACAGCCATTTTGCCTATATATGGGTGAATCGTCCTTACATTTTTGGTAGCATCATGTATATGCTAAATTATTAATGTTGCATCTCTGTAGTAAACTGAATTCTGCCTGGTAGTAACATGTATTTGAATAGCAATATTGGTAATAGCAGGTATGTGGGTAGCCACAGGTATTTCCGTAGTAACTTGAGTCCGGGTCCTTCTGGTGATGTAGAACCCTATGAAAGTTAATATTTTTGATAGCATCATGTATCTGCTAACTAACTAAACTTCCCATATATAGGGAACCTGGCTGTGGCTACCCAGATAGCTGCTATTACCAACATTGCTATGCAAATACATGTTCCTCCGAGGAAATATTCAGCTTACAGTAAGACCATTTGAAAAAAGGACCCTGAGAGGATTACTCTTTCATGCTACCAAAAATGGTAACTTTCATAGTAACAGAGGGAACTCTAGTTATTTAGCAGATACGTGATAGTGCCAAATACGTTAACTTTCATATTCTATATTACAGATCCCTTTACAGAAGCCTGGCAATATTACCTAATGTGGGAGTCATGACTTATGTACAAAATACCTGGTTGTATGTTAGAAGTAACCTCCTTAGGTATCTAATTGAAAGAGTAAAATATAAATTGGGGGGAGTAGAATTCATGTTGCATCTCTGTAGTAAGCTGAATTCTCCCTGGAAGTAACATTTGGATAGCAACGTTGGTAATAGTAGTTATGTCGGTAGCCACAGGCATTTCCATAGTAACCTGATTCCGGGTCCTTCTTTCAGATGCCCTTAGTGTAAACTGAATTCTGCCTGGTAGTAAAATGTATTTGCATAGCAATGTTGGTAATAGCAGGTATGTGGATAGCCATGTTGCCTGTATATGGATGAATATTCCTTAGGTACATTTCGTTAGGTTCTTTGTAAGAACGGATTGATGATATGAAAGTTTTGGTAGCATCATGTACATGCTAAATAACTAAAGTTCCCTAAAGCAGAGAACCCAAACCGAGCCTTCTCCTTCCTCTGGTGGGCCGTGTAGCCCACCTGCACGATCCACGCATCGTGTAACTTCAGATCCCAATGCGTGGAGGCGTTATGCGAAGCGACCTCCTGGAACTCCCTATCATATTCCATGGCCGCCTCGTTCCCTCCCCTCTCCCACGCCTCCAAGACTGTATATAGGTAGCGGGAGAGGTGTCAACCCCACTCCGGATAAGCTCCACAGATGAGGCCATGAAATTCCGCGAAACCCTTAAGCCAATTAATCATAGTCCTTTCGCAAGGTTGGGCCTTTTGTTGTTCCTTATCAATCCGGCTCCCGGTGTTGGGGCCCTTGTTGCGCCCCCGGACCAGGTCGAACAGATCGACGAAGTACCCGTCGAGGGCCCGCTCCCGAAGCATTGGCGGGAGGTGGACACCCGGCGGGGCCTCCCCATCCTTGAACCAGCCCGGGGGTTCCCTGCACCGTTCGCTGTCGCCTGCCTCATCCAGCATCCGCTTTGTGTTACGCCTCCGGTTCTTCTTCCAAGGAGGGATTCCTGGGACGAAAGCGGCCTCAATCCAGTACCACCCATCGTGTACTGCGCTGTCACCCTCCCCCCATGAGGACGACTCACCGGTAGACAGGCTGTGCCGCGAAGACCGCCTCCTCTTGTGGGCCTTGCGTTGGGACAGCCGCCGCTGCTTCCCACCATGCCCCGCTGAGGCCTCCCTCCTGCCGGCCCCGGAGGTCCGCTCCGGACTCCTGGAAGAAGAAAGCATCATGTATATGCTAAATAACTGAAGTTCCCTCTATTTGTGTAACACACACATTCAGGATGTACAGAAACCTGGCAAGGTTACCTAATGAAGGACTCTTATGACTTACAGTAAATAACACAAGGTTGTATGTTAGTAGTAACGTTTATTTAGGTATCTTCCAGAAACTGTCATATATCAATTGTGGAAGCGGAATTCATGTTGCATCTCTGTAGTCAGGGTCCTTCTTTCAAATGCTCATACTGTAACCTTAATTCTTCTTGATACGAACAAAGAACGGATTGGTGATGTAGAACCCTATGGAAGTTAATATTTTTGATAGCATCATGTATATGCTAACTAACTAAAGTTCCCTCTATTTGTGTAACACACACATTCAGGAATTACAGAAGCCTGGCAAGGTTACCTAATGAAGGACTCTTATGACTTACGGTACATAACACAAGGTTGTATGTCAGTAGTAACTTTTATTTAGGTATCTACTAGAAACTGTCATATATCAATTGTGGAAGCGGAATTCATGTTCCATCTCCGTAGTCAGGGTCCTTTTTTCAAATGCTCATACTGTAACCTTAATTCTTCCTGATACAAACAAAGATTTGCATAGCAATGTTGGTAATACCATTTATGTGGATAGCCACAGCCATTTTGCCTATATATGGGTGAATCTTCCTTACATTTTTGGTAGCATCATGTATATGCTAACTAACTACAGTTACCTCTCTTTGTGTAAGACCAACATATTAAGTGTTTACAGAAGCATGGCAATATTATCTAATGTGGGAGTCATTACTTATGTACAAAACACACGGTTGTAAGCTGAATTCTGCCTGGTAGTAACATGTATTTGAATACCAATGTTGGTAATAGCAGGTATGTGGGTAGCCACAGCCATTTCCATAGTAACCTGAGTCCGGGTCCTTCTTTCAGATGCCCTTAGTGTAAGCTGAATTCTTCCTGGTAGTAAAATGTATTTGCATAGCAACGTTGATAAAAGCAAATATGTGGATATCCACAGCCATGCAAGCAGAATTCTTCCTGGTAGTAAAATGTATTAACATAGCAATGTCGGTAATAGCAGGTATGTGGATAGCCATGTTGCCTTAATATGGGTGAATCTTCCTTATATTTTTGGTAGCATCATTTATACGCTATCTAACTATAGTTTCCTCTATTGTTGTAACACCAACATATTCAGTGTTTACAGAAGCCTGGCAATATTCTCTAATGAGGGAGTCATATGTACAAAACACACGGTTGTATGTTAGAAGTAACCTCCTTAGGTATCTAATTGAAAGAGTAAAATATAAATTGGGGGGAGTAGAATTCATGTTGCATCTCTGTAGTAAGCTGAATTCTCCCTGGAAGTAACATTTGGATAGCAACGTTGGTAATAGTAGTTATGTCGGTAGCCACAGGCATTTCCATAGTAACCTGATTCTGGGTCCTTCTTTCAGATGCCCTTAGTGTAAACTGAATTCTGCCTGGTAGTAAAATGTATTTGCATAGCAATGTTGGTAATAGCAGGTATGTGGATAGCCATGTTGCCTGTATATGGATGAATATTCCTTAGGTACATTTCGTTAGGTTCTTTGTAAGAACGGATTGATGATATGAAAGTTTTGGTAGCATCATGTACATGCTAAATAACTGAAGTTCCCTAAAGCAGAGAACCCAACCCGAGCCTTCTCCTTCCTCTGGTGGGCCGTGTAGCCCACCTGCACGATCCACGCATCGTGTAACTTCAGATCCCAATGCGTGGAGGCGTTATGCGAAGCGACCTCCTGGAACTCCCTATCATATTCCATGGCCGCCTCGTTTCCTCCCCTCTCCCACGCCTCCAAGACTGTATATAGGTAGCGGGAGAGGTGTCAACCCCGCTCCGGATAAGCTCCACAGATGAGGCCATGAAATTCCGCGAAACCCTTAAGCCAATTAATCATAGTCCTTTCGCAAGGTTGGGTCTTTTGTTGTTCCTTATCAATCCGGCTCCCAGTGTTGGGGCCCTTGTTGCGCCCCCGGACCAGGTCGAACAGATCGACGAAGTACCCGTCGAGGGCCCGCTCCCGAAGCATTGGCGGGAGGTGGACCCCCGGCGGGGCCACCCATCCTTGAACCAGCCCGGGGGTTCCCTGCACCGTTCGCTGTCGCCTGCCTCATCCAGCATCCGCTTTGTGTTACGCCTCCGGTTCTTCTTCCAAGGAGGGATTCCTGGGACGAAAGCGGCCTCAATCCAGTACCACCCATCGTGTACTGCGCTGTCACCCTCCCCCCATGAGGACGACTCACCGGTAGACAGGCTGTGCCGCGAAGACCGCCTCCTCTTGTGGGCCTTGCGTTGGGACAGCCGCCGCTGCTTCCCACCAGGCCCCGCTGAGGCCTCCCTCCTGTCGGCCCCGGAGGTCCGCTCCGGACTCCTGGAAGAAGAAAGCATCATGTATATGCTAAATAACTAAAGTTCCCTCTATTTGTGTAACACACAGATTCAGGATGTACAGAAACCTGGCAAGGTTACCTAATGAAGGACTCTTATGACTTACAGTAAATAACACAAGGTTGTATGTTAGTAGTAACGTTTATTTAGGTATCTTCCAGAAACTGTCATATATCAATTGTGGAAGCGGAATTCATGTTGCATCTCTGTAGTCAGGGTCCTTCTTTCAAATGCTCATACTGTAACCTTAATTCTTCTTGATACGAACAAAGAACCGATTGGTGATGTAGAACCCTATGGAAGTTAATATTTTTGATAGCATCATGTATATGCTAACTAACTAAAGTTCCCTCTATTTGTGTAACACACACATTCAGGAATTACAGAAGCCTGGCAAGGTTACCTAATGAAGGACTCTTATGACTTACGGTACATAACACAAGGTTGTATGTTAGTAGTAACTTTTATTTAGGTATCTACTAGAAACTGTCCTATATCAATTGTGGAAGCGGAATTCATGTTCCATCTCCGTAGTCAGGGTCCTTTTTTCAAATGCTCATACTGTAACCTTAATTCTTCCTGATACAAACAAAGATTTGCATAGCAATGTTGGTAATACCATTTATGTGCATAGCCACAGCCATTTTGCCTATATATGGGTGAATCTTCCTTACATTTTTGGTAGCATAATGTATATGCTAACTAACTACAGTTACCTCTCTTTGTGTAAGACCAACATATTCAGTGTTTACAGAAGCATGGCAATATTATCTAATGTGGGAGTCATTACTTATGTACAAAACACACGGTTGTAAGCTGAATTCTGCCTGGTAGTAACATTTATTTGAATAGCAATGTTGGTAATAGCAGGTATGTGGGTAGCCACAGCCATTTCCATAGTAACCTGAGTCCGGGTCCTTCTTTCAGATGCCCTTAGTGTAAGCTGAATTCTTCCTGGTAGTAAAATGTATTTGCATAGCAATGTTGATAAAAGCAAATATGTGGATATCCACAGCCATGCAATCAGAATTCTTCCTGGTAGTAAAATGTATTTACATAGCAATGTTGGTAATAGCAGGTATGTGGATAGCCATGTTGCCTTAATATGGGTGAATCTTCCTTATATTTTTGGTAGCATCATGTATACGCTATCTAACTATAGTTTCCTCTATTGTTGTAACACCAACATATTCAGTGTTTACAGAAGCCTGGCAATATTCTCTAATGAGGGAGTCATGACTTATGGTTGTATGTTAGAAGTAACCTCCTTAGGTATCTAATTGAAAGAGTAATATAATTCAAGTTGCATCTCTGTAGTAAGATGAATTCTGCCTGGTTACATTTGAATAGCATGTTACATGTTACATGTTACACATGTTACATTTGAATAGCAATGTTGGTAATAGCAGGTATGTGGGTAGCCTCAGCCATTTCTGTAGTAAACTGAGTCCGGGTCCTTCTTTCAGATGCCCTTACTGTAAGCCGACTCAATATGGGGTGGTTTGCCAGTGCTTTCACCAGTCGTTACCGTTTACCCCCCCAGCAAGCTGGGTACTCATATTACCGACCTCGGAAGGATGGAAGGAGGAGTCAACCTTGAGCCGGCTGCGAGGACTGAACTCCCAGCCTCATTGGCAGAGCTTTCAGACTGTAATATAGAACCCTATGAAAGTTAATGTATTTGGCACTATCACGTATCTGCTAAATAGATGACTGGCAGGTGGCGACTAAACCCCAGTAATGACATGACTCCAGTTTCTTTGCAAATAACATGGTGGCAGACTTTTATTAACAGACCAACCTCAAACAGAGGGTTGGCCGTATGCTGGTGAGCGAGCCTGACCCCAGTCAGCCGTCCGTCTGCTTGCCATGAACCGCGGCGCTCCAGTCCTCACTCCCAGCCGGGAGGATGGGATGCCTTCCGCCGCAGAATCCCAGGGAAGTGGCTGCAAGAGACCCAACTGGCGTCCGCCTCCATTGGGTCCCCCCGCCTCTTGGCCCCCGGGCCCCTGGCCTCCCAGCCGGGTAGGCCGCGCCGGGGACATTGCCGGTCTCCTTAATGAGACCCCCAACTCAGGGAGCCACACACGCAGGTGGCCTCCCTGCCAACAGGCTCTCTACCAAGCATACCCGTCACCGAACAGGTTAAATCCCTGTTCCTGCCAACCCTCAACTCAAAACACGCAACAAACCCTCCCTCACATCCGCCAACCAGAGCTCGCAACCCTTAACAGACAGGTGCACTCCATCGGCCCTGTAAAGGTGTGGGGAACGAAACGAGATTCCCGGGTGCAGAATGACTCCCCCTCCCACCGCCAGCACTGCCTTTTTGGACACTTTATCGGCCTTGTGCTTGGCCCAGTTCACACGGTCATGGCGGAAGGTACGCCGCCACGACAACCGGTTGAGCATCTCTGACCACAATAGCACAGACTTGGGAAGTCGCTGCCGTAATACCAAGAGATCAGCCACAATCTTTGTGCTCAGCTGTCTCCCAGTCATCTCCGGCAGGTCATTCTCTCCGAGGTGGATCACCAGGACATCCGGAACCCCACCTCGATGGACCTCCTGCGCCACAACATCCAGCAGAGACTCCCATTTCAGTCCGTGTCTTGCCCGCCAGGTGATCTGACAGCAGTCATCCATCCCGAGGTTCGGTCTCATCACAGAGGACTCCGCATGCTGGCCTGCCCAGTATGGTATGCTGTGGCCCAAGATCGTGACTGCAGCTGTCGATGAACAACTGAAAAAACCAGACTTTAGTCGACAAGCCACGGGCGAACATAAGTCTCGAAAGCCCTGGACCGCCACCTTCCCAGGCGTTGTATCTCCTGTAGGGCCTTGCCCTCTACATACGCCTGAGTGGCCGGCCCAATGCGGAATGAGTGGGCCCCATACGACCGTGTCTGATATCCGGCGGACTCCAACCCAGCTTTGAGCACTGCTGAAAACTGAAATCGGGAAAGGCTTGTCCCGTCCTGGTGGAGGAACAAGGCCCTAGCCAGTGATGGCCTGACCCTCAAATAGCTTTCCAACCTGCGACGAGGGCAGTCGAGGGCTCCTCTAAGGGATGGAAGCTTGACCACCCTGCCCCTCCCCCATTGGTCGGTCTTCAACCTACGAAGAAAAACATTCTAAACCACTGTCGTCGACGCGCACATCCGTGACGAGCAGCGCCGTTGTTGCGGTGGCAGTGCGGGAAGAAGCAGACAGCTCCCCTACCCGGAAAGCTCCGTAATAAGCTGTACAAAATGCGACCCTAAACAGCGTCGCCTCATAGCTTGAACGACAAACCACCGGGAGGCGTTCTAGCAGGCGTGTGAGGGCCACGCGAGTGATGGGGCGGCGCACATCGGCCTTAGCCGGCTTCTGCCACCCCCAACCCTTGATTGCCTGCCGTGCAAGGAACGACTTGCCGGGGTCCCAGGAGCCCACAGGCTTCCTGCAAAACGATAAACCAGATAATGTAACCAGCAGGGAACGGTGCAACAGCCCCTTCCCATGCAGGTGGGCCAGGTACCGAAGGACCGTCTCGTCATCCATGGGCCACGCCGACCCTCGGCCGACCGTTCCCGCAAAATCCAGGAAGCCTGTCGCCGCCCGGCAGTAGGCCCGTCTTGTCGACTCGGCCAGGGACGGGAGGACGCCATCACGTATCAGTTGGCTCCAAACTGCCAGACCTCCGCCGGGCACGCTGCTGGATCTCTGTCCACCCCCGGAGCGAGCCAACGAAACCGCTCGACCTGAAACCGAGAGAGAGCGTTGGGCAGCTCGTTAGTAACTCCGGGCACGTCACGAGCCTGGAAGGTACAATTGTGTGACCGACAGGCGAGGACGAAGCGCCGATGATTGCCGATTAATAATGAACACTACCGCCTGATTGTCACACAAGAACTCGACCCTCTTGTTGGCGAACTCGGGCTCCCACAGGAGCACCGCAACCAGTATCGGAAAGAATTCTAAAAACGTCATGTCCCTGCAGACTTCCGGCGGCCAGTCCGACGGCCATCGTTCCATGCACCAGCGGCCCGCGAAGTACACTCCGAAGCCGCTGCCCCCGGCGGCGGCGGACTGGACCTGGAACGCGTCCCGAGGGGCAAAAGGCGCCTGCCATATAGCCACGCCATTGAAACCCTCCAAAAATTGTTCCCAAACCCGGAGATCCTCCTTCACCGAGCTCCGCAACCGGATATGGTGGAAGGGGCGGGTGGAACCCCTAGTGGCACTGGACAGGCAAAAGCAGAAAGCCCTGCCGGGAGACGAAGTTTCAGTGCCCCAGTGCCGGGAGACGAAGTTCAAGTGCCCCAACAGGACCTGGACCTCCCGTAAAGTACACTTCCGCCTGGACCACATGGACGCTATAAGCCCACACAGGGTGCACAATTTATCACAGGGTTAGCGGGAGGTGCCTGACACGGTATCCAGTTCTATGCCCAAGAAAGTAATCCTGGTGGCCGGGCCCTCCGTCTTTTCCGCAGCCAAGGGAACCCCGAGTTCCCCGATAAGCTCCTGAAACTTCTGCAGGCGTCGGGAGCACTCATCAGTGGCCCCAGACCCAGCCATCAGGAAGTCATCCAGTTAATGGGGGATCTCGCGGAAACGCCCCCTGGACCGCACAACCCACTCGAGGAATGAGCTGAACGTTTCAAACGCAGCGCATGCGACCGAGCACCCCATCGGCATAGCCTTGTCTACATACCACTTGTCCTGGAACCGGAATCCCAGCAAGCAGTAGTCATCAGGGTGGATGGGCAGGAGCCGGAATGCCGACTGCACATTGCATTTAGCTAATAACGCCCCACGGCCACAGCCGCGGACCATAGCGACAGCCGCATCAAACGGCGTATATTTCATGGCACACAGGACCGGAGAAATGTAATCGTTCACGGATCTGCCCCACGGGTAAGATAGGTGGTGAATGAGACGGTACTCCCCCGGAGTCTTCTTGGGTACGACACCCAGCAGGGAAATCCTCAAATCCGGCAGGGGCGGTTCATCGAACAGGCCCGCTATCCTCCCGGCCGCCCGTTCTTTGGATAACTTCGCAGCCACCACATCCGGCATTTCTCGTGCCGACCGCAGGTTGCTGCTCGTGGTAGCCACCCGCTTGCCAGTGTAAGGGATCCGGAAACCCTCGGTGAAACCCTTTGCCAGGTAGACACCAGCAGCGTTCTTGGGGTAATACCGGAGCCAGTCCAACAGCTTGCGCATCATGATGGGGGAGGGAGCCAAGCCCCGCAAGAGGCC